>NC_041745.1:24154376-24754376 GCF_004115215.2 Ornithorhynchus anatinus
CTATCAACACTGTGTGACCTTGGGCAAGTGACTTCACTTCTCTGGGCCTCAGTTACCTCTTCTGTAGAATGGGGATTGAGACTGTGGCCCCCATATAGGACAAGGACAGTGTCTCATCTGATTTGCTTGTATCCACCCAGCACTTAGTACGGTGCCTGGCGCAAAGTAAGCATTTAACAAATACCAGAATTATTATTATTATTACTCTCAAAACCCCTAAATTTCCAACCCAAATATACAATGCTAATCTGGGAATTTCTCTAAACCACTCTTGAGAGTATTGGTACTTTCTGTTTGGACAATTTACTAATTTAACAAATTCCACAGTTCTAGACCTTTAATTCACTCCTAACATTCCTAGTCCTCTGAGGGTCGCACCTGGAGAATTTTCCAGTCCTCTACCAGTCTCGACTATGGGAGGGAGAGTCAAGCAGAGGCATATCCATTCCATTACTAGCTTGGGCAGTAGCTAAAGAGTGGAAGGCCATCCGCTACAAGTCAAATCTCACTTCTGCTGGGCAGCAGAGGCATGGGAGAGAATCGAGGGGGAAGACTCAGGTTTACTGCACGGAAGGAGGCAATTCATTCATTCGATCATATTTATTGAGCACTTACTTTATGCTGAGCACAGTACCAAGCGCTCGGAAAGAACAGCTCGGCAACAGATAGAGACGATCCCTATCCAACAGTGGGCTCACAGCCTAGAGGAGGGGAGACAGATGACAAAACAAAACAAGTATACAGGCATCAGTAGCATCAAAATAAATAAATAGAATTATAGATATATACACACGATTAATAAACTAAGCAGAATAATAAATACGTACCTATATATATATATACAAGTGCTGTGGGGAGGGAAGTAGAGCAGAGGGAGGGAGTCGGGGCGATGGGGAGGGGAGGAGGAACAGAGAAAAAAGGGGACTCAATCCGGAAAGGCCTCCTGGAGGAGGTGAGCTTTCAGTAGGACTTTGAAGGGGGGAAATGAGCTAGTTTGGCGGATGTGAGGAGGGAGGGCATTCCTGGTCAGAGGTAGGATGTGGACCAAAGGTCGATGGCGGGACAGGCGAGAATGAGGCACAGTGAGGAGGTTCGCGGCAGATGAGCGGAGTGTGCGGGCTGGGCTGGAGAAGGAGAGAAGGGAGGTGAGGTAGGAGGGGTCAAGGGGATGGAGAGCTTTGAAGCCAATAGTGAGTTTTTGTTTGATATGAAGTTTGGTAGGCAACCACTGGAGATTTTTGAGGAGGGGGGTGCCGTGCCCAGAGCGTTTCTGTAGAAAGATAATCTGGGCAGCAGAGTGAAGTATAGACTGAAGTGGGGCGAGACAGGAGGTTGGGAGATCAGAAAGGAAATGCAGTGGGGATATGATGTGATTGTACTACTAAGGTAGTGGTTTGGATGGTGAAGAAAGGGCGGATCTTGGCGAAGTTGTGAAGGGGAGACCGGCAGGTTTTGGTGACGGATTAGATGTGTGGGGTGAATGAGAGACCAGAGTCAAGGATGACACCCAGGTTGCCGGCTTGAGAGACAGGAAGGATGGTAGTGCCGTCCATAGTGGTGGGAAAGTCAGGGAGAGGACAGGGCTTGGGAGGGAAGATAAGGAGCTCAGTCTTGGACATGTTGAGTTTTACGTAGTGGGTGGACATCCAGGTGGAGATGTCCTGAAGGCAGGAGGAGATAATGGTTAACTGCTGTACTATTTTACCAAGAAAACTCTACGTATGCACTACCAGAACGATTGCAGATGGAGGTGGAGCCTTCTGGGAGAGATGTATCCATCTCTCTCATCCAACCCACAAATTCAGTCTGTCACTAACTTCTGTCGATTCGACCTTCATAACATTTCTACAATCCACAACTTCCACTCCACCTAAATTGCTACCAGCACTCATCACATCTCGCCTCAACGACTGCAACGCTTTCCTCACTGACTTCTCTGTCTCTTGTCTCTCCCCTGCCCCAGTTCATACATCACCCTGCTGCCCTCATCATCTTTCTAAAAATAAACATTCTGTTCACATCTCTCCACCCCTCAAAAACCTTCGATTGTTGCCCATCTGCCTCAGCATCAAACAGAAACTCCTCATCGTTGACTTTAAGGCAGTCAGTCAGCTATACCCCTCCTGCTATACCTTGCCAATCTCCCACTACTACCCAACTGACACACTTCACTCCTCTAAGGCCAACCTACCAAGCTCCAGCTTACTTACCGTGCCACGATCCCATCTATCAAACTGCCTACCCCTTTCTCACAATCACTAAATCCTGTCCCTTCCACCTAACCGACACCGCTAAACCCTCCCTTTCCTCTCCATCCAAATTGCTACCACAAGATCACTCATCCTATCCCGCCTGAATGACTGCATCAGCCTCCTTGCTGATCCCCCAGCCTCCTGTCTCTCCCCACTCCAGTCCATACTTCACTCTGCTGCCCGGATCATTTTTCTAAAAAAACGTTCAGGACGTTTTAACCCTCTCCTCAAAAAACTCCAGTGGTTGCCTATCCACCTTCACATCAAACAAAATCTCCTCACCATTGGCTTTAAAGCACTCCACAACCTTGCCCCCTTCTACCTCACCTCGCTTCTCTCCTTCTACAGCCCAGCCTGCACACATCGCCCTTTCATTCATTCATTCATTCAGTAGTATTTATTGAGCACTTACTATTTGCAGAGCACTGTACTAAGCGCTTGGAATGAACAAGTCGGCAACAGATAGAGACAGTCCCTGCCGTTTGACGGGCTTACAGTCTAATCGGGGGAGACGGACAGACAAGAACAGTGGCAATAAATAGAGTCAAGGGGAAGAACATCTCGTAAAAACAATGGCAACTAAATAGAATCAAGGCGATGTACATTTCATTAACAAAATAAATAGGGTAATGGTAAGGGTAATAACGCTCTTCTGGTGCTAACCTTCTCTCTGGGCCTCCATCTTGCTTATCTCTCTGCCGACTCCTCTCCCATGACCCACCTCGAGCCTGGAACACCCTCCCTCCTCAAATCCAACAGACAATTACTCTCTCCCCCTTCAAAGCCTTATTGAAGGCCCATCTCCTCCAAGAGGCCTTCCCAGACTAAGCCCCTTCTTTCCTCTTCTCCCACTCCCTTCTGCATTGCCCCTTGACTTGCTCTTTTTGTTCTTCCCCCCTCCCAGTCTCCCGGGACTTATGTACATTTCTGTCATTTATTTATTTGTATCGATGTCTGTCTCTCTCCCTCCCACCCCTCCAGACTGTAAGCTCATTGTGGGAAGGGAATGTGTCTGTGTATTTTTGAATTGTAGTTTCCCAAGCGCTTAGTACAGTGCTCTGCACATAGTAAGTGCTCAGTAAATACAACCAAATGATTAAATGAATGAATCCACTCCCTAGCCTGGTACTCCCTCCCCTTCCTGTATGCCAGACCACCACTATCTCCACCTTCAAAGCGTTATTAAGGTTGCATCTCCTCCAAGAGGCCTTCCCCAATTAAGCCCTCTTTTCCCCAGTTCACTCTCCCCCCTGCATCATCCATGCACTTGGATCTGTGACCTTTGGACATTTGATATTCACCCCACCCTCAATCCCACAGCACTTGTGTACATATCTTTAAATTATATATTTATTCAGGTTAATGTCTGTCTCCCCCTCTAGACCGTAAGCTCGTTATGGACAGGGAACGTGCCTGCTAATTCTGTTGTATTGCACTTTCCCAAGCGCTTAGTCCAGTACTCTGCACATAATAAGTGCTTAATAAATACCATTGATTGATTGATATACATAATCTATTTTAATGTCTGTCTCCCTCTTTAGACTGTAAGCTCCTTGTGGCAGGGAACAAGTCTACCAACTCTGATGTCTTTTCTCCCAGGTGCTTAATTTAGTGCTCGGTACACAGTAAGTGCTCCAGAAATACCATTGATTGATTGATTGCTTATCTTCCGTCTAATTCTCACTCACTTTTGGTAACACCACCAACCTCCCTGCCTCACAAGCCTGCAACCCTGAATTATCCTTTACTCATTTCTCCTCTTCAAACCACATATTCAGTCACCAAATCCTGTCAGTTCTGTAATTAGAACATCGCTAGAATCCACCTCTTCCTATCCATCTAAACTGCTACCTCTCTGGTCCATAGACTTGTCATTCCTCATCTCAACTACTGCAACAGTCAGTCAGTAAGTCTATCGTATTTAATGGGTGCAGAGCACTGTACTAAGCACCTGGAAGAGTAGAGTTCAACAGACAACTTCCTTGCCCACACCAAACTTACACTCTAGACAGGGAGACAGGCATCGATATGAAAAAATAAAATTACAGCTATGTACATGAGGGTTGTGGGGCTGTGTAAAAGTAACAAGTCAGAGCAATGCCGAATGGAGTGGAAGGAAAGGAAAAGTGGGCTTAGGGAAGGTCGTCTGAGGGGAGACGTGCCTTCAATAAGGCTTCGAAGTGGGGAAGACTAATTGTGGGTCGGATACGAAGAGGGAGGGTGTTCTAGGCCAGAGGTCGGTGGCGAGATAGACGAGATCGAGATACTGTGAGAAGGTTAGCATTAGAGGAGCGAAGTGTGCAGGCTGGGTTTGTAGCAGGAGAGTAGCGAGGTAAGGTAGGAGGGGGCAAGGTGATTGAGTTCTGTAAAGCTGATTGTAAGGAGTTTCTGTTTGGTGTGGAGGTGGATGGGCAACCACTGGAGGTTCTTGAGGAGTGGGGAAACATGGTCTGAATGTTTCTGTAGGAAAATGATCTGGGCACCTAAGTGAATTATGGACTGGAATGGGGAGAGACAGGAGACTGGGAGGTCAGCAAGGAGGCTGATACAGAATCAAGGCATCAGTCTCCTTGCTGACCTCCCTACTTCAAACGTATCCCCTCTCCAGGCCATCCATCATTCTGCTCCCCAAATTATTTCTCTATAAAAATCACTCTGGGCACATCTCCTCACTCATTCTCTCATTCATTCAATCAATTGTATTTATGGAGCCCTTACTGTGTGCAGAACACTGTACTAAGTGCTTGGGAGAGTATAGTACAATGAACTGACACATTCCCTGCCCACAATGAACTTAGTCACTCCTCAAGTACCTCCATTGGTTGCCGACCCCTCGCTGCATTAAGCAGAAACTCTTCACCAGTGGCCATAAGGACCTCAATCATTCATTCAATCATATTTATTGAGGGCTCACTGTGTGCAGAGTGCTGCACTAAGCACTTTGGAGAGTACGATTTAACTGTCAACAGACACAGCGAGCTTCCGGTTTAGAGGGGGAGACAGACATTGATATAAATAAGTGAATTATAATCGGTTCTCACCCTTCTAACTCTCCTTGCTCCTCTCTCACTAGTACCTAGCCTACACACACTTGACTCCTCTACCACCCACCTACTTACTGTTCATCAATCTCATCTCTCTTGCCATTAACCTCTTGCTCATATTCTCCGTCCTGCCTCCTCCCTGCCCGTGATAGACTACCACTCACCCCATCTTCAAAGCTCTACTAAAAGCATATCTCCTCCAGGAAGGCTTCCTTTTCCCCTCTCTCTATTCTCCCTCTCTTCTGAGTCACCTATGATTAATCTTTCATCTCCCCACTCTATTTTCCGTGCCTTCGCTTAAGCACTTGAGTCCACACCACCTAACACCAATCAGCACTTGGGTACATATCATTATATTGATGCTTCCTCTACCTGTAATTTATTTTAATGTCCGTCTTCCCTGGAGGATTGAGAGCTCCGTAAGGGAAAGGACTGTGTCTTCCTACTCTATTGTACTCTACCTAGCTCTTAGGACAATGCTCTGCACACAGCGAGTGCTCAATAATATATCATTGATTGGGAGCTGAAGGACCCTTAAATGACTTTTTAGTATAGGGGAGATGAATGTGCTTCAAGTTAGAAAAGAACCCACCTTTTTGAGTGGAGGTGGAAGGCAGAGGAAAGGGAGGAGAGTGGGATCAAGTGTCTACTAAAGGTAAGCAGGGATCCAGGATGGAAGCGTCATGGGGACTGGTTGTAGAGAGCAGATTGGAGACTTCCTTCTTGGTTCCTCCTGGGTTTGCTGGAAAGGAGAAAGGGGAAATGGGAGGGTGCAGTAGAGCGGTGAGAAAGCGAGAAGGAGGGCTTTGAGAAGTTCACATCTGAACAATCAGTCAATCAATGGTATTTACTGAGCACTTACTGTGTGCAAAAGCACGGTATTAAGCACTTGGGAGAGTACGATGCTACGAAATTGGTAGACATGTTCCCTACCCAGAAGGAGTTTACAGTCTAGACAAAGAGCTAGTCTGATGGCTTCTATTTTATCAACGAGGTAGTTGGCAAGATTACAGAGGGGGGGACCCTAAGGCTCCAGGAGGGAGTAAATGGTTGAAATAGTTGGTGGGGCTGTGAGCCACGAAAGTGGAATACAAATGTCGCTGAACAAATAAGAGCTAACGTTTAACAGAGCTTAATCTAACAGTGATCAACTATTACATAAAAAATACCATCCTATGCTAGAGGTCCTCTCCCCTCCTTTCCTGAAAATAGCTCTAGCCCACAGTTGGAAAGAGGTTTTTAGACTACGCAAGAGTGAAAGTTCAAATGGCACCATCACCATGAAGTATAGATATCTTTATTAGAAAAGAATACTATGGTAGGAATTCTTTCTGGAGGAACAGACACCACAGTAAACACATTTTATGTATCGATTTTCTCGCTGCGGGCATGGACTGTCTACCAATTATGTCGTACTGTGCTCTCCGAGCTTTTAGTAGCGTGCTCTCCACCCAGTAAGCGCTTAACAGATACCACCGACGATGATGTAGCCTTGATGTAGGAGAAGCAGCGTGGCTCAGTGGAAAGAGCCTGGGCTTTGGAGTCAGTGGTCATGGGTTCGAATCCCGGCTCTGCCACTTGTCAGCTGTTGACTGTGGGCAAGTCACTTAACTTCTCTGTGCCTCAGTTCCCTCATCTATAAAATGGGGATTAAGACTGTGAGCCCCACGTGGGACAACCTGATTCCCCTGTGTCTACCCCAGCGCTTAGAACAGTGCTCTGCACATAGTAAGCGCTTAACAAATACCAACATTACTATTAACCCGGTGACATCTCAACTCAAAGGTATACGAGGGGTTAAGGCCGAAGGCCAGGTTGGGGCCCGTCAAAGGACACAAGGCTCCCCTATTTTAATTGGGAGCCCCCCAGGTCTCCCGGGAAAGATAAGAAGATGACCAGAGTGCAAGTTCGTTGCCACCCAGGTCGCCCGGGAAGGATAAGATGATGATCAGAGTGCAAGTTCGTTGTGGACAGGGAACGCGTCTGTTCAGATTGTGCTCTCCCAAGCACTTAGCACACTGTGAACACTCAATAAATAGGACTGACTGACTGATTCCGCTCCTGATTACCTCCCACCGCCAAGGCCTGGCCACCGAGGAGGACGGTGGCACCCGCCCTGGGCAGTCGACATTGAGCCTGGAAGGAGGGGACTGGACTAGATGACCTTCTCAAGGTCAGGCTAAACGATGCCCTTCCCCAATTAAATCCTCTGGGATGGGAGTGTGAGAGACTCCCTGAGGAGGCCCTGATTCCCTTTCCTCGGAGAAAAAGCAAGCCTGCTACCCAAGAATCTGTTAGCAGAGCAGTGTGGCTCAGCGGAAAGAGCCCGGGCTTGGGAGTCAGAGGTCATGAGTTCGAATCCCGGCTCCGCCACTTGTCAGCTGTGTGACTTTGGGCAAGTCACTTAACTTCTCTGTGCCTCAGTTACCTCATCTGTAAAATGGGGATTAACTGTGAGCCTCACGTGGGACAACCCGATTACCCTGTATCTACCCCAGCGCTTAGAACAGTGCTCTGCACATAGTAAGCGCTTAAATACCAACATCATTATTATTAATCCTGGATCCGCCACTTGTCAGCTGTGTGACCTTGGGCAAGTCACTCGCCTTTGCTGGGCCTCTGTTCCCATATTTGTAAAATGGGGATGAAGACTGAGAGCCCTACCTGATGACCCCGCTCTACCCCAGCGCTTGGCACATAGTAAGCGCTTAACAAATACCAACAGGATTATTATCTGTTGCCGAATTGTAGATTCCCAGCGCTCAGTACAGTGCTCTGCACACAGTAAGGGCTCAATAACCGTCACTGGGCAGGGATGGTCTCTATCTGGTGCCGAATTGTACCATTCAAGCCCTTAATAGGGTGCTCTGCATGTACTAAGTGCTCGATAAATACGGTTGAATAAATACCATCGAATGAGGAAATACGATCGAATGAATAAATGCGATTGAATGACCAAATACGATTGGATGACTAAATGCGATTGGATGAATAAATACGATCGAATGAATAAATGCGATCCAGTGGTTGCCTATCGACCTCCGCTCCAAACAAAAACTCCTCACTCTAGGCTTCGAGGCTCTCCATCCCCTTGCCCCCTCCTACCTCTCCTCCCTTCTCTCTTTCTCCTGCCCACCCCGCACGCTCCGCTCCTCTGCCGCCCACCTCCTCACCGTCCCCCGTTCTCACCTATCCCGCCGACGACCCCCGGGCCAGGTCCTCCCATGGTCCCGGAACGCCCTCCCTCCTCACCTCCGCCAAACTGATTCTCTTCCCCTCTTCAAAACCCTACTTAAAACTCACCTCCTCCAAGAGGCCTTCCCAGACTGAGCTCCTCTTCTCCCTCTGCCACCCCCCCTTTACCTCTCCTTAGGGGAACCCTCTTTTCCCCCCATTTCCCTCTGCTCCTCCCCCTCTCCCTTCCCAGCCCCTCAGCACTGAACTCGTCTGCTCAACTGTATATATTTTCATTACCCTATTTATTTTGTTAATGAAATGTACATCGCCGTGATTCTATTTAGTCGCCATTGTTTTTACGAGATGTTCTTCCCCTCGACTCTATTTATTGCCTTTGTTCTTGTCTGTCCGTCTCCCCCGATTAGACTGTAAGCCCGTCAAACGTCAGGGACTGTCTCTATCTGTTGCCGACTTGTTCATTCCAAGCGCTTAGTACAGTGCTCTGCACATAGTAGGCGCTCAATAAATACTATTGAATGAATGAATGAATAAATGCGATTGGATGAATAAATGCGATTGGATGAATAAATAAGATCGGTTGAATATCGAATGTATAAATACGATCGAATGACTAAATACGACTGAATGAATAAATGCGATTGGATGAATAAATAAGATCGGATGAATAAATGCGATCGAATGGCTAAATACGATCGAATGACTAATTATGATTGAATGAGTAAACAGGATCGAATGAATGAATGAAGCTTTAATCCCCAAAGGCCACCCTTCCCATCATGCTGCGCGCGCCCCTGCCCGGCCTCCCTCCCCCCCCGTGCGCATGCGCCCCCGTTCGCCCCCGCCTCTTCCGCCCCACGCCGGGTTCAGTCGGCTGAGGCCCCGCCCCCGCGGGCGGGAGAGGGCGCACCGGAAGGAGGAAGTGGAGCTCGCGCGGAGAGGAGGAGGGGGGGCTTCCCCGCGGGCGGGCGAAAGGGCTCTCGGGAGTTGTAGTTTTCGGGGGGGCCGGTCACGTGGGGGCGCGCGCGCCTCCGCTCTGCTCGGAGGGAGGAGGAGGAAGGGGAGGAGGAGGAGGAAGGGGAGCTCGCGGGGAGGCGGGGCCTTCCTCACGGGGGGGCGAAAGGGCTCTCGGGAGTTGTAGTTTTCGTGGGGGGGCGGTCACGTGGGGGGAGCGCGCGCCTCTGCTCCGCTCGGAGGGAGGAGGAGGAAGGGGAGCCCGCGGGGGGAGAGGCCTTCCTCACACGCAGGCGAAAGGGCTCTCGGGAGTTGTAGTTTTCGGCGGTCGGTCACGTGGGGGCGCTCGCGCCTGCGCGCGGGGGCGGCGGCGGCCTCCGCTCCGCTCCGCTCGGAGGGAGGAGGAGGAGGAGGAGGAGGAGGAGGAGGAAGGGGAGGAGGAAGAGGATGCGTGGGTCCGGGGCGGTCCGGGGCGGGGGGCTGGGGTCGGGGGCGGGGGCGGCCAATGAGGGAGGCGGGCGGGGGCGGGGCCGGCCCTATTTTGTGCGGCCGGCGGCTCCGGGCGCAGAGCGCGGCCAGCGGCGGGCGTCTCGGTCGCGATAGCGGCGACCGGACCCCCTCCCCCCACCCCCACGACGGAGGCAGGGAGCCAGGCAGGGAGCCAGGCAGGCAGGCAAGCCCAGCCCGACATCCCATCCCCGCGGGCGCCGCAGCCGCCTCCCTGGCCCCCGAGCCCCAGGTGAGCCGGGGCCCCGTGCGGGGTGGGCCGGGGCGGGGCGGGGGGCAGGGAGGGAAGGAAGGAAGGAGCGCCGGGCGCCGCCTGGCACACTAAGCGCCCCCCTCCGCCGCCGGCGGGCCGCCCCGGGCAGCCCGAGGCCCTGCCTTCCCAGCCTCAACGCCCAAGGGCCACCCCCCGGCGCTCAGGACACTGCTTGGCGCAAGGTAAGCGCCGCACGGATTCCGTCATTACTATTACCAGCCTCCCCCAGCGCTTCGACCGGTCCTCGGCGCACCGTAAGCGCTGAACGGATTCCATCGTCATTAGTCTCATCCTCCAGTGCTTGGCGCAAGGGAAGCGCCGAGCGGATTCCGTCCTTATTATTTTTATCCCCCCCGCCCCAGCGCTTAGAGCAGTGCTTGGCCCAGGGTAAGCGCTGAACGGATTCCATCATCATTATCCTCCTCCTCCTCTTCCAGTGCTTGGCACGAGGTAAGCGCTGAACGATTTCCATCATGATTATTACTATCCACCAGCGCTTAGAACAGTGCTTGGCACGAGGTAAGCGCTGAACGAATTTCATTATTATTATTATTCCCCAGCGCTTAGAGCAGTGCTTGGCACAAGGTAAGCGCTGAACGATTTCCATCATCATTATTA
Source organism: Ornithorhynchus anatinus (assembly GCF_004115215.2). Classification (NCBI taxonomy): domain Eukaryota; kingdom Metazoa; phylum Chordata; class Mammalia; order Monotremata; family Ornithorhynchidae; genus Ornithorhynchus; species Ornithorhynchus anatinus. Next base: position 24,165,200 of record NC_041745.1, read on the forward strand.
TTATTCCCCAGCGCTTAGAGCAGTGCTTGGCACGAGGTAAGCGCTGAACGATTTCCATCATTATTATTATTATTATTCCCCAGCGCTTAGAGCGGTGCTTGGCACAAGGTAAGCGCTGAACGAATTTCATCATTATTATTATTATCCCCCAGCGCTTAGAGCGGTGCTTGGCACAAGGTAAGCGCTGAACGAATTTCATCATTATTTTTATTATTCCCCAGCGCTTAGAGCAGTGCTTGGCACAAGCTAAGCGCTGAACGATTTCCATCATTATTATTATTATTCCCCAGCGTTTAGAGCAATGCTTGGCACATCGTAAGCGCTTCACATATGCCAACATTAGTATTATTATCATCCCCATTAGTCGTCCCCCCCGGGCGGGGGGAAGGGATCTACCGCACGGATTTGGCTTCGAGCCGACGAGTCCCAGGAGCTGGGTTCGAATCCCGGCTCCGCCGCCCGTCTGCCGGGTGACCTGGGGCAAGCCTTTTGACTTCTCGGCGCCTCCGTCCCGTCGTCTGTAAAAAAAAAGAAAGAGGGGGGTGAAGCCCGGGAGCCCCCCGTGGGGCAGCCTCAGGACCTGCTGTCCACCGGCGCTTAGGACGGTGCTGGGCACCCAGGAGGCGCTTAGCAAATCCCATGCTGGTGGTGGTGATTATTACTGTCTTGGACGCCCCTCTCATCTGCAGCGCTCACTACAGCGCCGGACCCATAGGGAGCGCTGAACCCAGTCCACCATCATCATCATCGTTAATATTATTATCATGATGATGATGACGATCTCGGAGCGTCCAAAAGCTGCCCCCCCTGCCCTTGCAAACTAACAACTGTCTTCGTGGCGCTCCCAGCGCTTAGTGGAGTGCTCCGCACGCAGGCAGCGCGGGTCATTCGTATTGATCGAGCGCTCACCGAGTGCACAACACTGGGCGAAGCGCTGGGGATTCAGTTCGGTGGTTTATTGAGCGCTTATTCTGCAGAGCACAGGGCGAAGCGCCGGGGATTCAATTCAGTCGCTTCCTGCTTTGCAGAGCACTGGGCGAAGCGCTGGGGATTCAATTCAGTCGTTTACTGAGCGCTTAATGTGTGCAGAGCACTGGGCGAAGCGCTTGGAATGCAATACCATCGTTTGCTGAGCGCTCAGTACGTGCAAGAGCACTGGGCGAAGCGCTGGGGACTCAATTCAGTCGTGTTTCTAGAGCGCTTATTAGGGCAGAGCACTGTTCTGAGCGCTTGGGATTCAGTTCAGTCGTTTATTGAGCGCCTGATGGGTGCAGCACACTGGACTAAGCGCTTGGGAAAGGCCCGTGCAGCAATAAAGGGAGACCATCCCGGCCCACAACCAGCAGTCAGCGTTCAAAAAAATAAAATACGATTGCACGAACGAGCCCATCCCAAGAAAACGTTTTGTGTGGTTGCCTTGGGGTTTTTTGTGTGCTTTTTTGACAGCAGCCGAAGTATTGGTGTGTGCTTTTTCTGTCTCTGCCGGTTTCAGGAATGTTCGTTTCCGTTTTTTAACCCCAAGTGTGCACTCTGTGTGTGTGTGTGTTTGTGTCTGTGTCCCCTGTGGAAGGCCGCAGAAGTGATCCGAGATAGTTTTTTAGAGCAGAAGAGGGTAAAGCGTCCAAGACCAGTGAGATTTTGTTGCAGCCCACGGCCCCCGTGGCTGCTGAAAAGGACTTTCTGAACAATTCACCACCCCTCGAAAACAGAACTGCAGTGGGAAAGTTTCTCTTCCGTCGATTATCCATCCCACTGCAGAGGACGTCGGGTTGGAGCCACCTAAACCTCCAAAAGGCCCAACCGAGAACTTAGTTTTATTTCTTTTTGCGTTCTTTGGGGCCCAAAGAATGTCGCCCCGTTCTCCGAAACCTCTTGCCACATAGTTTTATGTTAGTAACGGTACTTGGGGCTCCCCATAGAGTAGGAGTGGAACTGTTCCGAGTGAGTCAGAGTAGATCAAAGATACTGATTTTTTGGGTGGTTTTTTTTTTTTATATTAATGCCCACACCGAGTTGTAGGCCTCTCCGTGAGTCGAAGCAGCTGCTTGAATCTATTTTTCCGGTTCACTGTGCTTACATTAAAATTAGCTCCCGAGAGTTGTTATTGCAGGTATTGTTGTTACATTTCCTTAATTTTATAGAGTCTGCAGCTCTGAGCCGAGTTGTCGAGAGCCGTTTTTTTTTTTTTCCTTCCTGAAATATACCCGCAGTAGGATGCGAAATTATTTGAAGTTTAACATCATCGTACCGAAAATGTCAACCAGTGGATAATAGATTGGTTAGAACTAGGAGAACAGTAACAAAAACTCAGCTTGTCCATTCGGAAGCCGTCCTTCTCAGTGGAGGGTAAAAAAAAACAACCAAATCCGGTCAGTTGGTAGCAGCCACATTTTTGCATTAGCATATGTAAAGTTCGCATTTGGAAAGAATTAGGAGGATTTCCCCCTCTTTGATATATTCACCTGTACATCTGATAAATCGTTAATCCATGTGATGCCCACAAGTGCCTGAGCAAAAGCTGTTAGAGTAGGTTAAATATAAATTTTAGGTCATTATACAACGTGCAGATTTTATCTTGGGTAAATTTGTGTGACGATTTTGGGTTGGACGAACTGTGTTTTGTGAGGGATCTGAATGACCACACTTTATAGTGCTCTCTTGCAGGGATGCAACAGCTAATGCAATATGCCAGAGCGTCCATTTATAAGTGCTGCTCACTTACTCCTAATAAATGCGTTCATTAAAAAGTGACTCATTTGGAAATCATCTTTAGAGATTCAGTGTATCTTACCGTGAATCAAGAACCTTCAGATTTTTCACGTAAAGTTTTGATTCGTGGGCATTTTGTCCGCCAGACCGATTTAAAATTAATAAAATCAAACTTGTAGGGAACAGCTAATGATCTTAACAGCTGAAGCCTGCAGCCTGATAATCCGAGGAATGATAGACCATTCTTATTCTGTGTGCAGAGCAGTAAACATAATATTCAGGAAAGTTAGTTATTTTTTCTATAGGAATTCCCCTGGAGTCGTCTGGCAGCCTTTTGTTTTTCTCCAAGCACATTCCTTTGTGTTAACAGAAATGACTAGGGCAGTTTTAGTCACCTCCCATGGTTTGATAGATTATTCCCTTTAGAAACACGTGTACCTAGAAACTTTCTTAACCCGATCTTTGTTTCTACAATAAATTTTATGATGCCTCTCAGAAAAGTGATTTTTATCCTTTACTCATCCTCCCCGCCCCCCCAAAAGAATTTGTTTTGATTTTTATAGCTGTCTTTTGAATGGAAACTTTTTTGATTATCGTAGTCCTTAGTACTAACAGATTATGCAGATGTGTATTTATGCACATGTGTTTGTGTGTGTATGTACATGCCACACACATACACACATACCATGTGCAGCTATAGTTACTTAATAAGTCTCAGCCTTCTCAGAAGCAAGTTATGTCTTGTGTATGGAGCGGCTGGGGGACCTAGGTTCTAAAACTTTCTTTTTGGGGGGTTGGGCGAGGTTAATTTCAAACTCTATTTGCTAAACCGGTCGACATTTCTGACTTCCTTTGAAAAATGACCTAATCTTCATAGCTCATTTTTTCCTAACTGCATTTCATTTTTCCAACACACAGACCAGTTTATCTGCTTTCAAAAATAAAATTCAAATATTCTCTGAATGCAGAGCCTTTCTTCTTGTACAGACTATCTTTGATATTTAAGTATTTTACATGTTCGTACGTTGGCTGTCCCATTTCTCAAAATGCCCTTATTCCTGTTTCGTGTAGAGATAACATCGGAAATCTCAAGAGCATTGGAAGTTGAACATCAGAGGGTAAATATCCTCTACCTTCTCCTTACCAAGAATCATGCTGATATTAAAGTGCACTAGGATTATTCTGCTTTCTTGTGATGGCAAGTGCCACGTTCATGTTCATTTTTGATATTGTTGCCCTTTTGAATGACAATATGAACTTCACACTGGGTGTCCCAAGGGAATAGGTTTTACCTGAAGGGTGGTACCTGAAGAGTGTTTGTTTTTTTTAAAAAAAATGAAGGTAATTTCCATAAAAATATGTTCTACTGCATGGATGTCAAGGATTCTTAGCCATACTTTTAAGGAACAAGGTTTTCTGGGTTCCTGTAGAAATATTTAAGGATTGTTTTGACATCACTTTTGACCAAGTTCAGAGAAGGGGATTTTGAAGAGAAGTTAATAGAAAACAAGTGGGTTTTTTTTGTTTTTTTTTTTTGTTTAGGAGCTTTTGAAATGGGGTGTGGCAAAACATTTTTAAGGGAAAATTATTTTAATATGCTCTGTATAAATGTTTTTGCAAGCAGATGTTTTTATTGATGGCTTACAAAACTTGGTAGAGTTGTCACCAATCCGAGAAGTTACAATATGCCCATTTTTTTTCTCTCTTAGGGATGTGTGGCTAACATCTTCATTGTCAGTGTTGATTAAATATTATTTTAATCAAGTTTTGTTTTCCAAAAGAGCAGATTAATCCAATGCAGAAAGATTTATTGTACTGCTGACCGTAGAGGAAGAAAGCACTTTCATTGTTTCATTTCTTCCTTGCCTTAAAATTTCTTAATTGTGGCTTTTGGATGGTACTTTAGTGACTGACATCTAGCCTTTCATTGTTTTTTTTTTTAAAAGGGCTTTCATTTTGGAGTATATAAAGGATAGGAAACTATTTTTAACCTTTTTAGAGTGAGAGTCTGTGTTATCAACACTTTTCGGCTGCCAGCCTTACAACATTAATGCTATCTCGAAAGGTACCTTCAGAGGAGTGTAAGGGATTTAAACTGATTATCAAGATGTCTGTAAACAATAGCACCCCAAAACGGTTTAGATGTCAGAAATAAAAATTGTGAATATCAGTGTACGCAACGAAAGGTCCATAGCTGAGGGTGAATTTCTGGGGTCTTGAATTACTAGTGTTAGGATAGTAGGGAGACAGATTTTTTTTTTTTTACCACCAACTCCAGTTTTCCCTTGGATATTAATGCCGTTTTCCCCCAGTGTGACACAGATAATATCGAGCAATCAAGACAAACCTGATTAACTTTTATGGAGGATCCGCACAAAGGGATTAAAGGAAGATTCTGGCAGGAGTTATTTTATAAAAAGCGCCATGGCCTCTTAAAATCCGCTGAGCAGTCTTTGCTTCTGTTAACTAAAATTTCCATTCAAACAATATGTGGATTTTTCTGAAAGTGAAATTTTAAAGTTTTTTCCACTTACGTGAGTAGTTTTGTCGGACTTTAATTTCCCTCCTTAAAAGACATTGGCTTGTTCTGTAAATGTCTACTTTACCCATACGAGGCACCCTGGTACCCTAAGAATTAAAAAGTGACTAGGAAAATGGAGTTGCATGATCACATAACAGAGAAGTATTGACTTTGGGTGAATATAAATATGCCAGAATTATACAGATAAGTCCACCATCATAAATATACCCAGTTCTGTAATATGGGGCTTAGGTTTTTGTTGAACCCGAACCTAAGAAAAACTCATGCTGCAGTGCACGTGTTTTGATCAGTTCCATGTGTGTGCATTTATTCCGTCACGGCATCGTAGCCTGTAGGTAGGTCAGTGTTGTTGGAAAAAAGTTCCCTAATTCACTCACAGGGTTCTATTCAAAGTGTGTTGTAAAAATACACTTCATTGAAAAACTGAGTTTACATGCATTCCTGCCTGCATGGAATATGTGGCGTGTACATCATCCATCATGTGTAAAAGGGGGGGTAATTGAGTCTAATTACTCCCTGTCCCATAACTACTTTGCAGTCTGCGTGTGTGAGATTCAGAAGATGATGTCTGTAAAGTGCTCTGACCTCTTCAGAGGAAGACAGTCATTCAAGGAAATATTGATTTGGACCTTTTTTTGTTTTGCTGCTGTTGAATTATGCATAGGACAGTGTGAGGATTAACGATAACCAGTCACTTTCGAGATCAAATGGTTTCAGGAATATTTAGAGTAGGTTTTTAAAGAGGCCAGCTACTTTTGGGAAGATCGAGTCCTAAACCTTTCACTGTACAGTAACATCGTCATTACTCTCTAAAGTGTATAACACTGCCAGGTGGTAGTTTTTAAGTGCAGGCCCGGATTTATTAGTACTTTCCAGAGAACTGCCCTCTAGGGACTTCATATGACAATCATGTTTCTGTGTTCATTATGAACATCATGTAACCCTTTATACTTCTATATTCAGACCAGTGGATAAGCAGTGGCTGGGAAACTCCTCTCCACCCCGCCAACACCCTCAAAACAGGGAACACTGGCCTGGCATTTAATTCCTAAACTTGAAGTCGAGAGGCGATGCCTGAAGAAGTAGCTGTGAGGTAATCTGAGATCAGGCTTCTATGAGGGGCAGGGCAGGTAGGTAGGCAAAGGGACGTGCAGACAGTCAGCAACGGAGAATTAAATCGAAGACTCGGATATCACCATTGTCCCATCCTTGGATCCCGTGGCCTGGTTAGGCTGGATGCTAGAGAAGGTGAAGGGGTTCGACTCAACGCTTCGAAATGCCTGAAAAGTTTCGAAGCAGCCGACGGATGACTTTCAAACATCGCGTCATCTGTGGCGTCGGGTTCATCCACTATAGGAGCGGCTAAAGTATCTATTAAGCGCTAGTTATCATGATCAGTGGTATTTATTGAGCGCTTTAAAGTATTTATCAAGCACTTGTCATGATGATCAATGGTATTTATTGAGTACTTACTGTTTGCAGAGCACTGTTCTCAGCACTTGGGAGAGTGCAGCCCAACAGAGCGGGAACACAAGTTCCCTGCACACCATGGGCAGTGTCAGAGCAGTAAAAGAATACATGTTTCCTTGCCCTCAGGAGGTTTTCAGTCTAAGAATATGAGAGGGAAGAGGGGACTGGAGACGGATACCTAAGGATCAATCAATCAACGGTATTCATCGAACACTTACCTTGTACAGAGCACCATACTTGCCATTTAGGAAAGTACAGTAGAATAGAGTTGGTAGCCAAGTTCCCTGCCTACAAGGGCTCATGAAGCACTAAGGCAAGGACAGTTGTACTATCGATGATATTGATTGAGTGCTTACTGTATGCAAAGCACTATGTGCTTGGGAAAATACGAAAGAGTCAGTAGACATTAATTCTTGGTTTCTAGGAGCTTACAATCTAGTGGATAATAATAATGGTATTTTTAAGTGCTTATTGTGTGGACTAAGCGCTGGGGTTGATAAAAGATGATCGGGTCCCACCTGAGGCTCCCAGTCTAAGCAGGAGGGAGCACAGGTATCAAATCCCCATTTTGCAGACGAAGGAACCAGGGCACAGAGAAGTGAATCGACTTGCCCAAGGTCACAAAGCAGGCAAGTGGCGGAGCTGGGATTAGAACCCAGGTCCTCTGACTCGCAGGCCGCGGCTCTTTCCACTATGCCACACTGCTTCTCCATACAAGAGAGGGAACAAAAATCAGGGTGCTGTGGCTAGAAGAGAAGAATTTCAGGCTCCCTGTGGCTCAGGGCACACCCATAAGAGCAGCAACTGCTACCAGCAGCCACTGCAAACTTCCCAAAGTTTTGTGGAGGCCTCATGCTGCAGTTCCTTGACTCTTTCCTGTCAGGGTGATCGGTCAGTCAGCCGCATTTATTGAGAGCTTATTATGTGCCGAGCACTGTACTAAGCGCTTGGGAGAGTACACTATAGCAGACACAGGTTGGGCTGGAGTCTCCTCGGTGACCCGGAGGCAAGTTGAGGCACGTTCCCTAGGAGACAGCGTGGCAGTAAGGGGCGGGGGACCCCAAGTGTGCTCAGCGGTAACTTTTATATCCCCACGGCCCGGTACACCCAGAGCATGTTGGGTGGGATCAGGGGTCCTGGGGATCGCGGAGGGGAGGCAGCAGTTACCGATGGCCATGCTCGACCGCGGTGGAGTCAAGGTTGTCCCCTCCTCTTTTTATTTGAAAATGGCTACCGCCTCTCCTGCCACTTGGAGAACTGGGATCCACAGACGCCATGCTTTCTGCAGGGGTATGCTTTGGGTGCAAAGAAGAAATGTGTGGCAAGAGACGCACTTCCAAACGTGGCGTAACATATCCTCCTTCCCTTCTCGCCCCGTAGGTCCCAGAACTTCCCGACGAGGGGCCACCCGGCTGTCTAATTGTGGTCTGGCCGACCCCTGGGAGGACCTGGTCGGGACTCTGTGTAGTACCATCCGTCCCATACTTGGTGGTAACCCTGAGACCAGGGAGTACGCACTGGCCCAAATCTACTCCCCCTGGAAGTCAGTCAAGCAAGTCAGCCAGTTGAGGCCTTCCTGGGTCCACCTAAACCCTAAGGAAGGTCCTAGGCCCCAGAAGCTGCTTCGGTATTTGGGGATTCCCCCGTAGCTCAGGAGCATCATGTGCCATCGCAGGGTGTGAATAATCCTGCCGCTCTCTCAGCCAATGAAATTCGTTGAAGGGGATTAAGTGTACTTTTCCCTCTGCACCCTCTCCCCTCCCAGCCGCACCCCCCCCCCCCCAACTTCTCTTCCCTGATGTGCTTCTCACACCCTGCCTACTTGCTGCTGTCTGTGGAATCAACCGACTGAGGAAGCCACAGTGCATCTATCGCCAGCAAGCTCAAAAAGCCTGAATTAGTCTCGACTCACCGTTAACTGCTTTTAAAAGTGAGTTATGGCACCGTTTCTTACTCAGAGTAAAAGCGATCAGGCTGAAAAAGCGGTGACCATGAACTTTACGTAGACATAAACGGTTAGGACGAATTCCCAAAGTGCCTCAGAATGAGTTATGGCAGGGTCTAAATTGGCCTTCTGAGGAGCTATCTGGCATCTTATCAGGAGCCATTTATTGAGTTCCTATTGTGTGTGTGTGTGTATTGCTCTATAGAAAAATAACAGGTGTACCCCACAGTACAGATGCGTTAATGTGTTCCTCAAAAACTTAGCTTGTTTCTTGAACATCTGGATTATGGACTACCAAGAACAGCTTTTCAGGTCTGTATTTAAGAATTCTTCCTCTCCTGGCCGGGAAGAGATTAACTGACGCTACCTCCCGTCTCCATGGCGTGTGCTGGTTACTGTTGAAAACTATCGGGAACTGTGAGGGAGGCGAAAGCCTGCTTATCAGTACATCTTGAGTAAGACACCTTGTGACTGCTTTATATATATATTAAAAAAAATAGGTGGGGTGGGTGGGGAGAGGGTGGGCAAGGGAGGGGCCGAGTTAGGGGTCTAGAGGGGAGGAAAACTGCTCCTCAGCGAGGATAGACTTTAGTGAGGAGAGGCGGGGGTGGGAAAAAACATTTTTCTGGCAACAATTGGTCATGCTGGTGGGTGGAGCTTAGGTTTCTTGGGCCAGATCAGCAATTAGCACATGATAGAACCCTGGATTTTAAGTATTGCGGTCGTTTGGAAGCAGAGGTATGCCTCTATGTCCTAATATGTTCTGAATGAGTAGAGCTTCTGTGGTTGTCTTCCAGTCTCCTATGAATTGCTTGCCAAGTCTTGTCCGAATGCTGAATGTGCCTTGAGTAATAGGAAAATATTGATGTCATGGAAAAATTGACATACCAGATAAATCCTATTAAAATTCTTTATCTCCTAGAAACTCTTTGCAATTTTCAAAGCCTAATATTGCAACTGAGAAGCAATGTTGCCTAGTGGATAGAACATGGGCCAGAGAGGCAGAAGGGCTTGGGTTTTAATTTTGACTGCCACTTGCCTACTCCGTGATCTTGGGCAAGTCACTTAGCTTCTCTATGCCTCAGTTACCCTGTATGTAAAATGGGAGTTAAGACGGTAAGCCCCGTGTTGGACAGGGACTGTGTCCAATCTGATTAGCTTGTATCTGCCCCCAGCGCATCGTACAGTCCATGGCACATAGTAAGCACTTCACAAATCCCACAAAGCAAGACCAAAAAAAACCAGTGCGGTGAACATTTTTCAACTTGTTACTGCTCAATAATTTTTTGCTGGGTTGTCTCGATAGGCTGACTTCATGTTTTTGAAATCTTGATTGAATTCCATTTAACTGAGGGTTTGGGTTAGTATTGAGTCCCATGTACTCTTTAGTTGTAACCCAATTTTACCCACATCAGTTACCTAGCTTTTCTGCCAGACTTCTTTTTTAGCACCCGACCAACATTTCTTATTGGTATGGACAGGACTTAATCTTTATCTTCTTCACCTTAGTACCCAGTACCCACTGAAATAGTATGGCTTTGTTTGCCTTGGTACTATTATTATTATTATTATCACTGTTGCTGTAACTTCTGTGGGTGGCGGGCTACTTACTTATCCAGTTTGGTAAATCTTGCAGGGCCAACTGTAAGCTCATTGTGGGTTGTATTGTACTCTCCCAAGTGTTTAGTATAATACTTGCACACAGTAAGCGCTCAATAATTACTATTGAATGAATAAAGTATAGGGAAGGAAGCAGGGGGCTTAATAGACCAAATGCCTTTCATGGTGGCCCTTTGCTAGCCCTGGGCTTGCCAACTGAGGCTCAGTTGGTGGTATTGTTTACTACTACTAATGATGACGGTATTTGTTAAGCACTTACTGTGTGCCAGGCACTGTTCTAAGTCCTGGGGTAGATACAAGCAAATCGAGTTGGACACAATCCCTGTCCCATGTGGAGCTCACAGTCTCAGCCCCCGTTTTACAGATAACTGAGGTCCAGAGAAATGAAATGACTTGCCCAAAGCCACCCAGCAGACAAGTGGCAGAGCAGGGATTAGAACCCACGGCCTTCTGACTTGCAGACCCGTGCTTTATCTGCTAGGCCTTGCTCCTGTACTCAGGGTTCGGGAGAGCGTACAGCACACCAGAATTATCCGACACGTTCCCCGCCCATGATGAGCTGACAGACTGGAGCATCCTTGGGAGAGAGCAGGACTTCCCAAATCCCCAGCAGTGGAATGTGGGGATCTCCCAGCCCATCGGATCCGGTTAAGACCTGCGGAGGGGCGGGGGGGAAGCAGAAAGCTGCTTCTGGCTCCAGGCCTTCCATGGATCCCCGTGGCACTCCCTGTCCCACTTCAGTCCCCGGGTTGGGAATTGCAGAGTCTTGAGGTCGCTGCCTCTTTGATAGCCGCTTTGGAGCTGGGGTCACGGACTGCTACAGGTGGAGATGCAGCTGCTTCTCCTGCCTTTCAGGGGGCTGGTGTGAGTTCCTTTGCAGGCTGTCTTTCTCTGATGTAGAAGTATTTTTTAAGCACTCATTGAGCCCATTGCATTCTACTAAGTGGATAAAAAACAAAAGCAGAAGCACAGGAGCTTGCTTAGATATAAAAATACTTACAGGAACTTGCAAACTTTTCTACTAAGCTGTCAGCTCTCATGCTGACCTCCAGATGAGACCGGCTGATTTGAGCCCAAACAAGTGTGTGTTTTTGTTTTTTTATTGTTTTGTCTTTTGAATAATGAGATCTCCTGGTCTTTCTAGAAGCATACTAGCCTGAGCTTCCCAAGCATTCTAAGACCGGCATTCTACACCAGTGAAATCAGGAGTGAAATTTAGCAGACAATAAACTTTATGGTTGTTTTCATACCATTGTTGGAGAGGGAAAGCAATTGCTTGGTAGAAAAACTCCATTATTTCAAGTATACATCTTGCTTATACTCCAACCTTCCAACTGGTGCTCTTGAGCAACCGTGAGTGCCATCTGTGAAAATTTAGAAAGATTAAATGGGGGCAATTTACTCCTATAATTTTGGTTCAACTTTTTGTAAAGTAATTGTCATTTCTATGAAGTATAAGGCTATCTAATTTTTTTTTTGAGCCTAGTATGCATGTGTTGGGCTGATTCTGTTTTCTCTAATTCCCTGGGCTCCTCCTAGTTCAACCCATCTCAACCTAACCAACCTAGTACCAAATTTCATGATTCTCCTTTCACCTTTAAGTCATGTGAGGGCTCATTATTTCAGTCACTTGTTGCGGGGAGAGAGAAAGGCTGCATTGTTATTCAATTTGAACAGTGTATATTTTTATACTATGTCTTCAAATTATAGTAGAGAAAATATAGTTGAAGGTTGATTAAAGGGATTTTAGCCCTTATTCATCCCTAACCTGAGACTGGAGAAAGAAGTTTCCACAGTAATAGTTGTGAATCCGGCTTGATTGTGGGGCCTAAAAAGGGCAGGAAACTAATATTGAAGGAATAGTATTTCAGGGTTTACTGGGTTCCAAGCCCTGTACTGAAGCCTGTGGAAAAGATAGATCAGACATAGTCCTTGTCCCACCTGGGGGCTCTCAGTTTACAGAGCAGGGAGAACAGATATCGAATCCCCATTTTACAGATGATGAAACTGAGGCCCAGAGAAGTTGTGACTTGCCCAGCAGGCAAATGACAGAGCTGGGATTGGAACCCACATCAGTCAGTCAACCAGTGGTGTTTATTAAGTGCTTACTATGTGCAGAGCACTGTACTAATCAGTGGTATTAATTGAATGTGGACTGTTTGGTAGACTCCTTCCCTGCCCACAAGCTTATAGTCTAGAGGGGGGACAGACATGAATATAAATACATTTTGGATATATACTTAAATTCCATAGGGCCGAGGGAGGGGTGAATAAAGGGCGCAACTCCAAGGGCAGGGGTGATACAGAAGGGATTGGGAGAGGAGGAAATGAGGGCTTAGTCAGGGAAGGCTTCTTGGAGGAGATGTGCGCCTGTCGGATGCGAAGAGGGAGGGTGCTCCAGGCATTCTGACTCCCAGGCCTCGGCTGGGAGGTTGGGAAAGCCCGATGTGGTCAGGGATTGCCTCTCTTTGTTGCTGAATTGTATTTTCCAAGCACCTTGTACAGTGCTCTGCACACGTAAGCGCTCAATAAATACGATTGAATGAATAAACTGACAGGGGATAGGTTGCAGGGGGCACATGGGCCAGCATTTCTGTCTCTTCAGTCCTCATCAGGACTAAAGGTCTTGTCAGGCACCTGGGCTAGAGAGGCAGTTGGGAATCCAGCTCCAAAACCTGGCATAAAGCCCACATTTCCTCGTGGCATCGGTACCTATAGTGGTAGGTGAGCTTTTCCTTTAGTAGTTTTTCTTGCTTATCATTTCATTTTAGTTAAGTACATCAAATTGCAGTGGATTTTAAAAGGGAACATTTTCATATTTTTCTCCTTTATACAAGAGCCTTTGGAGGAATCCCCCAAGCAAATTTCTGAGCCAGAACTGTTTATTCTCTTCAGTAAATGCATTAGGTTATCTTAGAACATTGCTTGCTTGCTGTAGTTCTCCTAAGGTTCTTCCCATTATCATAATTATAGTAAACACTGGACTCAAGAGAATTTTATAGAGAAAACATGATTGTTCATTGCCTGAAGCAAATAGCGGCTTGGTTCAGTGAGAACATCTTAGTTGATTAAAGAGCTATAGGCTTTGCTTAAGACCGTGGTGTGTGAACAAAAATAATCAAATATTTAAATAGGAAATAACTGCAGTAATACATAAAAATACTGTTTCTTAAAATTCCCCGAAGAAAAAGGAATATCTCCCAGCTACTCATGATTGTTAAGCTAATTCTAAAAGGTAGTGTTTAGTATTGCCAGCCTAACTCATCAAGACTTATCTGAGCAGGGCCAGCTTTGAACTTTCTCCTAAACCCATGGCGAATTTGGGTGCAGTGCAAACAAGGCCTGACCCCTCACTCAGCCTGCATTCTGTCTGTTGCCCAATTCTGGCCTACGTCTAATAAAGTAGGATAACTCTGTGCTGTGAAGGCTGAAGTTAATGTAATCAGCCTGAACACTTTCCACTCATGGGTTTTTTTTTCCCCAGGGCACATTCAGTATACGCATTTGGGACCCGAGTTCGACCAAAGGTAATGTGGAATAGTTTACAGTACAGTCAGTTCTACTTTAAACTCCTTGAAGGCAAGGATGGGGGGTCTGCCCACTCTTTTGTAAGATCCCAGGTGCTTAGTACATCCCAACCCCACAGCACGTATGTACATAGCTGTAATTTTATTTATATCAATGTCTGGCTCGCCCTCTAGACTGGAAGCTCACTGTGGGCAGGGAATATTTCTGTTGTTGTAGAGTACTCTCCCAAGTGCTTAGTATAGTGCTCTGCACACAGTAAACGCTCAGTAAATACCGTTGAGTGACCCGCAGTGCTGGGCCCACAGCAAGCACTCAGTCAGTAGTTACCTTTGCCTAATTGATTGGTAATGCCTGTTTGCATTACATATACATCAGGCATCCAGCAAGACGTGAGTCACAAATCAGAACAAGTAGATGTGATGTTGGAGTCTTTTCTTTTGGACAACATTTAGATTGTTTTATTCTATATACAGCTATAACAAAAGCAAAAATCATTTGTATGGCTAAATAGAATGAGTGACAAGAGGGACAAAGCAAGTACAAGGAACCAGACCAAGGAGAGAGAGGACTAGATGAAGGCCCGGATTCATCTATGGAAATCAGAGCGAAAGGATCGGACAAAAAGGGGAAAAATCGTCCAGATAAAAATATCAGTAGGTCGAAAGGAATGGCAACACCTGGCTTATGCGACCCTCATGATGTAAAGGAGTATGACAGATGAAAGAGACCATAACATATTCTCAATACTCCTTTCGAAACTGTGACCAGTGGTGAATGTTTCAGAGGATTGCTCTCGTAGCGCTTGAGTATCTTGAGACAGAAAAATTACAAACTCTTTGGGAAAGTCACTTTTTTTTTGCCAGTTAAGCTTCCCCCAAATTTTGAAACCCCCTTTTAACATTTAGAGAGTCTGTAAAGCTGTTTTCCAACCTTAAACTAGAGTAGCTTTTGCTGTACATATAAAAATAAATGTTAAGTGGCACTTTAAAGCACAATTCATTAAGCTTTCCCTTCAATATTGATTTTCTTTTCACCTCACTGATGTTATTGATTTCAGACTTGCGGACTTTAACACACAACCCTCTTTACTACCATTTCTATATTTATAAGTCAGGGATTTGAAGAATTAAAAAAAAAATCAAGTTGCATGGTTTGCTAAGTCCTTAGTACAGTGATCTGCACACAGTAAGTGATTAGTAAGTACCATTGATTTGCAAATTATTCAAGCTAGGGTGTACACCTTTTATAAATTCACAGTTTCAACTGGCATTTAAAATGTACTTTCATTATGTAATCAGAAATGGTTAAAGTTGAAAGTTGACCAAGGACTTTATGAACACCTTCTATTCACTGGAGGTGGTATCGGATCATTAGCAATTTGGTGACGTTCAAATAAAATTGAATGAACTGCAAAGTGGGATTGTTGTGCAAATAGGTCATTCGAGACTAAAGCTCAAGGGAAATGGAGGTTTTTACTTTAACTTTTTTTCTTCCCCTCTCCTGAACATCTTCAACCTTTTGCGGTAAACTTTTTTTTAATGGTGAAATATAACCTAAAAGCTTATTAGAAAAAAAATCACAATTCTCCTCTAGCTTTTGTTTTTTTTGTTTTTTTTTTTTTAAAGAAGGATTTGAAAGAGAAGTGCACTGAATTGCTAGCTCAAAGTTCAGAATTTCTTCAGCATTTATGGGGCTGCGCAGAAGAAAGTGTAAAGGCTAAAGTGGAAAAAGGCAACAAAGAGGATAGCTGGAAGGCAGAATAAAGGGAGCTGGGCAAGAATAATTATAAGTAAATATCAAGTTTATTTCCTGGTACTGAAATCCCAGACAACCTTAATGGGCTTGTCATTCCAATTTTTTTCAGCTGCCCCTTATAAAGTTGTGTTCATTTCAATACGGCTGCAGTTCTTAGTGTATTTGTTTTGCTGTTTATGCTTATGTTTACTTGCACTTCCTAGAAACCTCTGAAAGACTAAATGCTAAAGCAGAGTGAGCATCACTTTTCTTTGAAACTTTCCGCTGTTCCCTGCACACAGTGACTACTAAATTACTGTGAACTGACAGTCATTTTATTTACTGGCTGCCGCTTCTGTCCTGCTCCTATTTTTTCAATCTTTTTAAGTTTCTATTGCCTGTCTCCGCCTGGAAATCCCCAAACTGGACCTTGGTGTTTTAGGCATGAGGACTGTATGCGCATATCTGTATAAGGCCTGCTACCCACATGTAAAGCATTTTCCCCATGAGTTGCTTGGTTGTAGACCCTGCTGTTCATGGTATCATGCAAACTCACACACATGAGTAACTGTATTTTTTTCCACCACAGATGAGTGATAATTCACTTACTGTGAGGTGGCCCTTCTAACTTGAACTTAGCAAGATGGCACTAGAACAAGGACTCTTCCCAGGCAAAGATAAAATAATTCTGTTATTTATATTAATGTCTGTCTCCCCCTCTAGACTGTAAGTTCACTATGGGCAGGGAATGTGTCTGTTATATTGTTGTACTTTCTCAAGTACTTCTAGTACGGTGCTCTCAACACAGTAAGTGCTCAGTAAATAGGATTGACTCGACAGTTTTCATTGCAGTCCTCCACTCCATTTACCTTTGCCTTTTTGGAGTTGAATTGGTCTTCCCCCTCTAGACTGTAAACTCATCGTGGGCAGGGAACATGTCTACCAGTTCTGTTGTATTGGGATATTGTACCGTCCCAAGAGCTTAGTACAGCGCTCTGCACACAGTAAGCACTCAGTAAATAAGATTGATTTTATGGTGGTCTTAATCTCCCATTAAGCCAGTGAAGATGCAATTTCTCTACCTTTTCTACCCCAGGAAAGTTGTTAAAATAATATTTGTGCATCTGGGTGTTGTAATAATAAAAACAGTAGAAATAATGATGGTATTTGTTAAGCACTTCCAATGTGTCAAGCACTGTCCTAAGTGCTGAGGTAGATAGAAGCTAATCATTGTGGACACAGTCCCTGTCCCACATGGAGTTCCTAGTCTTAATCCACATTTTACAGGTGAGGGAAATGAGGCCCAGTGAAGTGACTTGCTCAAGGTCACCCAGCAGATAAATGGCAGAGCTGGGATTAGAACCCAGGTCCTTCTGACTCCCAGGTCTGTGCTCTGTCCAGTAGACCACACTGCTTTCCAGTTATCAAGAACAGATGACAGCAAGTTGGTTAATTTTGCCCCCCTGCTGTGCTCTTTCTGGGGACAGGCACATGGGTAGGGGACAGGGTGTCGGCCAGCTTCCGAAGACCAGTTTGGGGCAGCCTCTCGTTAGGTATTGCTTCTCCTTTCACTTTGAGGTCCCATAACATTCCTTTTGCCACCTGTGCTGGTCTCTACAATACCCTGCCATCAGAGTAGATGCATGGTGTCAAGCGATCAGTGGTATTTATTAATAGAGTGCTTATTATGTGCAGAGCACTGTATTAAGCACTTAGGAAAATGCGATATAACAGAGTTGGTAGATATGTTCCTTGCCCATTCTGAACTTACAGTCTAGAGGAGGGGAGGGAAGAGGCTTGGGCTAGCAGTGGCCAACTAGAGGGTGCCTTTTGAGCCCTAGCTCTTCTTTTGGATTTTTAATATAACTGTTGGTAATCTTAAAGCACCACATCATTTCTATTTTATTGAGAAATTAGTGCTTTTTTCTTCTTGATCTTTGAAAGGATACTAACTAGCCTCTCACTAGCCACTTAATAGCTTCATGTTAAACTCTTGTTCACAGTCTTTCAAATGTCAGGTATCTGTACCTTTATCCTTTTATCC
Source organism: Ornithorhynchus anatinus (assembly GCF_004115215.2). Taxonomy (NCBI): domain Eukaryota; kingdom Metazoa; phylum Chordata; class Mammalia; order Monotremata; family Ornithorhynchidae; genus Ornithorhynchus; species Ornithorhynchus anatinus. The sequence continues at coordinate 24,182,792 of NC_041745.1, forward strand.
TATTGCTTTAATAAAAACTTACTCAAGTTAGTGATGCGACAATGTTAATTGTGAAGGGCATGGAAAACTCAAGGGAATTTTATTTTCTTGATTGAATCGATTATTAATATCTGTCTCCCCCTCTAGACTCTAAGATCCTTGTGGGCTGGGAGTGAGTCTGTTTATTGTTGTACTCTCCCAAGTGCTTAGTAGAGTGCTTTGCACATGGTAAGTGCTCAGTAAATATGATTGAATGAGTGAATATTTGTTGGTGACTTACATTATAACTCTACAGTAGCCATATGCAGTAAATATAAAGTCTTGTTTACATTTGTTAGTTCAGCTTTCCCAGTCTGAGGTGTTGCCGGCTACCTGAGAATTTAGACTTAAGAAAATTGAGCATGACTCAGTGGTCTAAAAAAAATTTTTTTTGATTTATAACCAGCAATAAACTATGTATTTGGTTCGCTTAAAGTGCCCAGTGGATTGTGCATTTCACTTAGGTCGTCACCGGCATTTTGAAGTTTGGCACTTAATTTTATAGTTCCCTTCATTTTTTAATGGGATAATAAACTAACAGACAATTCAGCCTTTATAGCCACATTTCCTGAAGATACATTATGTGTAATATGAAATTATATCTTCTTGGGGCTGAAGCTTCAACAGCTGGCTACAGAATATTAGACATTTCGACAGAACCTGCATAGGAAGATTTTGTGTTGTCTTTACTAGCATAGCTTGCCCCATCCTTTTTTGAGGAGGAAGTGATGATATTTTGTACTATATAATTTTAGCCAGTGATAGCTCTATACTTGAGGAGGGAGGAGAAGAAATAAAAGAGAAAGAACAAGACAACACAGCAGGAGGTGAGGTGGGAAGGGATTAAGCACTTGGGAAAGTGCAGTGGAAGTAGGAGGTGTAGATTCAAAAAGGCTCTCATACCTTCTTCTTCCTTCTCTCCTTTCATTTTCCTTTTTTCTTCTCCTCTTATCGCTTAATTTAATCCTTACATAACTCACAAGAGTTGCCCCATTCCTGTTTTAATGTTGCAAAAATAGGGCCATTTAAGCAGTTTTTTAGTATTTTAAGCCATCTAAATGAGTTTCTTACCATTACCCTTTTGATCTGCCCCCAGATAATTTCCCATTCTTGCTTTCTCATAAAACATCTGGAGGGCAAGTTTTAAATTATAATTCTTTTTTCTTTGTTTTAAAAGCATCATAAATGTCTACACATTAGAATGCCCATCATTGGGGTACCCCACTCCTTGGTCCATAATGCTGGAAACTCTTAAGCCACTTGACAGGTCTGATAACATGTGCCTGTATTTCTGTTTCCACAGAATTGTGTACATGAAGACTGCCTCTTGGTATCAATCAGTGGTATACATTAAGCCCTTATTATGTGCAGAGCACTGTACTAAGCGGTTGGGAGAGTACAATTCGACAGAATTAGCAGATACGTTCCCTGCACGTAATGAGCTTACGATCTAGAAGTATGAAGCTAGAGCTTTTTGTAGAATTTCTTGTTTGTGGTTCTGCGTTTTTCATTCCATCTGAGTCTTTGCTCAAAAGGAGCCAATCGATCTACCTCCCGTCCTCTTAACTCCCCAGTTAGAGTGTAAGGTCTCTATGGTCAGGGGATGGGTCTCATGCTTCTATTGTAATTTTCCCAAGGATTCAGTCCAACCATGCCTTGCTACACCTTCGCATAGGGGAGGAACTTCTTTCGAAGGGCTTGATTGAGTCTCTTGTTTTCTCCATCTTAAACACATTTTATAGAAATGTAAATAAACACTTGGAAAAGTACAGTGCAATAGAGTCGGTAGCCCAGTTCCCTGCCCACAATGAGCTACAATAATGGGATTTGTTAAGTGCTTATTTTGTGCAGAGCACTGAGAAGTGCTAGGGAGATATAAGATAATCAGGTTGGACACAGTCCCTGTCCCACACGGGACTTACACTCTTAATCCCCATTTTCCAGAGGAGGTGAACTGAGGCACAGAGAAGTGAAGCGACTTGTCTAAGGTCACAGAGTAGACGAGTGGAGGAGCCGGGATTAGAGCCCAGGTCTTTCTCACTCCCAGGCCCGTGCTCTATCTACTGGGACATGCTGCTGTGTATAAAGGGTAGAATAAAACTGAACCAAAACTGAACAGTCGCATACCCTTTTAAGTAAAGATTCAGTCTATGCCGAGAAATGTTCTAGTTTTTTTTTTAAATAATTTGCTTAAAATATAGAATAAAAGTGAAAAGTGACAGTGACCCTATTGACGTGGTTTTGATATTGCCACTTCAGCTACCACTTCAGCTATTGCTAGATATGAAAGCCCAATATTATTACTTTTCTGATCTTTATGAGTAATTTGCTTAAAATATGGTATAAAGTGAAAAGTGTCAGCGATCGTATTGATGTGATTTTGATATTGCCACTTCAGCTATTGCTGGATATGAAAGTCTAATATTACTGCTTATTTGATCTTTATGAGAGCATTGTAACATTTTATTGGCCTTCATTTATAGAGATCAAAAAAGCAACTGAAATAATTTATGAACATCACACATAAAAAATTCCCAAATACGTCAAAATGGGAAGTACCTGTCTGTGTACTCATTATATTGGAATGCTTTGAATTTTATTAGGTATCTCAGTGGACATTGACATATCGCAGGAAGTGACATGGAATCCTTGTTCCAGAAATAACTTTAGGATTTAAAAGTTCAGACTTCACACAGCAGACCAATTCAGTTTATCTAATATATAAAGATGAATTATGGCCAAACCTTGAAGGCGTGGAATTTGTAGTTATGAAGAATCTCGGCTCATACTCCAAAATTTGTGTTTCGGTTTAATGTCTAATCCTTATCTGACAAATCGGATAAGGTGATAAATACAAGGGCTTGGCTGTAAGAAGGAAACTGAATCTCAAAAGGCAGTTCTTTGGAGGGAAAAAATCAAATATTTAAAATAAAAAGCTCTCTAAGGATGAATATAACTCTAATTTGAGATGGGTGAATATTAATGGAAGAGAATCCAGGGACCGTAACACAGGTTTTGTTCATTTTGACTAAGCACTGGGTCATACTCATTGTACTCATACTTATTGTAACAAAAGCGTACCCCGTGTTGACAGCTACACACATGCAGATGAACCGTTATAAATGCTGCAGTTGCCCTTTAAAATGTATTGTTCTCCCCCCCTTCACTTTACTATTTGACTGATACCGCTGAGGTTAATATCGACCTGCCAAGTCATCTATGCACTTCTGCATTCCCCTTAACCTCCGCGGAAGCATCCTCAAACCTACTGAGTTCCTTACAGAGACAAGGCTATATATGGCCTAATCTCTTTCTGTTTTCCTTGCATACACACCAGCTATCGCCTCTCACGTACCAGCATTTTTCAAATCAGGAAGCTTAAGCAATGGACTTTTTTTTACACATGCCAGATGAAGTAGAGACTTTACCCTCATCCTCATTAACTTTATCTGACCAACAGTAGATTCTTGTAAAGAAACCCAGTTTTAGAGGCTGAATGATCACAAATGGCAATTTTCTGAAAACAGATTTATGAGAAAATTGGCAGTTTTTTCACTTCACCCTGTGGTATGGGATAAGCCTTGAGTCAAAGTATATGAGAATAGCAATTGAAGCTATATGGGCTTAATTCCCTTTTTAAATTTCATTCACAAGTTCTAACTTTTCGCCTACCAGTGGAGTGTGCTTAGAATCTAGGTTTGTATTTCTCCTCAGGGGCTTTGGAAAATGTGCACAACTTCTTTTTACTTGGTTGCCTGAATCATATGTATATCTATATATATATATGTATATGTATGCAGTATTTTCTTGTTCAGTCAAGTTTTAAACTTGCTCTGAGGAAATGATAATAAAATCATCTTATAGCTGTTTGTCTAATCAGTCTTGTCAACCATTTAAAGGCATAACAGATAAACGCAAAGTCACATTTCTGAAATTGTAGTTCAAAATGAGTGGTTAACTTCACTGCTCTTTTAACGGGTATACGAGATTTTAATATATTATGGTTTGTAAGTGGGCTTTTTGCTCTTTTGCTTCTAGAGGGCAATCAGTGGTGCTCATCTATTCCTAAACTGGTATATATTTTGCTCTTGAGTCATTTATTGAGCGCTTACTGAGTGCAGAGCACTGTACTAAGCATTTAGAAAGTACAATATGTTAGGCATTCGCATCTTTAATTGACAAGTGTTATAAATCTAATAGCTATGCCTGGAGTGTTCTTTCTCTTTCGAGTGTTGCACAAACATCTTAAGAAGAGCAAAATGTTCTGAACTGTTGACATGATTGCCATGTTTTCCAATGCGGCCTCTTCCTTGCCTATTGAAGCTCGGAAGAGGAGAATGTGAACGGAGTGAGAAGAGAGAACAGATACTTTGCATAGGCAGTATTAAGCAACTGTCTCCTTGACTGAGCACTTACTGTGTGCAGAGCATTGTACTAAGCGCTTGGGAGAGTTGGTCGGTGCACAGAGTAAACCCAGTTTTGTCTTGCTAAATGGGGTGCTAAATGGGGTTTTCGGCTCCATATCCCTGAATCGTGGCTGTCAGTCTTTCCCAAGTCACAGCCAAACCCAGGTTCATTTTGCTGGCGCCTTGCCTCCGAAACAGTCCAAGCTTCAGGAACAGATGAGCACATGAGTGCATTTAACACAATCGCCTGCATGCTTGCCCTTTTAGGCCGTACACTTGTGGTGAAGGGAATTGGATGGAGTCTGTGTTCTTCGGGCATGGCTGGATTGTGATGATAATGCTAACTAGCAAGTGTGTCTGTGACCGTATTTGAAAAGGTAGCTTGAGTGTATCTCATGCTGAGAAAATATTAGCATTTGCTACCTTTCACTAAATTTTATTGGAAGCCATCAGATTTACTTTGTAGATATTAAAAAAAGTACCCATTAGTTAGTGAAGCATGTAGTTGAGCTAGTATACATTTGTTATTCTTCCGTGGAGTAATATATGAAGGTTTCATTAGTACTTCAATAAATTAAATATAACCACAGCTTTTTCACTTAGTTAACAGTAAAATTATGCTTTTTATCATGTTAGAATCTGAACTTTACAGAAATAAGATGTGTGTCATCAGTGGTATTTATTGAGTGCTTACTGTGTGCAGAGGACTGTACTAAGCACTAGAAAGAGTGCAGTACAGCAGAATTAGCAGATACATTCCCTGCCCATAATGAGCTTACAGTCTAGAGGGTAAAAAAAAAAACCCAAAATTTTTCCCACTTTCTTGTGATATTTCAAATCATTACAGTTAAAAAAAAAAATCTTTTGTAATGACTCTATGGATTATCAGATTCAATAATCACGATTAAGAGATGAGTCGATTGGCAGATTATCTAAAAAAAACTTGAAGTATCAGACTTTTGTCATCTTTTTCTCCATAAGGATGACCCCGCTCCCCCCACCCCCTTGCCCCAAATCTAACAGTATATAGCTGCCATATTAATTTCTTTGATGAAGATTGATGACAGAATCCCAGTTTATGGCATATGAGTTTTAGTCTGTGGCTATATATCAGTTTCCTTGGATTGGGCATTGCTTTCTCATTTTCTCCAACTTATCCAGTAGTATTTATTGATCACCTACTGTGTACAAAACTCTTGGAAAGAGTACATTAAAGTATTCCAAAAACAGTTTGGTTGTTTTAAATCTGTCAAAAGATGGGTCAAGGGAATATTTCTGCAGTGATAAGGAATACCAGTTCCTTATCGCTTTCCTAACTAGGCAAAGTGAATATAGAATTGTGACGTTTTATCAGTTGAATGACCTCTGTGCTAATAGTTTTGACCTTTGTTGACTTGTAAAGGGAATTTCTCTATCTCCCCCTCCTTTGTTGAATATAGTGATGCGTGTCAGCTACTGTGCTTCTATCTGGACATATGGGGAATACTGAATTTGTGCTAGCTTCCTTGGTTGGGGATATAAAGCAACTGCTCAGCCCAGCCTCCCCCTCGAAGTGTGGAACCCATGTTTATCCTGTGCTAACAGGGCCTGCCCAAATTTTGAAGCACATACTGTTCTCTCTCTCCTCCAGGCCTTTAAATCCTCTCCTGCTACTCACACTGATCTTCCTCTCTGCTTTATTTCAATATAGAGCTTTCCTAAATTATTCTCCCACTCCTGCCTCTTCCTCTTATTAGAAGTAACCCAAAAGCAGAAACAGTCACAATAAGTTCCTCTGAATTTGTCCGGCTTTTATCTTTTTTATCATTGGTTTGACATTTCAAAAATTGAATTTAATACCTTGTAACAAATACTGGGATGGGTAATAAAGAAACAGCCTTTTTGTTAGTCGGGGTGTGCAATATGTAGAGTTGTTAGCTTTTAGAAAGTTGCTTAGGATAGAAGACTCTAAGACTGCAAAAATGGTTTGTATAATTGGGCCCCTGAAATTCTAGGACTTTTAGGATGCTTGTCATTGTAAAGTTATTTGACTTGAACAGGGGGTAGAGAGAAGACGGAAGGGTAGTATATGAATTCTTAAAAATCGGAATAGCTTGTTGGAATATTGGATTAATTATTTGGAAACTAGGTAGAACTTCAGATAATGGAGTTGAGTAAAATGCTCAAATTCATTACAACTAACAGTACACCCTGAAGTTATAATTGGACATTAATCATAAAACCCATCTAAAACTACTTAAGGACATGATCCTATATAAACTTAGATTTTACCATCAGTTTATTTCAAAAGCCTTGAAGAATAATTATCAAGAAATACAGTACGACTTCAGGGTACTCAGTTCATATTTAATAAGGGAGTAGGGAGAGGGATGACAAACTGAAGAACCCAGTATTGCTATTGATTTATTCCTCTGTTTTTCTGAAGGGCACGTCTAAGTCTGAATATTTTTAGTGCCACTGATCCTCAGTCATTTACTGAACGCTTACTGTGTGAAGAGCGCTGGGCATACAGTAAAACAGAGTTGGTAAACATGTCCCCTGTCCACAGTGAGCTTTCCGAAGAGGGGACAGACATTAAATTAAATTATAGATATGTACATAAGTGCTATTGGAGTGAATAAAGGGTATGAATCCTAGTGCAGGAGTTATGCAGAAAGAAGCCGGAGAAGAGGAAAATGAGGACTTTAGTCGGGGAAGGCATCTTGGAGATGTGTTTTTAATAAGACTTGACGGTGGAGAGTTTTATCGTCTGTTGGCTATCAAGAGAGAGGGCGTTTCGGGACAGGGCAGGATGTGGGCAAGGGGTCGGCAGCAAGATAGATGAGATCGAGGTACAGTGAGTAGGTTGGCATTAGGAGTGAAATGTGTGGGCTGGGTCATAATAGGAAATCATGGGAGGGGGCAAGATGGAGTGCTTTGAAGCTTGTGGTAAGGAGTTTCTGTTTGATGTGGAGGTGGATGAGAAACCACTGAAGGTTCTTGAGGTATTAGGGAAATATGGACTAAACTGTTTTTTGTAGAAAAATTATCCGGGCAGCAGAGTGACATATGGACTGACATGGGGAGAGGCAGGTGGCAGAAAGGTCAGCAAGGAGGCTGATGCAGTAATCAAGGTGGGATAAGTGCTTGGATTAACATGATGATAGTTTGGATAGAGAGAAAAGGGCAGATTTTAGCGATGTTGTGAAGGTGGAACTGACAGGATTTGGTGATTTTTGAATACATGGCCTGAATGAGAGAGATGAGTCGAGGATAATGGCAAGTTTATGGGCTTGTGAGACAGGGATGGTGGTGCTATCTATAGTGATGGGAAAGTCGTGGGGTGGACAGGATTTGGGTGGGAATATCAGTAATTCTGTTTTGAGCATGTTAAGTTTGGGGTGTTGGCGGGACATTTGATTAGAGATGTACTGAACGCAGGAGGAATAATGAAACTGCAGAGAAGGAGAAAGATCAGGGCTAGTGATGTAGATTTGGGAATCGTCCATATAGAAATGGTAGTTGAAGCCAAGGGATTGGGTCTAGGTGGAAAATAGAAACCGAAAACTGAGCTTTGTGGGACTCTCGCAGTTAGGGGGTGGGAGGCAGAGGAGGACCCCGCGAAAGAGACTGAGAATGAGCTGCTGGAGACACAGGAGGAGAACCAGGAAAGGATAGTGTCAGTAAAGCTGAGGTTGGGCACTGCTTGTAGGAAAAGAAGGTGGTTGACGTTGTCAAAAGCAGCTGAGAGGTTGAGAAGGATTAATTTGGGAGTAGAGGCTGTTGGATTTGCCAAGAACAAGATCATTGGTGACCTTTGGGAGGGCAGTTCTGGAGGATTGAAGGGGGAGGAAGCCAGGCTGAAGAGGGGTCGAGAGAATTGGAGGAGAAAAAGTGGATAAGCAGGTGTAGATAACTCAAACAAAGAGTTTGGTGAGGAATGGTTGAAGGGAGTTAAGGTGATAACTGGGGGGAGCAGTGGGGTCAAGGGAGGTTTTTTTTAGGATAGCTTCAATCTACCCCAGTACTTAGTACAGTGCCTGGCACATAGTAAGCACTTAACAAATACCATAGCAAACAAAGGGAAAAGGATAGGGGAGACGGGAGCGTGTTTGAAAGCAGTGGGGAAGAAACCTCTGGAGAGTGAAGAGTTGAAGGTGGCCGTCAGGGAGGGTAGAATATTGGAACAGTTGCATCTAACTCACTGTTTGTGGTTTTGTTCCTCTGGTGAGTAATCAGGGTGGGAGAAGCAATAGACCTGGGGGGAGTTTGTCAAATCGGGGCTCCCTGGAGCTGGGGCGCTCCCTGCCTTTCTCGCCTCTCCTTCCACATCCCTTAGCTGATTCTGGATCCTGTCTCCCATCATTTGACAGGAATCTTTACTACCAGGCAGTGACTTCTCTCGTCTCTTGGTCACGGTGGCACATTTTGCTTTCAGCTCATTGAGAACATCTCCATTTTGGGCTGAGAATGGAAACATTCTAAAAATGTTTCTATTACTTTCCCAGGGCTTTTGTGTGAGCTGCCTTTCAGTAAAGGGTAAAGACTTTGCCTTTGGTCATCCTCCAAAATCCTGGGCCCCAAGATAAGCCCAGAAATGTAGGGCAACCCCTCTTAATAATAATAATAATGATAGTGATAATAATTGTGCTATTTGTTAGGCGCTTATTATGTGCTAGGCAATGTACTAAGCACTGGGATGGATAGAAGCAAATCATGTTGGACATGATCCCTGACCTACGTGGGGCTCACAGTCTTAATCCCCGTTTTACTGGTGAGGTAACTGAGCCCCCAGAGAGGTGAAGTGACTTGCCCAAGGTCACACAGCAGACAGATGGCGGAGCCGGGATTAGAATCGAGGTCCTTTTGACTCCCGGGCCCATGCTCTGTCCATTAGAGCTGTTTCTCATTACCATTACCCTCTTCTTTGAGAAATATGAAGGCTAGGGCTGGGCATGGAGTAAGCGTCCTTGCGGGCAGGGGACAGGGGCCTACCAACTCTGTTATATTGTACTCTCCCAAGCCCTTTGTTCAGTATCCCACATGCAGTAAGCGCTCAGTAATTACGATCGATTGATTGGGAAGGTCTTCAGGTGGTCATAGGTTGACCGTTCCAACAAGGACTCAAGGATCTCCATTCTGGGCACTCGGATATTGATTTACAGCTGCTAAATTGCCAGGAGGTACAGTTTCCACTGTCTGAAGAGACCCCCCCACAGCGAAATGATATTTTCTGGGCTCTCCTAACAGCAAGCGCCAAATGAGTTCAGTGGACGGATTGATCTGGTCTGGGCCTGTTGTGTAGCTCTGGTCTAGGATTGGTGTTTCTTGACTATTCCCAAAAGGTCACCGTGATAAATTGAAATAATCGGGAGTGAACAGAATGAGGTAGCATGTAGTAGAAGCAGCGTTGGCTAATGGATAGATCTCAGGCCTAGATATATCAGAAGGACCTGGGTTCTCATCCCAGCTCTATCACTTGTCTGTTGTGAGTCACTTCGGCGAGTCACTTCACTTCTCTCGGCCTGTTACCTCTGTAAAATAGGGATTCAAAGCCCCATGTGGAATGTGGACTGTCCCCAACCTGATTAGATTGTATCTACCTCAGCGCTTAGTGTGTGCCTGGCACATGGTAAGCACTTAACAAATACCATAAAAAAATAAAGGAGGGAGTGGAGGGTCATGGAGTATGGGAATTCTCCAGGTTCCCCTCCCCCCCCAAGCCTCCTCTTTTCTTGGGCTAAACCAGGAAGTCACAGGCAGAATAAACATGGCTGGGGGGGGGGGGGGGGGGGGCTTATCATATTTGCTTTTCTCCTGCTCCCAAACTGGCTTTGGCCTGTGTCTTTCTAGTTAGGTGGAGGACCACCACATATTATTGCTGCTGCTGTTCTCTCTCTCTCTCTCTCTCTCTCTCTCTCTCTGTGTGTGTGTGTGTGTGTGTGTGTGTGCACATCTGTCCCCTTTGACCCCGACTAAGCCATCCTGGGTGTCATATTAAGCGATGGTTTACCAAATGAGTGAAAGCCAACAGTGTCTGCTGCTGTTGATGTCTCAGAGATAGTCCGTTTGGTGACCAGACTGCTTTTGCTCTCTCTACAGCTGCTTCGTAATGTGTCAGTCTTTTTTTTTTTTGAGTGCTCACCATATGCAGCACACTGTACTAAGCGCTGGGAGAGTCCAGTATAACAATAAACATTCCTGCCCACAATAAGCTTACAGTCTAGAGGGGTACCAGGCAATTGAATGTGGGGTGGCTCAAGGTAAATCATCATCATTAATAATAATTATGGTATTTATTAAGCACTCAATATGTGCCAAACACTGTACTAAATGCCGGGGTGGATACAAGCAAATTGAGTTGGACACAGTCCTTGTCCCCCTTGGGGCTCAGAGTGTCAATCCCCATTTTACAGATGAGACCCAAAGAAGCAAAGTGACTTTCCCAAGGTCACAGAGCAGAAAAGTGGTGGAGCTGATATTAAAAGTCATGACCCTCTGACTCTCACTCATGACTGCTACTCCAAATTCCTGTCCTGGCTGCAGTAGGCCATCGTTTTAACAGTCAACCATTGGTCTTTGAGAAATGCTCACCTGAATGGCAAAGGGCCGGGAAAGATGCGTTATCATAGTGTCATGGACAGTGTGTCAGAGGTTCTGTCAAGGACACTCATGCTCTTGGATGCAGACTCACTTCGACAGGGTTATCTTTGGATCGAAGGGCAGCCCACTCCTATTCAAGGAAGTGGGTGGAAAACCTTGCCCAGATGTTGGGGTGGGTAAAACTGGGGGTGTGCAGGATGACAGAAAAAGATCTACGGGTCAGAATGAGCCACAGACTTAGTATGCTCTGTCTTGTATATGTTTAGATACGCTTATGTTAAGTAAGACACATAAACAGGTCAACCTTTCATTTTTGAGGGTGAGATAAACTTGGGGCCAGACTCTCAATAGAGTTGTAATGCGCAAGGTGCGGGGGAGTGGGATGAGAGCATAATAAACACACACAACTCCAGGGAATTGGACAAGCAGGCAGATGCGCACCCACACACACCCAGGGTCAAGGAGGTGGACAAGTGCACATTCACATACACGCAGCCGGGGAATTGGACATGTGTGCATCCCCATGATCGGGGAGGAGGAGCATTCAGTCTGGGTCAGCTAAACTATGGGCAGTCTGATGTGCTGCTTTTCAGGGTAATGAGCAGCTGTTTTCTAGGCTCCACTGAAGGCACAAGGTGAACTCCAAGTAAACTAGAATGAGGAGTTTTTATACTGGGTAAGAAATAACTTCCAGACATGTAAGATAGAATATTGAATGAGCTTGAGGAATAGTGTAGAGTTCTCTTCCCTGGAGAAATTTTAACATAGGTTAAGTACATATATGCTAGAATGATTTAGATATATTTCCTGGCAGCAGAGGGGAATGACTGCTAATGCCGTGACTTTGATTAGAAGGCACTTTGGACCTTTTGGTTGAATATCAGATGATTAAAATTGATGTAATCAAAAAAGCAGAATTATCAGAGAGCCAAGTTCAACTCGAGCTGCACTATGATTCCTGGATCTTTTCGGTTTTGTATTTGCACGTCACAACCTCGTTTGGAGCCATAATTTTCTAGTTTGAACAAGGAATTTTATAAACAGAAGGGACCTAGTTTCAGCTACACCGCCAATCTCCTTAAGAGATTGTATCGTAGCTTCCTGAATAATAGCAGGTCAGTGGCTTTATATTCTGACTTTTGTTACTGGCATCTTGTGAAAAACAAATCAATGGATCTCGTAGCAAATTTTAATTTCTTCATCTAAAAAATTGGGGTAATAACTTATGGTTGGAGAGTGACAAATACTTGAAATGTTTCTGAAAAGCGCCTTTTGCCTACTGTTTTACATATCCGCTGACACTTTTGGAAAAAGTGACACCTATCATGTCGAAACGTGTATAGTGACATTTGACCATTTCTTTTTCCAGAAAACAAGACATGAACCACTGAAGGTCTCTTGGAAGTCAACTGTTCGTCTGTAAAATGGAGGCATAAGCCTTAAGATTTAGCTGAGATCCCACGATGGCCAAGGAATTTTGAAGTGGGACACGAAGGAGCTCCAATGCTTGTCAGTTTGAGCAGTGTTAAAGGGACAACTACCATGGTAACGCTAATAACGGAAAAGCTGCAGAACCAGAGGTTGGATGATTTCACCTGTAAAACGTACAGTATTAATCTGGTAAGGAGAATCCAGTGAATGTCTCTTTTTATTTGAAAAATACTTGTATTCAGTCCTCTAGACTGTAAGCTCATTGTGGGCAGGGACTGTGTCTACTAACTCTGCTTATACTGTACCCTCCCAAGCATTTAGCATAGCGTCCCGCGTACAGTAAGCTCATTAAAACCGATTGATTAACGTAAGAGGTCGCAATACTTATAGCGTTCTCTCCCAAGTGCTTAGTGCAGAGCTGTGCACCCAGTAAGCATTCAGATACGATTGACTGACTGATGGGAAGATAAGAAGGAATGAGAGTTCTGTTCTCTCTGCCTTTAGGGTAACACCGTCCAGAGCCAAGTCTCAGTTGGGAAATTTGCATTGGGGTCTGAAGAACTGCTATCTTCATGGAAGTGGATTTGCATTTGGAAATAGTCTAACCCTATGTGGCTGGGTTGAAATACATGTGGTTGCTTAATTTGAGGGACCTAGATACTTTTCCAGCCAGCAAAATCATTTGCAAGTGAAATACCTAGATATGAGCTATGGACACAGCCAAATAAGATGTCCCTTTCTGACATACCTGAAGCGTTTTTCATTCTGTAGATGGCCATAATATGAGTATTAGGATGAGTTTCCGAATTCAGGGGGAGACTGTGAAACTTTAGGTTGATTTCGGGGTGTTCAAAAATTGAAAATGTTATGATAGCAATATGAATTTTTCAATTTTTCCTCATTGATCATAGTCACTTCCATAGTAACTTTCAGTTGGAGCTACTTTTTTTAAATGAGGGAAGCTGTTTATTTAGAATATCTTAGTGGTAGAGAAGAGGGAGAGATCATAGGATCAACTAGGGGGAAAAAACCCTCTCCTAGAGAAGATAGCCTGTTAATTAGATTTCAAAGGATTTTTTTGAAAGTTGCACATTTCTAATAATAAGTGCTTATTTTGTGCCAAGCATTTCACCAAGTGCTGGGATAGATACAAGATAATCAGATGAGGCACAGTCTCTCTCTTATCTGGGACTCACGGTCTAAGTAGGGGAGAGAAAAGGCATTAAACTTCATTTTACAGATGAGAGAAAGGCATAGAGAATTTAAGTGACTTACCCAAGGTCACATAGCAGGCACGTGGAGGAATTGGTATCGGAACCCAGGTACTGTGACTCCCAGGCACTTTCCATTTGGCCATCCTGCTTCTCTAGATGTTGGAACAGGGGTGGAGATTATGGCCTTTAACGAGGATCCCAGAGCTGCAGCTTTCAACAGTGTTGTCTTTGAGACTCTGCCTCATGAAAGCTGTTGTTGTTTGTGGTGTTTAAGCGCTTACTGTGTGCCAGGCACTGTTCTAAGCGATGGGGTAGATATAAGCTAATCAGGTTGGATACAGTCCCTGTCCCGCAGGGGGTTCGCAGTTTTCATCCCCATTTTATAGATGAGGTAACTGAGGCCTAGAGAAGTGAAGTGAGTTGCCCCAGGTCACACAGCAGACAGGTGGCGGAGCTGGGATTAGCATCCAGGTCCTTTTGACTCCTAGTCCCGTATTCCATCCACTGGGCCACGCTGGTTGTCGTGGGCAAGGATTTTCTCTCTCTTTTTTTTTTTTTTGTTGAATTGTATTTTCCAAGTGCTTAATACAGTTCTCTGCACACAGTAATCGCTCAATAAATATGATTGAATGAATGAGCGGTTCTCTAAGCTATAGAACTTCAGCTCTTTGGACAACGTTGTTGATCGGCAGGGCTGTTTTGGACACGTGCCAAGAGCGTGCCCTTTTGGGCTCCTGCTGGGGTCATCTGTCAGTTTTGCCAGATGCAGTCACTACACTGAAATATGCCATCATTTGGAGACAGTAAATTTTGAAGCAGCTGATTAGTTTAATTCGGGTAATCAAGCTATAACAAAGGAGCCTCCTTTCAAGAACGATGAGGCATAGGGCTTGATCTCGAGACTTTGGAGCGTAGAACCAGCGTGCTGAAATTGGTTTGAATGTGGGTGGCTTTGCACGGTGGCGCTTGCCCTCTCTCATCCTCATCGGGGAGCAGCGGGGCTCAGTGGAAAGAGCACGGGCTTGGGAGTCGGGTCATGGATCAACTGTGTGATTTGGGGCAAGTCACTTAACCTATCTATGCCTCAGTTACCTCATCTGTAAAATGGGGATTAAGACTGTGAGCCCCATATGGGACAACCTGATAACCCTGTATCTCCCCAAGCACTTAGAACAGTGCTTTGCACATAGTAAGTGCATAACAAATGCCATTATCATCATCCTAACCAGTCTGGTTCTTTGCAGTAGGTTTAATGATGTGAACCTGTGGCTTTCATTTTAAAAAAAAAAAAATGACTATCGAGTGACGCGTTTATTTTTAACTTGATAATCCCATGTAGCTCTGACTAAATTGAACTCCCATGAAAGGCCGGTTGGATGTAGTTCACTCTGTAATATGGATCAAGTGACTTCTCCTGAGATGTTCTCTGCAAGAGTGTGTGCCGTGGCCGACCTTAAAGAGTTCAGTCACGTTAAGACAGCCTGCCTTCAATCATGACTCTAGGCTGTATCCGGGTGGGTGATGTGAGTCCAAGAGCCCTAGGCAAGTCCCAGCTTAATGCTTTAAACTTGAAGCTTGTATTGAAGCAGCCTAGCCTAGTGGATAGTGCATGGGCCTGGGTGTCAGAAGGATCTGGGTTCCGTTGCTGGCTCTGCCATTTGCCTGCTGTGTGACCTTGGACAAGTCACTTCACTTCTCTGTGCCTGTTACCTCATCTGTAAAATGAGGATTGAGGAGGCCTTCCCAAGTTGATTTCTAATCTTCCTTCCTTATGTCCCTCTACCTCCCCTTTAGCCCTTAGCTGCCACTTAAAGCATCGATGTCCTCCTGCCTAGAGTACTTAGGTACATATTTATTACATCCTGTTACTTTCTCCTTTGTAATTCAGTTGTAGTATTTGTCTCTCTTTCTGTCCCTAGGTCATAAATTCCTTGAGAGGAGGGATCGTGTATACAGATTTCAGATGTGCTCTTAGTATTGTGCACTTCACTCAGTAAGTGCTCAATGAATGATAAAGGGGATAGAGTGGGTTTAGCTGAAGTCACCCCAACACCTGTTTGTAGACAGTGAATGGCAGCCTGGACTATACTCTGGGCTATTGTGACTTCTGTCACAAGGTTTAAGGAAAATGTAAATTGTATTCTCAAGTGAACTCTACAGAAACAGTTCATAGAGTGAAGATGAAGATTGTCCTTAGAAAATGAGAAATGAGATTTGAGGTAGAAGCATGTTGTTGGGGAGAGAAAGGACCGAGGGAGGGAAGGAGATAACTTCAGCTGGAATGTTTTGTCTGCAAAGACTGTAAATACTTTCTTTAAGACACTTTCAAGCAGGAGTGTCCCAGTTACTACCAAATTTCTTGATCTCATTCTACAGAAAGGTGAAGCAGGTAATCTTGAAACAAACATAACAAAAGCCCAAATCTGCCAGGTAAACTGTTTATTAATCCAAAGTACATATGCTGCTTTTCCTAAAGTTTGCTATGGCCTTTTTGTTCTGAGTTACCTGTGTGACCTAAGTCAACCAGCTTTCAGTTGGTAAAGTCTTTCCTAGCAGAGTCATTGTCAGTAGGTCAATTTGAATGGGCATGTGGATTTTTCCATAGAGTGTCTCAATTTGCATTAAGCCTTTAAGTTTAATTTAGCTCCCGTATTTTCCAGAACTCCAAGTGGCTTAGTTTTATAATTTTATCACTGTTGTGAGGTAGGGGGAGACTGGTATTATTATGCTCCTTTTTCAGATAGGGAAATCTGGGCAAGCGGCAGGTGGCTGAGCAAGGACTAGAATCCAAGTCTCAGGGTTATCAGTTTTCCAGTTTTATATACAAGCAGTCTGGTTTTCAGCTGGTCTGTTCCCAGACCAGTCTGGATAAACTCTTAAGACAGTGCTTTGCACACAGTAAGCACTCAATAAATACGATTGAATGAACAAGGCACTGGATGCCTTTATGTCTCGTAGTCCCACTCTAGGCTGTAAACTCATTGTGAGCAGGGTACGTGCCTACCAAATGTGTGGTATTTTCCCGAGTTCTAAGTACAATGCACAGCACACAGTTAAGGCATAGCACTGCTAGATTGATTTTTCAGTTCCGAGACTTCCTTGGCCTCACTAGGCTCTGTACAAGAATCCAAAGTAGCTTCATTTCTTGTTGACTGGGGTAACGGTCTAATCTACAGGAAGGAACAGTCAGTTTTGTTGGTAGTTTTCCAGCCCTGAAGTTTGTAACTTTCAGTTTTTAGTTGACTTATTTCATATAACACCTTGAATATTGTTAATTTGTAGGGTCTTTACCTTTAATGAACTTCCTTGCCATTCCTGAAATAACTTACCAAAAAAAGGTACAGTTTAGTGACATAAAAATAGATGAGCAACAAGGCCCTAGCATCTCCATATTTCCGACCCTTGTATTTAATCCAATTCCTCACCTT
This sequence comes from Ornithorhynchus anatinus, assembly GCF_004115215.2. Lineage (NCBI taxonomy): Eukaryota > Metazoa > Chordata > Mammalia > Monotremata > Ornithorhynchidae > Ornithorhynchus > Ornithorhynchus anatinus. Next base: position 24,199,871 of record NC_041745.1, read on the forward strand.
TTCATTAAACTATAGAAAAGGTAAGGGGATAGAAGAATACTTGGCCTTTTCTCTAGATCTTAAGTTCCAGCTTCTCTTTATTTTATTAACAGTTTAAAAAAAGAGTTGAGTAACTGATACTTCAGAATTGTAACTTCTGGAGTAGTTTTAAGCACTTGTCAAAAACTGAAAATTTTAGATTGACCACTATTTTGTGCTTGGTACAGCACGGGCCTGGGAGCCAGAAGGTTGTAGGTTCTAATCCTGGCAGCATCACTCGTAGACTGCGAGCCCGTCATTGGGCAGGGATTGTCTCTATCAGTTGCTGAATTGTACATTCCAAGTGCTTAGTACAGTGCTCTGCATATAGTAAGCACTCAATAAATACTATTGAATGAATGAATGAATGAATGTTGGGTGACCTTGGGCAAGTTACTTCACTTATCTGTGTCTCAGTTATCTCATCTGTAAAATGGGGATTAAGACCCAAGTGGGACAGGAACTGAGTCCAACCCAATTTGCTTATATCCACCCCAGCATTTAGTACAGTGCCTGGCACACAGGTAAGCACTTAACAAGTACCATTATTATTATTATTATTATTATTTTGGAGGAGATGTACTCAATAAGGCTTTGAAGGGGGGGATCTTCTAACACCTTGCTCCGTCCCCCATCTCCTCACCCATTCACACAAAACACATTCCTTATCTCACCGTGCCAGTGAACTAGCTATTTCAGATACACATGGAGCTTTCTAGGATATCATGAGTGACAGGATTTTGAGGACGGTCAGTTTTGGGGTCCCTCCTTGGAAAAGGGTATGCAGGCGGTTGTCCTATAATTCAGGGTTGTCTCCTCGCAGAACCCCATATTAAGGAAAATTCATATTGTGCTCAACCCCTATCCAGTTTCACACCCGTGTGCACAGCCATTTATTTCAACCCAGAGCTGTGCTGCGTCCAGGTGTGTTACTTGAAGAATTTTCCCATATTTTGCTGTTGCATTCTATCCAAAATGCATAGTGAAAACAAGCATGAAGGAAAAACGGACTGAACTTATAAATGTAGGATGGATATTTTGCAGAACTCATTTAAACTGTAATAGAAACTGGATATGATGTTCCTTTAAGTAAGAAGTCGGTGGATTTTTGTGGCACATGTGTGTTTCTCATGTGACTTTCTTTTGGAATACTGGGTATTAGATGTCTGTTTATAAAATCCAGTCTTGTATAACTTCATCTACTATGTCTGAGATGACAAAGTTACTGGCAAGAAATTTTGTTTTCTCAGAACGGAGGACTTTTGGAGAGTTCCCTCTTCATCCACAGTTGCCGTTTTCTGTCTACTTACTGTCTTTTTTTCATCAGTGGTATTTGTTGATCACTTACGCTGTGCAGAGCACTGTACTAAGCCTTTGGAAGCATACAACAGAGTGAACATACACATTCCCTGCCTACAACAAGCTTACAGTCTAGTCTTTTTTTCCCCATATTTAACTTTATAGTTTGGAATTGCTTCACTGGTTTCGCTTTTTGTAGTATCCAAGCTAGTACAAGTAGCTTCATGCCACAAATGATGAATTTTAAGGTACATTTCAAATAAAGAACCAATAGGACTTAGGGATATTTGAGAAGCAGCATAGTCCAGTGGATGGAGCATGGGCCTGGGAGTCAGAAGGACCTGGGTTCTAATCCTGACTCCTCCCCTTGCCTACTGTGTGTGACCATGGGCAAATCATTTCAATTCTCTAAGCCTCACTTAGCTCATCTGTAAAATGGGGATTAAGACTTTGAGCCCCATGTGGGACCGGGATTGGGTCCAACCTGTAACTTGTATCCATCCCATCACTCAATATAGTGTCTGGCACACAGTGGGCGCTTAACAAATATCACAATTATTATTATTATTATTACCCTAGCACATAGTGCAATGTCTGGCACATAAAAAGCACTTAACTAATGCAAAATAAAAATGGAAATCAGATCAGCTCATGGCCTACCATTTCTATCAGGGATTTTGAGAACAAATGTTGATTTTTTAAACACTAGTTGCTAGTGTACAAATTTTTGGAAAGGTTATCAAAACTCTTGGGGAGAAATCCTTGCAATGGTTTCTATGACAAAAACATTAACAAATCTTTATTATCTCAACTTTCTTCCCTTTTTCCTGCTGAAAAATAATGTTGCAGTTTGACCACAACTTCCTGTGTTGGGGTTGTAAATATAAAATCTGATAATCCAATAAATCAATAGTAAGTAGTAGTCATGGAGTGGAAAATGCCGAAATGTGCCAAAAAGAACGTATTGGCCATATTGGATCATCCAGAAGTGTAAAAGTCATTGGGCAAGTCTGTGGAATTCAGTTGATTTTTGAAATTGGGTTTCATGGGAGATTCTTTTTAAATTATGAAAATGTTTGGGAAACTTTTGAGTGTGAATATTGAAAAGGTTTAATTTTCAAAAATATATCGAGAATTGAATTGTACTTTCCAAGAGCTTAGGACATGCTCTGCACACAGTAAGCACTCAGTAAATGAGATTGAATGAATGAAAGAACTTTCTCATTTTCTCATGCAGGCTAGCAGTTTGGAACTTCATTCATTCATTCATTCAATAGTATTTATTGAGCGCTTACTATGTGCAGAGCACTGTACTAAGCGCTTGGGATGAACAAGTCGGCAACAGATAGAGACAGTCCCTGCCGTTTGACGGGCTTACAGTCTCATCGGGGGAGACAAGAACAATGGCACTAAACAGCGTCAAGGGGAAGAACATCTCGTAAAAACAATGGCAACTAAATAGAATCAAGGCGATGTACAATTCATTAACAAAATAAATAGGGTAACGAAAATATATACTTCTGTGGTACTGGTCCACAAATAAATATTGGATAATAAAGGAGTCAGAATCTTTAATCGAGTTACAAAGAATTTATTTTAATGGCACTTAAGCACTTTCTACATGCCGGGCACTATACTAAGCAATGGGGAAGATACAAGTTAATCATGTACCACCCGGGGCTTACTTACAGTCTTAATCCCCACTTGACAGCAGAGGTAACTGAGGCATAGTGAAGTGACTTGCCCAAGGTCACACAGACAAGAGGGGTAGCTGGGATGAGAACCCAGCGTCTTCTGACTCCCAGGCCTGTGCTCTGTCCACCTGGCCATGCTGGTTAGTGCAAAACGCCCCATACTTGGAGTAAACTTTTTCATGAGATTCAGGTTAGTAGCATTTCCTATTAAGGATTTAATTTTTCAGTGGAATCTATCAATATAAATTGCTGAGCTTGTTCCTGGGAGTATTACTTCAGGTAAAAAAGCAGATGTATCAAAAGACTAAACCATAGTAAGTGTCTACCTTCACTCAGGGATTCCTGAAGTGGTTGAAATGCTCGTAATTGATTGTCATCCAATGAAAATCGTGTTACTTAGCTGAATTAAAATGGCTTTAATCATGTCATTATGATTCCCACATTAGCTAATTAATACCCAAGTTTCCTTTTTCCTTTGGTATTCAAGATGAAAATGAAACATTTACCCTCAAGATATATGGTATCTCAGATTTCTTGCCAATATGTCAGGTGCGTTCTCTGGTAAGTCAGGTAATGCTACCCGCAGATAGCACAGTTTGAAAAAGGCTCTGATGTTAGTCATCTTATATTTACATAATAGAATGCCTCTTATAATTGTCTTTTCTCCTTAAATTGCAATTAAGATTGGAAGTCTAAATTAGTGTCCTGAAATCCTTAAGTCCATTGGTTTTTAATAGTTAAGGCCTTGCTGGTCTTTATCATGTTAAGCAAAATGTGGCTTAACATTAACTTAAAAAAAAGAAAATAATCTAAAGCATACAGTCCTTGGGGGGAAAAGCTATTCTAGAGTGAAATTTATTGTAAAACTTTCATGTACTAATAGACGTACAATCTGGATTTCCCAGAGTATTTCTTTGAGTTCTCAGCGCTTTAGCTGTAACCTCAAAGTTCAAGGTTTTGTATCACTGAACAAAAATGCTCCACTGCCGAAGGATGTTTACTTAAAACTGTACTTGTATCTTGAAAGGAAGTCTCTAAACAATACTATCTTTTTTGGCTTAATACAGAAAACAAGATCCAAAAACAGCCTGTAATGGAGGCATGCTAAAATAATCAGGTTCTTTTCTCCCCTATTGGATCCCCCTAAAAAAAGCAAACAAACCCACAGCAGCAAATTTTGCTTAGAATATAAATTTGTCTACATTTTTAAGACAGAAGAGGCTAATATCATAAAACAAATTAGATGAGGAACTATATAAACAGTAAAGAGCTTTCTGAGCTGTTTATAATTTACTGGGGTCTGTCAAAACATTTGTTTTCACAATGCATTTTGGCTAGAGCGGTTTGGAAGAAACAGCAAATGTTCTTCCAGTTTGAGCCTGCCTGGTTCTAGGGTGATGTGTGTATGGGTGTAGTGTTAATCGCAGTGAGTATTCCAGTACAGGTTTTGCTTAATACAGGGGCCCGTGAGAGTGCATTATAGGAGAACTGGGTTTGGGTTTTTTGAAAGCTTAAGTCTGTTGATGCAGTTTGGAATGAAGGGGGCAAAAGCTGCATTGTAGAGTCGAGGAGGGAGCTGAAGGAGAGGAAGTGCAGGGTGTAGTGGATAGAGCACGGGCCTGCGAGTCAGAAGGTCACAGGTTCCGATCCCAGCTCTGCCACTTGTCTGTTGTGTGACCTTGGGCAAGTCACTTAACTTCTCTGTGCTTCAGTTACCACATCTGTAAAATGGGGATTGAGACTGTGAGCCCCATGTGGGACAAAGGACTGTGTCTTACCTGATTTGTTTATATCCAGCCCAGTGCTTAGTCCAGAATCTGACATATAGTAAGCGCTTAACAAATGCCATAATAATAATAATGTGACAGGAGTGGTAGGAGGGAGATGGGGCAATATCTGGATGGTGTTAATGGTGGAGACAGGGGTTTTTTTTTAGATTCACTTCTCTTTCATTATACATAGTCTGTCACCAAATTCTGTCAACTCTCAATTCCTCTCTATCCAAACAGCCTCTCCAAGTACCTATTATCAATCAATCAGTGGTATTTATTGAGTGCTTACCATGGGCTGAACACTGTACTAAGTGCTTGGAAGAGTATAATAGTACAGAGTTGGCAGACATGTCCCCTCCCTTCAACGAGCTTATCATCTTGCTGACCGGCTGACTTCCCTGGCTCCTGTTTTATCCTTCTCCAGTCCTTACTTCAGAGGCAGCGTGGTGTAGTGGATAGAGCACGGGCCTCAGAGTCAGAAGCTCATGGGTTCTAGTCCGCGCTGTGCCACTTGTCTGCCGTATGACCTTGGGCAAGCCACTTCTCTGTGCCTCAGTCACCTCATCTGTAAAATGGGGATCGAGACTGTGAGCTCCAAGTCAGGCAGGGACTGTGTCCAACCCGATTTGCTTGTATCCATCCCAGCTCTTAGGACAGTGCCTGGCACAGAGTAAACACCTCACAAATACCATAATTATTATTATTATTGTTATTCTGCTGCCCAGATCATATTTCTTAAAATGTCTAGTCAATATCCCACCGCTCTTCAAAAGTCTTCAATGGCTGCCTAGCCATCTCCACCTCCTTACCTTCCACAATAAGGTGTCAGTCGGCTCCACCCATCGTACCTTACCTCACTGATCTCCCACAGTCCAGCCCGCACACTTCGCTCCTTCAACACCAGTCTCCTACCTCGCCGTATCTTCATTTTGTCTATTTCGCTGCCAGCTCCTTGCCCGCATCCTCCCTCTGTCCTGGAACACCCTCCCCCGCTTCTCATCCTACAGACCAGCACTTCCCCTACCCTGGAAGCCATCCCGGCCCTCGGGGAGCTCGGTCTCACAGTGGAAGGCCAGGGAAGGGGATTGGCAGGAGACTCACAGGGAGAGATGAGACCAAACACCAAACATTTGCACCAAATGAAAACGAAAAGCCAGTAGGGTACTGTGGCCAGAGAGCAGAATTTCAGGCTCCTTGTGGATCAGAGTCCAAGTCAGACCTGCAGTAGTTGCAGCCGCCATTCCAAGGCTTTGTAAAGCTGCAGCTGCATCTCTCCCTGCTCTGGGTGGGGCAAGGCAGGATGCGAAGGAGGATCCTGGATGATGCAAAGGGGAGGCAGCGTGGTTGTCCCCGGGGGAGGTGGGGCAGGAAGCTGATTTTCACTTCCTCTCTGCTCTGTACAATATCTATTATTAATAGTAATAAGAAGCAGAAGCAGCATGGCTTAGTGGAAACGGCACAGGTTTGGGAGTCAGAAGTCGTGGGTTCTAATCCCGGCTCCGCCACTTGTCTGCTGCGTGACCTTGGGCAAGCCACTTCTCTGCGCCTCAGTTACCTCATCTGTAAAATGGGGATTAAGACTGTGAGCCCCACGTGGGTCAAACTGATTAGCTTGTAACTACCCCAGTGCTTAGAACAGTGCTTGGCACATAGTAAGCGCTTAACAAATACCATTATTATTATTAATAAAATTATATTTATATTGATGCCTGTTTACTTGTTTTGATGTCTGTCTACACTCCCCTAGACTGTAAGCCCGTTGTGGACAGGGATTTTCTCTCTTTATTGCTGAATTGTACTTTCTAAGCTCTTAGTACAGTGCTATGCACACAGTAAGCACTCAATAAATATGATTGAATGAATGGATGAATAAGCGCTCAACAAAAACTCTTGACTGACTTGCCTGGATCCGGGTTGATGGTCATTTGGATTGGGATGGGGCGGGGAAGGGATCTAGGAAATCTTGTGAAGGAAAAACCGATCTCTGTTTACTTAACCTTTCCTCTTTAATTCTTTTTCCTCTTTTCTCCTCCCTCGGCATTTTCCTCCCTGAATCCTGCCCGCTGGAGAAAGTGTAGAGTGGGTAGGATTGAAGAGTTGAGAAATGTATGGTCACTTTTACTAAGATATTTGAATCTCTGGCTCCATGGGGACGCTCGAATACCTTGTTACCTGTGAATTATGGCAGCAGAGCAAAAAGATGGTCATGTTGGAGCATAACCTTGGCCCCAACTTCACTAAGTCTTAACTATACTTTCACACTTGTGTAGTTGGGGCTGACCCAAGAATGTGTTAGTAGTAGTAACAACATTTGACTGATGCCCTGTACTAGGCGTGCAGAGTAACCCGAGTGACACATGAACTGACCATACACCGAGCTACAGCACTTCATATCGGAAAAGAAGTAATTTTGCTTCACCACCTCCCTGTCCCCATAAGGAGGGCGAGCAAGGGTGCTGCTCTGTGGGTTACAACACCCTTCTGTCTCTTCTCGGAGGAAGAATTGAACTTGTTATGCATTTAATTAGAGAAACAGTGTGGCCTTGTGGAGAGCACAGGCCTGGGAGTCGGAAAGACCCGGCTCCTCCACTTGTCTGTTGTGTGACCTTGGGCAAGTCACTTGATTTCTCTGTGCCTCACTTACTTCATCTGTAAAATGGAGATTAAGACTGTGAGCCCCATGTGGGACAAGGACAGTGTCCAACCTGATGAGCTCGTATCTACCCTATCGCCTAGACCAGTGCTTGTCACGTAGTAAGCACTTAACAGATGCCATCATCACCATTTGCATAGTAGTTGTCTGCTCTGTGATGATTTTTTTAGGTTTTCCTCAAAGGATCCTATCAGGTAAGTTAGGAACAGTGTGCTTTTTACAGATGCAGAAACTGAGGCAAAAAATCGTATTTGACTCTGCAGAATGACTCTGAAACCGCAAGTGACAGACAAAATTGGAACAGTTAACCTAAACAATGCTGCTAAAAAACGTAGTGTGTGCTCCTTTCAGGCACCGAATTTTTCAATTATAAAGCTACAAACGTTCACAACCCAGGCTCCCAAACCAACCACAAGAGGGATGGTACCCTTGCGTCTTTTAAACTTTCGGAAGAATAGTTTGTGGAGAAAACAGAACTGAATTTGCTTTGACGACTAAAGACCTTTTAATGTTTCCTGGCAAGGTTTGCGCTCATTGTCTTTCACACCATGTGTAATTGTATGGTGTTGAAACCTCTTTCTCTGATTAATTTCAGTACTCATCTGAGAAGCTGAACAAAAGTGGCAGTTTGTTCCCTTTCGAAATCAATGGTAAGTTCCAAAGCAGTAGCTGTGTCTTACCGAGGTAATTGGTATAGTAAGCAGCCTTTCTGGTGCAAATCAGGTAAAGCAGAGGAATGGGCTGTGCTGTTGTGGAGCTTGCTGGTTCAAACTAGTCACTGAACAATACTGGGAGTCCTTAGTGGTGTTAGTTTTGTATTTGTAATCTGCTTTGCACAGCAAAAGCCCATGTAGCGTACTTTTTTTTTTCACCATTAATTTGGGTAGATAAGTACTCAAAAGCAGGGCATTTTTCCAACTCTATTTTCTGTGGTCTTTGAAGATAGCAAATTGACAAGCTTATGTCTCACCTCTTTGGGCACCATAGAGCCACATACTACAAAGTGGCTTTTGCACATAAGGTGAACTATTTGAACTTTGCTGTTAAAATTAGGTAAAGATCAAGGGTTCACTTTGAGAACTGCAGGAGTTGTTTTAACAATTATACAAGGTGTGTGTATACTGGTGTTTGCACCTCTTTTAAAATGTTCAAGCTTTGTGTCTTGAAGAAACTTACGGCAGAGGTGTAACGTAATTATGAAATGAGAAGGCTTTATATACTGTTTTTTACTACTGTCTATTTTGTACATTTTAGTTCTGAAACATGTGGTGGATTTCTGAATATCCCAACTTTTACCCTGACCTTATTGGAAGAGGGAATTTTTCATCTGTAGTATAAAAGCAGGACAAGGGTCTCATTGTCAGTTTGACTGGCTTATTTCTTTGTAGAACATTTATTTAAAAATCTTTAACTATATAATGTGGAAGAACAGCTGTAAAACAAAGCTGAATGTAGTCCAAAAAAACAAATTCTCGAAAGAGTATAAGGGTTGGCTGGTAGCATAGGCTTCTCATTTTCCCTTCTCTGCCACTTCCCCTCCCTTCCCCCCCAGTACCCATAGCCAGGTGCTACTCTCCTTTTGTTCAAAGTTCTGGAAGATGTTAGTGCTCAAAGTAATATCTTATTTAGAATCACTGTCTTGGATTTTTGAGTATTCTTTAGGAGGTAAAAAGAGAGTGGGGCGAAGGGAGAAACGTTTCTTTTTAGAGGGAGTAAAGAACACAATATGAATGCCATTATGATCCATGCTTAGAATTCCAAAAATATTTTTGTTTTGTGGAATATTTAAAAATCATATTCTCCATATTTAGCTTTATCCACAGTAACAGGAGTTTCAGGTTATGAAGTAAAATCTTAGCAAAAAATAACCTCAGAAAAAAGTTTGGATTTTACAAAACTTTATTTACACCTAATACACCTCTTTTAATACTTATGCGATGAGTATGTAAACATTTTAATTAGCCAATCCCACACTTATCAATATAATCTGGTATTGATGTATTTGGCCACATCAACCTGAAGAATTGGGTTTTATTTTCTTTATAAATTTGTCAATTTTTGTTCACATTTTAGCCTTGGGTAGGCTCCTGCCCTTTTTTGTCCTTGTCGAATTTCTTTAAGAAGAGAGTTCATTCCATGCTGATGTTCACGGCAGATTTAATGCAGACTATAAGGAATAAGTCTAAATTTTTCCCCAATGTGCGTTCTAGCTAAATTAACGTTGTGAAAATCATCCAGCAACAGTGATGGTTGTGTGCCCCGAGGGAAGCTATTGAGGCCCCTTACTTTGTCTTTGGAATAAATTTGCTCCCATTGATTCCGAAGTACCCAAACTATTGCTCACTTAGTGGAAAGTGATTCTTCTCTTTAAATAGACAAAAATCAAAATACTTAACCTATACTCCCTGATAGGTTTTCCTTCTTCAGGGTGAAAAGAAAAAAAAAGACATTTGGATTACTTCCCGAAGAATTCAGAAGGGGGGAAATAGGCAGGCTTTTAAAAAGTTTGATTTGTGGTTACTTTTGTTTCACGTTTGTTTCCCTTTAAAGTGAAACTGCCGAGGAGCCTAAATTAGCCTTCCAGATAAAATTCATGTGCCGAATAATGTACCTGCACCAAATTTGCATTGGTGCACGCACAGCTGCCAGTTCTCCCCCTCCTCTCTCACTCCCATTATCACTACATCCAAACCACACAAGCATCCGCCTGCCACAAAATCATCACTCCTTCCTCCCTCCAAACCCAGCCCAAAATGCTACAGAATAGGTGTGCCACCCAATTTCTTTCATCCTGGCCTGGTTTCTTTCATGTTTCGGCCTTGGGCTAATTTACGTGTTTACCGTTCAGTTCAATTTGCAGTTACTTGGTTGAACTCGTTTCCTGTCGGCTAACGTTTCTTTTTTTTCCTCCCCTTTCCTTTCGTCTCCCCTTTCTGCCAAACTTGGTGGCGCCGCCTTTTCTTCGTTAGAAGAGAGCCCTTGGAGAGTTTTAAATGGGGGCTGTCCGATCCGAAGCGAGGTGACCAAGAGTTCGGCCTTCCCTTTTCCGTCGTGCCCGTTCAGCGCCGCCAAGAGCATGGGGCTGCAGTGGCAGCAGGACTCCCCCAGCCCATCTATGGTGTCGGGGTGGATCAGCGAACTAAACCTAAACGAAAACTCAGGGCAGCCGCTGGCCCCGCCTACCAAACGACACTGTCGCTCGCTGTCCGAGCCGGACGAACTCGCCCGCTGTCGGTCCCCGTGGAAACCCGGCAGCTCCAAGGTCTGGACTCCCGTCTCCAAGAGACGCTGCAATAGCGGCGGGAGTGCCACTCTACAGCGCTGCAACAGCCACGGGAGCGCCACCCTCCAGAGGAGCACCAGCATCAGCCTTCCGCAGAACGTCCTGTCGCTCAATAACATCTTCACCGTCCCCGGCTTCAACACCTCCCCCATACCCAGACCTTCCTCTGCCAGCAGCGGCTTCGTGGACAGTAGCGAGGGTAGCACGAGTTCGACTTTCCGCTGGAATTCCGGAGGACCGGGCGATTTTAACCCGAGGCGGCGCCTCTCTCTCTCACAGGAGCACATTACCGAGACGGGGAACCTCTTGCCTTCGGCCAATAGCACGCCCACCTCGACACCAGAGCTTAGTCGGCGCCAGGGCTTGTTGAGATGCCGCTCACAGCCCTGCGTACTGAACGACAAGAAAAGCCGGCTAAAGCGCAGACGTGATGAAGACGTGCGGTGGAATCGCCCATCTTTAGACTTTTTTAAAATGACACGGGTGAGATTTTTACTTTCTTGAGGGGTAGGGCCTGAAAACAGTCCTCGTACCCCAACTGTTCCTAGCCAAGCTGTGCCTCTTGTAAGGAACCAAGTAGATCTCCTTTTGGCTCTTCTGTTTCTGCACGGGGCAAAACTCTGGGGTAATGGGAGGTTAGGGGGTGGGTAGGGAGGCAGCTTCAGACGTTCATTTGGCTGCTCGTGCAATCCCTTTTGCATCTAACTGCAGTGTACCATCATCGAGTGCTAACCTCTACAGATTCTAACGGTGCTATTGGGGTGTTTATAGTAACCTTGTTTAAAGTGGGATGGAGCTGTGAATAATTATTGAAACACACTGACAAAACTGAATTTTACTGATTCCATCACCCTTTCTTACCTTGGAGATTCTTAGAGGTGAGAAACTAAAGTTTCCGTGAAAGTGTGATTTTTTTTTTTTTTTGGTCAGGGTTAGTATTCTGAGATGTATTGGGCTAAATTACTCCCTCTCATTGGTTCTTGATAGTAGGTCAGGAGATTGGAGGGAAACATGAACTCCTCCAGGCCACTTGCCTGGTGCCCTGACCCATCCTGAAACCCACAGGTAACACTCTAAAGCTGTCACTCTTAATGATGCCAGAGTAGCCTTTTGGAATTAATGGATCTCTGTAATAACTGAACAAAAGGAAAGGCAGATCTGTGACATGGTAATTTTCTCATTTTTGCATAAGCAAAGCATCCTATTAAGCTCTCATTGGTATAAAGCCAGTGTTAGTTGTGCAGATCAGTGGTGTTACTCTTTGGCAAATTGTGCATAGTGGAAAATGTGAACATTTAGAATGAACGGATGCTTCAGAAAGTTTTAATAACAGCAAATGCACATTTGTCCATCAGAAGGACTAAACCATAATTGTTTACAAGGAAAGAACACTGTGCCGACTTCCAAGCTAGTGCTACTGAACCTCAGGACAGTGTTTTCTAAGACACTCAGTTGTATCCAGAAGATAATGTTACATTTTTCAAATTAATTTGGCACATAGTAACCCATGTCTATTTTCAGGGGCTTTTCCGAAGGCACAGCATATTTGGCACAGCCAAGTGAGCCGGAATTTAGTAACTGCTTGGCGATTGGTTGGTTTGCTATACCAAACCTCCCGAAGAATTGTCTGCTTGCCTAGTGAGAAAGACACTTTCGGTCCTTTTCGGCCTTGTCACATGGAGATAATGGGACCTCAGGGAACTTGAGCGGGTGGAGGGGGAAGAGTCTGTCTTCCTCTTTAGCCATTTTCCTAAAGGGATTTCTGATATCGGGAATCTGGTCCAAACCATAAATGGATTCCTTCCAAGTGGGAAGTACTCAGGGGTGAGAGGTTCAGTGGAAAGAGCATGGCTTGGGAGTCAGAGGTCGTGGATTCTAATCCTGGCTCTGACACTTGTCAGCTGTGTGAATTTGGGCAAGTCACTTAACTTCTTTGTGCCCGTTACCTCATCTGGAAAATGGGGATTAAGGCTGTGAGCCCCACATGGGGCAATCTGATTATCTTGTATCTCCCCCAGCGCTTAAAACAGTGCTTGGTACATAGTGCTTAATAAATACCATTATTATTATTAATGGGATGAAGTCTCCTTGATGGCGCAGAGAAGAGCAATAGCTAGAGGGAAGGCACTTATTTACTGGTGTTGCTTTGCTCATTTATGATGAAGAGGGTTAGCTCTTTGAGGGGAAGGATCTTCCCTTTCAGATTGGAGATTAGAGTTCTGGAGATATAGTTAGCAATATGGAGGGTAAGGAAATTAAAGGAACAGGAAAAAATGGCTCAGTAAGCAATCTGAGAGTAGTTCAGGGGCCAGAACAAACTGGTTGGTTGGGTTAATGGTTTTAAAGAGACCAAGAGAGGTGTTTAATCCTCCACCTTTAACTGAGGTGCTTAGTACAGTGCTCTGCACACAGTAAGCACTCAGATATCACTGACTGACTAGTGCTTGAGAGTTTGTACTGTGAAATACATGTGTGTGTGTATTTCCCCATCAGGAAGGTAAGCTTTGAGTCTTGGAATGTTTAAAGGCTCAAACTGTGGCATGGTGCTCACAGTTGTGAAACCTGATCACACCTACAAGCTCCCGTAGGGCTTTGGGGAGCATTGCAGCAGTTTGCAGGGAAGACATAGGCAAGCTCTTAGCTCCTTGGCAGAATCTGTGACTAGATCTCCATGTGGCGAAAGCTAATTAGAAAGGAGAGGAGACACCACTCAGCAATGTGTTTTTGCATGTGTATGTGAGTGTTTATGAAGTAGAAATAAATGGACAAATAGAAAGAGGGGTAGACAGAATTCTGAGGAGATTATAATCTAGCTGACTGGTATGAAGATAAAGGAAGAAGGCAGTTGTTACATTCACGTGTCATGTAGTTTTAGCTCTGTGTTCAGTCATGAAATCTAACACTAGAAGGCACTTTCTGGAAAGAACATATCTGATGTTTATATTTTCTAACTGACCGTGTTTGTCATCCACATTCAGTCTGAAAAAAGTCCTACCTCTAGATCTCTAGTTGTCAACATCTGGAGGGATGCAGATTGAGAGAGTTATCATGACCTTATCTCTGGTAATGTATCCACCTCTGGTCATTTGACTTTTTTAATCTGGCAAGCATGCTTAGCTTAGGTAAAAAGATTTTCTTCCCTGCCTCCTCACCAAATACCAAATAGATCCATCTCCAGGATGAGCACTGACTTCCGAACCGAAGTGGTTTGCAGTTTATTTCCTCTAGAATCAACCAAGATGTGTCTTCATGGCAGAGGCCCCATATCACTACATGGTACAGGTTATTTCAGTTTAAGTGGCGAGATGAGTGGCATTTAGTAAGCACTTTCAAAACTTGGCAAACAAAATAAAACATAGACTGTGCCGTCTATGAACCACAATGTATTAAAACCACCCAATTTTCAAACCCAGTATGGCAGTGGAGTTTCAGCACCCTTTTAGTATCAAATTTTCGTTTGTCGTGAGAACAAAATGCATATGTGGCCAATAAGATTCCTACAAGGCAGCCATTCAGTTCACCAACTTCTCTATTTGTGTCGCCTAACCTTCAGGTTCTGAAATAATACATTTCACTTGTACTTTTTGGAAAATGTCTTTCCTCCAAAAAAGCATAATAGAGGGTAGAGAGAAAATCTCAGTCCAAATTTCCATTGTAGTAGTCACCAGTAGATCAGTCATCAGACTGGGCCATCCCTAGGGTAGGGCCAAGCAGAGCAATATCTGGGGCTCCCTATAATAATAATAATAATGTTGGTATTAAGTGCTTACTATGTGCCGAGCACTGTTCTAAGCGCTGGAGTGGATACAGGGTAATCAGGTCCCATGCAGGGCTCACCGTCTTAATCCCCATTTTCCAGATGAGGTAACTGAGGCACAGAGAAGTGAAGTGACTTGCCCAAAGTCACACAGCTGACAAGCGGCAGAGCCAGGATTAGAACCCATGACCTCTGACTCCTAAGCCCTTGCTCTTTCCACTGAGCCACGTCCCTATCCAGAAGCCCAAGGCTTTGTGTGCCGGGGAGGGGCTGGGGTTGGTCCTTCTTTCCTCCCCTCCTCCTCTCACCCCTCCACAAACACAATCAGCCTCGCTAATGGGACTCTTGGTGATGAAATGGTGGGAGCAATTACAATATCAAATCTACAGGGCCCTCTATCTGGTTTTTCTGCTTAGTCCAGACTGGTGTCTGTCTTCGGGAAGGGAATCACGAGAGGGAGTTATTTTCCGGTGGAATTTCTCTACTTTAACTTCCCTTCTCTCCCTCAACCTAAGTGGCCGTGAACTCCTTGACCTCTCTCTTGCCATCAAGTTTGTCCTAAATTAAGATTTTTTTCAATGAGCCCTTGGAAAAACCAACATGCCCCATTCCCCAGATTTTCTTATAATAATGATGGCATTTGTTAAGTGCTTACTATGTGCCAAGCAATGTTCTAAGCACTGTGAACCGATCAGTAGCATTTACGGAGGCTTGCTGCGTGCAGAGCACTGTACTAAGTGCTTGGGAGAGTACAGTTTAGCTGAGTTGTTAGGCATGTCCTCTGCCCACTAGGAGCTTACAATCTAGAAAGGGAGACAGATATCAAAATTAGGGTTTGGTGCATAAGTGCTTAGAAAAGTGCTCCGCATACAGTAAGCACTCAATAAATACGACTGAATAAGTGCAAATCAAGGGCAGTTATATTGGGTGGCAGCATAAAACTGAAGACTCATCAGTTTCTTTTCCTGATTTGAACATAGATTTCTTGTGTTTCCCACACTTGATCAGAGGCTTTATCAAATTTTTTTTTTTGAAATTTAATGTGATTTCAGTTGCATAGGTGATGCCAACATGAAGTTCTCAAATAATTGCCCTTACGCAAAACAAAAAATAATCAAACTCAGATGCCAAGATAATTACAGACTTGAGAAGGAAAATCACATCATTTTGTGTGCGAGCTTGTATAAAGTCATCCTTCTGAAACTATTCTTATTCACATGTGTGCAGTTAGAATGCACTTTCTTGGCCAAAATCTTACCATCAAATTATTTAAATTAAACTAATCTGAGCAATATATTTGCAGTCAAATGCCTTTTATAACCATGAATTTGCAAAAGACATTTAGGTAGTTTCTGCTAACTTTTAACCCACCCATATCACCTTATTTTAAATTTTTGTTTCCCCATTAAGGTTTGAACTTTTACAATCCTGATCCTTTTGGTTTATTCTGTATTGTGGTCTGATACTTTTTTTTTAACCTTGAGTAATAATAGCATTTACAGGATAAAGCTCGGGTAAAACAGGGAAGTACTGTTTGCTTACAAGAAACTTATACTCTAATGGACAAATCCAGGGGGTTGTACTGTATATTTGGTATCCTCTGCAGATTATTTCTGTTAAACTGACCTCAAATTAATGAGTCTTATGCACAATGCATGCCTTTGTTAATTTTTAATCAAAAATCAATATTTTCTTGGTAGTCAATTTTGATAAAGGTAGGACACTTCTGCGTAGAGAGCCAGAGTCATAGCCTAGAATTTTGTCAAAAGCCCAATAAGGTAATCAACTAGTTTGCAGTTTTATTTGCTAGAAAAGCATGGCTGTCATCATCATCATCATCAACAGTGGTATTCTTTGAGTGGTTACTATGTGCAGAGCATTGTACTAAGCCCTTGAAAGAGCACAATACGACAGAGTTGGTAGACGTTCCTTGACCATAATGAGCTATGAGTAGAACAAAAAAAAATGTTTACTCTTTTCAATCTATGGTATTAAGCTCTTACTGTGTACAGAGCACTGTGGAGCTTGGGAAAGTACAGTGCAACAGACCCATTCCCTGACTGCAGTAAGCTTACTTGAAAATAATTTAGGAAATACCCTATAGTTTGCTATGTGGTCAACTAGCGCTTAAGGTTTAAGGTGTCTTCTAATTTTGTCCAACATAGACGTATTTCTGGAGTCTTTGTCCCTGACTTGGAATAAATCATCTAATGCCAACTGATATAAAAACTAGTGCCAGTTAGGTCTTGCAAAAGATGAATTTTGTAATGACTTTTTTTTGAACCATAAACCCTAATTACTTGTTAGATTTACAGTTTGATGTCATTCTCTGTTATTGGCACAATTTTAAAATTGCAATGCATTAATTCACAAAAATGTTTTCTTTATATGAGCAGAGAAGGAGGCATGCTTTAACATCAAAGTAGTAGGCCTTTGGGTTTATCTTCAACAGGCAGGAAATTGTAGTGTCAGTTGGGCGATTATAGGAAAATGATAAATATAAAAATATAACATAGATGGAGGCTGTTATTGGTCTCTCTCTGAAAACGAGCATATCTCTTAGAAGGAAGAAACATTTTCCTGCCTTCTCCTTTCTTGGTCATAAATTGAGCAATAGTGAAGTGCAGTATATTAGAGTAACTAAACTAGATAGTGGACGGGGAAAGGAGGAAAAACCCTGCCCCTGGCTTAATCCTGACTTGGGAATTTTCTTCTCCCTGTCTCAAACTCACAGGATTGCCCCAACATTGCGTGTTGATCAGGAATGTTCACTAAATGACGTAAAGCTTTTTGAGGGCAGGGATCGTGCTGTCTTTTATTTTTTCACTCCCAAGTTCTTAGTACAGTTTGCTGTCTACAGTAGGTATGCAATAAATACTATTGATTCATTTGAACTATTTGCACTTCTTGAAAGGAAGCTATTCTCTGACAAGGTATTACTGCAGCTCATTATTACTACTTTAGTGCTGCCTATAAAGTTGAGTTGAGCATCTTCCTCTATAATAGCAATGGAAGTGCTTAGATTGCAATATAAGCGTATTGATTTATAACTGCTCTCTGCAAAGTTGTTGTATAGTAATGGAATGTTAGGGGGGCTTGGAAATTCTACAGTTCTCAAAGGTTTATTGAGAAACAGCATGGTGTACTAAGGAAAGAGGACCCTGGGAATACGGGGCCTGGGTCTGCTACTTGTCTGCTCTGTGACCTTGGTTAAGTCACTTAACTTCTCTTTGCCTTAGTTTCCTCAACTGCAGAATGGGGATTCAATATCTGTTCGCCCTCCTAACCTAAACTATAAGCCTCATGTGGGATAGAGACTATACATGACCTAATTACCTTGTGTCAACCCCAGTGCTTAGAACAGGGCTTGATACATAGTAAGCACTTAAGAAATACCACAGTTGTTGTATTCCACTTGGAGGAGAGAGAATGTGTGCTTGTATCCTTACTAGTAGACGATTCTTGTAAACTTAAATTCTTTGTAGAAGTATATCGACCTTTAATGTGTAAAGCGTCAAATAATTTTATCCATCCTTCTCATTCAGAAATGTAAGTTTAATAGGCAATTATGTGATTATCAGCTCTGCATCTTTACTGTAGTTATATCCATTGTTCAGTCACTTGTAAGAATCATTTTATGTTGATAAGCATGTATTATACTCTACTTCCTTGCCATTTGCCAACCTTGAATGTTTTGATGACCTTTCCTTGGCATAATTGTAGTTAAATTTTTAATTTGAGGAGAGGAAAAATGCTAGTTAGGGTTCGTCTGTCTCCTCTGATTTGAATGCATTTGAGTTATTTATGTATTTCATTATTCTATTTCTTAGTAATGTTATTTACATCACAGATCCAAATACTTCACAACTTTCATTTATGTTCTTCTGGCTTCTGCTCATTATAGTGTTCTTTTTAAATAAAAATTGAAGTACAGTAAATATCATTTCAGCTGTCTCACCCGAGGCAAGCATCTTCTTTATCTTCTCCTTTCACGCATCTCACTGAGTAGTAATTCTTTTAAAAGAGCTTGATTTCACCCACATTTTGAAGGTTGTACAAGCTCATGCGCATGGGACCTCTGCAGCCAAAGTACAACTAGAACATTGTGGTATCTGTTCATAATTTACCTCCCCTTAGAATCAAGTAAAGCAGTCTCCAAAGCATGGGACAAGCTTCTGTCTTTCAATATCTTATTTTATTGTTCCAGTAAAAATTCTCATCAGTCACGTGGTAAAGTCATCTTACGGCCTCCAACTTCCTAACCACCGTCACCAGCACCGAATACTAATGGAAAATAGGATGAAACTACCCTTTTCATTGTGCCTTCTTCCCTCCCTCCGCCTTTGTGTCTGTTGCCAATATTTGCTCACTCCCTCCTCTTTCATTTCTGATAGACCACAGCTCTCTCCACCTTCAAAGCCATTCTGAAATCACATCTCCTCCAGGAGGCTTTCGTCAATTAATCGGATCTCTCCACTTTTATATGCTCCAATTGCCACCTCAGCCCAGCTACTCCATTAGAGCACTTAAGTACTCCCATTTTCTCTTCACCATATCACTTATGCACATTATACTCTAGCACTTCCTCCTAATTTAATTACAAGTGTCCCCCCCCCCCCCCCCCCCCCCCCGCAGCTCCGGTAGATTATAAACTCCTCGAATAATTGTGGTATTTGTTAAGCGCTTACTATATAGTCAAACAGTCTTTTAAGCACTGGGGAAGGTACAAGATAATTAGGTCAGGCACTGTCCCTGTCTCTCACAGGGCTCACAATCTACAAGAGAGATCGGATGTTGAATCCCCATTTTACAGTTGAGGAAACAGAGGCACAGAGAAGTTAAGCGATTTAACCTAGGTCACACACAGAAGCCACATGACAGAGCTAGGATTAGAACCCAGCTCTTCTGACTCCCAGACCCATGCTCTTGAACACCATACCGTGATGGTCCATGGGCGCAGAGATGATGTATACTAAATCTTTTGTCCTGTCCCAAGCTTCAGTACTATGCTCTGTGTACAATAGATGCTCAATAAATGCTATCGTTGGTTGATTGCATTTGACACGGAGCCCAGCAAACTCAGTGCAAGGAAATATTTTAATGAAATACGTTGACTGCTATAGAAGTGTACCACTGTTAGGGGAAAGGAATGCTTTCAGAAAAGGACAGAGTGAAACTAGAGGAGAGAAGGCATCTTAAGCTCTTAATACAGTGTTCTGCACACAACAAGCACTCAATAAATACAATTGATTGACCTCAATTTTTGGAAGGAAGTCTGGGGAGCTTTAGAGTGACTCTGAATTGTGTGGGGGCCAAGCAACTGACCATCAGGTAATCATGGCCACTCAAAGAAAAACAACCTTAATAGGTGCCTGTTTTTACTTAGTCTAACTGCAACCCTGACTTCCCCTCCTCTCACCCACCAAATCCTTCTCAGAAATAGTCGACAGGAAACAGAATCAAAGTAATCTTTTGCACTTAATTTGCTCCTTCCCCATTCGTAACTTTATTATTGAAGACCGATATTAATAATAATTTGTTTTTGAATAATTATAGACAAACATTAATGATCTCACAAACGTTACTTGAGTTAAAAAACTTGTGCTTCAAAACCAAAATGCAATTAGGGTGCACTGATCCCTTTAATGTACTGTTATTTTTAAGTGGAGACATTAATTCAAAATGTATCTTGAGACTCTCTCTAGGGGTTAGTTGCACTGGCTTTGAGCCTTTTCGTTTCATTAGCGTCTGCTTGTTTGTCTCCAAGTTCTCAAAAATATTTGATGGGATCTGGCTGTATACCTCTTTGATAAAGTTAATTTCCAATTCTCGATAAATGCAGCTCTGTTTCAGATGTTAAAAATCTGAAGTCAGTAGTGCTTCCACTTGCCATCAGTAGGTCTGACAAGCAGCCTCAGAACAGTGTGTGTGATAGATAATGCTTTCTAGGCCATTGAGTTATTTTGGTGACTCAAGTTAGCACCAGAAATCGTGGGTCACATTTTTACAATCCATTTTATGATACTGTGGACAATTTTGGATATGTTTACAGTGTATTCTAGTGGTTATGCCTATGCACAATATTTTGCCCCTTTGCTGAATTTCTTGCTTTTGCTTCATAATTTCCTGTTTTATATAAGTTTCTGAATGGAATTCTTTAGACTACTAAACTAGTCATAGAGTTTTTCAGTGAAATGTTACAATGGTTTCATGACCTACTTATTTTCAAAAGACTAGGTTTTCTTTGCCTTTTATCAGGTTGCTAAGGATTCAGATCTGTTTACATTAATATTTAGATATATTTCTGTTGCTGCAGGGGAGCTTGTGAGTTGCCCCTATTATTTATTTTTTTCTTTTTCATTCATATTTAGATTTTTAAGGAAGAAAAATGATCACATCACTCTTTTTGTCAGAGTAATTCTGCTCCTGCACGTATGCATAATAATTAAGGTGATTGGTGCTCCATTAAAAAAAGCCAGTACATTTACCACAACTTGTAGTTTAAATATTAAAGCATATGTGTGTTCCGGCTAACATTTTGGGCAACTGTGGGGATTTAAAAATACTAACTTGAGTGACACAGCACCTAAGCTTTCTTATTGTTCCCAAAATATGTAATTAATCTCCATCCTATTATTTTAGATGTATGCCTGTAGGAAATTACTTGTTGACTTTACTACAGTTCTCTTCCAGGATAGATCTATAAAATGCTGTTGCTGGGAAACAGCTTTAACGTCACCCTTAGTAATAAGCCTATAATACAATTGTTGGTTTTAGGAAAGTGGATTAAAAAGGTTGTGGCTGAAGGAATTGAATCTAAAAATGCTCTTATTTAGACTTGGCACAGGTGACAACCAAAGTTTAGACCAGCAACATTCCTTTTGATCTTGCTAGGAGTTCAAGTCGAAGCTAAATCTTGGCTAATCCACTTGTATCCAAGCATTGTGGCTTAAATTTTTTCCTTTTTTGAGAGAGAACCTGAATAAAAGTTGATGCATTTTCATACCGAATTGACCATGGGCAAGTCACTTAGCTGCGCCTCAGTTCCCTCATCTGCAAAATGGGGTTTCAGTATCTGTTCTCCCTCCTACGTAGTCTGTGAGCCCCATGTGGCACCTGATTTATCGTATCTACCGCAGCACTTAGCGTAGTGTCTGGCATGTAGTGAATGCCTAACAAAAACCCAATTCTTAATACTTATTAGTGTGGTTATTATTTGATGCGGCGAGAGATAGGATGCCAGTGGAGAGGAGAGAGGTGGGCTGGACGATGCTTCAGGAAGGATGATCTGTGCAGCAGCACCAGTATAGGCTGGAGGGAGAAGAAGCCGAGGTCAGGGAGAACGATAAAGAGTCGTCTAACCACTGTCAGGGAAGAGCTTGTACCAAGGAGAGGAAAGGGGCCACCTGGGAGATGTCACACAGTAAGAACTGGCAGGATTTAACAGTGTGGGAATTGACCTATAGTGAAGGGTACGGGATGATGTCAGGTTTGACCCATTTGTCACCTCCGAGTTCGGGAGAGTGGAAGTTCTCCTCTAAATTGTAAACTCATCCTCTAGGCTCATTGTGGACAGGGAACCTGTGTTCCAACTCCATTAAGTTGTACTCCCCCAAGTGCTTAGTACTAAGCACGGTGCTCTGCACACAGTAAGCGCTCACTAAATACAGTGGATTGCTTATGTGTCTGTGGGGACACGCAACATTGAAAACATAGAAAAACACATTTTAAGAGTATTTCAGTCCACTCAGTAAAATTGATCCAAAACAACCTCTTACCAGCATTTTGTAACTGGTAACAACATGAGTGGCTGGAGTTTTATTGTCTGTTGAAAGTGCTGATGAGCAGGGAAGTTACCAAAAAGACAGGAAGAAAACCAGGAGGGGAAGATAATCACTGCATAATTCAGAGATACTTTGCCCACACAGGAGTGATAATCACTCATAGAGCCAATGGCCATGTTGGCATGAGTGTTTGTGGTCTTTCATTTGGGTCAAAAAAAAAAATGGCTTATAGCAGACATTCACAGTAGTCTTCCCCAAAATATACCTTTCACATTGTTTAGAAAGAATCCTTGACTTATGCCCTCCCATTAGTCAGTTGAGCAGTGTCCACCTTGCCCTTAGAAATGGCTTGGCATTTTTATAAAAACTCCCCCATGTAACACTGAATGAACTGTAAAAAGAAAATGACTTGAGAATGTTAAAATGGAATACAGCAGGATGCAGTCATAATTTTTTAAAGTCAGTTATATTTATTGAACACTTACTCTCTGCACTTACTAAGCTTAGTACAGTGCTTGGGAGTACTTGAGTACAGTATAACAATATAACAGACACATTCCCTGCCCACAGTGAGCTTACAGTCTAGAGGAGGAGATAGACATTAATATAAAGAAACTACAGATATTTACATAAGTGGAGAATTTGAGGTAAAAATTCACAAGTATTGGGTGTGTAAAACCCAAAAAAGGTCTCACTGGATCCTTAATCCTTAAACACGATCGTGGTTTCTTTTCTTCCCTTGTTCCCAAAGAGGGAACACATCATCGATATTTCTTAAACATTTCTCCAGGATAGAGACATTAGCAAAGTTTCGCCTTTTTTTTTTTTAGGAGTATAGGATTTTATTCTGCATTTATCACACCTTACTCAGTTCCCCTTTAGTTTTCTTCCTTCTTCTCTGACTGTTCTTTCGCTGATGCTTTTCTAATTGGGTTTCCTTCAAGTGTGTCTCTGGGTGTCTTATTCTTTTCCCTTCTCGATCGCTGGGGAAGCCTATTTGCACCCCAAGGATTTGGCTATTATCTCTTTGAGGATGACTTCCAAATCTGCCTTCCTAGACTAGATCTTTCCCCCTCTATAATTTCACATCTCCTCTTGCCTGGAGGACATTTCCACACGGGTGCCCCACTTGCCAACTTCAGATCAATCAGCCGAAAGGTGAATATCTTCCCTCCTTTGCCAAATCATCTCCTCCATGTAAATTTCCAAACTCAGCTGACACCATCATCATCTTCTCCATTCCCAAAATTTATAATCTTAGCACTGGATTAAGTGGAAGATGGATTGTTTCAGTGAAAGAAAGCGAGGAATCCAGGATAATGCTTTCTCCCCTACACAGCGTTTCCCTTATCCGTCCCTTCCTCTTCATCCCAGTGGCCGCTGTCCAGGTGTGGACACATATTCTAGCTATACTATTGTAAACAAGTCTCCTATCCTCCTGCCTCTTTCCTCTCCCCACACTGTTGTCCAGATCGTCTTTCTCAACATTTTATTCTGCATACATCTCAAACTCCTCAAAAAGCACTTTATCTCTGTACCAAACAGAAACTCCTGACCATTGGCTTTTAGTTACTTTGATGTACTTTAAGGTGCATTTTACTTACTGCACCCTAATCCGTACTCTCCGTTCCTTCTGTCCCCTTTAACTTGCTTGTTTTCAGTCTTCCATCTGCAGCGTGCCTTTCATTCCTTGGGCCAAAAACTCTCCACCTTCAAACATGCCATACCTCAGCTTCCTTCCCTTTCAAAGCCCTTCTGAAAGTCCACTTCATCCATGAGGGTTTCCCTGGATTAATTTTTCTCCTCTCCAGGACATAACCTCCCAACTACCAATCTCTGCACTTCTGCATCCATAAGGCCCCTTGTTGTCACACTTTGTATATATCAATATAAATACATTGCTCTTTAAGGAGTTCTCCCTATCTGTCAATAATTTCTGTCTCCCCTGCAATATTTAAGGTCTTTAAGGATAGGAGTCATGCCTCCTACCTCTAGTATACCTTCCCAAATGCTTATTAGAGTACTCCGCATGTGGAAAATGCTGTGAATATTACTGCTTGATTGATCAGTGGTTGGACTTAGAATATGTTGGAACCACTTTTATTTCAATTAGAATGGTGTGATAATCTTTGCTCTTGAACCTTCCACATTGAAATTTAGTACCTCGAACCCAATCCGAACACTCCGCTTCTCCAATGCCAACCTACCTCGATTTTTGTATATCCCATCATCTACCTCTTGCTCATGTTCTCCCTCTGGCCTGGAACTCCCCCTTCCTAAAGGACAGCCCACCACTCTCCCCATCTTCAAAGTCCTCCTAAAATCACTTCTCCAAGTGGCCTTCCCTGATTTAAACACTGACTTCCCATCTCTGCCCTCCCCTCTGCAGTGCCACCCCTCTTAAAGCACTTTATAGTGACTGTCCCACAGCACTTTTTTTTAATGGTTTTTGTTGAGCACTTACTATGGGCAAAACAATCCACTAAATGCTGGAGTAGATACAAGATCAGCAGATTGGCCACAGTCCATGTCCCGCATGGGGCTCACAGTCTTAATCCTCATTTTACAGATGAGGTAACTGAGGTACAGAGAAGTGAAGTGATTTGCCTCAGGTGACACAGCAGACAAGTGGCAGAGTTGGGATTAGAACCTAGGCCTGCTACTCCCGGGCCCATGCTTTTTCCACTAGGTTGGCCCGTTTCTTATGCTCTTCTAATTCTCCTGCTTGTAATTAATTTTAATGTCGGTCTCCCCCTGAATACATTAAGATCCTTATGGGCAGGGATTGTGTCTATCATATGTAGTATCCACAAGTGCTTAATACAGTGTTCTGAACTCAGTAAATACCAACAATTGATTTGATTTAAACTCTAAGCCCTGTTTGAGTGGCTCTTATCCAGAAATATCATGTTTACAATAAATAGAAGACCAAACAATCAACTTAGATTAATGTTTTCCAGGATATGGATGAATGGATTAAAAATACTGAAGTCTCGGAAAGGCTTTTATGGAAGTGTTTAAAATATAGAATTTTGTAGAATTTGTGCCAAGCACTGTATGGAGCACTGGGGTACCTATGAGATAATCAGGCCCCCACGTGGGGGCCACAGTCTAAATAGGGGTGAGAACAGATATTGAATCCCTGTTTTGAGGCCCAGAGAAGTGAAGTGAATTGCCCAACGTTAGACAGCAGCCAAGTGATGGAACTGGGTTTAGAACCCAGGTCCTCTGGCTCCCAGGCCAGTGGTCTTTCTATTAGGCTACACTACTTCTTATGGAACCCTGATAGGAGATTTGTTCAGCTGAATTTTTCGGGATGTGAGCAAACTTTAAGTATATAATAAATATTTTTGATAAAGAATCTCACAGAACTGTAGGTCATTGGTGGGGGCCAATGGGTTGGGGAGAGGGATGGAATCTCTTGAAGGAACCTCAAGATTTGAATCAGTGAATTCTAAGGTTCTTGGTCAATAAAGATAATTTATTAGAGTTGTGTTTGTCTAGAAGAACAGCGGCTTTTTAAAAACAAACAGTCTGTACCAAATCTGGGTAGCTGGGTTGCGTGGCTATGTGAAGTCTAAATACTGGCATTTATATTGTAAAAGTTCTCTAAACATGTCTTTTTTCTGAGAATGTTACCTACTTTATGGTTTGAACCAGTAGTATTTATCAATCAATGGTTTTGGGTGCTTACTGTGTCCAGAGCCTTGTACTGTAAGCTTGGGGGAATAAAATAAAAGGATTGGAAGATATGTTGCCTGCACTCAAGGGGTTTCCAATCTAGGGCTTATTTGCAATGCCGTATTAGCTTCAGTAATTTCAGTTTGAGAGACCGTGAGATAACTTTTAGAGTTGTGGGGCAACAACAGTACTCTGCTGTATTGTGGTGACTTGATCTTTAAGGTGTAGGTCGTGTTGGTTTTCAAGGTTGACTGAATTATTTGTGTATAGATGCGTTTACTGCTGGATTATAAATAATGGAATACTTCTGAGTTTTGATAGAGTTGGCTGTACCTTAATTTAAGTATTGTTCATTTTGAAATGGTAAAGAATCTTTAATAGCAAAATTAAAGCAGCACAGTTTACTGCATTCTGCCTGACCTGTACTTTGGATTAAAGATGAATGAAAATTTTCCTCATTTACTCTTAATGATAGGATGCCCGGAGCATTTTTGTGAAAGCAGAAGTTTTGACTTAAAAGAGCAGTTTTGGAATGATTTGAATTTTTTTTTCAGGTTTTTTATTCATTAGAGGTTTTTGCACACCCATATTATGACTCTGATAGGCTTGGGGATAGATTTATCAAACAGGATCAAAGATTGTTCCCTTTCTACCCAAAATTGGAGGGGGGAGCTTGGGTATCCAGTGCCCCTGTCCCACGAGTACCTCAGCCTTAAATTAAAACCTCAAAGATACATTTTAAATGCTCCACCTAGAATGAGGTGTGGTTTGGGGAAGCTGCATTCGAGCTGCAGGGAAATTTTTTCGTGGTTTATTTTCCAAGAGCGCATTGCCACTTCTTTAGCTTTAAGTGTGAATTTCTCTGTGATGATGCATACCTTTCTTTTCCTCTTCTACGCTACCTTAAAATTGGAAATTTGTAGGCGGTAGAGGGGCAAACTGTACTCTGGATTGACTGCTAAGCAGAAGAACACAGGTAAGAACTTCAGTTCTGGGACAGAGCACTTAACTGAGGCTGTTTAATTCTTGAAGTTTTGCCTTTATGTACAGAATATTTTAAAATCTCTCACGTTTTTATGCCCTTAGGCTTGAGGTTTGGGTTGGCCTGCTGCAAAAATAATCGTGGATTTGCATCTTCTTAAATGCCCCTTAAATTTAGATAAATTTGATGCATTTTTTTGGCGGGGGTGAACAGTAACAGTGTGGCATTCAGGCCGTTCTCAAGTTTTGGACACAGTTGGTTCCTGAAAACTGTGTCTTTAGACAACACTGTAACTTATTTTCACTCAGGGAAAATATTATATCTGTTCTTCTCTACTATAGTGTCTGTCTTCCCTTCTATATTCTGACTTCTTAGGGGACGTGGATCCTGCCTATTCTCTTGTGCTTTCCCAAGCACCTAGTTCAGTGCTTTGTACAACAGATGTGCTCAGTAGGTACTATTAATTGATTTTAAATGGGGGAATAACTTATTCACATTCCGGGTTTCCAAAATGATTCCTCCAACTTTTAGTGACGTTAAGGTATTTATATCAAGTCAGAGAGGTTATATAATAGGGTGGAAGTGTGACTGTCTCAACTGTCTCCCCATTTTTTGGCTTTAAAGATTGCTTCCCTATTTCCCTGTAGCGCCAGTGTGCGCCTCGCTTTCATTTTCAGAACTAGTGCTATAAAGGAGGCTAGTATGTCAAAACTGACTTTGTGAAGTTGAAACAGGATGTAAATGAGGAATGTTGGGAGTGTGATCCATTGTAATTCAGAAGTCTTGAAGACGGATGGAATATTCAGCATTATTTAAACAAAATCATTCCAGATACTGTTGACTTGTAAAAATCTTCAGTGACAGTTTCTTGGGCTTGGAGATGTATAGATAGAGACTACATTCAAGATACTTTTCTCTGCTTCTGAATTTTTCTTCCTCAAAATACTGATAAGAACCCTGCCATTGGTGATCTAAATATTTGCCGTACCCATGCCGTCTGTTGCAAAACAATGTGCACTTCGTATCATGATGATGATTTTAAGGGAAGTTAAAGAACAGTCACCATCTTCCTCCCTGCATATTACAAAAGCATTTTCCTATGAAGAGGTTATTTAATTTCTTTTCAAAATATGTTTTGATTTTCAAAATATTTTGGTCCAAGTGAGGCACAGCTGTATATCACTTTTACCCTTTAGGGCACAACTAGCCACTTTCCCCAATCTAAAATAGTCTGAGTTAGAGGATTAGATTTCTGATTTAAGTAGAAAGGACACGGACCTCAAAGGCACCACCATAATCATTATCTTCAAGAAGAAAGGTGAGAGAACTTAACTTTTTAAATTACCAGGGTATCCATGGAGTGTCTGGGTATCCATGGAGTGTCTATCACCAGCACGATTCCAATCTGCATGGGAAGCAGTGTGGCTCAGTGGAAAGAGTCCGTGTTTGGGAGTCAGAGGTCATGGGTTCGACTCCCAGCTCTGCCACTTGTCAACTGTGTGACTGTGGGCAAGTCACTTCTCTGGGCCTCAGTGACCTCATCTGTAAAATGGGGATTAAGACTGTGAGCTTCATCCAGCGCTTAGCACAGTGCTCTGCACATAGTAAGCACTTGACAAATACCAACATTATTATCTCCGCCTTCTGAAGATTATTATTAATCGTACCCTGAAACACAGTAGAGCAGTTGGGAACTTTGCACCACAACTGAAACAGTTCAGGGAGCAACCCAAGGGCACTAAAATATTTGAAAGTCTTTTCAAAACAGTCCTGGACGTAGGAACTACTAAGTAATTTGGATGCCTTGGGAAAGTCAAGAGCCTAAGGGTATTCCTTCACAGTATGAATGGCCAAGGCAGAGGTGAAATTGTACTCTGGTTACCCTTTCCAGATCACCAATGGAATAAAATTGAGGAGAGGAAATCCTCTGAATCTATTCTGTTCTGTCATGAGGGTCTGCATCAAGGGACCTGGAGACTGGTAGTGTCAGAATTCTCTTCTCACTGGGAAACTCATTCCAAGTAGACAGCCTCAAAGAAATCGATCAGTCAGTGGTATTTATTGAGCACTTTATTTTGGGAGAGTATAATACAACAGAGTTGGTAGACACTTTCCCTGCCCACAACAAGCGTACTTTAATAATACAACTCTACAACAATACAGCCATATTGTAGCTTACTTTCCCAAGTGCTAGGTAGAGAGTCATTTCTACATTGTAGGCTACAATATTCCTGAAGAAAAAGAGGGTTATGTTTCTGTCCGCACCAAGAAGCCCAACTCATCACCAAAGATTTTCATTGGCTGACTGCGCTTTCCAGGTTCTGCTACCAAGAAGTGCACTTTCTAATTATACACAGGTAGACAAAGATGGAAGCTTAAGGCCGCCATTCTGTTCTTTGGGATATTGAAAACACTTGGTAATGGGGTGAGCTTTTAGGACAAAACATTTCATTAAGCTGCGGTAGCGCCCTACCTTTTTATGACTGAGCTCTAGACCTACCATTCATTCATTCAGTCAGTTGTATTTATTGAGCGTTTACTATATGCAAAACACTGTATTACCACAGAATAAATATCCAGATCCTGGAGATGCTTCTTGAGCACCACCTATAAGCCGAGAAGCGGCACGACATAATGGATAGAGCACAGACCTGGGAGTCAGAAGGTTGTGAGTTCAAATCCTGGCTCCACCTCTTGTCTGCTGGGTGACTTTGGGCAAGACACTTCACTTCTTTAGGCCTCAGTTCCCTCATTTATAAAATGGGGATTGAGACTGTGAGCCCCATATAGGACAGAGACTGTGTCCAACCCAATTTGTTTGTATCCACCCCAGCGCTTTGTATAGTGCCTGGCAAAAACTAAGCGCTTAACAAATACCACTATTATTATTATTATTATTATAACAGTGAAAACCTGATATGACAGTCACTAGCATGGAGGGTGTGCTCACTGAACACTGCATCATGTGAGTGGTAGCAGGATCCTGAAAGAACTACTGTCTGGCAAACACAAATCAGGCATATGCAAGCAGGAGGCCAGAGCAAAGAGAAGTAGCGTGGCCTAGCACGTCAGATGGACCTGGGTTCTAATTCTGGTTCTGACACTTGTCTTCAGTGAGACCCCTGAGCAAGTCAGTTCACTTCTCCTTGTCTCAGTTCCCTCATCTGTAAAATGGGGATTAAGATTGTGAGCCCCATGTGGAACAGGGGCTGTGCCCAACCTCATAAACTTGTATCTACCCCAGCGCTTAGAGCAGTTTGACACATAGTAAATGCTCTACAGATAGCATTATTATTAAATGCTTTTAAGGCATAATGATGCACAGCCTCAGTTGGCAAGGAATGTTTATTATACTTTCCCAAGCACAGTACAGTGCTCCATACACAGTAAGTGCTCTAATATGACTGATTGAATGAATGGATAAATATGTTGTAGCAGTGGATTGCTGGGGCACTGCTGTGCCAGATAGAGCAGCCTGACACGTAGCAATCAGAGGAGGTATTCCTCCTCTTGAGCGAAGGCTTTGGAAAGATCATAGGACAAAGAGCCCAATTCTGAAAATAAGGGGAGAAGCTGCAAAATGCAAAGACATCGATTCAGCAAGGGATCCTCATAATCAGTGGTATTTATTGAGCGCTTGTTGTGGGCAGAGCATGGTATTAAGTGTTTGGGAGGGTTGTGTAACAGAGTTGGTAGACAAATTGTCCACCCACTAGGAGCTTGCCGTCTAACTTGAACGTAATTGGGAATGGATTGTTGGTCCATAACATGCATGGAATCTCACCAGGAGTAGCGTCACATTCAAATAGGCTAGAGCTCATATTGAAATGGCATGTACAGAACTGAATGATGCATCATAAAATCGATTGTGGGAAATCAGCTTTAATCAAATCTTTCATCAGGCTTCCCCGAACAATTTTTATACCCAAGGCCCTGAATCTTATAGATATTCCTGAAGAAGAATTTCCTAAGAGGATCCTTTGTCAAACACAATAAACATTTAAAATAATTTAATGTAGTTCAAATTCAAGTCAAAATTTTCTAGCTATTTTAGACTCAGTAGTAGTTTTATTTAGAAAAAGATTTCTATTGTGTAATGAGGCCCTGTTGAGAGACCCGTCCACATTAAAACTTGTAAATTGGTTAAAGAATTGCATTATGTAAATATATTTTTTAAAAATTCAGAGGCTAAATATAGGCAGGAAGTGTAAATTCATGTTAACCTTAATGTCGTTGTCTTTCTTGCATTACTTTTTTTTGTATGACAAGTGGTTAAGAATAGTTTTTAAAAAGATGGGTTTACATTTTTAGCATTGAAGACTAGCCTTTCTATTTAGAAACCCTATAGTTCTTTAGAGAATGCCGAATGTATGGAGCTTCACTGTTCTCCCCCCAGACCCACCCAAAACTCCTACCATGGTGTTTGTATTCATAACCACAAGCATTTCCGTCCGTGAAAGTCACTGACTCACATAATGTGGTAGAAAGATAATACCAAGATAACTTAAACTGCTATGTTTTCCTATTCTTTTCACATTCCTCTCGGTCACTGTTTGATGTCTCTCTCTTTTTTGCCCTCTTTTTAAAAGTTGGTGGGGAACCTGATGAATGAGTGTGGTCAGTCTTTAGATTATGATTCCTTGTCACTGTAATCACACTACTTTGTAGCTCTTCCTGGGGGCTGGGAATGAGGACTTAAACTCTCAAAAGTAATATGTGCTGTAAGTTTCACTTGTACTATGGTTGTTGGTATCATTTTAGCTATAGCGGCTAGCTAATCTTCACTTGCAGTCTGGATGAAACAGCCCAAAGAAGAATTTTGCTGTGCAAGTTTGCCGGTGACAGACCAGTTTATCTAAATTGAAGTAGTTCAGCTTTGTTCAAATGTATATGTGAAAGTAATGGCTATTTTGTGTGTGTGTGTGTATACGTAAGTGTGCATGTGTATTTATGCTCTGTATACATTTCATGCCTCTAATTAGGAATGTGAAGTATCCTTTTACACAATAATCTGGAACAAAGCCAAAATAAGCCATTCCATTGGACTATGTAAATATGGCTTTTATAAACTAAGAGCCTATTTTAGGAATTTTGGGGCCAGTGTCTCTACTTAACTGAAATAGAAGAGAGGAATGTGCTTAGAGTGTTTAGTTCTCAAGGCATGGTTCTGACTATATTCTACATTTTGTCACCTCCTAGTGATTATGAGGGAGCAACAAAAAATTCACCAGTCTTTTTCACCCCAACTTCATTTGTCATCATCATTCCGCACTTCAGCTTTCTGTCCTGCCCACTCAGTTTTCATGGCCCTAGCCTTAACCTTTCCCTCTGTCTAATAATCTCCAGAGACACAGATGTTCTCCTTTACTGGCTCTTTAAATTTTCTCCTCATCCCCACATGGCACCAAGCAGATGCCTATCCAAGCCCCCACCCCCACAGAACCACACCGACATAGCTTAGAAGCTCAGGAGGATATGATTAGATGCAATTGGATAACAATGGCAGTTATTCTACCAGTTGTGGCAATGGCTAGGCCTTTTTTTTTCTTTTTTTTACCTATTTTCCTCAGGCAGAAATTTGCCAGAGCTAATTTTCCCACTCACCCTTGACAAGTGAGGGAGTGCTAATTTGCCAGTCTGTTCTAGTGCCTGTGTTAACTAAGAGGTACTGCCTTCTTAAAGTCTGACCAGAGGATAAATTAGGTTTCCATTTGGAAGGCAGTTCAAGTTTTTTTGGCCACCGATGGCTTAAATAATATAGATGCATATTATCTATTAGAACTCTGTAAATATAAATATGAAAATGTCTAATACCCATTTTTATGGTTTACCTATTTTTTGTCATATTTGGATTTTTTAAAATGGGGAAACGGGCAGCTCTAGAGAGCATTTATTAAGCTGATTTCTCTCATTTGTACAGAGTTTAGGTGGAATTTGACAGAAGGTGCCCAAAGCATTCCCCAGTTAACATGGTGTCCACTTTGACCTCTAACCCCTCCAGAACCTCATCTAGCAGACCTTTGTTAGAGTTCTGCACAGGCTTTTTTTGCATTGTACTCTCCCAGGTACTTAGTACAGTAAGTACTCAACAAATATCATTGATTGAGTCACCCTATATAGGCCTTGAAAGACCTGAAGCTTTGGTCAGGCTTATATCAAACTGGACAAAGTTGGCCATGGGCCAGGCTGGGCAGTTTTTCCCAACCACATTTACTTCATTTTAAGCTTTCACAAAAAGCCAGTTTTATTGAAAATAGTTTTGGCCAAGAAGATCTGGATCTATGCTATGTAATGTGTACTTTCTGTTTCTAAATCTAAATTTATTCTTGGATTTCTTTGGAGATTTGCTCATAGGTATTAGTCCATTGCCTGAATTTTAGCGAGAATATAGGTTGCAACTTGAATTGGTGTAAAAGCAGCCCCACAATTTTGCAGCCAGACCAGAGCTGAATTTCATTTGTAAAAGTTAGTTACTCCTCTCCCAACTTTTTAATATGTTAGCTGCTCAATATTAATCAGCCTGGGGGTGATGCGTGCAGTGTTTTGTCATTCATACTGTTGAGTGTGGTTTTACCTGTAAGTCTGTATTGGGCAATTTTATCATCACAATTTAATATGTTAAAACTGAGACCAAATGAATGCCTTTTCTTGCTTTGGTTTTATGGCCTGTGTTGAATTAAGTTTTTAATATGTTCTCCACACAATTAAAAACTGTGTTTTTCAAGTCCAAATGTTTTCTTTAATCGCAGTATGGTTAATCCCTTAACTGTAGAAACACCAAGTATTTGTAGATTTTAGTTGCCCTGAAATCAGTAACTTGGTCATCACTGAGATGACCAAGTTCAAGTTTGCCTTGAAACTTGTTCATCACTGAGAGTTGCCCTTTTATTGTCTGCCTGGACTGGCACTCATCCATTTAAAACTTAATTTGTTCATCATCACTACGTTTCTTTGCATCTCTTAGTACCTCATTAAAATATTTTAGAGTTTCATATTGTCCTTATTGAACAAATAGTAAATGATAATGATTTTATCCTTCTGTGTTAAGCCATACTCAGCATTATTTAGTTTTTGCTTTAGGGATTCAATACCAAATAGAACCATTGTTGACTGAGTTTCTCGTCTTTATAAATTTAGTCCTATTTGACTCTCCTTTCCCCATTTGAAAGTCAGTGTGTAATTCAAAAGCTAACAGTCTACAAAACCTTCAAAATCTCCATAACTAAGCATTTCAGTTTAGTCAGTTGTACTCATATTCATGTTTTCCAAGATTTTCTGATAAAATCTCAATGCATCTAGTTTCTCTAATTTCCTATGCATTTTTGATTGTGTACAAAGCTTACATATAAAGACAAGCATTAACTGAGTTTTTTTAACCTGTGTTCCATTTCCTTCATTAGATTGAAATCTCCTTGAAGACAGCGATCAGTCGATCAGTGGTATATGAGTGCTTACTATGTGCAGGATCCCTGCCCTCAAAAAGCTTACAGACTAAAGTGGCAGTTATTATTAATCATGAATAATTTGTGTTCTGGAAAATCTTTTGTTCTTAATTCCTTTCATCCTATAGATCCTCAGTAGTTATCCTATCTGAAAAAGACTTGCCTTAACAAACCTTCCAAGCAGTTTGCAAAATTTTAGAGTCTGGTAACCTGAATGTCATTTGAATAATCTGTATATTTGACCACCATAATTACTTGGTTATGTAACAGAGGAATTGTTTAAGTAATCGGCACTGGTTGAGTGGTGGTGAATATACTGTTTAATCAATAAGCACCTTTTACAGCTAAAACCATATATTATTTAAGCAGAAGAGTACTTAATTCACATGCCCTTTTTCTCATTGGTACTAGTGTATCGCCTGTTTGTTTTTGGAAGTTAGTCATTTAATCAAATTTGTATTTGTAATCCTTATGTTCAGGACTGTGCACTTGACTATCTTCCCCTTAAGCTCTTGATATTTACCCGAGCCTCACAGTACTTACGTGCATACTCTGTTTCCCCTACCTAATTTATTTTAATGTCTCTCTTCCCCCCCTAGACTGTAGACTTCTTGTGGATAGGGATCGTGTCTACCCTATTCTCTGAAGTGTCTAGTACAGTGCTATGTACACAGTAATCACTCAAATTCCACCGATTAATTGAACTACATAGTCTGATGACAAGTCCATTTAGATCACTTCAAATTTTAATGCGCTCATTCACATTATAAAGAATAAATGAGCCTGTGATTTAGATGCTATTGCCATCAACGGGGCTTAGAACAAAATTTCGTAGTACAAATTTGCTATATTCAAGGTGGGGCATGATTCATGTGGATTTCTCCCTCATCATTTTAAATCATAGTACTAACAGTAGGAGTATTAAGCATTAGAGTGCATTGCACTGCACTGAACACTTTGGAAAGAATGGGAGAATGAAGAGAAACATTCCTTGCCTACTGGGAGCTTACATTCTGAAGGAGATGGACATAAACATTTACACAAAAAGTAATCTTTAAACTGCTCAATTAAACACAAACACAAGGGTTGAGGGTATAAATAAAACAGTAGAGATGGCTCTTGAGATGATTGATTTGGAGTATTGGAAAGGGTTCCTTGGAGAAGGTGTGATTTAAAAGCATTTTGAATGTGGGGAGAGTGGTCTGTTGGATTTAGGTGGGGGTAAATAGGAAGCTTTTGGTGATTTTTAGGGAGTGGAGAGAGTCAGCACTTCCAGAAGGTGAGCGTGATAGGTGTAAGAATAAGAGCTACATGGAGATTTCAAAGATCTTGCTCTTTGGAGCAGAAATAGTTTAAACATTCAGTCATCACCTGCCTGCCAGTACAAATTGGAAATATCCAAAAATATTTGCATAAACCAACAGATGAAATGAGGCCTATCTTAATCATTCAACAGAGACCTTGGAAATTAATTTGGTTGCCATAACAGTGCCTTTAAGTACCAAAACACAGTTTCTGAAAGGCAGCCTGTTTTGAAGTTAATGCATCTCTGAATTGAACAGTTTCTCATATCCCATTAACCAGTTAAATGCTGAGGGGTTTTTTGTCCGCCTACTGGAATTTTATTTCCTCAGTTTCCTAAAAAAATTTACTGCCTTTTATTAGCAAAAAGAGAAATAGTTTCTCCAATTTTTGTGCATCTGTGATTATTATCCTTTTTTTAAGTAAATCACCTTATCCTTCAATATTGTGGATAATAAATTCCTTATTATGAAGATACATAAATCTCTACACGTCTCTGAGAGAAGAATTTTAGCCAATTACGTGAAATACTTGGATTTTTTTAAATCAAAAAGCCAGCTTGATGGTTTTCTGCTATTATAGGTTTTAGTTAAAACAAATGCAATATGACAGTTGCAGAGTCAACAGACCTTCCACAGTCAAGATATCTGGGTAATCTTAGATCATAAATATACTTTAGTTGAAATTATTTCTAAATTTAAAGGCTTGGGGGAAAGTATCTCTTGCTTTTTTAAATTATCTGGTCAGTGCAAATCAAAGAGTAACATCAGGTGTTTGATTTTTCCCTTCAAACGATTTTAGTAACTTTTGTAGGTAAGTAAAGCCTGAGTGTTATTACTTTAATAGGAAGAGGAACATAAATTCTATGTGTGGAGTTAAAGCAGTTATTTTTGCAAGATTGGTTCCAGAGTATGCATCAAATATATAGCATTTGTTACAATGTTTCCCCTCCATTTTTGTAGAAAGCATGTGTTGAACTCTTGGGGGAGAGATTTATTTGATCAGTGACGTTTAAGGTAAAAGCTGTAATTTCAAAATAAGGGAGTTGCTCCACAGACACACACAATCAATGCCCAAGGCTTGTTTTGATTTTGCAGAACTTGGTAGGTTGTATCATCCTTTTAATAATAAAGGCATGTATTAGACACTTAGGTTGAGCATGAAGCATACAGTATATTTAGGTCAAACACAGTCTGAGCCTCACACATTGCTCACAATCTGAGGAGGGAGAGCAAGGTTTCCAAAGCCCATTTTACAGATGAGGGAGTTGTGGGAATCTACTTCCTGCCTTGATCACATCAGTCCCGCTTCTGACCCCTAGTCCATGTCATCCTTCTGGCCTGCAACTCACCCCCTTTATATCTGACAGATCACCACTCTCCCCATCTTCAAATCCTTCGTAAAACTAAACCACCTACTAGAAGCCTTCCCTGACTAAGCCCTCCTTTCCCTTCCCCACCATCCCCTCGCATCCTCTATGCTCTCAGATCTGTACCCCTTATGTACATATCCTTATGGTCTTCCACTTTCCTTATTTGTAACTTAATGTCTTTCTCTCCCTCTAGACTGGAAACTCCATGTGGACAGGGGTGGTGGCTACTCACTCTATCACACTGTACTTTTCCAAACACTCAGTAAAGTACTCTGTGCCCAGTAAGTGCTCAATAAATGTCCTAGTGATTGAGGCTTAAAGAGAATGACTTGCCCATAGCTTCGCTTGGACTAGAAGCCAAGCCCTTTTTGCTAAGCCACGCTGCCTCTCACAGACCTGTGTGAATTTTCTGGAGACACAAGGTGGAATTTAATCCAGGAATTACTCAAATGCAGGCAGACTGTTACTTCTATGTTATGTTTGCCAGAGTACGTAGGAGAGGTTTGCCCACAGAGTAATTACTCAGTAGAGGTCTCTGTTGCTGTTGCTGAAGACTCCTATACACGTTCCATCTTTCCATAGCCAGGCACCCAACTAATTTGATTTATACGAGCTGGCTATTTCAGTAAAGGAGTAATATATATTGACCACTTAACTCTGTACTGAACATTTGCTAATTACTTGGGGGAGTACAGTAAATCAATCTATAGTGTTTATTAAGTATTTACTCTGTGTAGAGCACTCTAGGAAAAGCTTGAGAGAGTACAATAAAATATGACCCCTGCCTGCAAGGAGTTTACATTCTAGCAGGAAGACAGGCACCCACATTCCATATAGGAAGAAGCAAGAACATGTAAAGGTATGTTGGGGCCTTATGGAACACCCTGCTGACTCTTAGGTGACGGGGAGGTGTTGAGGTAGCAATTGAGAGGGACACAGGATGGAGAGAAAATAGATTTAAACAAGGAAGACTGCCTGGAGGAGATGTGATTCCAGAAAGGAATGGGGGAGAGCAGAGGTCAGCAAAATGTGAAGGAAGAGGGAAGCCCAGGCAGAAGGGAGATTGTGAGCAAAAGGTTGTATTTGTTGAGCACTTTATGTATGCAGAGCTTACTGTATTAAGAGGTTGGGAGAGTAAAATAAAATAGAATTGGTCTCAATGATCCCTGCCCACAAGAGGGAAAAGAAAAAAAAGATGAGATTGAGGCACTGAGTAAATTGGCTAGAGAGCAGTTAATGGTTCTGGGAGAAGAGTGAGGATAAAGTAGAGGGAGGGAGCTGATTGAGCATCCTAAAACCAATGGTGAGGAATGTCTGTTTGTTGCAGAGAGGACTGGGCAACCATTGGAGATTTTTAGGGATTAGGGAGGCAAGTGCCAGGCACTGTTTTAGGGAGTGGTAGGCGAGTGCCACACACTGTTTTTGGAAAGCGGTTTGGGCCGCAGAAGTTTGGATTTGAAAGCAGGGAGGTCTCTCGGGAAGCTGATGCGGTTTCAGGATTTCTAGTATTTGCATCTGGTATTGGCAGGGGAAGTATCATTTTTACTTGAACTGATATCCCAAGGATTAGCTTTATGGGATAGAACCTGATAAATTGAAGGTGGTGAATGCTGAGCTAAAGGTTAGAAATTACTGTGTACAATTGAGAGAACAGTAGTGGATTTTGAAAGCCATTTTATCCTGTAAATGTGTTGAACAGGTCACAGGAACGCATGAAGTAAATGAGGCTATTTTTCAAACAGTTTGCATGCTTGTTTTGGACACTCTCCAGTGAAGATTCTAGTGCTTCAACTGTGGCTATTTTATAGTGGCATTTTTATTATCAATTTAAAATGTGGTTGATTTTTTTTTTAATTTGAGCCAAATTCCGTAAGGCTTATCGAGCCTAGTGGGTTCGCTTTTGTTGGTACTGGAGATGAAATATTTTCTATATTACTTTTACAATATTAACCAAATGATTATTCATCGTTCAGTTAATTTGGTCAAATCATTTTGTGACCTAATTGTGTTTTCCTCACGTGGATGGGCATTTCAGTAGCACTAACAGCTCTTCGGTGAACTTTGGTGACTTTATGAAGTGTGGAAAAGTACAGGTGAAACATTGTTTCCTAATTCACAAAACATACTATTAAATGGGAGATTTTAGCATATTTTAATTTTTGGGGGGAAATCCTGTAATTTTGATTGTACGGTAAGTGATCTTTTCTCAAGGCCGCTCGATAGGCCTTATAGTCTAATACTAATGATGGTATTGGTTAAGCGGTTCCTATGTGCCAGGCACTGTACTAAGCTAAGGAATTTAACATGCAAATCTATCTTTATAATGGTTAATGTGATGGGGCGAGTAGAAGAAAACATAATAAGTAAATTAATTTGTAGTGGGTTTTCAGAAAGTTATAAGTACTCCTTTGTTTCTTAGATGTTTTTTGTGAACACCCTTAACCATTTAGAGTCCCAATTATAGAACGAGATTGGTTTCTTGGTTTGTTTACCATCTTTAAAAACTTGCTTTGGATTTCAGCTGTTCTCAGTGTCTATTTGTGTGTGACTTCAAAAGACTGTCCATTTTTTAAACTGATTCTATTTAGTTGCATTCATGTCATACTTTCTTTCCATTTTTAATGCGTATTGTGAAAAAGAGCAGATCTCTGTGGGAGCTCCAGGAATCACAGCATGAAAGCAATGATGTAGCAGCAAAAGTGTATTCTCTCTTCACTCTTTAGTTCCTAATAGCGATTGGATGGATTATGATGTATTAAACAGACATTAGCTTTGCCAGATCAAAATTTTTGACTCCCAGTTTTTCCCATTTTAAAAATCTATTACGGATGCTTAAATTTGATGAATTGTTAGAATGTCTAATGCCTGAGACATGGTTGTGTTGGAGAGAGTAGTACGTTGTTTGTTTTAAGCAATTACAATCTATACTTGGCTATCCATTACATTAAAATTAAAGTCTTTTAGCAAAATTGCCAGCTGTTCCATAAAAACTTGAATGCATCACAGGTGTCTTGTGGTTTAACAGTTCATGTATTGCTTTGTAGGTTGGCAAAGCCAGTCTCTTGTGCTTGTTTTTATGGTGTTGATTGAAGATTGGCTTCACTTTTTTTATTTGTAACTGCATGCTATACCAGTTTTAGGCACACATTAATGTCTTCCTTAAATAGAAACTATTTTAAGATATCAAGTGGCAAGTCCAAAAAAATTGTAGAAGACACCTTAACATATGCTTTGAATCCTTATAAGGGTACTCATAAATTATTAGCTTCCCACTGTCTAGTATCAGTTGCTATATTAATGAATACTGGCACACAACATGGAACAAATCAAAATATATGAAACTCACTCTAAACTTCAAACAGAGCTAAGACTGGATTTAATTGAATTGTGCTCAGAGTAGTGATTGCAAATTCATTCAAATGGTTAATGCAGATATTCAAACATGCATTTGTTAGGCTTCTACCTTGTATACTGGGAAGCAACAGGGCCTAGTGGAGAGAGTGTGGTCCTAGGAGTCAGAGGACTTGGGTTCTAATCCCAGCTCCTTCACTTGTCTGCTCTGTGACCTTGGGCAAGCCACTTCATTCATTCATTCAATAGTATTTATTGAGCGCTTACTATGTGCAGAGCACTTGGGATGAACAAGTCGGCAACAGATAGAGACAGTTCCTGCCGTTTGACGGGCTTACAGTCTAATCGGGGGAGACGGACAGACAAGAACAGTGGCAATAAATAGAGTCAAGGGGAAGAACATCTCGTAAAACTTAACTTCTCTGTGCCTCATTTTCTCATCCGTCAAATGGGAATTAAATCCTGTTCCCTTCTACTTAAAGTGTGAGCCCCATGTAGGATGGGAACTGTGTCCAACTTGATTCTCTCTTAGCTACCCCAGTGCTTAGTAGATTGCTTGGCACATGGTAGGCTCCTAGTAAATACCATATCTCTTATAGACTTGTCTCAGGATTAAGTCTTTATCCCTTCCTCAAAAATATATCCGCTTAGCAGTTAGGCATTGTAAATCAACCTCCATCATCTTCTCAGAGGATTTTACTGAGTGCTTTGGAAGTACCCTAAAGGAGTGTAGTCTACTGGGAGAGTCAGACAAATATTATTTACTCTGTGGTAGGAGGGAGCAGTACAGTTATGTTGGGATGAACCAGCTGAATAATCAAATTTTTATACAGCTGATTATAGATGTATTGAGGATGGGAATGGAATATGTAATTTTTCCAGAAATCTTCAAAAAGTTCCTGAGTTGATTGAAAGCATCAGTACATATTTTCAGTATATTTTTAAATATTTCATGTTGAATAGTTGCCTCATTCCTGTAATCTCCAAACACTCTTGATTGTGGAAGACACTTTACCAACCTACCAGGAACCGCCATGGCTCTCTACACAGGTCCTGCGAGTTGCAGTCTAAACACTCTGATTCTTAAAGAAACTTTTCCAACCTACCAGGAGCCTCCATGGTTCTCTACATTGGCCCTGCAAGATATCAGCAACAGAATAGTAGTAATTACGGCATTTGTTAAGTACTTACTAAGTGCCAGGCACTGTACTAAGCGTTAGGATAGATACAAGCAAATCCAGTTTGGCACAGTCCCTGTCCCCCATGGGGCTCACAGTCTTAATCCCCATTTTGCATATGAGGAAACTGAGGCAAGTAATGTACTTATTCAGTTCTCCCCAAGCATAATCTGTTGTTTTAAGCACTTGAGAAAGTAGAACAGAGTCGACATATTCCCTGTCCCCTTGGAGCTTAGTCCAATAGGGGAAGATTCATATATAGCCAAGATTTGGGGCTTGTGAGAATTTTGACTTGTCTGTATCACTGACTCTCATTTTTGAGGGCTCCTGTTGTGTTTGCTTGCACTTAAACAAAAAATAGACCCGATCTTTGATGTTGTACATGGATTTAAAATTTGACAAGCGATACATAAATGTAAACACTAAAATGGGAATACTCACTTGTGCTAGTATAACTGTTTTCACTCTGTAACGTGCTATTTAGGGACACCGTGACCTTTTTTAGGATTCAGTATGGCACAGAATATTAAGAAATGGTAGTGTGCATAGTAATTGTATTATTGAGAAGCATCATGGCTTCGTGGAAAGAACACAGGCCTGGGAGTCAAAGAACCTGGTTCTAATGTGACTGGGCCAATTGCCTGCTGTGGGACCTTGGGCAAGTCATTTAACTGTTCTAGTCCTCAGTTTCCTCATCTGTAAAATGGGGATTCAATACCTGTCCTCCCTACTACTTTGACTTGTGAACCCCAAGGGGGCCAGGGACCGTATCCAACATGATTGTTTATACCCCAGTGCTTAGAACAGTTCTTGGCACATAGTAAGTGCCAACAAATAATAATGATGATGATGATAACATTTGTTAAGCGCTTACTATGTGTCAAGAACTGTGCCAAGCTTTGAGGTAGATAGAGGATAGTCACATGTGCATGTAATGGGTATCAGATGCCAGTGAACTCTATATTGCAAGCTTTCCTGAGTTGCAGTCCCTGCCCTCAATAAGAACCAGGGTCAACAAGGGAAGGATTGGTGTCAGCATGTTGTTTAAAGTCATGAATAGATCATCTTCAGCATCTTTCAGAAGTCATCAGTGCAGACTGTTCAACCTGATGCAGGTTGATCAGTGGTCATCATAGGTCCTATTTAGATTGAAGTTTATTTTTTGAATCTAGGCATATTAAAAATTGTGTTCAAATGTATATAGTCCAGGGTCATCTAGTGGAAAGAGCCCGGAACTGGCAGTCAGGAGACACTAGTTTTAATCCTGACTCCGTGAATGTCCTGGTGTGTGATCTTGGACATGTCACTTAATTTTTGTATACCATAGTTTGCTCATCCTTAAAATGGAGTAAAATTGTCATCTTCCTCCTTCTTAGACTGAGTGCCTTTGTGTGGGTCCAGGGCTCTGACTTGTCTGACCTTCTATTTATTATTTATTTATTTACTTATTTACTATAGGGCTTACTTTGGTTCCTAGTAAGCATTTAATAAATGTGATTATTGCTGTTAGGGAAACAGCATCTTGATTTATATTTGTTTACTTTTTTGTACCCCATCCCCAAAATAAATGCCGTACTTTAAAAAAAAAAAGACTTAAAATCACTACTAGAGTTTGGTATAAATATTTCTGAATCTGGCCTATGTGGCAGAGAATATAGATACTGAATACTAGTTATGGGTGCCTTGGATCCAAAAATCCTTATCAAGCTTTTCGAGTAATAGTTATTTTCTAATTTTATTTATTATTCTATTGGGATAGTATAGTGACTGTGTGTATGTAAACACTAATTTTGATTTTGAAATGCCCCAACCACTCCCTCTTCTACTGAAGAGTTTATAT
Organism: Ornithorhynchus anatinus; assembly: GCF_004115215.2. Taxonomy (NCBI): domain Eukaryota; kingdom Metazoa; phylum Chordata; class Mammalia; order Monotremata; family Ornithorhynchidae; genus Ornithorhynchus; species Ornithorhynchus anatinus. Next base: position 24,243,279 of record NC_041745.1, read on the forward strand.
TTTGAGAAACTCAATCTATAGATATGATTTGCCAAAAGTGATTGAATTTTTAAAAATATCAAACCTTTATAAACATTCAAGGAGATGGAGTTAATTGAAAGAGCAATATTTTTGTAGTTAATTGGGATGTTCTCGTAGCAGCATGTACTAATATAGATATCAATCCAACTCTGGTGTTTGCAGGTTCTTTCTAAGAATTACACAGACATGGAACTCTTAGGTTATTTGTACCAAACGTGTGGTACGTTTTTGTAGTGATGAAATATTTTTATTCTTCTAGAATTTTGAGCCATTTTTTGAAAAGAGACGAAAGCAGTAAATATCGGGGGCTGTTAATTTGGTTAGCAAGGCCACTCGAGTGTGCCCAGGGAGCAGATGAATGTGTCTTTGCCATCCAGCATTTCTGAGAACTTAATCAGTATGCAAGTATCCAAAGCAGTTACTTTAATCGGAATTCAAGAAACCGGCAAACCCTTCAGTCCTACCCCTCTTGTCACGCTGAGGAGGGCCACCGGTGCCGTGTCCCACGCTAAGAGCAGAATATAAATGTGAGTTTGAAGAGTTAATTTGGTGGGTTTTTTCGGGTGTCCTTGCCTGGGTGGCAGCTGCTGCTTGAACCATCTCATCTCTGCTGGGGCAAGGTGCCTGCAGCAGCTGCTTCCACTTTTCATTTCCCTCTCTATAACGGTGGTGTGGCCTGACAGAATGGACTTGTTACAAAATATCTATGGGTTTAATGAGGTTGAAACTTGGCAACTATCTCCCAGAAAAACATTGCCAGGAGTGAGCCTTTTTCAGATGGCTTAGCGCAGTTAATGAGCGTTTGTTACTTTTCACAGAGTAACGGTCTTTGTGAGAAATGCATTGCCCTTTGTGAAAAGGTTATTAAATTCTGTTCAAGTTTGCAACTCAAGACTCCGCATATTTGCAATCTCTTAGGATTGTTTTCCCCGAGCCCGTAAAGTTGCTTTATTTTTTTTTCCCCTGTTAGCAGGGATTTCCAAAAGATGATGAAAGGAATTTTCAAAAGACTAAATGGAATATTCTGGTTTTTGCAAAACTACACCTTAGTTTTTTGGGGGTCTTTTTTTTTCTTTTTTGACCTGAATGTGACGTTTCAGAGGCTGTGTTTTTTATTATTATTATTTTATTAAGTTCTCAGAACAAGCAACTTGGGAAAACAGACGAGAAGAAAATGTTTGCGCCGAGGCCTACCGATCGCATCTATGCCGTTTCTTCCGTATAAATAATGCAATTATAACCTCAGCCAGCAATCAATAAGTATTCAATTCACTTCAGACCGCTGTGCATTACAGAGCCTTTTTGGCTGCTTTCCAAGTTCGGTGTTGCCCTTCATTCACAGGATCAACATTTAATTTCTTAACGGGGAAACCTGAGGAATTCATCCTTTTTGAATGGAAACATAGACACAGTGAGTTTGAATGAGGAGCTACAGGCTAAAGCGTCACATTGGAATGGAATGGGAGCGGGGCTTGATGAGATCCTGCTTAGGTCGCAGCCAGGATGAATCTTGGGCCTTTTCTTTTCAGCAACGCATGAACAATCAAAGGCCTCCTTTTTATCTATTGTTACCAGGAAGGACATCCATTTAAAGTTCAAATTCCAGCAAGCTTGGGAAGAAGGAAAGGCGATAGCGGTAGGCTGAGCGAGGAGATGATAATCAAGCATCAAAAGTGAGCTGAAGACAAGCCAGCACTTTGTCCTCAGACAGGGGAGTACAGGCCGGGGGTACTTAGTTTTGAATGGGGGCTTGAAGTTTTTTGGAAGAGTGAATGAAGCACTACTGAGGTGGCGGGCAGAGAGAGCATCTGGCTCTCTGCTTTCTTTGCATCGGCGGAGGGAAGCACAATGTGAAATTAGGCCCAAAATGGCATTTAATGAAGTGAGCCTCTGTGTTGCAGGGCTCCCTTTACTCTGATGGCAAAGGACAGCTGAGCGTCTAAGCCCCAGGGAGAGTCTAGGAAAGGAAATCCACCTCACCCGATAACACCTCAACCCGTGACATTTTACAGATCAACTCGGTTTCCTCGCACGTTGGGAGAGAACACATTGGAAGTGGTAGGGGAACGTTCTCCCCACAGCACAAGTCCGCTCGGGAATAGCCCCGTGCGTAGGTCGGCAGAAGTGGATTCGGGCTAGGAAGAGATGGTCGCGAGCGGGCGGCTCGGCTTCCCAGCTGCACGGTTCTGTTCTGAAGGGCACTTGGTTAGGGTGGCTGTGTTACGTTCTGTAAAGTTTTATGGAAACACAAAGAAACACAGTATGTGGTGAGGCTGAAGGGGTAGATGGAATAATAATATAGGAATTTCTATCAAAAATGTTTAGTCATGGTTATATTTGACCCCTAAAACCCTAGCCCATTCATTCCTATTCGGTCTGTGGTTACTCTTAACATGAGTTTTTTTTTTTTCTCCCCTACTCCATAAGGTTGTTCAAGAACTCAACCATCACATTATAGTTTGGATTCACCTTAACAGTATTCCTCCAGCCCTATCCCTCCAAACACTGATTAAAATATAAATATATTATATATATACTATACATATATATAATAGCTTCATTCTGATAAATACTAATGAGAGACTATTAAATTTCACATCAGCTGCAGATTTGTTTTACCTCTCTGGCAAGTTGTTCTTAAGTGCAAGTAGAATTCTCCATTGCCTCAGCTAATGAATACCAGACCAGTTTCTTTGACATTTTGCAAAAGAGGTCATCCAATAACCTCCAAATAAAGCTTCAACCAGCTGGGTTTTTGCTAAAAATTATTAGATCCAGCTTGTGATAAGACTGGATTATGCCCAACTTGATGGTGATAGCATAACAAGGTATTTTAGTAGTCATCTATCAGTGGTAAAATCATGTTTTTCCATTTGATTTCACACGTTGGTGTAACTTTAAGACTTGTGATTATTTAGACTGAATCGAAAATCTTCATGGTTATTAGCCCATCATAAACGTCTTAAAGCAATTTAGTCTCCGATTCTTGTTTTTGATGTTGTCTCATTTCATGGAGTTCATTTAGTTCTGTGCTCATTTCCCAGCTTAAAAAAACATGTGGCTAAGAGTCGTGAGTGATATAAAAACATCATTTTGTAGAAAAATAGCACATCTGAATCAGTTTAACTGTCATTTGTGTCTGTCTTTCTGCTAGACTTGCATTGCACAGACCAGTTTCTGTTTAACACAGATATTGGTATATAGGTGTGATAAAAGCAAAACAGATGTCTGACGTTCAGGGAAATGGAACAAGTTAGTTGGCTATGCCAACCTCATTTATTATGGACTTTGACTTTTCCAGGTTTGGAAAATATTAGCCAGCCATGTTTATTACCATTTTTCTCACATAGCAACCTAAATTTATAGGATATTTTAAAAACTATATATATATAAATAAAAATTATTATTGGCTGTTCCAGTAACAACATTTCTCTCTTTACACTGACCACTTACCTCAGGCATTCTAAAGGATAACCGACTTGCAATTTTGAGATTCTTGGTTATTTATCAGTCAAGTTTGTATACTTTGATGTTTATGGGAGAGAGAAATAAATCAATCTCCTGTTGCCTCATCATATTTCAAGAGGCGATGAATAGATTTGCCAATCGTAAGATGTGAGAGGGTGGAAAAAAATAAAATGCAAATTAATTTGCCCCTAAATTTTTTCTAAGTGGTTTTAATATGTATTTTTGACATGACAGAGCAATTTAGAATTTTCTTCTTTCTGGGGCTAGCCTCATAACCATGTCACTGAAGCAATTTACCAGCATCCATTTGATTAAAAAAAAATTGATAAATGCACATGCTGGTTTATATACAATAGGTTCATATCTAGGTATTTAAAAAGATCTTATATTGGTTTAAAGCCTTAAAAATCCCAATAAACACATTGTGTAATTATGTACTTTAGGTGGTTTAGGTTGACTATTTACTGTCCTATTTTTTTATATGAAATACTTCTCCGAGTTGTGTTGGTTTTGTAACAGTCTTAATACCTAAACCTTTCCTTTTGGTCTGTTAGCCAGTTTAGTAACTTCTCTGGAGTACAAATTGCAGTTACATTTTCAAAGAGAAAAACATTCTGGATATATCCAGTAGCCACAATTTCTTCACCCTAACAAAGGGAGCTTTGGCTAATTTTCCTTTGAAAATAACCAGTGTTTCTCTATACTCCATATTAAGACAAACATCTTGCAAGAAAGTATTTGCAATAATCTTTCACTCCATCTACATGGTTTTATACCGATCAGTTCAGTTTTCAGCTGCCTTATCCATTACTAAAACAGATCTGGGGGCTCTTAATTGAACCATTTTCAGGCTGAATCTTCCATCCCCCATGTTTTCCGCTACTGAGTTCCCCAACTCTGCCTCAGCCCCAGAGTTCATTCGCAACTTGGAGGGGACTGCAACCTGTCTGGACAAAGTGGGGGTGGCCAGGGATCCCCTCCAGGGAAGTGCTCTTAGGGTCATGGGCAATGAGAGTACTTTTGCAAAATGGCCCCTTGACATTGTTACACCACATACTTGTCCTAACTTGTACAGTGTCAGTCAGTCTTATTTAATGAGCTTACCCTGTGCGGAGCACTGTACTAAGTGCTTGGGAGAATATAGTACGTCATGCGCATCTTTCTGCCTGGTTAGTTGCGAGGACCTTCAGTGGCCACCTTTCTTTGGAGCTCCTTTTAGTAAGTTTTTCATTAAAAAAAAAAAGTTAAAAAAATGCACATAGTGTTACACAATAATAATAATGTTGGTGTTTGTTAAGCGCTTACTATGTGCAGAGCGCTGTTCTAAGCGCTGGGGGAGATACAGTGTAATCAGGTTTTCCCATGTGAGGCTCACAGTCTTAATCCCCATTTTACAGATGAGGGAACTGAGGTACAAAGAAGTTGTGACTTGCCCACAGTCACACAGCTGACAAGTTGCAGAGCCGGGATTCGAAACTGTGACCTGACTCCCAAGCCTGTGCTCTTTCCACTGAGCCACACTCATTTACCATAGTGTTGCACATGTGCCCCCTGAGCACAGTCCTTTTTTCCAATCTGTAGCAAATTTTATGACCTAATTCATATAAGGCTTAAAATGCTGGTTGGAGTTGACTTGCTAAAGCAACTCAGTAACATAGGTGAAATTGACATCTGTCATTTGCTGATGAATATAATTTCATATTGGTTTTACATTTTAAAATGAGACAAGCAATCAATGGCAGCTTAATATCGCACCAGTCATTTTACAGTTCCTGATATGAACTTAAATCGTCAGTTAAACACAAACAGAAGTATTGTGGAGATAGAAATTTGTACATATTTAAACTGATAATATTGGTAATATTCATTTTTGGATTGCTATTAGCCATATATCTAAGTCTTTCATCATATATATTTACAATAGCACACCAGATATGACTGTCAGGATGCCAAATGCTAGAGAAATATTGGAATCATTTTCAATTTTAACGATCATTCCAGTGTTAGGATTAAATCTGTGTCAAAGTTCATTTTTGTAAGTATTATCTATCTAGTTTTAGGACAAGACTAGTTTACAAGAGTCCAATTAGGCAAAGCATACAAAATGAATAATTTAGTAAATAGTAACATTTACATTCCTAGGGTTAAACATTTTTTTAAAAAATTCCTTTCACAGGCTGTGAAGTTGGAATGAGGGCATTCAGGTGACTTGGTCCAATATCTTGCAGGAGAGCATGAGCTTGAAAACCATCTTTGCATAAGATAAAACTTGGCAAAGCTTAAGGTCCTAAGCAAGTACTAGATATGTGATTTTCTAGAAAACCAAATTAGCACTTACTGTGTACATGGTTTCTGGTCAGTTTTAGGTAGAGAGAAACCTGGAATCTTTTTCAAATGAATTAGGTACTACTTTTGAAAGGAAAAGTGATCTTTAAAAATGGAGGATTTAACAGTGCAACTTGAGACTGCCGTAGTTTTTCTTTAACACAAATCGGGTAATAACCAACCATATTTGGTTAAAGAAATATTAACCTTAATGTATTCCCTTAAAGATCTGTGGCATGGCCTCTTAATGTCTGAAGAAAACAGAGTAGCCCTTATAAACCTGAAAAAGAATGATGTGATAGTCATTTACAGACATTTTTGAGCAACACCCAGTAAAAACGAATGAACTTGTAGTCTTAATGAACCTTGATTAAAACAGCTAAATAAACTGTATCACTTGACCCATTTAATATTCCATTTTAGAAATTATCAGTTTAAAAATGTTTTAAATGAAGTCCCAGAACAAGGAAAACAGCAGTGTTACATCCTTGTAGGGGATTAGGATTATGGACAATCTTTCAATCATTAAAACACTTCATCTGAACATCTGGTCCTTAGACGGAGGCTTTAGGTCGATAGACCCCACTGTGGCAAATCTTAATATATGCAAAAATTTGGGTCTGAAATGGGCTATTACATTATTTCTGGACCAGGCCACTTCACTGTTAGAGTGTCATGTGGTTCAGTATGCCAGCATAATGAATGATCTATTTTCTGTATTCATGCAAGCATGAGGTTCCAAACCAGGCTGGAATCATAAACTTCAAGGTTTCATTTTTGAAAGGGCCTTCTGCTCTGCCTCTTACTACTCGCATTCTTCTTGAAGATGCTAATTGTGTGAGAAAATGTTACCTGCCACCTATCCTGGCTCGGAAGCCAGATGTGTCCTCAGGGTTGGCAGGTGGCCTTTTAGTGTTTAAAAAAGACTTTTACTTGGAAAGTATTAAAGTAGTTTCTGCAGTGCAAAGAAAAGCATGTACAGTTTTGTTCTTTACAGATTTTTGAATCTTTTGAAGGGGCAGAAATACTAGGATAAAATTGAACTGAGGATGACATATGTTTTTATCTAATAGCCTGGCCAAAGCATCTTGATTTGTATTTCTTTTAGTGATTTTATGTCTTGACGCTAAAAGCCAAAAAAAAAAAAAAAACCTCCAAGTGAGTTGGTTTTTTTTTTTTTTTTTTTGCTTTTGTTAGCTCTGTTTTCTGTTTCTGCATGATCATTCATATTTGACTCCTGTATTTTCTTTCTAGGTGATAATTGGAATTTGCCACACATAGTGGAAACACTTCTTTGACTTTGGCTTTTATGGAGCATTTCCTTTGGTTACTGTTAAATCCTGATCTAACCTGTGGTAATAAAATAAAAGTTATTCATCTTCCATCATTACTGAAATTGGATTAACCATCTACAGTTTTGAAGCATTTCAAAGCGACATTCATATCTGAATTAAGAAAAGGCAGGAAGCTAGTATGCTATGCTTATTTTTTTAAATGATCACTGTAATGGTTTAATCCAAACATTGAGTCATATTGGTAGAAAAAAGGGAAGGATTTTAAATACTTTGGGGAGATGGACATTAAATAAGTAACTTATTATATCTCATTTAAAGAATGTGACAAACATTTTAGTCAAGATTGCTAAAATTCTCCAAAGCCAATTTAGGGCTGCCTGTCAGCTGGCTGCCCCAACTTTACTTACCCTAGTGCTTCCCTTTTTTTTATTTAGCTGCCAAGCAGTCAGCCTCTGCCTATATGTGCATTTTCCTAATCCTTTTTTTACCACAATCCCATAGGAAGTACAACCCAAAGTGCATAACATTTGGTTCAAATTATATATTTTGTATCAATACTTTGGGGGCTGAAATGTCTACTTTATCAATTTTCCCCAAACCCTCAAGGTAAAATATTACGGTGATAGTATACGTACATTTGAAGGTGAGTATTCGTTACAGTTGGCTAGGAGTCAGCGGAAAACCCAAGCGTGGTTCAATCAACGTATAATTCCAAGAATTGTAGGGGAAAGAGAGGAGAGAATTTGGAATGAAATAGCTGGCATCACTTCTGACTGATTGGAAATTTGAGCAGGATTGCCAAGGGCAGTTCTATAAACTGGCTACTTCTACCAAGCAGGCTATTTTTTTCAGTGTTGTGCCAGCTTAGTTTTAGGGACAGACGATTGCAGAGTTTTTGATAGATCATTCAAAGCAGTGTGCGGTGGGAGTGATTTGAGAATTGTTGCTGCAGAAATTAGAGGATGCACAGTTCTCATTCATCAGAAGCTATTCTGCAGCGTGGCTCAGTGGAAAGAGCACGGGCTTTGGAGTCAGAGGTCATGGGTTCGAATCCCAGCTCGGCCACTTGTCAGCTGTGTGACTTTGGGCAAGTCACTTAACTTCTCGGTGCCTCAGTTCCCTCATCTGTAAAATGGGGATTAAGACTGTGAGCCCCACGTGGGACAACCTGATTGCCCTGTGTCTACCCCAGCGCTTAGAACAGTGCTCGGCACATAGTAAGCGCTTAACAAATACCAACATTATTATTATTATTATTAAAACAAAAATTGATTCTACTGTGAACATTCATTTTAGAACCCGCAAACTAAAGTCCTTTAATACAACTTTCTGTTTTTATTTTTACCTAAAGTGCTTTCACATTTTGTCCTCCAAAGCCCTGTGAGGTAGGAAAAGGAATATATTAAATTTCCCAACTGCTGGTATTTGGGGGAAAGGTCTACTGTAAGGATAACAAAGATTTTGTTTTTTGTTTTTTAATTTGAACAAATTAAGTTGGGTTGGTAAATACAATGGCATCCCATCACTCCCAATGTAAGGAAACCTAGGGATAAAAGTAAATATGAAAGAGGGTCAGGGTGGGGATACTGCTGACCCAGATATGATTGTGAAGAGATAGAAACATGGAAACATCTGATATTGGACTGCCAGGTTCTACTCCAGCACGTAATAAGGTGCCTGGCACATAGTAAGCGCTTAACAAATACCAATAAAATTAAAAAAAAATTGCCAGACTTTTGGATGTTTTGGGCCAAGGACTATGCAAGGTGACCTAAAGACTGAGATTTAAATCAAATGAGTTCTCTGATGACATGGGATACACATTGTTGCTGAAACCTGCGTTAAGTAAAAGTTTATGTTAGAATACTCATACTTGGGTCGACTTCTGCGTGCATGTGCGAAACTCTTTCTCCTCACACTGCACTGCTTCCCTTTAGCTAAGCTAGCATGTCTATCCAGCGTTTCTGACAGGTCTTCAGGAGGCTTTTGAGGTTTTTCAAGTCTTTGTCTTTAAGTGCTTCCCAATATATGCATATGTGTTTAAGCTGCTCATTGCACTTAAACACTTCTGGGAAAGGAGTTTGCCTTGCCTTAATTTTAGAAGATTATATGAGCTTTATAGATTGTAAATTAGCCACCCTCTTGCGGCATGTCAGTATTCATGAACTGAGTCCCAATAATCATATAACTTTTAAATAATCCACTAGGTTGCTCACCTACATTGAGTTTGTGAGGTACTCTAATCCCTAGGTCTTTTTTTTTTTCTAATAACATAATTTTCTTAGCCAGTCTTTCTCCTTCTTTACATGTATCAGTATTAACGGTATTTATCAAGGGCCTCCCAGCCACGGAGGCCTAATTCAGTCATTCATATTTATTGAGCACTTCTTTTGTGCAGAGGACAAGCAGCGTGGCTCAGTGGAAAGAGCATGGGCTTTGGAGTCAGGGCTCATGAGTTCGAATCCCAGCTCTGCCACTTGTCGGCTGTGTGACTGTGGGCAAGTCACTTAACTTCTCTGTGCCTCAGTTCCCTCATCTGTAAAATGGGGATTAAGACTGTGAGCCCCACGTGGGACAACCTGATTCCCCTATGTCTACCCCAGCGCTTAGAACAGTGCTCGGCACATAGTAAGCGCTTAACAAATACCAACATTAGGACTGTACTAAGCAGTTGGGAGAGTACAATATAACAGCTGGGAGACATGGTCCCTGCCCTCAATGAGATTACTACTATTTCAGGGTCTAAAACACCATCTTTATCCTTCGAGTTGATAATCTTGTGGAAAACCCTGTGGCTATCAACTTGGCAAGTATGCCATAATTATGATTGAGAAGCAGAATAAGTGGTCTAAAAGAATAGAGAAATGAATAAGTACAAAAGTACTGAGGCAATTGGTATGGCATAAGTGGGAAGGTAAGGGTGTTTGTTTCAGCACTTAGCATTGTGCTTGGCACATAGTAAGGCCTTAACAAATACCATTGTTGTTATTGCTATTATTAAATAGATCCAGCCTCCGAATCCTGGAGGGCCACTTCCCATCCAGGTTCAGGGGTCAAGCCAACACTTTCATTCATTCAATAGTATTTATTGAGCGCTTACTATGTGCAGAGCACTGTACTAACCGCTTGGAATGTACAAATCAGTAACAGTTAGAGACAGTCCCTGTCCATTACCTCCTGAGAGGCAGCCCCAGAAATGTAATCATATTGACTGCTATTCGGTCCCAAAGCCTACATCATGTCCTTAGGGGTCTTTGCGCTGCATCAGCCAGAAAGTTCAACTCTTCGTAGTTGCTAGTCTTCAAAAGCAGCTGCTTATTGCTTCCCTTATGACTTAAGAGATGACCTGCCCTGCTGTGCGTATATATGCACAGCCCATATATGATATAATAGAAGACAAATATGCATGTTCCCAGTGCAATTTGGGAATAGATTTGGGTGCTTTGTGAGGGAAGGGAATTTAGTTTAATGAGTGGGTTGGAAGCTGTTATAGAACATGTCTTTTTAGGCCAGTATATCTGTTGCTGGCTAAATTAATGGCTTTCACCTTCCGTGGTAAATGGGATATCTAGGGTAGAGAATTGTACTTTTTGAATTTGGAAATGAGTAGCAATTGTACACTTCTGTCCCTGTGGTTCAGAATTAGATTTTTAAGACTGAACTGGTAAAGGTAGGTCCAAATTTCAGAAGTTTTCTTTTATAAACCTAAAATCACATCTGAACAAGTATTTCTTGTGCTATTTAATCATTGACAACTCCAGAGACTTTGCTTTGTTTTCCATTTTACCTTAACATAGATTGCCTCATAAATAGTTTGTTTTCCAGGTTGACAGTCCTGATGATGAAACTCAGTCCAAGCATGCCATTGTGCGCAGCCATCACTATTCCACATTGCGAACCAAGCGCTCAGGCATAGTGTCTCAACATACAGTAGCATTTGAGTGAAACAGCTTTGGGAAAAGTCTTGAAGACACTGGAGTGTATTTGACATTTTTCTTGATAGTTTTCTTCACAGAAATTATTTCTTAGTTGAATTGGGAATTTTCTGTCAAAAGCTAGACGTATTAATAACCTACTATATCTTTTGAGGGTATGATGAACTACTCTAGCAGATATAGTTGTGAAATTTCTAGCTTGTTATGGGCGGGGAATGTGTATTGTACTAGCCCAAGTGCTTAGTACAGTGTTCTGCCCATAGTAAGCGCTCAATAAATACCATTGATTCTTGTGCCTTCCACACTTATATAGTGATTTCTGTGTGGATTCCTGAACCAGAAAATTTGTAAGGCCTACATACATACAAGATTAGCTTACTTTCAAGTTAATGTGAGCCTGGCCAATTTGATTTGCAAGTGAGAGTCTAGGGATATTTTCTTTTTCCCCACCATCATTGTTTTCTCTACATGCTCTAACATCAGCCATTTTATTATCCCACTCCTTTTAAACTATATTGAGCCTCTTTATTTTATTTATTTATTTTTTCATTCAAATGCATACTTTTAGTTGATTGAGTTATCCAACTGCCAGGTCCGGATTCTTTTGTTTTGCTATTTCAGCATCTTGTGTGAAGTGAATACCATTGAACTCATACTCATTGCTTCCCTGCTGAGCGATTGTGCTTGAAAGGTGTGGTACTGTACTTGTGCAGTACATGTAAAGCCTCTCTTGGAAAGCGTGAATGTATTTTCAGTGTGGATCTTTTGCTTTCCACAAAATGGTGGGATTGTGCTGTTAAAGATAATAAACCCACCTATTTTTCATTTTCTATGGTTTGGACAAGTGGATTAACAGCCAATTGAACACAGTAAATGTTGCACTGAATAATAAAGTACCTAAAGTTCTCTTTCAAGTGATTTCAATGTAGCTACTTGCAGTTTTACAAGCTATTTACTGATATTGTCCAGAGGGGCAGCTGTGCATAATTTTAAGGGCTAACTTGATGAAAGTTGACTGCAAAATCATACAGGGATTCAAAATCTCCCCTTTTAAGTGTTAACTCATCTACACAGATGAGTGGGCAGTAATCATAATATATCATGGCCTAAAAGGAAACCGTCTTCCTTTAAAGCCAGACATCAGGGGGAATGTGGCAACTTGAAGTAGGCTTCAAGTTTATTTTAAAATGTAGATTTGAAAAGTTATTGATACTGGGTCAGCCAGTCGTCAGACCCCACAATACAGTTGATGGGTCTTTCCTGGAATGTTGTAAGCACAACCAATTTTCTTATAAGGGACAATGTTATAAATGGAAGATTCCTTTCTGAACTAATGTTGGGTACCCTATTTTCACCCAAATTACCCAGAATTGTAAACTCGGTCAATTAGAGATGAGTAATCTAGCTACATTAATGTGTGTGTACTGGGACAGAAAGATTTCATGATTGCAGGGGGTGGGGGTGGCTGTCTTGATAATCAGGTAATGCGAGCCCATGGTCTCTATACCATGGACTCCCCCCCCTCCAATTATCTTTCTGCCCTCCCCATTTCTTTAAGCCTCCTTTGCCCCCTCCTCCTCCGCCCCTCTGCCCACACTTCTGAAGCTATCGTCCTAAAGGAAGCTGGTATTGAATCCAAACAGTTGGGGTTTAAGTTGAAACAGGGTGTAAGTTTAGCCCTGTCTTTACTCCAAGCATCTTAAATCCAAGGACTGCCTTTAAAGCAAACTGCCAACCTGTTTAAGCAGATTTTTCAGGTTCCCAGGTGTGATGTTTGTGGTGTCTATTACACAATCGTACTTAGACTGTTAGATTTTTAATTTTCAGGTTTCATTCTCAATCATTCATGTGGTATTGAGAACATTTTCTATAGATTATGTAAACTAGAATTCATTAGGAGGCATGCTGTTTTAATATTCAGCCACAATCTGTGAATTTGGTACACGTTACAGTAACATAAGAGAAGATCTCAGCAGTTATCACTGAACCATCTGTCAGAGGTTCATACATTGAATGATGGTACAGAGTGGGGCCTAGAATATTTCATCTCTGCAGAAAGATGCTAAAAACCATAAAATTCTTTATAACTATAGGCAGAGTTCTCAAATAATATAAACTAGAAGGTGGAAACCACTGTTCTCATTCACTCCCACGGCTTCAACTACCATCTCTGTGCACACGAATCCCAAATTATCCTCGTCAGTCCTGCTCTCTCTCCTTTGCAGTCTCGCATTTCCTTCTGCTTTTAGGACACCTCCACTTGGATGTCCTGCTGACACCTCAAACTTAAGAAATCCAAAACAGAACTTCTCATCTTCTCACCTAAACCCTATCCTTCCCTTGATTTTTCCCATCACTGTAGAACCACACCACCATCCTCGCTGCCTCTCAAGCCAGTAATCTTGGCATTTTCCTCGACTCATCTCTGTCATTCAACCCATTTTTTCAATTTGTCACCAAATCCTGTAGATTCTGCCTTCACAGCATGACTAAAATCTGCCTTTTCCTCTCCACCCAAACTGCTCCTCTTCTGATTCAAGCCCTTACATCCCACTTGGACTACTGCATCAACCTCTTCTTTGACGGCCTTACCTCCTGTCTCTCCCCACTCCAGTCTTTACTTCACTCTGCTCTCCAGATCATGTTTCTAGAATGAAAAAGTCAATCCACCTCTCTCCACTCAAAAACCTCCAATGGTTGCCCATCCACCTTTGCATCAAACACAAACTCCTTTCCACTGGCTTTAAAGCACTCAAATAACTTGTCCCCTTCTATCTTGCCACTTGTCAGCTGTGTGACTTTGGGCAAGTCACTTAACTGCTCTGTGCCTCAGTTACCTCATCTGTAAAATGGGGATTAACTGTGAGCCTCACGTGGGACAACTTGATTACCCTGTATCTACCCCAGTGCTTAGAACAGTGCTCAGCACATAGTAAGCGCTTAACAAATACCAACCAACATTGCTGATTTCTTATTATAACCCTTCACTCTTCTAACCTACTCACTGTACCTCGATCTCATCTATCTCACCGCCGACCCCTTGCCCTTGTCCTGCTTCCGGCCTGGAACTCCCTCCCTCTTCATATGTGTCAGACCATCATTCTCCCCACCTTCAAAATCGTATTAAAATCTCATCGCTGTCAAGAGGCCTTCCCCATTTTCCCTACTCCGACCATGCACTTGAATCCATACCCTTTAAGCACTTGACATTCACCTCACCGTCAGCTACACAGCACTTAATGTATGTATCCGTAATTTATTTCTTTGTCTCTCTCCCCATCTAAACTGTAAGGTCCTGGTGATAAGGGAACTTATCTTCCAATGCTACTGTATTGTACTCTTTCAAGTGCTTAACTTAGTTCAGTCCGTCGTATTTATTGAGTGCTTACTTTGTGCAGAGCACTGTATCAAGCCCCTGGGAGAGTACAGTATAACAGGTACATTCCTTGCCCACAATGAGCTTACAGTGTACAGATGAACTTAGTAATAATAATAATAATAATAATGTTGGTATTTGTTAAGCGCTTACTATGTGCCGAGCACTGTTCTAAGTGCTGGGGTAGACACAGGGGAAGCAGGATGTCCCACGTGGGGCTCACAGTCTTAATCCCCATTTTACAGATGAGGTAACTGAGGCCCAGAGAAGTGAAGTGACTTGCCCACAGTCACACAGCTGACAAGTGGCAGAGCTGGGATTCGAACTTATGACCTCTGACTCCAAAGCCCGTGCTCTTTCCACTGAGCCACGCTGCTTCTCTACAGTGCTCTGCACCACTGATTGATTGGCATTTAGTAAGTCCCTGAACATAGGTTTCAAAGTGCTTAGATTCACAAATATTTTCATGTTCATTCATAATTGAGCTATATAGGTGTTTGGGAAATGTAATGCTATTTGATCATCATGAAAAGTCATTTTGAAATAACATTTTTAAGTGAAAAGATTTAGATAAAGGGAAAACAAATCTATGCTCAGGGGTATGGGTGTACAAAGCCTCCAGTAAGCAAAGTCCAGCCCGTTCATTGTCCTTTTGACTTCTGTTTTCATTTTATTCAGAAATAGTAAGCCAGTCCTTGAGTATGTTAGAAATGCATTCCTTTTTAGGGAGTCAGATCGCTTGCTTAGAAATAGTAATTGTATTTCAGAGTTTCTCACTTCAGTAAAGGGAGTATGTTTTACTCCCGTTCAACACAGAACTGTATGCAATAAATAGCTTTTATAGCATCAGATTTTCCCTGGTATGAGCTCTCAGGTATTGTAGGCAACACAGTTTTTGGTTGAGAAGCTGGGGCTGTGGTGGAGGGAGGAAGGAATCATGCATTTCATTCGTGGAATTTATGGCTGTGTAAATTCTGACTGGATTTTTGTTCTTCCAAAGGCACCCAAAGCATTCAGTGCCGTGCTACCCATCTCAAAAGAACAGTGTCTTTAAAAAAAAAAAAAACCACAAAAAACCCAAAACTCATCTGCCATCCCGTCACTTCTTATTTCTTGCATTTACTGTTATAGTTATGAATGAAATAGTTCATCTAAACAAAACAGGAACCGCTATTAAACAGTTCTCTGATAATGCAGGGTTTGGATATTTGAAGAATTCTGCATTAAGGCAAACTTGGGGTGTAGTACTTCTGCCCAGGCCACTGTATGCACGTTTCATTCGACCCCCACACTCCAGCCCCTCCAGGTAGATGCACATCACTGGAGGCACATTTCCCAAATTCCTGGCGCCATTCTGTTGAACACGTGTAGTGAAAGCGCAAGTCACACGGGTGCTCGTGAAGTTTTTGAAAAGTGTGGGTAGCTCATGTGAAAATTGCTTTTTGTTTCCGATTGCAGACTTTAAAAAATTCGAAAAGCCTCTGCTCCCTCGACTATGAAGAAGACGATGAAGATGATACGCAAATGAAGACGATCGTGTCCTCCCCATGTGACTCAAATGACCTAATGAATATCATCACCCCTGGTTCCAGTCCAGTGAAAGAGCAGCTGGATGAAGTGAGGCACCATGGGCCCTGCCAAATAGGCTTCAACACAAGGGATTGTAAGAAAGCAGCTGCAGCGTGTGAAAGTGATGAGGACACAAGTGACTGTGAGAGTTCCGAAGAGGGCATCTTTCCTCTAGACTGTGGGGACCTGGATCTAGAGCAGATTGAAAACAACTGAGTGGCAGAAATTACGTATCAGAACCGACGAGCTGTCCTAAATTGAAGATGATAGTGGATTACTATGGCTGCGCATAATCCATATCCCTCAATTTCCGTACCGGCTATTTTTTTGGCCTGGGTTAGAAGAAAAACATTTCAGGTTGGAGGGGAAAGTGAAACAATGTCATTTGCTTACATCTGTTGATCGGTATATTGACAGAAAAAAAAATAGGAGGTTAAATGTTATTTTGAACATTAAGGAGTAATTTTGATTAAAATTTTCCTAACACAATATTTTGCATTTTTATGCCTTTTACAGTTGTGAAGAAAGCTCTCTATTTTGAAATGAATTTTCAGAAGGGCATTCTATTAAAACTAAATCTGCCTACAGTGATTCCGGTGCGGGTATACGTTCCTTTTGTTGAAAAGCATAATGTGAAAAGTGAGTTGCGTTATTTAATTGGGAGTTAACATTGAGTCTCTGGTGGTCTGAACTCTTCAAGTTTCTGGTTGACACCCGGTCCAAAATATTGTAAGTGACTCCTTATTGAGTGGTTATGAACTTCATGACATGTACAAATGATTTTTTTTTCATACATTCAGACTTTTTGATCAAAATGTAGTAGTGACCTTAAAGGTTAATATTTTCCATGATTTTACTACTTGAATTGTTTTCTAGCCTGAAGCAATGCTAATTTAGGTGGGGTAAAACTGCAAGTAGCTTCCAAACTTCTGGTCGTTATTATTTCATTTTCTGTGGTTCAGAAGAATGTACAACAAGAGCACTTCAACTTTTAGACAGGGACTTTGTAATGATCAGTTCCCCAGGAGGTGAGCCCCTCAGCAATACTAGACGGAAACTAGTCCTTGAATTAAATAAAAGACATTTTGCTTTGCATGTATGGTTTTCTGATTTCTAATTTTGTTTGAATTATTCTGATGTTGTATGTCAACTGACAGTTCCCGCTCTGAGCTTTGTTCAGCACAAGAACATAGTGTGGAGTATTATTTTCCATTCACGTTCTTTACGTTTATCACCTACCCACAGTACTGTGTGCGGAAAAATGTATAAATATTCACTTTGGACAATCTTAGGTGAATAAATGGGATTAATGGCAACAGAAAGAATGAAGACATTTATCTTTGAAAAAGAATTATCGTTTAATTTCTCAGGTTTAAAGAAAGTGAAATTCCGTGTCCAAATAACATTAAGTGATACCTGCAGTTTAGTTCCCGGTTAAACGTGGGGAAAGCAAGTTGTTTGGTTTTAAGGGGGACGTGAATTTTACGTAATGAAAATAATTATCCTACTTGTTAAGTGCTTACTATGTGCCAGGCACTGTACTAGGCACCGGGATGCATACACGCAAATAGGGTTGGATGCAGTCCCTGTTCCATCTGGGGTTTACAGTCTTAATCCCCATTTTACAGGTGAGGTGACTGAGACACAGAAAAGTAAAGTGACTTGCCCAAGGCTACAGAGCAGACGAGTGGCGGAGCCGGGATTTATGTAAAGATACGTGTGTGTATGACTTCAAATTCAAACAAGACCCTTTAATGGGGAAACTCACTTGTGACTGTGTGTACAGCTGAAAAGGCCGATGCAGGATTGATATTCCCAGGCGATATACACATAAAAACAGTCATTGCTTATTGGGTTGTCATATGCGAGGCAGTGTTGCTTAGTGGAAGGACCCCGGGCTTGGGAGTCAGAGGTCGTGGGTTCTAATCCCGGCTCTGCCACTTGTCTGCTGTGTGACTTTGGATGAGTCACTTTACTTCTCTGGGTCTCAGTTAACTCATCAGTAAAATGGGGATTAAGACTGTGAGCCCCAAGTGGGACCACCTGATTACCTTGTATCTACCCTAGGGCTTAGAACAGTGCTTGGCACATAGTAAGTGCTTAACAAATACCATAATAATAATAGTTATTATTATGAATATTTGCGGTGCTTGACACTCTTTTCATCTCTGGACTCTTTGTCTCTCATTCCATATGAAGCCTGAAAAGAGCCACTCCTTTCTTAATAGCGGTGTGCCATGCAGCTAGTCTGACCTCTGCAGTTGACCCCCAGTTTTCAGCTGGGGTACAACATTGCCTGAGACATTGTTTTACTGTGCCCTTAAAACATTTCCTCTGCCCTCCTTGTTTTCAGTTTCAGGTTCCACGCAGCAGCTGTTTTGGTATCCTGCTGTTGCTCATTCTCTACAACGGCCCACCTGGTGAACCTGTCGTTAACATGAGCTTAGTTTCGATGCTAGAAGACTGGAGGGTTTTTTTTGATATTTAGGCACTTACTAAAGTAAATAAATGGTGGTATTTGTTAAGCGCTTACTATGTGCAAAGCACTGTTCTAAGCGCTGGGGGATACAAGGTGATCAGGTTGTCCCACGCGGGGCTCACAGTTTTAATCCCCATTTTACAGATGAGGTAACTGAGGCACAGAAAAGTTAAGTAACTTGCCCAAAGTCACACAGCTGTCAAGTGTCAGAGCTGGGATTAGAACCCACGACCTCTGACTCCCAAGCCCAGGCTCTTTCCACTGAGCCAAGCTGCTTCTGTATTGTACTTATTGTAACCTGCCTTGACTACTCAGCCTCCATTTGACCTCCCTTGCCTTCAGTCTCTCTTCACGGCAGTCCATACTTCACTTGACTTGACTGGATCATTTTTCTGTGGAAGTGTTGAGACCGTGTTTCCCCACTCCTCAGAAACCTCCAGTGGTTGCCCATCCGCCTCCACATCAAACAGAAACTCCTTACCATCGGCTTTATAGCTCTGTCACCTTGTCCCCGCTTACCTGACCTCGCTGCTCTCCTACTACAACACAGCACACACACACTTTGCTCCTCTAATGCCAACCTAATCACCGTACCTCGATACCATCTGTCTCGCCACCGACCTCTCACCCAAGTCTTGCCTCTGGCCTGGAATGCCCTCCTCAAATCCGACAGGCAATGACTCTTCCCCCCTTCAAAGCCTTTTTAAAGGCTCAGCTCCCCCAAGAGGCCTTCCCTAAGTCCTCATTTTCTCTTCTCCCATTCCCTTCTGCGTCACCCAGATTTACTCCCTTAATTCACCCTACCATCGGTCCTACAGCCATTATGTACATATAATCTCTTCGTATTAACGACTCCCCCCTAGATTGTAAACTCGTTATGGGCAGGGAATGTGTCTACATACTTTGCTATATTGTTGTACTCTCCTAAAAAGTCAGTACATTGCTCTGCCCACAATAAGCACTCAGTAAATATTGATTGCCAGTCACTGTACTAAATGCTGGGGTTGCTGCGAGCTCATCAGGTTGGACACAGTCCATGTCCCACATGGAATTCACGGTTTAAATCCCCATTTAGCAGATGAGGTAAGTAAAGCACAGGGAAGTGAAGTGACTTGCTCAAGGTCACGCAGTGGAGACATGGCAGAGCCAGGATTAGGATCCAGGTCTTCTGATTCCCAGGCCCCGCTCGGTCCTCTAGGCCATGCTGCTTCATTTCAGAACTTGATTGTTCATGATCCCTCCATTCATTCATTCAATAGTATTCATTGAGCGCTTACTATGTGCAGAGCACTGTACTAAGTGTTTCGTATGTACAATTCGGCAACAGATTGAGACAATCCCTACCCAACGACGGGCTCACGGTCTAAACGGGAATCACCTTCCATTAGGTTTCGAGTCTGGCCCTTCGATGACCCGGATGGACCGGCTCAAGGAATTGGAAAATGGGTGGGTCAGCCCTCCCAGCCGGAGAGAAAGTTGGACAGACCTCTCAGGCCTCTAGTCCTTTAGGTTGACCTGGATCCTGTAGCGTGCTGTAGCCTCTGCGTTTCTCAGCCTCCTAAGGGATGTACAGACCTTGATTTGGTTTTTTACTTCCATATCGTTACGTAGTGTCAATGTAGTGTAGTGTGTGTGGTGCGTAGAGAAGCAATGTGATTAAGTGGATAGAGCACAGGCCTGGGAGTCAGAAAGTCCTGGGTTCTAATCCCAGCTCCACCACATGTCTGCTGTGTGACCTTGGGCAAGTCACTTCACTGAGCCTCATTTACCTCAACTGTCAAATGGGGATTAAGACTGTGAGCTCCATGTGGGACAGGGACTGAGTCCAACCCGATTAACTTGTATCTACCCCAGTGCTTAGATCAGTGCTTGGCACATAACCCTTAACAAGTATCATAATTCTTATTATTGCATAGAATTCTGAGAGCAGCATTTATTCATTCAATAGTATTTCATTCAGTAGTATTTATTGAGCGCTTACTATGTGCAGAGCACTGTACTAAGCACTTGGAATGTACAAATAGGCAAGAGATAGAGACAGTCCTTGCCCATTGATGGTTTACAGTCTAATCGAGCCCTGGATGCCTGTATGAATTTGTTTTATGTGTAATAATAGTGGTATTTGTTAAGTGCTTACTATGTGCCAGGCACTATACTCAGCACTGGAGTGGACACAAGCAAATCGGGTTGGACACAGTCCCTGTCCCATGTGAGGCTCATAGTCTTAATTTCCAATTTACAAATGAGGTAACTGAGGCACAAAAAAGTGAAGTGAGTTGCCCAAGGCCACCCAGCAGACAAGTGGCAGAGCTGGGGTTGGAATCCATGACCTGATTCCCAGGCCTGTGCTCTATCCAGTTCACCATGCTCTGTATATGACTTCTCTGATGCAGGCGGATACATCACCTCATTCTTCTTTGGACTTATCCACCTGAAAAACCTGACTCAAAGAGTGAAGAGATTTGCATATCTTCTTGGGTGTGGTAATCTTGGGGACAGTCATCTGTGTGCAGTATTTCTTGAATAAGTAGGGCTTGGGATGATGTGCAAAGTCTGTTGATTTGGAGGAGTTTCTAGGAAGTGCTGAAGCATATTCTAACTCGGGCATCCTGGTGTCTCATTACCTTTTTTTCCAATATATTTAATTACCTAGAATAAGTCGAATGGATCGGACCTACTTCTCATCCCTGCTTTACACCATTGTCAGTGGGAAATGGATCAGACAGGGAATCAGTCGATCAATTAATCGTATTTATAATGATAGAGAAGCAGCATGGTCTAGTGGAAAGAGCATAGGCCTAGGAGTCGGAAGACCTGGGTTCTAACCCTGGGCAAATCACTCTACTGTGCCTCAGTTATCTCATCTGTAAAATGGAGGTGAAAACTGTGAACCCTATCTGGGACAGAGACTGTCCAACCTGATTATCTTGTATCTACTCAAGCGCTAAAAAGAGTGCCTGGGATATAGTAAGTGCTTAAACACAATTGTTATTATTGGTTGATCACTTACTCTGTGCAGAACACTCTAGTAAGTGCTTGGAAGAGTACAGTACAACAGTTAGACATATTCTCTATCCACAAACTGAGACAGATATTAATATAAATAAATTAATTTATACTAAGCAATTCATAGATATGTACATAAGTTCTTTGGAACTGAGGGTGAGATGAATAACAAATATCCAAAGGCCACAGATCCAGTTTGATTTGGGTGTCATCTGCCTAGCTGAAGCCATACCGAGGGGCAGCTTCCTTTATTTTTTTTCCCAATGGTATTTAAGCACTTACTATGTGCCTGGCACTGTAAGATATAAGCCAATAGGATCGGGCACAGTCCCTGTCGCATATGGGGTTCACAGTTCTTAATCCCCATTTTACAGATGAGGTAACTGAGGCACAGAGTTAAAGGACGTGCCCAAGGTCACACAGCCGACAAGTGGCAGAGTGGGATTAGAATCCAGGTCTCCAAGGCCATGCTCTATCCACTACACTGTGCTGCTTCTCCTAGAGAATGAGTGTTGGAGCAAGAAGAATAGGGGGTCCGGGAATGAGTCTTTCAGGATACCCCCAGTTAGAGGATGAGAAGTGGAAGAGGAGCAAAAGACACAGAGAAGAGAAGGGTGGGAGAATCAGGAGAGCACCATGTAGGTAAAAACCAAGATGTAGAAACATTCCAAGGGGAAAGGAGTGTGCCAGAGTTCCAGGAGTTTCTCAGAGGAATTGATTTTTGTGGTAGGATTTTGTGCACTGTCACTCATACTCCTCCCAGTCGTATTGGGTCAAGGGAGGACCCATTTATGGCATACTGCCAAGGTTGGGCCACTACCCAGAAGAGATTTGGGAGCCATTTCAGTCTTTGCCACCCACGTAGGCCAGCTATTTTTCAGACAGTCAGTCTTGAATGCTTACTGTGTACAGAGTACTGTACTAAACATTTGGGAGCGTAGAATATAACAGATGCATTCCCTGCCCACAATGAATTGGGTCTGTCCACCGCACAGACTGGTTTAGGTGGTTCTTTGGTCAAAAATGAGCACCTACTATGGCATAGCCCCCAAAAGTCAGGACTGGGACCATCATCAACACCAGTGGTATTTATTGAGCACTTTTTGTATGTGCAGAGCACTGTACTAAGCGTTTGGGAGAGTACGATGCAACAGGCACGTTGCAGGAAGGCACGTTCCCTGCCCACAACAAGCAGCTGAGAAGCAGTGTGGCCTAGTCGATAGAGCACAGGCCTGGGAGTAAGAAGACCCTGGGTTCTGCTCCTGGCTTCACCACTTCTCTGCTGTGTGACCTTGGGCAAGTCACTTAACTTCACTGCGCCTCTGTTACCTCATCTATAAAATGAGGTTTAAGGCTGTGAGCCGTATGGGGGACAGGGACTGTGTCCAACCTGATTATCTCTTCTCTACCCCAGTATTTAATAAAGTGCTTGGCACATAGTAAGTGCTTAAAAAGTACCATAAAAACAAACGCAAAAAACCCAGCTTACCATCTAGGGGGTGACCAGAACCGTGCCCTCCTGATTCTCCAAGCAGTGCTCTCTCCCTGAAACCAGCAGCCGGGCTTTTTTAGTTATAGGTGAGACAAAATCAAGTGTAGGGCAGATTCCAAAACAAAGTATCGAAGAGCTTAATTCTGAGAACGGTGAGAAGAATGAATAATGATTGTGAGATCATCCTAAGCTATAAGAAGACATTTCCAAATGTGGGGAAATGTGGGGTTTTGTCTTTCACCCAGAGAGTGTTCGGCAAAAGATTGAAGGCACTAGAAGACATCGTCGCTGCTTTCCTATTACAACTCAGCCCACACACTTTGTTTCTCTAATGCTAACCTTCTCACTGTACCTCGATCTCATCTATCTCACCGCCGACCTCTCGCTTACGTCATCGTATCTGACAGCGACTCTCTCCCACTTCAAAGCCTTATTGAAGGCCCATCTCCTCCAAGAGGCCTTCCCTTACTCAACCCTCCTTTCCTCTTCTCCTACTCCCTCTGCATCGCCTTGACTTTCTTCCTTTATTCATCCCATCTCTCAGCCCCACGGCACTTATGTACATACCGCACAAAACAAAAACTCCTCACTCTAGGCTTCAAGGCTCTCCATCACCTTGCCCCTTCCTACCTCTCCTCCCTTCTCTCTTTTTCCTGCCCAGCCCGCAAGCTCTGCTCCTCTGCCACCCACCTCCTCACCGACTCCCGTTCTCGCCTATCCCCGCCGCCGACCCCCGGGCCACGTCCTCCCGCGGTCCTGGAATGCTCTCCCTCCTCACCTCCGCCAAACTAATTCTCTTCCCCTCTTCAAAACCCTACTTCAAACTCACCTCCTCCAAGAGGCCTTCCCAGATTGAGCTCCCCTTCTCCCTCTACTCCCTCTACCGCCCCCCCTTCACCTCTCCGCAGCTTAACCCTCTTTTCCCCCCATTTCCCTCTGCTCCTCCCCCTCTCCCTTCCCATCCCCTCAGCATTGTACTCGTCTACTCAACTGTATATATTTTCATTACCCTATTTATTTTGTTAATGAAATGTACATCGCCTCGATTCTATTTAGTTGTCATTGTTTTTACGAGATGTTCTTCCCCTCGACTCTATTTATTGCCATTGTTCTTGTCTGTCCGTCTCCCCCGATTAGACTGTAAGCCTGTCAAAGGGCAGGGACTGTATCTGTTACCGATTTGTACATTCCAAGCGTTTGTACAATGCTCTGCACATAGTAAGCGCTCAATAAATACTATTGAACGAATTGTAATTTACATTAATATCTGTCTCTCCCTCTAAATCTCTCCCTCTAAACTGTAAGATCACTGTGAGCAGGGAATGTGTCTGTTTATTGTTATAGTTCTTTCAATCAAATTATTGAGCGCTGCTTGTGTGCAGTGCACTTGGGGTACAGTGTGGCTCAGTGGAAAGAGCATGGACTTGGGAGTCAGAGGTCATCGGTTCTAATCCCGGATCCACCACTTGTCAGCTTTGTGACTTTGGGCAAGTCACTTAACTTCTCTGAGCCTCAGTTACCTCATCTGTAAAATGGGGATGAAGACTGTGAGCCCCATGTGAGACAACCTGATCACCTTGTATCCCCTCAGCGCTTAGAACAGTGCTTTGCACATAGTAAGTGCTTAACAAATGCCATCATTATTATTATCATTATTATTATTACAATACAACTATGGACATGTTTCCTGTCCACAACAAGTTCACAGTCTAGAGGGGGAGACAGACATTAATTTATGTAAATAAATATATATATAATATATTCTCCCAAGTGCTTAGTACAGTGCTCTGCACACAGTAAGCACTCAGTAAATGCAACTGACTGATTTACGTTAGGGTGATTAGGTTTCCAAAACTGTGGAATGGAACTGGGGGAGAGTTATACTATTTATTTCTGTTTTTATGAGTTCACCAGGTTAAAGCTGAGGCCTGAAAGAAAGCTATCTAGACTGTGAGCTTGTTGTGGGCAGGGGACATATCTACAAAATCTGTGCTTAATACAGTCCTCTGCACACATTAAATGCTCAATAAATATCATTGATGATGATACTGAAAATTGCTACAGTATATTTCCACATCAGCCTTAGAAGCCCATGAAGTAAACCTCATGGTTCTAAATATGGTAGAATTTAAAATCCAGATATTTGTTTGTAAAAGAGAGTCATCTAAATCCCACACATCCTGCTTTTGTGGTCTCAACAGGATCTGGAGGATGCTACCAAGGGAAGTGCCATTAGTTTGTAATTGAGAAGATTTTTCATGAAGAAAAGAAGTCGAAGGAAACCGGGAGCTAATTCCATGTGGATGAAATTTCCAGATCAGTTGATCAATCAGGTACATTTATTGAATGCCATTCACAGGTGAGTCAGGAGGAAATGATGGGGATAGAATGGGGATTGGGGACTTGGCTAAATTCTGATTGGCCTGAGTGGGGAGAGGTACCCAAACTACAGGTCCTCCTTCTCCATGTTTCACCTGGTAGAGACTGCTCTCTTGTGAGTAGAGAGTTCTCCAGGATTTTCCCGATTCTACTACTCTGGTTGCCAGTTTGCCAAAGAGATGAGGGTAAGAGTGAGATTCTTTTAATGGTATTTAAGCACTTACTATGTACCTGGCACTCTACGGTTGATACAAGTTAATTAGGTAGGATACAGTTTCATGTCCCATATGGGGCTCACAGTCTTAATCCCTATTTTACAGATGAGATAACCGAGGCACAGAGAAGTTGAGTGACATACCCAACATCACACAGCAGATAAGTGGTGGAGCTGGGGTGTTAATGTGTCACTTGGGCCCTAATACTCTGAAAACAGCCCTTACTGCTGAGATCCTTATTAGCCTCATACTCTTCCCCTCCCTTTGTCCTCCAACAGCAGCCTCCATCAGCATTTCCACATAATAATAAAAATAATAATGGCACTCATTAAGCACTTGCTGCGTGCCAAGCACTGTTCTAAGCATCAGGGTAGATACAAGTTAAGCAGGTTGGACGCAGTCCCTGTCCCACATGGGGCTTATGCTCCTAATCCCCATTTTACAGAGAAGCACAGAGAAGTTAAGTTACTTGTCCAAGGTCATACAGCAGGGAAGTGGCAGGGCTGGGATTAGAACTCACACCCTCTGATTCCTAAACCAGTGTTCTTTTCTCTAGAGCACACTGTTTCTCTTATATGCATCTCTTTATAGTCTTACTACCTTTATTTTATTTTAGCATACATCTTCCGCAATAGATAGGAAACTCCTGGAGGGCAGGGATCATGTCTACTAATTCTACTGTACTCCCCAAAGTGCTTAGAAGAATTTCTCTGCACCCAAAAGGCATTTGATAAATGAGGTTGATTGATTTTAGAATCTGTTCCCTTGCTGTACAGCTGAGCTCAGTGGAAAGACCCTGCAAAATTATGCCAATTCAATCACCTCCTGTCTCTTCTTGATTATTACATCTGCTTCCTCACTGACTTCCCTGCCTCCTACCTCTCCCACTCTGCTTCCCAGATCATTTTTCTAAAAAAAGGTTCAGTCTACGTCTCCCTAGGCGGTCAACCAGTCAGTCGTATTTATTGAGTGCTTATTGTGTGCACTATACTAAGCACTTGGGAGAGTACACTATAATAATAAACAGACACATTCCCTGACCCACAGTGAGCTTACAGTCTGGAGCTTACATTCCTCACTAGTGGCTACCTATCTCCTTCAGATCTCAAGACATGAACCACTGAAGGTCTCTTGAAAGTCAACTGCTCATCTGTAAAATGGAGGCCTAAGTCTTAAGATTTAGCAGACACCCACTGATGGCTGAAGAATCTAAAAGTGGGGCACAAAGGAGCTCCAATGCGTGTCAGTTTGAGCAGTGTTAAGGGACAACTACCACGGTAACGCTAATAACGGAAAAGCTGCAGAACCAGAGGTTGGATGAGTTCACCTGTAAAATGTACAGTATTAATCTGGTAAAGAGAATTCAGTCAATGTCTCTTTTTATTTGAAAAATACTTGTATTCAATCCTCTAGACTGTAAGCTCGCTGTGGGTAGGGACCGAGTCTACCAACTCTGTAGTATCATAACTTCCCAAGTGCTTAGTGCAATCCACTGCACGCAGTAAGTGCTCGGTAATTCCGACTGACTGACAATCATGAAGATAAGAACAAATGAGAGTTCTGTTCTCTCTGCATTTGGGGTAACACCATCCAGAGGCAAGTCAGTGGGGAAATTTGCATTGGGGTCTGAAAAACTGCTATCTTCCTAGAAGTGGATTTGCATTTGGAGATAGTCTTTACCCTATTTGGCTGGGTCGAGATACATGCGGTTGCTCAATTTGTATCTAGGTACTCTTCCTGCCAGCAAAATTATTTGCAAATGAAATACCTAGATGTGAGCTAAGGACACAGCCAAATAATATTTCACTTTTCGAAATACCTGAAGATTTTTTTGTACTGTAGATGGCCAAAATATGAGTATTAAGGTGAGTTTCAGAATGCAGGGGCAGAGTGTGAAACTTTAGGTTGATTTTGGGATGTTCAAAAATTGCAGATGTTCAGATAGAATGGCTTCAACTACCACCTCTGTGTGGATGATACCCGAATCTACATCTCCAGCCCTGATCTCTCTCCTTCTCTGCAGTGTCTCGTTTCCTCTTCCCTCAAGACATCTCCACTTAGATGTCCTCCTATCACCTTGAGCTTAACATGTCCAAAACAGAACTCCACGTCTTCCTTCTCCCTGGCCACCCCTTGACTTTCCCATCCCCGAAGATGGCACCAC
Organism: Ornithorhynchus anatinus; assembly: GCF_004115215.2. NCBI lineage: Eukaryota > Metazoa > Chordata > Mammalia > Monotremata > Ornithorhynchidae > Ornithorhynchus > Ornithorhynchus anatinus. The sequence continues at coordinate 24,271,003 of NC_041745.1, forward strand.
CATCCTTCCTGTCTCACAAGCCCGTTACCTCGGCGTTATCCTTCACTCCTTTTTCTCGTTCAACTCACGTATTCAATCCATCACTAAAAGCCTGTCGATCCCACCTGCACAACATCGTAAAATCCGCCCTTTCCTCTCCATCCAAACTGCTCCATGTTAATACAATCACTCATCCTGTCACTCCTGGATTACTGCATCAGCCTTCTTGCTGACCTCCCAGCCTCCTGTCTCTCCCCACTCCAGTCCATACTTCACTCTACTGTCCGGATCATTTTTCTGCAAAAATGTTCAAGACATGTCACCCCACTCCTCAAAAAACTCCCATGGTTGCCCATCCACCTCCACCTCAAACAAAAACTCCTCACTATTGGCTTTAAAGCAGTCTATCACCTTGCCTCCTCCTACCTCACTTCGCTACTCTCCTACTACAATCCAGCCCCCTCCTTACCTTCTCACTGTGCCTCGGTCTCCCCCGTCTCGCTGCCGACCCCTCGCCCATGTCCTGCCTCTGTCCTGAAACTCCCTCCCTCCTCAAATCCTTCAGACAATTACTCTCCCCTCTGCTTCAGAGCCTTATTGAAGGCCCATCTCCTCCAGGAGGCCTTCCCTGACTAAGCCCCCCTTTCCTCTTCTCCCACTCCCTTCTGCGTCAACCTGACTTGCTCCCTTTGTTCTTCCCCCCTCTGAGTCCCAAAGCACTTGTGTATGTATCTGTAATTTATTTCTATTAATGTCTGTCTCCCCGCCTTTAGACTGAAAGCTTGTTCTAGGCAGGGAATGTGTCTGTTTATTGTTGTAATGTACTCTCCCAAGTGCTTAATACAGTGGTCTTCACACATTGAATTAATGAATGAATCTTCTTACCATAAACAAATCAGCTCCCCCTCCTAGCTTCCTTCATTAATTTACTCCAGGCCAGCCCGCATACTTCGCTCCTCTGTTGCTTGCTCAATGTGCCTCAATCTTATCTATCTTGCTGCCCACCCCCTTCCCATGTTATTCATTCAGTCATATTTATTGAGCCCTTACTGTATGCAGAGCACTGTCCTAAGCGCTTGGGAAAGTACAAATCAGCTATAGAGACAATCCCTGCCCACAACGAGCTCACAGTCTAGAGGGAAAATAATGGTATTTTTTAAGCACTTACTATGTGTCAAGCACTGTTCTAAGCGCTGGGGTAGATTCAAGGATGTCCTCCCTCTGGCCTGGAACCCTCTGCCCCTCCGTATATATCAGACCACCACTCTACCCACCTTCAAGTCTTATTGAGATCCTATCTCCTCCGAGAGGCTTGCACCAATCAAACCCTCTTTCCCCGCGCTCCCTCACCCTTTAGTGTCATCTCTGCACTTGGCTTTGTTCCCTTTGGCCACTTGATATTCACCCCACCCTCAGCCCCACAACACTTGATGTACACATCTATAAATGTATTTACTTAATGTCTGCCTCCCACGCTGGACTGTAAACTTGTTGTGATCAGGGAAAGAACCTACCAATTCTCTTATATTATACTCTCCAAAACACTTAATAAAGCCACCGTCCTCTCGCCCAAGGCCTACTTCTGGCCTGGAACACCCTCCCTCTTCATATCTGACAGACAATTTCTCTCCCCATCTGCACATCTCCTCCAAGAGGCCTTCCCTGCCTAAACCCTCCTTTCCTCTTTTCTCACTCCCTTCGGCATCCCCCACTTCTGGCCCCACAGCAATTATGTACATATCTGTAATTTTTTTTTTTCATATTCATGTCTGTCTTTCCCCCTAGACTGTAAGCTCGTTGTGGGCAGGGAATATGTCTGTTTTCTTGTTATATTGTACTCTCCCAACTGCTTAGTACAATGCCCTGCACAGAGTAAGTGCTCAATAAATACAATTGACTGGCTGAATAAGTGCTCAAATGTCATTGATTGATTGCAAAATGTTCCTAGCTTTCCTGTTTAATAATAATAATAATAATTGTGGTTTTTGTTAAGCACTTTCTATGTTCCAGGCATTGTTCTAAGCACTGGGGTAGGTACAAGCAAATTGGGTTGGACGCAGTCCCTGATCCACATGGGGCTCCCAGTCCCCATTTTACAGATGAGGTATCTGAGGCACAGAGAAGTGAAGTGAGTTGCCCAACGCCACACAGCAGACAAGTGGCGGAGCCGAGGTTAGAACCCATCACCTTCTGACTTCCAGGCCCATGCTCTATCTACTTTGCCAGACTGGACTACATTTTGGGCTTTAATTTGAGGCCTGGAGGAGTCAGGAGAAAGCTGCTGCACCCAAGGAAAATTGGAAATTGCCTATGATTACTCCTAAATTGAATCACAGTGGATGCTCACTGTGGGCAGGGAATGTGTTTAATGTTATATTGTACTCTCCCAAGTGCTAAGTACAATGCTTTGCACATAGTAAGAACTCAATAAATACGATTAATAATAATGATAACTATGCAATAATAACAATTACGGTTATATGTGTCAAGCACTGTTCAAAGCAGCATGGCCTAAGGGATAGAACACAGGCCTAGGAGTCCCTTGACTGGGTTTTAATCCTGGTTCCTCCACTTGTCAGCCACCTGGGGCTCACAGTCTTGATCCCCATTTTGCAGATCAAGTAACTAAGGCACAGAGAAGTGAAGTGACTTGCCCAAGGTCATCCAACAGTCAAGTGGCAGAAGAGTGATTAGAAAGGTGATCTTCCGATTCCCAGTCCTGAGCTCTTTCCACGAGGCAACACTGCTTTTTTGAGGTTGTAGGTAAATAAGGCGGCTGAAAACCCAGCTGCAACTCTCTGACTGATACAGTTGGTTACTCCGTCAGGTCAAGGGCGTTGTTTATGAAAAGTACCTCTCTGGACTGGCTTCATTACCGGGAATGAGCAATTTGGGGGTGGGGGAATCCCTTTAACCCTATGATCCCATTTAGCGTGTCTCCCATTCTCATCAATAGGTCCTGGAAGTTAATGAATCTTTAATTGTCATTCAACGAGCAAAACAAAGCCTGTAATATTGCAACCGAATTGTTTCACAGGCCTAATCGAAAGCTACCCTGAGAGGTGGAAATCCCCAACAGATGCATAGAAAATAGAACTAATGTGTAGTGTGTCCTTGAAATTTTTTAGCTCAGTCAGTGCTAAATCCTGAGCTTAAAGTCTGTCATTGCATCCGGTTTTGTGGTGATAAACTGATGTTACTGCCCAAGCTAAACCTCCTGATATTAGCAATCACCTGTCATATGGCTATCAGTGTTGAAAAAGGGCTTCTGAAAGCTTTTTTTGCTCTTTGAGCTTTAATTGGAGTCTTAATACTTTAATATTGAGCAAATTGGCTCATTTGTTTCATTATCAGAGAATCAGTGTCGCCTAATGGTTAGAGCATAGGCCCAGGAGTCAGTAGGACCTAATCCCGGCTTCGCCACTTGTCTGCTGTCTGAATTCGGGCACGTCACTTCACTTCTGTGGACCTCAGTTCACTCATCTGTAAAATGGGGACTGTGACTATAACTGTGATGCCCATGTGGATCAGGGATTGTGTCCGACCCTATTTGTATCTATCCCAGCATTTAGTACAGTGCCTGGCACAAAGTAAGCACATACCACAATTATTATTATTATAATTATTATTATCATTGTTTCGTGACAGAAAAAAAATTGGAGCATCTTCTGCATGCATAGCCCCTTGCCATTACATGTCCCTGATAATTTAACACTTCAGCCTTTGAACAGTTGTGGTAAGAATTTGGGGAGTTTGTACATTTTATCCAATTGACCTTGGGGCAGAGGACAATCTTGAACAATTCTGTGATGATTTGACTACCAAGAGCAATACTGTGAAATGTGAGATCCCAGTTTTAGTCACTGTTTCTAAGGCCACACCTGTCTGGGAAAAAATGGTGATTCGAGGAATGAATGACCCTTCCACTTTGTATTCTGTGGGCTATTTCTGGTGCCAGTTAGAGAATGAAAGTGCCAGGTTTAACCCAGAATGGCCCATTAGGGGTTTTTGGACACTATAATAAGCCACCCGGGATGATATGCAATCTTCATCTTTGGAGATTTTTAATAACGAAGTGGACAACATCAGTTTCAAAACTTTTTGAGTCCAGGAGCTGCAATAAAAGATCATTTTCAGTCCTTTCCAATAGCATGAGTCTTGGTGGTATAATCCAATATTGTCCCTTTGTTCTTAGAAAAAAGGTAAAGCATAAAAAATGAAAAATGGAGCAAGGAAGTGTGGGAGAAGCTTCAAGAAGGCAAATATGTTGGCAGGCACCTTTATCTTTTTTCCTTCCATGAAAAGTGGCGTGGCCAAGTGGGAAAAAATCACAGGCCTGGATCAGAGGAATTACTTTCTCATCTCTGCCACTTACCCACTGTGTGAGTGACCTTGGGAAAGTCACAACTTCTCTGTGCCTCAGTCTCCTCATATTTAAAATGGGGATAAGTACCTGTTCTCCCTCCCCTCCAAGCTGAGAGCTCTATGTGGGGCAGGAACTTTATCTGACCTGATTATCTTGTACCTACTTAGTGTGCCAGTACAGAGCTTAACAGATAGGAATTGCATGATCATTATTATAATAATTATTATTAGATTGATCTCTGAGCTGCGTGTGCTATTAATCAAGAATATTTATTGAGTGCTTACTCTTGTGCAAAACATTGCTTAAGTGTCCAATAAAGTTGGTAGGCACAATCCTTACCCTCAAGGAGTTTTCAGTACAGCAATAGCACCTCTTTAAGGACAGAGATATCATGTCTATCAAGTATTTCAAAGTTATGCTTGGTTCCCAGTACAAAATATGTACTCCTCTGCATCCCACCCTCTAACTGAGGAATCCCTCAAGTTTCAGTTCTGGGTCCCCTTCTATTCTCCATCTCCATCCACTCCCTTGGAGAACTCATTTGCTCCCATGGCTTCAACTACCATCTCTGTGTGGAAGATTCACAAATCTACCTCTCCAGGCCTGATCTTTCTCCTTCTCGGTAATCTCGTATTTTCTTCTGCTTTCGGGACATCTCTACTTGGATATCCCATGGACACCTCAAACCTAACATGCTCAAAACAGACTTCCTTATCTTCTCACTCAAACCCTCTCCTCCCCTTTACTTTCCCATCACTCTAGACAGCACCACTATCCTCCTTGTCTTTCAAGCCCGTAACCTTGGCATTATCCTCGACTCATCTCATTCAACCCACATATTCAGTGTCACCAAATCCTGTCAGTTCTACCTTCACAACATCACTAAAAATCCACTCTTTCCTCTCCGTCCAAATTTTTACCACATTAACACGAGCACTTGTGCTTTCCCTCCTTGATTACTGCGTCGGTCTCCTTTCTGACCTCCCTGCCTTCTGCCTCTCCCCACTTCTGCCCATTCTTCACTCTGCTGCCTGGGTCGTTCTTCTACATATTTCCCCACTCCTCAAGAAACTCCTTGCCATCGGCTTCAAAGCACTCAGTCACCTTGCCCCATCCTGTCTTACCTTGCTGATTTCTAATTACATACCAGCCCGTACACTTTGCTCCTCTAATGCGTACCTAGTCACTGTACCTTGATCTCATCTATCTCACCGCTGACCTCTCGCCTACGTCCTGCCTCTGGCCTGAAACTCACTCACCCACATCCTGTCTCTGGCTTGGAACAATCCTCCTTCCTATCAACAGGTCATAACTCTCCCCACTTTCAAAAGCCTTATCGAAAGCACATCACCCCCAAGAGACCTTCCCCCTGATAATCCTTCATTCCCTCTCCTTCTCCCTTCTGCCATCATCTTTGCGCTTGATTTGTACCCTTTATTCACCTCACTCTGTCCCATAGTACCTATGTACTAATCCATAATTTATTTATATTATTGTCAGTCTCCCCCTTTTAGACTGTCTGCTCCTAATGGCCAGAGAACTTGTCTACCCACTCTGTTGTACTGTCCCAAGCACTTAGTAGAGTGCTCTGCGCACAGTAAGCGCTCAATAAATACGCTTGATTTATTGACTGTATAAAGCTGTAAGTGTTACTTTGCTTACTGAGCCAGTTTCTCGCAGATCCTAAAGTGGGATCAGTATGTTCTTTTGGAAGCTGAATCTTTAAAGAGGTTCTATTTAGTACCTTGCTGCTGCTGCTGTGTCAGGACTGCCTGGATGCCTTTTCTGGATCATCATCAAACCAATGTATACAGTCTCTTCATTCTGTGGCGGGAGTGTAATTCCAAGTACCGTGTAGACCTGGGATGCGATGACTAGGCTCCTTCATGGATGGGGACATTAATACCCATGGGCGGATGGAGAGATTAATGCATTGTGAGAAGAAGCATGGCCTAGCGGAAAGAGGATGGACTAGGAATCTAGAGGACCTGGGATCGAATCCCAACTCCCCCACTTGTCTTCTGGGTGACCTTGGGCAAGTGATTTTATTTCTCTGTGCCTCAGCTACCTCATCTGTAAAATGGGGATTAAGAGTGTGAGCCCCACGTGGGACATGGATTGTTTCCAACCTGATTAGCTTGTATCTACCCCAGTGCTTAAGACAGAGCCTGGCACATAGTAAATGCTTAACAAATACCATAACACCTTCTTCCTCTCCCTCCAAAACATGCCTTTTCTTTTAGGTCCATAGATGACCAGAGTACTTGTCTTATCTTAGGCCGCCAATTTGTCTCTGACCCATAGCGATGCCACAGACACGTCTCTCGCAGAATGCCCCAACTCCATCTGCAATCGTTCTGGTAGGATATATATAGAGTTTTCTTGGTAACAATGCGAAATTGGTTTACTACTGACTCCTTCCGTGGAGTAAACTCGAGTTCCCGCCCTCAACTCTCTCCCATGCCGCTGCTGCCCAACACAGGTGAGTTTTGACTTGTAGCAGTTTGCCTTCCACTCGCTAGCCACTTCCCAAGCTAGGAATGGAATGGGTAGGCCTCTGCTTGACTCTTCCTCCTGTAGTCGAGACTGGTAGGGGACTGGAAACTCTCCAGGTGAGATCCTGAGAGGGGGACCAGTCTACTTACTACCCTCTGTGAAAAACTCCATAGATAGCTGGATAGTCTAATCAGACTGTTGAGTGAGTGAGTTCAAATTTATTTTCACATCACTTGGTTTCGGCATCAATCAATCTAACATATTTGTTGAGTCCCAACTGTGTGCAAAACACTGAACTAAGGGCTTGGGGGAGAGTATAGTGAAATTAGTAGGCCTGAACCCTGCCTTCAAGGATTTTACAATCTCATGAGGAAGACAGACAAATCAGATAGGACCTGCTTACTAATTTCCTGAGAGTCAACTGTTTTTAGACTAACTCCCTTTAGAGCCTCTGAAATTGCAATCCATCAGTGGTATTTATTATTATTATTATTACTATTTTTAAGTGCCGTTGATTCATAGCTACTCCATTGATATACTTTCTCCAGAACATCTTGTTCTGTGCCACAATCCGCAACCTTTCTAACGTTCTTCCATTTTCGTTATCATGGTCTCTATCCATCTAGCTGCCGGGCTGCCTCTTCCATGTTTTCCCTGGACTTTTCCTAGCATTAGTGTCTTCTCCAGAGAATTAGTCCTCCTGATGATGTGTCCAAAATATGCTAATCTAAGCCAAGTCATTTGGCCTTCCAAAGACCACTTTGGTTTAATTTGCTCCAAAATCCATTTGTTTGTTTTTCGGGCAGTCACCGGTATTCACAAAAGTCTTCTCCAACACCACTTTTCAAAAGAATTGAGCGCTTAATTGTGCAGAGCACTATACAAAGGACTTGGGAGAGTATGATAAAGAGTTCATTCATTCATTCATTCATTCATTCATTCATTCAGTTATTTAATTAAATGTTTGTGTGCAAAGCACTATATTAAGCGCTTGGGAGAGTACAGTAGAAAAGTAAACTGATACATTCCCTGCCCACAACAAGCGTACAGTCTAGAGCCATGATGCCTGTTCACGAGGAGCTTATAGTCTAGAGGCGGAAATGGACATTAAAATAAATTACAGTTGGGGAGCGTGAAGATCTCTACATAGGTGCTGTGGGGCTGAGGGTGGAGTGAGTATCAAGTACATAGGGGACACAGAAGGAAGGGCAAATAGGGGAGAAGAAAGCTTAGTTGGGGAAGGTCTCTTGGAGGAGACGGGATTTTTGCTTGTGTGTTGTCTGTATCTGTGAGGTAAGTTTTTCTTTAGTCCAAAAAGAAGAGAACAATTCAACTTTCACGGATTGGGTTTGGACGGTTTTTGGACCACACCCAAGAAGTGAAGATATGTTCACCATCAAGCTCTTGTGAATATGAATTAATTTTTCTTCCACAAGGATTATTTATGTCTGCATCTAATACCCCTGATCTGTGCCTTTTACAGTAAAAGAATGCTCAGGCATTATTTGCTGCTTCTGCTCCTCTCCTTTGTCCTGTTTTTAGTGTACACTCAGCCTAATGTGGGCCCTTTCTAGACTCCACATCTGATTTTATTTGGTATTTTGTCATGCATATTTAGCAATGATGGCTTCAGCCTTTTATCAGTATAGATTTCCAGGAATTTCTATCTCCCTTCAAAATCCTGATCCTGGGGACATTGAATTTTTAACCTCCACAGACTCAAGTGACAAGTGTCAGGGGCAATCAAAGCGTTTAAGGCAGCTTTAATCTTCAGGGGTGTGAAAAGCCTTGCTCTGTAGTCTGTAGTAAACAATTAGCCTGGGTGGGGGGGAGTCAAAAAAATCTTTACTATGCAAACAGGCCAAGCCAGACACCCGAACAATGGAATTATATAAACCACTCTGAGTGGCCAGCTGTTCCATGTGCCTGGGTGATTTCCCCCCTACCAAACCTTCCCCTTGCTCTTCTCTTTCCTTCTCACCCTTGCATGATACTTATGCAAAGCTCTCCTGAGACAGGAAGCCAGCTGGGGTTACCAACCCAAGTACTAAGTAGTATTCGGTAACTTTCGGAACAGCCTCTTGGGTTAGTGCTACTTGAGACGGCAGATGTGAGGAAGTGTAGGGTTTGCTGTTGTCCCTACCTCTGAAAATGCCTCCTCCCCACATAGTGCTGACACCCAACCCGTGTGCTCACGAGCGCCTCAGAAGCAAAGGTTTCACCAAGAGGTTTCACCGTGTGGGGGAAGGGGTGGCGGAGGAGGACGCAGAAGCACCCGGGGAGAGCGGTGATGCTGAGTGGCTTATCCACGGACCGAAAAGGACGTTATATTCCCCTTGCGCTTCGCCGGAAAGGGATGGGCTGAAATTAAGGCCGGGGAGGGATTCGAGGCGTTGTGACAAGTGTCCGAGAATCTCCTCGGAGTAGGAGTTTCGGGCCAGGCAGCTCTGGGCCTGTAGTGAGCGCCTTCCTGTTCCTTTTACAGATGGGCTTCATACTAAGGAAATAACAGCGGTCTGAACCCCAAAACGGAATAGAGAACGTGGCCCCCCGAAGTCCTCCCTATGGCACTCCAATGCTACTATCTAAAACCTCAATAGCTCAGAAGGGGCTATTTGGCCTCTATGAGGTTGTCATTCAGTCTGAGAAATTGCACTATGACCTTTATTAATTGTGGTATTTGTTAAGCGCTTACTAGGTGCCGAGCACCGTACTAAGCGCTAGAGTAGGTACGACACCATCCCAGCCCCAACCAGGGGTCACATTCTAAGCACGAGGGAGAACAGGTATTAAATCCCCATTTTACAGATGAGAAAACTGGCTCAGAGAAGTTGAGACTCTTGCCAAGATCACACTGGAGCCAAGTGGCAGAGTCACAATTACAGTAATAATAATAACAGTAATAATAATAATGGTGCTTGTTAAGCACTTACTATATATCAAGCCCTGTTCTAAGTCCTGGGACAGATACAACTTAATCAGTTGGGACACAGTCCCACACTCTTAATCCCAATTTTATAGATGAGGGAACTGAGGCCCCGAGAAGTGAAGTGAAATGGCTAACCCAAAGTCACATTTCAGATATGTGGCAGAGCCAAGATTAAAACTCACATCCTCTGATTCTCAGGCCCAGGCTTTTTGTTTCACTAGGCCATGCTGCTTCTCTAATAGAGAGTTAATGTTTTGTACAGCTAATGTTTCCTGACGGTCATAGACCACTGGAGCATATGTGCCAGGAGGGAATAGCCCGACAGGGCTGCTGCACATTGAGAAGTACAGGTGGTGGTGTTTTTTGAGTTATAGGATCCATTTATGGCTGAAGTGGCCACAGCATATAGCCGATGCTGGGTCGTAGTGCCACAAACCGGCGGGCCTCGTTAGTTGCTGCGATCTTCGCCACTCAAAGACGAGGGAACTGAGGCTAAGAGAAGTGAAGTGACTTGCCCGAAGTCACACAGCAGACGAGTGGCAGAGCCGGGACTAGAACCCAGGTCCTCTGACCGCCAGGCCTGTGCTCTATCCACTAGACACGCTGCTTCTCGCTTGTCTTTTTTGTGACCTTTGACAAATGACTTAACTTCTCTGTGCCTCAGTTATCTGTAAAATGGGGATTAAGACTGTGAGCCCTCTGTGGAACAGGACTGTGGCTAACATGATTATCTTGTATCTACCCCAGCACTCAGTGCAGTGCCTTGCACCTAGTAAGCACTTAATGAGACCATAAGGAAAAAAAAGTGGTTCCCTTTGCTAGAAGCAGCACATGGAACCTAGAAAGCCAAACTTTTTAGCAAGTAAGAAGGGGTTGAATTGATTTCCTGAAGCGAGTTGTAACTCATTTTTTAGAGGCTGTCTACACCATGTAGGAAACAGCTTGCCGAGTTGAATCGCCCTTTGTTAAGTGCCTGTTTGCCAACGAAACAGTGCACTGAGCAAAGTGAATTAATCTAAGATAACGGTAAATTGGCAGACAGCAGTCAATCGATGCATCATGAAGGGCATTCAGCGAACCAGATAAACCCTGAACAGAGATGCAGAGCCTTGATTCTAACACCCGCGTGGGTCTGAGGGAGTGCATGCACTCACCAAGGCTATCTTCTGGGAGTTTACATGGTGGAAGGACACTGTCCACTCTGCTGGCCTACGAGCAGGGTGGACACTCAGTGTTGTGGCAGCTCTCAGGAACTCAGTAGACTGTCCAGCCGCTCAAGAATCATCAGCTCTAAACTGCAAATTCCTTGTGGGCAGGGAATGTGTCTGTTTATTGTTATATCTTACTCTCCCAAGGGCTTAGAACAGTACGTGGCACACAGTAAACTCTCAATAAATGCCATTGAATGAATGAATGAATCAGTGGAGAAGCCCCTGAACGTCTCCTTTTTTATAGTCTTACTATGTGCCAGGAACTGTACTGAGAACTGGGGTAGATATAAGTTAATCGGGTTGGACACAATCCATGACCCACACTGGGCTCCCAGTCTTAATCCCCGTTTTACAGATGAGGTAACTGAGGCCCAGAGAAAGTGACTTGCCCAAGGTCACACAGCAGATAAGTGGTGGAGTCAGGATTAGAACCCAGGTCTTTCTGTCTCCCAGACCCATGCTCTGTCCACTCTGCAACACTGCTTCTCCTTTACCAGCTCCCCTCTAGGATGTAGGCTTCTGGTAGTCAGGGCACGTGTCTATCAACTCTGTTGTGCTATACTCTCCTAAGCACTTAGTTCAGTGCTCTGCACACAATAAGCGCTCAACAAATACTACTGACTGACTGACCAGATTTTGACCTTCTGGAGAACATTGGAAAAAGTGAGGCAGAGCCTGGATTCTCAGGTCCTGTGTTGTTCTGGTTTCCTTTTTCAGGAAATAATAAAATAATGATGGTATTTATTAAGTGCCTACTATGTGCCAAACATTGTTCTAAGTCCTGGTATAGATGCAAGGTCATCAGGTTGTCCCACGTGGGGCTCACAGTTTTAATCCCCATTTTACAGATGAGGTAACTGAGGCACAGAGAGGTTATGTGGCTTGCCCGAGGTCACACAGCAGATAAATGGCAGAGCTGGGATTAGAACCCATGTCCTCTGACTCCCAAGCCCAGGCTTTTTTCACTAGGCCACTCTAAGCCTGGTCGGGGGGCCAGGAAGTTCCCCACATCCATCCCGGCACTTAGGGGCTCCATCAGTACCCTCAAAGGCAGGAGAGTGACCCAGATCAGATCCCCAGAGGGGCATATGTTACTCAGAGCACTGGGCAGGCAATGTGTCTACCGACTCTGTTATATTATTATATTCCCAAGTGCTTAGTACCGTGCTCTGCACACAGAAAGCGCCAAATAAATACGATTGATTGATTTGAATCTCAAGGGCCGCCCAAAACACCGTCATCAGTGTCTCGCTGATCCAGGGAACACTCGGCTCTGTAGCCCCCAGCCAACCTAGAGAAGCAGCGTGGCCTAGTGGATAGAGCCCTGGCCTGGGAGTCAGAAGGACCTGGGTTCTAATCCCAACTCTGCCACTCGTCTGCGGTGTGACCTTGGACAAGTCACTTCACTTCTCTGGGCCTCAGTTGCCTCATCTGTGAAATGGAAGTTAAGACTGTGAACTCCAAGTGGGACATGGACTGTGTCCAGCCTGAGTAGCTTGTACCTACCCCAGTGCTTAGTACAGTGCCTGGCACATAGTAAGCATTTAACAAATACCATAAAAACAAAAGATGTGAACACTGAAGCTCCGGGTTTTCCCTATGCCAGGAATTCAGTACGTGAGGTGAGCTCATGTCTGTCTCAGTCGCTGAATCAGGGAGCGTTTGAAGAAGCCACCCTCTCAGCTTCTCCACGGGATTGGTGGTTGAACTCAAGGAGCTCACTGTGCACAAAGGAAAGGAGTAAGAGCATGGCTGAACAGTGAGGGGACTGAAAGGAGTCACACAGTTGGGTAAGGTGGTGACAGGGATAATTGGCCACATTTTCCCTTCAAAATTGGATCCATTCTGCAATATATTTCCCCCAAATCCTTCATTTTAGATCTTCGTATAATCTCTTAAGAGGCCTTCCCTGACTAAGCCCTCATTTCCTCTTCTCCCACTCCCTTCTGCATCACCCTTGCATTTGGATTTGCATCCTTTATTCACCCCTCTCTCAGACTCACGGGACTTACGTACATATCCACAATTTATTTATATTAATGGCTGTCTTCCCAACTACACAGTAAGCCCGTTGTGGGCAGGGAATGTGTCTACTGACTCTGTTATACTGTATTATCCCAAAGGCTTAGTACAGTGCTTTGCACATAGTAAAAGCTCAATGAATATGATTGATTGATTAATTGATAAAGTCTTGGGGCTGGTTTTTATTCTGCTTGGTTTCTTTTTTCCTGGTGTTAACTTTAATCTGAACCTAACAATTCAGACCCTGGTTCCCGGAACTTCGTGGGTGATGAATATGTACACAAAAAATATAAAGGTCTGTTCAAATTCAGAGATGACACTATCGATGGGGTTACTTCCTGTGCGTGTGAATGTGGCTGAGAAGGCAGACTTGTGACTAGCAGCCCTTTCCTTCCAGGCAGATTGTAATTTCAAGCACCACTCACTGAAAACAAAAGAAACTCTTTCCAGGTTCTCTGGGCCGGGTTGTCCCCCCTCATTGCTTACCATGTTTGAGAGCCACCATCCCATATTAATAATAATAATTATGGTATTCGTTAAACACTTACCAGATGCCTAGCACTGTTCTAAGCACTGGGGTAGATACGAGTTAATCAGTTGTCCCACGTGGGGCTTACAGTCTTAATCCCCATTTTACTGATGAGGGAACTGAGGCACAGAGAAGTTAAGTGGCTTGCCCAAGGTCACACAGCAGAAAAGTGGCAGAGCCGGGATTAGAACCCATGTCCTCTGATTCCCAAGCCTGCGCTCTTTCCTCTATGCCATGCTACTTCTCTACTTCTCATCCCTGTTTCTGTTATTTTGGCGCTTCCGTGGGTTTGGGTAATTGAGGGTAAATTGAGTGGCTTCAAAGAGATGGACACGGAAAGTGGGGAAATCTTTTAAACCTCCTCCTCCAGCCGTTTTGACCTGTCATTGGCTAATCTTTCTTTTATCCTAACATAAAAGGAGGAATCAGGAATAAGGCCCAAGAAAAAGATGGGCTTGGGAGGAATGGAGAGTCTGAGCTGGGATGTAATGGAAGAAGAGGGTGAGGGATAGAGTTCATGGTGTGCCTTAAAAAGTCAAATTTTTATGGTATTAAGCACTTACATCGTGCCATACACTGTAGTAAGCTCTGGGATAGATGCAAGTTTGTCAGGTTGGACACAGTCCCTGTCCCGCATGGGGCTCATGGTCTTAATCCCCATTTTACAGCTGAGGTAACTGAGACACAGAAGAGTTAAGTAACTAGCCCAAGGTCACACAACAGGCAAGCAGCCGAGCCGGGATTAGAGCCAGTGGACTGGAGATACTGTCTGATACAGAGACGAATGGGTAACCTTTTGAGATTTTTGAGAAGTGAAGATGTGTGTGCAAAATGATGTTTTAGAAATGATCCGAGCAGCAAAATGAAGGCAGGGAGGAGACTGATTGATTAATCAAGCCTGGATATAACCAGAGCCTAAACGAAGGTGGTGGACTTTTGGAAGGAAAGGAAAGGGTATAAATAAAGAAATAAATTGCAGATATGTACATAAGTGCTTTGGGGCTGGGAGGTGTGGGAGAGCAAAGGTAGCAAGTCAGGGCGAAGCAGAAGGTAGTGGGAGAAGAGGATAAGAAGGCTTAGTCAGGGAAGGCCTCTTGGAAGAGGCGTGCCTTCAGTAAGGCTTTGAAGGTGGGGAGAGTCACTGTCTGCCGGATACGAGGAGGGAGGGCGTTCCAGGCCAGAGGCAGAACATGGGCGAGAAGTAGTAGGCGGTGAAGTAGACGAGATCGAGGCACAGAGAGAAGGTTGGCATTAGAGGAGCAAAGTGCGCGGAATGGGTTGTAGTAGGAGAGAAGCGAGGTGAGGTAGGAGGGGGCAAGGTGATTGATGTTCCCTGGGTCCCCTCCTTCCCGATACGTGGCTTTGGGGTTCCCCCAGCCAGATTCCAGCAGCCTTGGTGGGGAAAGCCACTGTGGGAGGACAATGAGTTTTGAGCATGACTCTTACTCCCCTCCACCTGCCCGGCTGGCACTTCATTGCTACCAAACCACCCTCTACTGCCAACTGCCTACCCCTCACTTCCTG
Organism: Ornithorhynchus anatinus; assembly: GCF_004115215.2. Lineage (NCBI taxonomy): Eukaryota > Metazoa > Chordata > Mammalia > Monotremata > Ornithorhynchidae > Ornithorhynchus > Ornithorhynchus anatinus. The sequence continues at coordinate 24,286,059 of NC_041745.1, forward strand.
CCCATTTCCTGACTGTGTCTAATTCCCTCCTGTACATTCTCTCCCGGTGCTTAGTACCGTCCTCTGATCACAATAAACACTCACTGCTATTACTACTGCTACTGCCCAGGGTGAAGCACCTCTAGTCGATCACTAAAGAAAGGTTTACTAAAAGGGGTGCAGATGAGCATTAGTCACGTTTTGCCACTGGGGAAATTGAGGCATGGAATGAACACTCAGCTACTCAGCATCCTATTTTCATGGGTGGCCAATACATCCAATCCAATCCACCTGGCTTTAATGACAAAGATGTGCCCGGCACCCTCTCAGCAAAAGGGGTTGGGTACATGGTTAATTAACTCAAAATATTTGGGGAATTTTTAAATGGCATTTATTAGGTGCTACCTGTGTGGCAAACACTGTTCTAAGTGCTGGGAAAGGTACAAGTTAATTAGGTCGGTTACGGTCCCTGTCCTGCATGGGGCTCACGGTCTAAATAGGAAGGAGAGTAGGTACCTCCATTTTACAGCTGAGGAAACTGAGCCAAAGAGAAGTTAAATGGCTTGCCCAAGGTCATACAGCAAGCAATTGGCATAGCCGGATTAGAACCCACGTCTCTCTGACTCCCAGGGCCGTGCTCTTTCCACTAGGCCACACCGCTTCTCACTCACGCTGTTTATAGTCTCTCGTTTGAGCTCAGCGGGTGAAGTCTGGGGCCTTCAGATCACATTCTTCAGCCCACTTCCTGATTGGCTTCTGAGGCTGCCCGTTTGGCAGCTGCTCAAGAGTGCCAGAGGCTCTGTTTTGCTCCCTATGCCCTGATGCCCGCTGTCCTGGACTCCGCCTGATCAGTCAGTCGGTCAATCGTATTTCCTGAGCGCTTAATGTGCTTGGGAGGGCACGATAGAACAATATAGCAGATACGATCCCCAAAGTGGCACTGGTGATTTGGCACCAAAGGTGACATTTGCCTTGTCCAAATCCAGGACATGAGAAGATTTTCCCACAAGAAGCTTCCTTTCCAATAAGAATCCCTGTAGCTCAGGCCAGTGAGAATGCCATCAAGGGGAGAACCCAGGAAATCTGATTCTCAGGGGTCCAACCACTTTGGTCGATCCTAGCAATCTCTCGCTTTGAATTTTTAAGACTTCAGTGGGGTCTTCTAAGAAAAGAAGAGTATGGGCCTGGGAGTCAGAAGGTCTGCTGTGTGACTTTGGGCAAGTCACTTCACTTTTCTGTGCCACAGTTACCTCACCTGTAAAATGGGGGTTGAGACTGTGAGCCCCATGTACGTTGACTGTGTCTAACCTGGTTATATTTACCCTTTCCACTATATCTACTCTTTCCACTCAACTCCATGCTCCACTCTGCTGCCCGAATCATTTTCCTTCAAAAATGTTTAGGGTATGTTTCCACCCTTCTCAAGAAACTCCAGTGGTTGCCCATCTACCTCCGCATCAAGCAAAACTCTTCACCACTGGTGTTAAAGCACTTAACCGCCTCGCCCCCTCCTACCTCACCTCATCGCTCCCCTACTACAACCCAGCCCACACACTTCGTTCCTCTAATGCCAACCTTCTCACTGTACCTCGATCTTGTCTATCTCGCCACCGACCTCTCGCCCACATCCTATCTCTGGAAGGTGCCTGTTTATTCTTCTATGGTAATAATGATAATTAATAGTATTGGTTAAGCATTTCCCCATAATAATAGTACTAATAATAGTGGTACTCATTAAGCACTTACTACGTGCCAGGCACTGTTCTAAGAGCTGGGGTACATACAAGATAATCTGGTTGGACACGGTCCCTGTCCCACTTTTAGGGCTCACACTCTTAATCCCCACTTTACAGATGAGGGAACGGAGGCACAGAGAAGTGAAGTGACTTGCTCAAAGTCTCACACAGCAGATAAGTGGAAGAGCTGGGATTAGAACCCATGACCTCCTGACTCCCAGGCCCATGCTCTCCACTAGGCCAGACTGTACTTTCCCAAACACTTAGTAGAGTACAATTGGCTGAATTTAATGAATTGCCCACAACGAGCTTACAGTATGCTTTGCCATCTCTCTACAGGGATCTGGCATCAGTATTTCAAAGTATGAGAGATACTCTTGAGTCTGCGTGGCCCCCACTTTTTGATTGGCCCAAGTTTTTTAGGGCTCTGCCAAACCAGTTGGGTCAGACTTTGGAAATGTCTTGTTCAGCTGTACTGGTTTGCAGTTTGGGATTCAAGGTTCATCCATGAGAACTCAATGTTCCTATGAGCCCGGCTATGCTGAGGCTATCAGCAAGGATGACGGGGACCACTGTTGACAATCCCGAATCCCAGGAAACTTCAAAGTCAGCGAGGCAGAGTGTTGCCGGTGACCTGATTTCAGCCCCTCTGGCAATCGGCTGCAGCCCGGAAAACCCAAATCCGGCTCACACTGGGGGCCCCCGAGAGATTGTCCGTGACCGTTTGCATGGACAGTTAAACCCCGACTGGTCCTCTGCCCTAGCTCTGCACTGAACACAGGTGGGGCCTGCTGACCTACAGCAGCGTCTGCATAATCCTGTCAGCTCATTAGCCCAATATCCCATATCAGGTCTCTTGCATCAGGCTACACACCCTCAGCAGAATGCGTGCCAGGCTGCTCCCCACACAATAAGGGCAACTCCATCTCTCTCCCTCTCCCTCACTCTCTTCCTCCTTCTCTTCCTCTCTGCCCCTCTCCCTCCTTCCTTCTTTTCCTTTCCCCCTTTCTCCCTTTCTCCCTGTCTTCCTCTCTCCCTCACTTCCTTTCTCCCTTTTCCCTTCTCCTATTCCCTTTCTTCCTTTCTTCCTCTCTCCCCCACCCCTCTCCCTGTCTCTTCCTGTCCCTCTCTTCCTCTCTCCTCCTCTCCCTCTCGCTCTTTCTCCTTTTATTCCTCTCTCCCTCCACTCTCCCTCACTCCCTTTCTCTCTCCGCCACCCCCTCCCACCTCTGTCCCTCTGTCCCTCTCTCACTATCTGAGAACTAGTCCTGGCATAATTAATTTTGTGATCCTCCATAGAGTGGGTAAGGAACACAGAGGCCATACATTCTCAGTGTGGTTCCACTCTACCTCACCCCACATCTCCCTTTGTTTCCTCTGAGATGGGGAAATCATCTCAGAGAAGCAATGTGGCCTAATAGATAGGGCGCAAGGCCTGAGACTCAGAAGGACCTCCATTTGAATCCTGACTCTGCCATATGTCTGCTCTGTGACCTTGGACGAGTCACTTAACTCTCTCTGCCTCAGTTCCTTCATCCGCAAAATGCGGATTACTACTGCGAACTCCACATGGGACTGGAACTGTGGCTAACCTGACTAGCTCATATCTACCCTAGCGTTAAGTACAGTACCTGGCGCCATTAAACAACAACGAAAAAGACAGGGCCTGTGTGATCTGTTCCATAGAAGGAAGCTTTTTAGAAAAGTACTCGTAGTTCTATTGTATTTCTTAATTCTTTTCAATCAAGCTAAGGTATTCTTTATGCCTGTGGTCACCGTAGAGGAAACTGTGCAGAATGAGCAAGGCCTGCGCTGCAGTAACAGCTGTAAGTTTGCAACAGCCCAGCCCGGCAGCCCAGCCAGGCCCTACTGACAGCCAAGCACTGGGTGTTAACCCCCGAGATTCAGCCCCTTCCTGCCAGTCCGGAGACTCGGAAAAGCCAGAAAAGTCAGAAACGAATCAGCGGGGATCTGGGATGGAGGGCTTGGCTGCACGAGAGCGCCCTAGGGAGCTGCTTGTCTTCGGAAGGCAGAGGTGGGAGCAGAGAACTGGCGATGAAGTCTGTCACGTCGACTGCCCCGAGACTGTTCTCTCGGCTGAAGGCCGCACATTGTTGCAGCAAGAGGGGTTGGGAGGCGACCACACCGGGATGTGTTGAAATCAGTTTACTAGGCCTCCAGAACCCCACCCATCATGGAATTGGCATCTGTTGACGTTCAGGGCCCTCGCTGAGGAACGGAATATTCCTTGTCACATCCCTCATCCGTTCTGGGGCGGTGAAAGCTGAGGACAGGTCAACCTGCACTACTTCGCAGGCGATCTCTTGCCGTCCCAGCGAGTCCCGGGGTACCGCTTTGCCGGAAGAAGGGAACTCTAAGCCTAGCCATTGCTTTCCTTCCTGTGGGCCAAAAAAGTTCTGGTTCTGGTCAGTCTCTTGGGTTTGGGTCGGACCCAGCCTGGCTCAGACCTCTCTTGAGGAGTTTGCCCTCGCCAGCAGGACCCTAGGTTTCAAAAATTGTGGTCTGGGGCATAGGCAAGAGAGTCTTTTTTCTGTAGGGAAGTCAGTCATATTTATTGAACACTTGGGAGAAGTACAATACAGACACATTCCCTGCCCACAACAAGCTTGCAGTCTAGTTAGTCAAGACCTTCTGCCTGATCTCAGGGCAAGGACAGTTAGTGAACCCATTGTTGGGTAGGGATTGTCTGTATTTGTTGCCAAATTGTACTTTCCAAGCGTGTAGTACAGTGGTCTGCACACAATAAGTGCTCAATAAATACGATTAAATGAATGAATGAATGAAGCAGCCTGATCTGGTAGTTATTTTAATTTTATTTATTTGTACTGATGTCTCTCTCCCCGCCGCCCCTAGACTGAAAGCTCGTTGTGGGCAGTGCAAGTCACCGTTTGTTGATGTGTTGTACTTTCCCAAATGCTTAGTTCGGTGCTCTGCATATGGTAAGTGCTCAGCAAATACGAATGAATGAATGAAGAGCACAGACGTAGGAGTCAGAGGATGGCTCTGCCACACATCTGCTATGTGATCTTGGGCAAGCCACTTCACCTCTCTGTGCCTCAGTTACCTCATCCATAAAATGGGGATTAAGACCATGGGCCCCATATGGGACAGGGACTGTGTCCAACCTGATTGTCTTGTATCTACCGCAGCACTTAGAAGAGTGCCTGGCACATAGTAAGCAGTTAAATGCCACAGTTATTATTATTGTTATTAGTGAGTGAACCTCTTACCAGGATTGAAAGGGGTACATCTCTCCTCAGGAACAACCTTTCCAAGGGCTCAGTACAGTGCTTTGCACATAGTAAACTCTCAATAAATACAATTGAATGAATGAACCTATTCCTCACAGGAAGAGAAACCCTGCTCCCATCCCACACTCCTCCTGGGAGATCCCTGACAAATGGACACTATTTGAGCCTGCAACCCCAAGAGATAATATTGGTGATTCTCATCATCATCATCAATGGTATTTATTGAGTGCTTGATACCTACCACTAAGCAGCATGGTTTAGTGGATTCAGCAGGGGCCTGGGAGTCAGAAGGATCAGGGTTCTAATCCTGGCTTCTCCACACACCTGCAGTGTGACCTTGGGCAAGTTGCTTCACTTCTCTGGGCCTCAGTTCCATCATCTGTAAAATGGGGATTAAGAATGTAAGCCCCATGTGAGATAGGGACTGTGACCAACCTGATTAACTTGTGTCCACCCCCGTGCTTAGAACAGTACTTGGCACACAGTAAACACTTAACAAGTACCATAATTATTATCATTACACGCACGGTACTGTACTAAACCCTTGGGAGAGTATAATGAAGCAGATTTGCCAGTCACGTTCCCTGGTCACAATGAGCTTGCAGTCTAGAAGATATTGCAAGGTACGGGAAGCCATTGTAACCAAAAATTTGCCAAATGTGATTGTTTCTTCATACGTTATGTGGAAGTAGCAGTGTATGCTAGACAGGAGATGGAAACAAAAGCATTTATTCACCAGCTTCTACTACAGAGGAGGTGTAGGTCTTGATGGCGTCTGTCAGAATCATTTGCCATGTCAAGTGAGGTTTCACAATGGGCTACTCTCCCTCTAGACTATAAGTTGATTGCGGTCAGGGAATGTGTCTGTTTATTGTTAGACTCTCCTAAGCTCGTAGTACAGTGCTCTGCACACAGTAATCGCTCAATGAATACAATTGCCTGACTACACAATCTGCCTTATGGTGTGAGTATTCTATGGAAAGCCTCACTGCTACAATAGGAATGCCTGTCTACTTGTTTTTGCTTTGTTTTGTTGTCTGTCCCCCCCCTTCTAGACTGTGAGCCTGTTGTTGGGTAGGGATTGTCCCTATTTTTTGCCAAATTGTACTTTCCAAGAGTTTAGTAGAGTGCTCTGCACACAGTAAGCACTCAGTAAATACAATTGAATGAATGAATGAACAGGTACCTAATCCTGTGTAAAGTCTCTCCCACTTTATCAGACTAAGAATTTTCATTTTCACAAGTCATTCAGCATTTATTTTAGGCTGAGAAATTTGCACTGAAAGCATCACACATGAGGAAACTGAAACCCCGGAGGCTAAAGGAGTGGTCCAAGATCACATAGCAGTCCAGTGGCTGAATTGGACTGGAATCTGGGTCTTTCGATTCCCCGTCCTGTAACTCTTTCCACCAGGCCTCAGCCTCTGGATTTAAATGCTGAAGAACAGGAAAAACTATCATGCTATATTCTGGTCAGCCCACTTCCTCCCTCTGTCCTAGACAACCTCCCTCTTCGTATCCGACAATTACTCTCCCCACCGTCAAAGCCTTACTGAAGGCACATCTCCTCCAAGAGGCTTTCCTTGACTAAACCCTCATTTCCGCTTCTCCCACTCCCTTCTGTGTCACCCTGATTTGTTCCCTTTATTCCCCCCTCCCTTAGCCCCACAGCACTTATGTACGTAGCTGTAATTTACGTATTTATATTGTCTGTCTCCCTGCTCCAGACAAGGAGCTTGTTGTGGGAATGTGTCTGTTATACTGTACTCTCCCGAGTGCTTAGTCCATTGCTCTGCACACAACAAGTTCTCAATAAATTTGATTCATTGATTGATTGAAATACATAATTTTAATTCAAGAGATTTGGTATTTGTTCTCCCTTTGTCCCTGGAATCCAGGAGGACTAGCATCAAGTCAACATGGGGTAGGTTGGGGGTGAAAGAGAGAAGCCATGCAGAGCCCCAAGACTTCCTGGCAGAACAATATGGTTTAGTGGATAGAGAACAGGCCTAAGAGTCAGAAGGACCTGGGTTCTAGTCCCGGTCCACCATTTGTCTGCTGTGTGACGTTGAGCAAGTAACTTTACTTCTCTGGGCCTCATTTACCTCATCTGTAAAATGGGGATTAAGACTGTGAGCCCCAAGTGGGACAGGGACTGTGTCCAACCTGATTGATTAGTGGAAAGAACCTGGGCTTGGGAATCAGAGGTCATGGGTTCTAATTCCGGCTCCATCACTTGTCTGCTGTGTGACCTTGGGCAAGTCACTTAACTTCTCTGTACCTCAGTTTCCTCATCTGTAAAATGAGGATTAAGACTGTGAGCCCCACATGGGACAACCTGATTACCCTGTATCTACCCCAGCCCTTAGAACAGTGCTTGGCACGTAGTAAGCACTTAAAAAAGACCATCATTATTATTATCTACCCCAACACTTAGAACAGTGCCTGCCACATAGCAAGTGCTTAACAAATACTATTGAAAAAAAAAAGCTGTAAGGCTGACTCCTGGACCGATTGGGAAGTAAAAAAAAGGACATATAATCGCCTGGGCAAAATTCCATGCTGTGCTGGCTAGACCCGACAGCTTAGAACTGGCTCCAAACTAGGATGACAAAACTCATGGTTTGCCAATCCCCTGTTGGGCTGAGTGACAAAAGAGCTGGACACATTTGCAACCTTGAAAGAAAGGATTTGGGGATTTTGGTGATGAAAGAGCCTGACTTGTGTCTCATGCCGAAATGGGCACTCTGTTCAGAATACCTTTCTAGGCACTCTGGGGAATTCAAAGAGAAACAAGACTCTTTCCTTTCACCTACGACACAGTGGTAAAATTCCTGCAGGATCCTGAATTCAAAAGAGCCCATGTTATAATTGTGATATTTGTTAAGCACTTACTATGTGCCAACCCCTGTTCTAAGCACTGGGATAGATACAAGTTAAATCAGCCATTCAATCGTATTTATTGAGCACTTACTATGTGCAGAGCACTGTACTAAGTGCTTGATTATGTTATTCATTAAGTACTTACTCTGTGCCAAGCACTGTTCCGAGCACTGGGATAAGTACAAGGTAATCAGATTGTCCCACGTGGGGCTCACAGGCTCCATCTCCATTTTACAGCTGAGGTCACTGGGGCACAGAGAAGTGAAGTGACTTGCCCAAAGTCACACAGCTGACAAGTGACAGAGGCAGGATCGGAACCCATGACCTCCGGCTCCCAAGCCCGTGCTCTTTCCCCTAAGCCACGAAGTTAATCAGGTTGGACACAGTCCCTGTCCCACATGGGGCTCACATTCTTAATCCCCATTTTACAGATGAGGGACCTGAGGCCCAGAGAAGTTAAGTGACTGGGCCAAGATCACACAGCAGACATGTGGCAGAGCTGGGATTAGAACCCAGGTCCTTCTGACTTCCGGGCCCATGCTCTATCCACTAAGCCACTAAGCACATATGCACACACCATTTCTTCTGACACTGGGTCCCACTTTTTCTAGAGAGAGATGTACCATGGTTAGAGAAGCAGCGTGGCTCAGTGGAAAAAGCCTGGGCTTGGGAGTCAGAGGTCATGGGTTTGAATCCCGGCTCTGCCATTTGTCAGCTTTGTGACTGTGGGCAAGTCACTTAACTTCTCTGTGCCTCAGCTACTTTATCTGTAAAATGGGGATTAAGTGTGAGCCTCACGTGGGACAACCTGATGACCCTGTGTCTATCCCAGCGCTTAGTACAGTGCTCTGCACATAGTAAGTGCTTAACAAATACCAACATTATTATTATTACAGAACAGAATGCCAGAGTTAGAGAATGCCCTACCTTGTCAGAAGGACAGTCTCTAATCCCGACATTCTGTTCTAACCAAAGCGCCCAGTAAGAACACACATTCTGTGAAACTGGGTGTGCAGAAATAAATACCTGGACACGAAGGTGTTGCCCACACAAATCAGTAGAACATTTTGGAATACAAAGGGCAGAAGCAACGCTACATTCATCCTAAGAGGGAATACTAGAGTAACTAGAACCAGATGAGATAATCGATGGGGGTAGGTTTTTAGCAGTGTTTTGAGGACGGGAAAGGGTTCGGTTTGATGAAGAGAGGTGGAGAAGGCATCGATGCGGCTGTTGTTGCCCATCAGCTCTTTGTTCCTCCTTCTCCTCTAGGCCTGAAGAGAGTCCTGATTTGATTATGCAGTGGTTAGACAGTGGTAGAAGAGGTAGTATGGAATCAGACTATGCCATCCTCAGTGTCTGTTCTCCTCCCTGCACCAAATCTGCGGTTCTAATTTGTCCCCCCTCCTCTTTCCTCCATGGTACCTGGGAAACACAGCGGTCCCCATGAACTTTCACGCCACCGAGACCTCTCTTTTCTCCATCGATGGTATTTATTGAGCGCTTTCTATGGGCAGAGCCCTGCAGTAAGCACTTGAGAGAGTATAATACCACCAAATTAACATTTACAGTCTCCCCATATTGCCTTATGTCTCTGGATATCTTTACCCCTGTCTTTGTCTCTGCCCTGCCCCCAACCCATCCCAGACCAGGCCACCATCAAATGGATCGTTGTGTATTTTTTATTTGCACTATTTCTCTAGGTATACAGAGTGGAGAAGGTCATTCATTCCTTCAGTTCAGTCATATTTCAGTCGCACTTGGGGAGTAGAATATAACAATAAACAGATACATTCCCTGCCCACAGTGAGCTTATGGTCTAGAAGGGGAGACAGACATTGATGTAAATAAATAAATTACAGATATGTACAGAAATGCTGTGGGGCTGGGAGGGGGCACTGAATGAAGGGAGCGAGTCAGGGCAATGCATAAGGGAGTGGGAGAAGAGGAAAAGAGGGCTTAGTCAGGGAAGGCTTCTTGGAGGAGATGTGCCTTCAATAGGGATTTGAAGGGAGAGAGAGTAATTGTCAGATATGAGGAGGGAGGGCGTTCCAGGCCAGAAGTAGGACGTAGGAGAGAGGTCGGCGATGAGATAGATGAGATCGAAGTACACTGTGAAGGTTAGCATTAGAGGAACAAAGTGTGCAAGCTGGGTTGTAGTCAGAGGATAGCAAGGTGAGGTAGGAGGAGTCAAGGTGATCGAGTGCTTTAAGGCCGAATGGTAAGGAGTTTTTGTTTGATTTGGAGGTGGATGGGCAAACGTTGAAATTTCTTGAGGAGTGAGGAAACATGGCCTGAACATTCTTTTAGAAAAATGATCTGGGCAATAGAATGAAGTATGGATTGGAGTGGGGTGAGACAGGAGGCAGGAAGGTCAGCAAGGAAGCTGATACAGTAATCAAGGCAGAGTAGTGTAAGTGATTGGATTAATTAGAAGCAGCATTGCCTATGGCAAAAGCATGGGCCTGGGAGCCAGAAGGACCTGGGTTCCAACGCTGGCTGTCGCATGTCTGCTGTGTGACCTTGAGCAAGTCAATTCACTTCTCTGGACCCCAGTTATCTCATCTGTAAAAGGGGGGTTAAGACTGCAAGCCCCTTGGGGGATCTGGACTGTGTCCAACCTCATTAGCTTCTATCTACGCTTATTACAGTCCCAGGTGCCTAGTAAGTACTTAACAAATACCATGAAAAAAGTGTAGACTAAAGTGCTGTGTGCTATTTTGTCACCTCTATGCCTCACTGTGTCCGCTTCCATAGACCCCCAAGGTTATTGGAAGCCTGAAATTCAGGCTGAAATGAAGGGGAAAAGTCTTTGGCAATCTCAAACCACTGGAACATCAGATAGAGATGTTTCCCTCGTTCCCAAGTCCCTGTCCTTTCAGAGAAAACAATGAGATTTATTACTGTTGCAACTAGTCAAACTGTTTCCACCTCAGTCCACTCATCCTAAGATGTAGTAGTAAAGGGCAGTGAGGGTGGGGTTGGGGGAGCCACATGGGATTGGATCATCAATCTGAATAGAATGGACAGAAGTCTAGATCCAGGGCTGAGATCAGGCCTCAAAAGTATAGCTGGGAATCAGGATCAGTCTCTGGGAAGAACGTTCCCGGTTAAGTTTGATAACAACTGTAATATTTGTTAAGTGCTTACTTGGGTCAAGAACTGTACTAAGAGCTGGTGTAGATACAAGATAATCAAATCAGAAAAGGTTCCTGACCCACACTGGGCTCACTATCTAAGCAGGAGAGAGAACAGGTATTGGATCTCCATTTTACAGATGAGGAAACTGAGTTAAGTGAGAAACTGAGTTAAGTGACTCGTCCAAGGTCACATAGCAGGCAAGCAGCAGAGTCGGGATTAGAATCCAGATCCTCCGGTTCTCAGGCCTGAGTTTCTTCCACTAGGCCATGCTGCTTCCATGAGACCTGGAGTTAGGAAAGGGTTATCTTCAAGCCTCATTCTTAAAAAAAGGAAAGAGGCCTAGATTATGACTGTATCCAGACCTTCAGGTGATATTTAAATGGACCCGATAGAGTTAGGAATTGTCAAAAATATTCAGAAAACTCAGGCCCAGAAACCTCTCAAAAACCTACCTGCAATTTTGGTTTGTATGATGCAATTGGCTACCTCAATTGATCAGATTCACTAAATTGTTTTTCCTCTAGACTAAGCTCTCTGTGGGCAGGGAACATGTGTACCGATTCTGTTATAGTGTACTCTCCCAAACTCTTAGTACACAGTAAGTGCTCAATAAATAAGAATGATTGATGCAATTCTCCATTTGACGCTATCTGGTAAAGAAAAAGAAAGCACGAAATGCTCCTGTCAGTCATGAGGAAGACCTGCAGAGTGGGGTTTTTTTGGGTTTTTTTAATCATATTTGTTGAGTGTTTACTACTTTCTAAACCCTGGGGTTTAATTAAAGGTTAATTAAGTCCGACACAGTCCCTGCCCCACATGGGGCTCAGAGTCCTTTTTAAATCCTCTGCACAGTACTAGTTTAGGCAATTATCTCTGCAGCTTTGTGGAATCTTTTCCTTTAAATACTGAACCAACGCTCCACATAGCGTGGCTTTGTGGGGAGAGCATAGGCCTAAGTGTCACAAGGACCTGTGTTCTAATTCCAGCTCTGTCACTTCTCTGCTGGGCAAGTCACTTAACTTCTCGGTGCCTCATTTATCTCATCTGTAAAATGGGGATTCAGACAACCTGTATCTATTGCAGCGCTTAGAATAGTGTTGGCACATAGAAAGAGCTTAACAAATACCATAATAATAATATTATTATGTGCTAAGTACTGTACTAAGAGTACAAGATGATCAGGTTGGACACAGTTGCCATACCACATGGGGCTCACAAACTAAGTAGGAGGGAATCCCCATTTTACAGATGAGTTAACTGTCACACCGAGAAGTTAGATGACTTGACCAAGGTCACACAAGTTGCAGGGCCAGAATTAGAGCCCAGCTCATCTGACTCACAGGCCCGTGTTCTGTCCACTAGGCCACGCTTTCTGGTTGTGCTATTAATAATGATAATAATAGTGGTATTTGTTAAGCGAGTGCTCATTTTGCATCAAGAACTGTACTAAGTGCTGGGGTAGATAGAGTGTACGCAGTCCCTGTCCCATATGGGGTACACAGTCTAAGAGGGAGGGAGAACAATTTTTACAGATGAGGAAAGCGAGGTCAAGAGATGTTAACTGACTTGCTCAATGTGACAAAACAGGCAAGTGGCGGAACTGGAGTTAGAACCCAGGTCCCCTCACTCCCAGACCCATGTTCTTTCCCCTAGGCCATGCTAGGAGGCTGGCATCAGAAGATGCAAGCCACTCAACACTTTTCCCCTCAAAGCTTAATTTTTGAAATATCACATCACTGTCTTGGGAGTTTTCACCCCTCCCTGTCTGATGGAGATGTGTTCAGAAATAATTTTGATGCCCATGGCCCAGGAAGAGGCACAGAGAGAATAGCAGAGCCAAGATCAGGTCCCCTCCCCACCCACAGCTGTGAAAACCACCATCTCTGTCAACTTGTGACCGTTAGTTTTCATTTGAAAGAGAAGTGGGAGGGTGATAAAGGGAAGCAGGGTGGCTAAGTGGAAGAAGTACAGGCTTGGGAGTCAGAGGTCATGGGTTCTAATCCCAGCTCCCCCACTTGTCAGCTGTGTGACTTTGGGCAAGACACTTCACTTCTCTGTGCCCCATCTGAAAAGTGGGGATTAAGACTGTGAGCCCCACATGGGACAAACTGATTACCTTGTATCCACCCCAGTGCTTAGAACAGTGCTCGGCACATAGTAAGCGCTTAACAAATGCCATCATTATTATCTTCTAGACTGTGGGCCCGTTTTTGGGTAGGGATTATCTCTATCTGTTGCCAAATTGTCCTTTCAAAGGGCTTAGTACAGTGCTCTGCACACAGTAAGTGCTCAATAAATATGATTGAATCAATGCTACACAACTTGGCTTTAGGTAGACTATTTTGGGTCTTATGCTACCATCCTGTATTACTCCATGCTCAATTTTAGAATTACGGTGAACCCAAGAGTCAATTTGAACACCGTCAGCTTTTCATTGCCTCTCTAGCTCTAAACATTAGTAGCCAAGAGGTCAGGGTGTGGTGAATGAATTATGAGAGGGTTCAGGAAGCTCTAATCCAGCCAATGCTGTGCTAGACTTGAATAGGTGCTCAATCCTGGATTTTTAACTTATTTCATTTGAATCAGTGATCCAATTCCATATAATAATAATACTAATGATGGTATTTGTTAAGTGCCTACTATGGGCCAAGCACTGTTCTAAGCACTGGGGGAGATACAAGGTAATCAGGTTGTCCCACGTGGGGCTCACAGTCTTAATCCCCATTTTACAGATGAGGCAACTGAGACACAGAGAAGTTAAGTGACCTGCCCGAAGTCACACAGCTAACAAGTGCCGAGCCGGAATTAGAACCCACGACCTCTGACTCCCAAGCCTGTGCTTTTTCCACTGAGCCACGCAACATGGTGTAGTGGATAGAGCACAGGCCTGAGAATCAGAAGGTCATGGGTTCTAGTCTGACTCTGCCACTTGTCTGCTGTGTGACCTAGGGCATGTCATTTCACTTCCCTGGGCCTCAGTTACCTCATCTGTAAAATGGGGATGGAGACGGTGAGCCCCACATGGAACAGAGACTGTGTCCAACCCGATTTGCTTGTATTCACCCCAGCGCAGAGTACAGTGCCTGGTACAAAGTAAGTACTTAATAAATGCCATCATCGTTATTATTATATGGTTCGTCCTCGCCCCATCTTTCCTCTCCCAAGCCGGACTTGGGGTGGGTGGCCTAGGGAGGAAACATTTTAACCGGCTACAACGGTAATAAATCTCATTGTTTTCTAGGCAAGGAAGGGACTCTGAGAGCTGAAAAACCATCTCCATCTGATCTTCCACTGGTTTGAGATTGCCAAGGACTTTTCCCCTTCATTTCAGAACCCTGGAGTATTTCAAAAGAAGTTTAATCTCTGTGCCTCTGATTTATGTATTTACTGTTATCAAAAGGTTTTGCAAGGATAATTTGATGTCCAAGAAGCCTCCCGGGGGCTATAAGATGATTTCTTTGAAGCAGGATGTTGCTGTGGGTTAAGAGTCATCAGGGTGGAAGCTCTCAGAGTGTTCAGCATCACCTAGAGTAGCATCATGGGTCCCGGGCCATGGGTCATTCACCGATCACTGGCCACTGGTTTGGGAACCACCGAATGCTTGGATATGGGATTTTGCCTAGGAATCCAAATCCAGACCAAGAAAATCAAAGGTCTGTAAGAGTAATTCCAGGTCATTCTGCACCCAAAGTTGGTCATTTTCCACTGCCCCTCTCCACCGCCCCCCAATCCTCTCTTCTTGGAGTAAGCAGTCCCATACCTGTTCACCTTTCTTTTTTTTAAATTGGTATTTGTGAAGTACTTACTATGTTTGAAATATTGTTCCAAGCACTAGCAAGGTGCTAGTGGATAGAGCATGGATCTAGGAGTCAGAGGACCTGGGTTCTAATCCCGGCTCCGCCACTTGTCTGCTGGGTGATCTCGGACAAGTCACTTCACTTCTCTGGGCCTCAGTTACCTCATCTGTAATGGGGATTGAAACTCTGAGCCCCACATGGTTCAGGGACTGTGTCCAACCCGATTTGCTTGTATCCACCCCAGTGCTAGTACAGTGTCTAGCACACAGTAAGCACTTAACAAATACCACAGTTATTATTATTATTAAGTTAATCAGGTGGACACAGTCCCCATACCTCCTGAAGCTCATAGTCTAAGTAAGAGGGAGAACAGGTATTGAATCCCCATTTTACATTTGAGGAAATTGAGGCACAGAGCAGTTAAGTGACTTGCCCAAAGTCGCACTGCCAGTAATCAGTGGAGCCAGAATTAGAAGCCAGGTCATTTGACTGCTTCTCTGGTCTTCCCAGCTCCACTTTTTTGATGCTCCATTTATTTGGGTGAGAGTCAAGAACAAGGAACAAGGCTTACTACGTATCAAGCCCTGCTCTAAGCATTGGGGTAGATACAAGTTAATCAGGTGGGTCCCAGTCCATATTCCACACGAGGTTCACAGTCTGAGTAGGAGCGATCACAGGCATTCAATCCCCATTTTGCCGAAGAGGTCGGTGAGTCACAGAGTAGTTCAGTGACTTGCCCAACGTCACAAAACAGGCAACTGGAAGAGCCGGGATCAGAACCCAGGTCCTCCAGCTCCCAGACTGAACCCTTTCCACTAGGTCATGCTGCTCTTCTAATTGATATTTTCTGCCAGCGAGACTTCCTGAAGGAAAGAATTCCATGCCCTCATTATCATCTTAGTCACAAAGCTATCTTGAAGTGTCCAGCTTCGAACATTAATGGCAACACCAAAAACGTGTGTGTGTATGTGTGTGTGTGTGTCTTCCCGTGTGAATTAACTTATTTGAACGCACTTGGCTTCAGCTACTCCTACGCCTAAAAAGCAGTGCATCCTGTCAAGATCTGGGAAATCCACAGGATGCCTGCCCTTTTGGTTGGGAAAAAAGAAAAACTGCTGCTGCCTGGGTGAAACTTTGGGAACACCGGCAAGATTGTGATTGTTTTATCTGTTGGACTTCTGACGCCACAATCAATCAGTCAGTTAATGGTATTCGTTGAGCACTTACTCAATGGCGAGCACTGGAGTGCTGTTTAGGAGAGAACAGTACAGTAAAGTTGGTAGACACATTCCTGGCCCACAAGGAATTCACAATCTAGAGCAGCAAAGAAAAGTTGGAGATGGGCTTCTTGATCAGTGGCTTAGATTAGCTTTTATTGTTTTTATTGCTGTTGTTCTCAGGTGATTTTGTTGCTGCAAACTCTCCTCGTACATCCATAGCCTACCTCCTCTCTGCTGCCCCATTTTATTCTTACCTTGTAAACCCACTGGAGGGCCCAGGGCTTTATCTAATTTTTTCTCCATTATATTCTGTCCCAGCACTTGGTAGAGTGCTCTGCACACAGTAGGTACTTAATAAAAACTGCTGAACGAATGAACGTATTGCGCTGATCTTGAGATCCTGCCTAACAATGCATGCATCTGTAGTTGAAAAAACCCAACGCCTGCCTAACAATGCATTTCACGCAGAATCCACACAGAGAAACACCTTGGTTGCTTATGGTGCCAATAGCTTTTTTCAAATTTGTCCTCCGAAAATATGGAAACCTTGCCTTTCTCTTTATTGCTCCTTGACCAGTCTGCTTACTGTCGTTACCCCCTAACTGCTGCTCTCTTAAATGATTGAAAGCATTCCTTCTGCTTTCTTTCCTACTTGTAGGTACCATATTTTGTTGAACCTTAGATATTTTGCTGTAATCCATACAGCAAAGGAATCCCTGGGCAAATCACTTCACTTCTTTGTGCCTCAGTTCCCGCATAAGTAAAAATGGGGATGAAAATGTGAGCCTCATGTGTAATATAGACTGTGTCCAACCTGATTAGTTTGTAACCTGATTGCCTTGTATCGACCCTAGTGCTTAGAGCCGTGCTTGGACACTGTAAGCGCTTAACGCATACCACAATTATTATTAATATTATTACTCCAGCGCTTAGTACAGTTCTTGGAACATAGTAAGCACTAAACAAATACCATGAAAAGAAAAAAGGAGTCATGTGACGGCTAGGCTGGGAATAAGGATAACAAGGTTCTTCCCCAAGTTCTCTACTACTTGTGACCATGGAACAGTCACTTAATTTATCTTCAAGAGTCTGAGCTTGGCCTCGGTGCATTTAAGGATCTCACTGTAGGTGATCTTGTTATTATTATTATTTTGGTATTTATGAAATGTTCACTATAGGTCGAGCACTGTTCTTACTGGTGGGGGAGATACAAGTTAATCTGGTGGGAGGCAGTCCCTACCCCACATGGGACTCACAGTCTAAGTAGGAGGGAGAACAGGTATTGAATCCCCATTTTGCAGTGAGGGAACTGAGGCACAGAGAAGTTTAGTGACTCACCCAAGGTCACACAACAGGCAAATGGTGGAGTCAGGATTAGAACCCAGATCCCCTGACACCCAGGCCCAGGCTCTTTCCCCTAGATCACGCTGCTCCCCTCATCATTTGATGCTGAGGATTACTCAGAGACTACCCTGACGAAACTGCTCTAAAACCTAGATGTGCAGATATTAATCGTGCCCTCTCTCCTCCTTCATCTTTCCAGATTGAAGAGTCCTAATTTTTTTCCATCTATACTTGTTCAAAAGCCGCTCCATTCCCTAATTATTTGTATTGCTCTTTGTACCTCTTTCAGCTCTATTTTTGCCTTCCAAAGATGTGGCAACCAAAATTGTATTCAGTGTGACATATCTTGGTTTTATATAGAAATGCATATTTTTTGGTGTTTTTAATGCCAATTCTGGTGATGCCCAGAATTTTGCCGCGTTTTATGGCTGCTGTTTTTCTTTCTAAGATATTTGTTAAGCACTTACTATATGCTTAACTTTAGAAGCGGCATGGTATAGTAAAGAAGCAGCATGGCATAGTGGATAGAGCATGGGCCTGGGAGTCAGAAGATCACGGGTTCTAAATCTGGCTTTGTCACTTGACTGCTGTGTGACCTTGGACAAGGACCTTCACTTCTCTGGGACTCAGTTGCCTCATCTGTAAAATGGGAATTGAGATTGCGAGCCTAACATGGAACAGGGACTGGGTCAAGCCCGATTTGCTTGTATCCACCCCAGTGCTTAGAACAGTGCCTGACGCATTGTAAGTGCTTAACAAATACCATTATTATTATTATGTGTCAGGCTCTGTTCTAAGCATTGGGGTAGGTACAAGACAATCAGGTTGGACGCAATCCATGTCCCACATTGGTCTCATCGTCTAAATCGGAGGGAAGAGGATTTAATCCCCATTTTACAGTTGAGGTAACTGAGGAACAGAGAAGTGAAGTGACTTGCCCAAGGTCATACAACGGGCAAGTGGCAGAGTCGGGATGTTCCCTGACTCCCAGGCCCGTGTTGCTTTCCACTAGGCCTGTGCTCTTTCCAGTAGGCCATGCTGCTGTTGCATGTTAAACCAATTCTTTCCTGTTACAACTGGTAGCTGAGACCATCATCAGGTGATTGTGGTTTGGGTTCTTTTTACCCTCGGTGCACTGGTTCATGTTGAAGCTGATCTTCTACTTCTCTGGCTGATCACTCCACTTTCTGAGGTATTCCTGGATTTTCTCCTAATTAGCATGCTTTTTCATCACCTGAAAGAACTTAGTGATGCTTGCAGATTTGGAGATTTTGTTGTGCACTCCCTTTTTCAGGTCATTAATGGAATTGTCAACTAAAACTGGTGTAGCATTTATCCCTAGGGGACCCCACTGCTCTTACACCTGGAAAAATAACTATTTATTGCCCTGCTGTGTTTTCTATCTTTTAGCCAGTTTTCTATCTCTGATGACTCTCCTCATCAGGTTTTTTTTTAAAGTCTTTGATGTAGAACCTTGTCAAAATCAATTAATCACATTTATTGAGCACTTACTACATGCAGAACACTATACTAAGGACTTGGGACAGGACAATATAACAATATGATTGAGTTGTTAGACACGTTCCCTGCCCATGATGAGCTTATAGTCTAGAGGGGGAGACAGACGTTAATATAAATAAATTACAGACATAAGTGCTGCGGGTCTGAGTTGTGTGGGGGTGAATAAAAGGAGACAATCAGGGCAGTGCAGAAGGGAGTGGGAGAAGAGGAAATGAGGGCTTAGGCAGGGAAGGCTTCTTGGAGGAGATGTGCCTTCATTAAGGCTTTGAAGGTGGGAGAGTAATTGTCAGGTATGAGGAGGGAGGGCGTTCCAGGCCAGAGGCAGGATGTGGGCGAGAGGTCGGCTGTGAGATAGATGTGATCGAGGTACAGTGAATATACTGGCATTAGAGGAGCGTAGTGTGAGGGCTGGGTTGTAAGAGGACAGCAGTGAGGTGAGATAGGCGGGGACATGGTGATCGAATGCTTGATTTCTGTTTCTGTTTGATGTGGGGGTGGTAGGTGGGCAACCACTGGAGGTTTTTGAGGAGAGGGGAAATATGGACTGACCTTTTCTGTCAAAAAAGGATCCAGGCAGCAGAGTCAAGTATGGACTGGAGTGGGGAGAGACAAAAGACAGGAAGGTCAGCAAGGAGGCTGATACGGTAATCAAGATGGGAAAGGACAAGTGCTTGGATTAACAGTGTAGCAGTTTGCATGAAGAGAAAAGGGCAGACTTTAGCCATGTGGTGAAGGCTGGACAGACTGGATTTAGTGACAGATCGAATACGAGGGTTGAATGTGAGAGATGAGTCGAGGATAACGTCAAGGTTATAGGCTTGCGAGACAGGAAGGATGGGGGCGTTGTCTTCAGTGACTGGAAAAACCTGGGGAGGGCAGGGTTTGGGTGGGAAGATGAGAGTTCTGTTATGGACATGTAAAGTCGGAGGTGTCAGCGGGACATCCAAGTAAAGATGTCTTGAAGTCAGGAGAAAATGTGAGACCATAGAGAAGGAGAGAAATTAGGGATGGAGATGCAGATTCGTGAATCTCTGCACAGAGGTGGTAGTGTCTCAGCGGGACCTCTGAGAAGCAGTGTGGCTTAGTGGAAAGAGCACAGGTTTGGGAGTCAGAGGTCGTGGGTTCTAATCCTGGATCCGCCAACTTGTCAGCTGTGTGACCTTGGACAAGTCACTCGACTTCTCTGTGCTTCAGTTACCTCATCTGTAAAATGGGGATGAAGACTGTGAACCTTACGTGGGACAACCGGATCACCTTGTATCTACCCCCATGCTTAGAACAGTGCTTGGCACATAGTATGCGCTTAACAAATACCAAGATGATGATGATTATTATTATTATGGGAGTGAATGAGTCCTCCCAAGAAGTCTGGTTTAGATGGAGAAGAGAAGGGGATCCAGAACTGAACTTTGTGAGACTCCCACAGTTAGGGCGTGGGAGACAGAGGAGGAGCTCACATAAGAGACCGAGAATGAGTGGCCAGAGAGATTAGAAAACTAGGAGAGAACAGTTTCAGTGAATAATGTTGGATAATGTTTCCAGGAGAAGGGGGCGGTTGACAGTATCGAAGACAGCTGAGAGCTCGAGGAGGATTATGAGGGAGTAGAGGCTGTTGGATTTGGCAAGAAGGAGATTATCTGTGACTTTTCAAAGGGCGGTTTATGTGGCACGAATGAGATGGAAGCCTCGTCAAGGAGAGCACTGGAGAGGATCTTGAGCTATTGGGTGTAGACAACTCGCTCTAGGAGTTTGGAGAGAAATGGTAGGAGGGAGAGGGGGTGATAGCTGAAGCGAGGCTTTAGGCTAAGGGGGACATGAAGCATCTTTGAAAGCAGTGGAGAAAAAGCCTTTGGAGAGAGAAAACAGTTGAATATGGTGGTCAGGGAAGGGAGAAGGGAAGGGGGAAGTGCCTTGATAAGGTACAAAGGAATGGAGTCAGATCATCATATATTTAGATATGACAATCTAAATATACCTCGTTCACTGATTCATTTCATTAGTCATCAACAAGGTCACACAGCAGACAAGTGGCAGAGCCTGGATTAGAACCCAGGTCTCCTGACTCCCAGGCCTGTAGCCTTTCTACTAGGCCACTCTGCTTCTCTAAAACCGTCTACTCTGTCGGGGCTTCCCCACCCGGTAGTCATTCCGAGTCGGAGCGAAGTGGAAAGGCGGGGTAAGTCGGGGAGAGGGGAGAGCTGTTCTCAGTTTGTTAACGAACTTCTCTCTCAGCCCAGTTGGGATCTATTGTTTCCCTTTGATCGTTCGCCATTGGGCGGAGGATTTTCATATCAAGCAAATACCAACTCTAATTAAAAACGGCCATTAGAGGCCGGATGGTTTTGCCGCTCCCCGGGTCTGCGTCCTGGGCCCAAGGCAGATGGGGGCCACATGGTTGGAGGTTGGCTCCGGGCTCGCTCCCTCAAAGCAGGTGGCCGGGATTCGGTCTGGGCCGGGAGGGGCGTGGGCGGGCCCTCTGGAGAGAAGACGGGCGTTTGTCCTCCATGTTTGAGGCCTCTTTGCTCCCAATGGACATATGTTGGTTTCAGCTTGACTTAGTTCCTGCTGTTGCTGGCATCTGACTGGGTTGGTCCGAACTGCTAGGAACTGAAGTGGAAAAAAAACCACCAAAAACTAAACCTCCCCCCCCCAAAACTGGAACATTTAGAGAACGAGGAAACAAAATGGGGAACAAGCAGGCTGACCCCACTGAAGTTTAATTGCCTTCACGCCTCTTCTAAGCTTCTTTTAATCCCCTTAATAATAATTAATAAAAATTATGGTATCTGTTAAGCACTTAATATGTGTCAAGCACTGTCCTAAGGGCAGGGGTAGATACAGGTCAATCAGATTGGACACAGTCCCTGCCCCACATGGAGTTCACACTCTTAATTCCCATTTTACAGATGAGGTAATTGAGGCCCAGAGAATTTAAGTGACTTTCCCTAGGTCACATAGCAGACAAGTGGCCAAGCCAGGGTCTTCTGACTCCCAGGCCCGGGCTCTATCCACTAAGCTATGCTGCTTCTTTTTGTGGGCAGGGAACGTTTCTACCAACTCTGTTATATTGCACGCTCCCAAGTGCTTAGTACAGTGCTCCGCACAGAAGGAGCTCAATAAATACAACAGATTGATTTACTGATTGGCCAATACCACCAATCTGATGCAGGTTCAGCTTGAGGTGGAGATGGCGGGGTCAGCCAATCAGTAAATCAATCAAATTTTGTTTTATTGGTATTTGTTAAGTGCTTACTGTGTTCCAGGCACTGTATTAAGCGCTAGGCTAAATACAAGCTAATCAGGTTGAACACAGTCCACATTCCACATGGAACTCACAGTCTTAATCCTCATTTTACAGATGAGGCAACCGAGGTATAGAGGAGTTAAGTGACTTGTCCAAGACAAAACAGCAGACAGATGGCAGAGCTGGGATCAGAACCCAGGTCCTCTGAATCCCAGGCTCATGCCTTTTCCACTAGGCTCCACTATTGTCCTCACTTTTTCACTTAACTACTCTGTGCCTCAGTTTCCTCACCTGTAAAATGGGGATTAAGACGGTGAGCCTCATGTGGGAGAACCTGATTACCCTGATTACCCCAGTGCTTAGAACAGTGCTTGGCATGTAGTAAGTGCTTAACAAATACCATCATCATCATAATTATTATTAATAACTGTGCCTGGCTATGGAAATGCTCATCTTTAAACCTCACTTGGTTCGGATAGCCACTCACGCAAGTCACCCTCCCTCCCTGTCCGTTCCAGAACCTCTAAGCCTCGGACACAGGGATCCTGCCGCACCTCCAGGTTACCTTCAAAAAGAAGAGAACGTGAGCCAAAGGAAAACAATAGGGATCTCAGTCATAAAACACACTGCTATGTTGAGGCTTCTTCAATCAAGCCTTCACTTTGGAAGGTGAAAGAGTAACTTGGAAATCCCGAAAGCACCTGTGCTTTCCTTGGCATTTCTGGATCAGTCATTCTTCCCGGCCCGGTGTTTTACAAACCCCAAATTATATTTCTGATATCCTGTGAGATCGCCAAGGCCATTTTAAAAATGAGGAAATGAAGATAGGTGTCACACTGAACCTAGGACTCTGATTCTGAGTCAGAAAAAATACAGTCTCCTTGGTTCCTATTCATGTACGAGACTACCATGATTGCTTTCTTTGCCTCTGGGCAGTGATCTCAAAGATCCCAAGGCTGCATCCAGGCTGGGCATACCATGTAATCTCTAATACGATATTCGGTACTGATACTGTATAGGGTGTGCAGACTGCAGTTCCTTCAAAGATATCAGTGCTCCAATATCTCACACCCACAACTTTGATCGACACAACCCTACTATCTATGCTCAAATTAATTCCTTCTTTTCTTTCCACACCATGTAAACTCTTTTCTTCCACCACATCTTCCCTGGTGAAGAAGAAAAATGCAAGCTCGTAACTACTACATTTCTCTCCACAAGAAATGAAGAAACCCTGCCCCAAAGACAGTGTGGTCTAGTGGAGAGAGGATGGGCCTGGGAGTCAGAAGGACGTGGTTCTAATCCAGGCTCCACCACTTGTCTGCTGTGTGACCTTGGGCAAGTCACTTCATTTCTCTGTGCCTAAATTGCCCCATCTGTGTAATAGGGACTGTGAGCCCCACATGGGACGTGAACTGTGTCCAACCTGATTAGCTTGTGTCTGCCCCATGCTTAGCACAGTGCCTGGCACCAAGTAAGCACCTGACAAATACCATAAAAAAGGAATGTAACTTTTTGCCTTGACTACCTTTGAGCTTTAGACACTAAGCTCATACATGGCAGTGTACGAATTAACCAGTATTTCCCCCTCAAAATGCACAATACCGTGGCTGGCACATCTGGACCATTTGGCAAAGGCGAATCGAGGAAGAGATGATCTTAGCGAAAGCTCTGAAGTTTCCTTTCCCCAAATGTCTTTTTAAGCTTCCAAAGTAGCGTCCTTAATTTGGTTGTGAAATGACAGGCAGTGGCTTGCAAGAGGAAACATCCACCCGCAGCGGGTCATGCATCTGTGTTTTTACCTAGGCAGAAAACCCCGGGTTCTAAGTTTTCTATTACTCTCTTTAACCTTTCTAAAATCACGCCCAACAGCTGGGAAGGTGCAGGGAGGGATATTTACCCCGCTTGCTTGCCGGTGGACCGAAGCTAATAATAATAATAATAATAATAATAATAATAATGTTGGTATTTATTAAGCGCTTACTATGTGCCGAGCACTGTTCTAAGCGCTGGGGTAGACACAGGGGAATCAGGTTGTCCCACGTGGGGCTCACAGTCTTAATCCCCATTTTACAGATGAGGGAACTGAGGCACAGAGAAGTGAAGTGACTTGCCCACAGTCACACAGCCGACAAGTGGCAGAGCTGGGATTCGAACTCATGAGCCCTGACTCCAAAGCCCGTGCTCTTTCCACTGAGCCACGCTGCTTCTCCAGCGTGGCTCAGTGGAAGCTGCTTCAGCCTCACTGGTGCTGCCAGGGGAGTGATGATTTTGCCGGCGCCCACCTTACATTTCCATTGTCCTCTTCACACGCTCCCAAAGTAAAGAAGAAAAAAAAAGACCCTGCCCAAAACTGACTCCATGGGAAATTGCCTTCATTCTCCTTCGTGAACTATGGAATTTTTCTCCCGAGAACTTTCAACTGAATGCTATTTTTCCTTTCACAAACGTCTAAATTCTTGCCTCTATTTATTCCCCCTTGCCCCTCTTCACCCCCACCCCGTGAACCCTAACCCGCCCCCTGCTGAACTCAAGAAGCAATGACCCTTGACCCGGTCTCTGATTCAACCGAGCTCATTCAGCTCCACGGCTCTGTCTTTCCCCCAAATGGCTTAATGTATTCCTCTTTTCTCAGGACAGAAAAGGGGAGTTAGCTGTCCCCGCAGCGCAGCGTGTGATCCGGTGCAGTGGGTTGGGATGTGCTGTTACGTTCCCACCAACTGACAGGGATGCTTAGCTGAGCAATTTGCAGGGTGAATGATGGGCAGGTAGCCTGGAGTGGGGGTGGGGGTAGGGATCGGAGGAGTGGCACATTCCACATCAGAGCTGCTCCAAGGGCGAAATGAGGATGAACAGATGAGGAGGACAATGTCTCCTTAATCATCTGCAAAAACCCATGTCGTCTATTGAAACTGGTTGTGGTCCCAGTTCTCGGGAAAATGTCTCTTTCCCTCATGTCCAAACTTGTAAATTCCAAAGAAAGAGATATTAACAATGTACACAGCACAGGAGCATCTGTTAAATCTATTTCAGATACGAAGTCGTTGCCCACATGTGTACGCTCAATTCCATTTCCTCGAGCTTCTCCAGGTAACATGCTTTAATCACCCCATTTTCTGCAGCCAAAATCGAAAGAATACATTTTGATTTCACTTCCAGTGACCAAAATAATCAACTCCTCACTCCCAACTTGGTGTGAAATTGTGTGCTTACTTCAAAATTTCCACCTGTTAATATGGAGATTTTTACTTGTTGCTTTTCTGGGGTAATTTCCTTTTCCTTTTCTTTTTTTCCCCACATAATGGGGAATTTTTCCCATTGCAAGACAAGCCTTGGGTTTTTTGGGGAAACAGTTGAGCAAGCCAGGCTGTCAATAAACCAATGGTTCTGCCCAATCAATTTTATATATTTACTTATTATTTAGTATTTATTAGTATTATTATTAGTATTTATTAAGCACTTGCTCTGTGCCAGGCACTGTACTCAGTACTGGGGTAGATACAGCCTCATCAGGTTGGACACAGTCCCTGTCCCACTTGGGGCTCACAGTTTTAATCTCCATTTTACAGATGAGGTAACTGAGGCACAGAGAAGTGAAGTGATTTGCCCAAGATCACACAGCAGGCAAGAGGTGGAGCCAGGATTAGAACCCAGGTCCTCTGACTCCCAGACCCGTGCTTTTTCCTCTATGCCATGCTGCTTCCCCATCAATCAATCCGATTTATTGAGCACTTGTTGTGTGCTGTACTGAGTGTTTGGACAAATACAATATAACAATATATCAGAATTTATAGACACATTCCTTGTCCACCACAAGCTTAAAAACTAGAGAGAGAGACAGACAATATAAATAAATCACAGATATGTACATAAGTGCTTGGAGGGCTATGGTGGGGGTGAATAAAGGGAGAAAATCAGGGTGACACAGAAGGGAGTGGGAGAAGAGGAAATGAGAGCTTAGTCAGGGATGGTCTCTTGGAGGAAATGTGGCTTTAATAAGTCTTTGAAGGTGGGGAGAGTAATTGTTGGTTGGATACGAAGAGGGAGGACGTTCCAGGCCGGAGGCAGGAAGTGGGCGAGAGGATGGTGGTGAGATAGATACAGAGAGGTTCAGTAAGTTGGTTGGCATTAGGGGGGCAAAGGGTGTGAGCTGTGTTGTAGCAGAACAGCGAGGTGGGGTAGGAGGAGGCGAGGTGGTTGAGTGCTTTAAAGCTGATGGTAAGGGGTTTTTGTTTGATGTGAAGGTGGATGGGGAACCACTGGAGGTTCTCGGAGAGTGGGGAAATATGGACTGAATGGTTTTGTAGAAGAGTGATCCAGTCAGCAGAGTGAAGTATGGAGTGGAGTGGGGAGAGACAGGAGGCAGGGAGGTCAGCAAGAAGGGTGGGGTAAGGTAAGTGCTTGGATTAATGCGGTAACAGATTGGATGGACAGGAAAGGGTGGATTTTAACGATGTCATGAAGGTCCATCGGACAGTATTTAGTGTTAGATTATGTGTGTTGAATGACAGAGATGGGTCAAGGTTAACGCCAAGTTTGCAGGGTTGTGAGACAGGACGGATGGTGGTATTGTCTTGAGTTACTGGAAAATCAGGGGAAGGACACGGTTTGAGAGGGAAGAATAGGAGTTCTGTTTTGGACATGTTAAATTTGAGTTATCAGCGGAACATGAGACGCAGCAAGGAGCAGTGGATAGAGCAGGGGCCTGGAAATCAGAAAGTCGTGGGTTCTGAGCCAGCCTCCTTCACTTGTCTGCTGTGTGACGTTGGACAAGTCACTTCACTTCTCTGTACCTCAGTTGCCTCATCTGTAAAATGGGGATTGAGACTGAGCTCCATGTGGATCAGGGACTGTGTCCAACACGATTTACTTGTATCCACCCAGCGCTTGGTACATTACCGCCACAGTACATAGTAAGTGCTCAACAAATGCCATTACTGTTATTATTATTGAAACACGACTCCAGAGAGGGAGAGAGATCAGGGCTGGAGATGTAGATTTGGGTATCATCCGCCTAGAGGTGGTAGTTGAAGCCGTGGGGTGCAGATGGAGAAGAGAAGGGGACCCAGACCTGAACCTTGAAGGAGTCCCAGTTAGGGGGAGAGGCGGAGCCCACAAAAGAGATGGAGAATGAGTGGCCGGAGAGATCTGTGAACACGTGGGGGAATCTGGGACCCAGTTTTTATCCAATCATGACTGCAACAGCACATGGGCTCTCCCTCCAGCTCCCACTTCGGCAGATTTCCTTAGGAACAAACTGATCATACAGATCCAGCCCCACATGGAGGTGGGGAGGTGGATTGGGTGACCTCTCCAAGTTGCTTCTAAGATTGAAGACCTTAGTTCCCTGTGGACTTAAAACCGAATTCCTCTGATTTGCCTCTGAGCCGGGTGTGGGACAGGGGCTGTAGTCAATCTGATTATCTTGTATGTTCCCTAGATTTTAGTACAGGCTCTGGCAGATAGAAAGCACTTAGCATTATATAAAAAAAAATGGACTTAACCACTTGAGGAAAACAGTTCTTCTGCTGCTGTCTTTAACCCCAAGGAAAACAGGCATTTATGTGTGATTGGATCCCCAAACCACCATAAGAGGGAGAGTGCTTTGCACATAGTAAGCACTTAACAAATGCCATTATTATTCTTTTGTTTAGAATAATAATAATAATAATGGTTGTGGTACTTGTTAAGCACTTACTCTGTGCCAGGCCCTATACTAAGCTCTAGGGGGATATAAGCAAATCGGGTTGAACCCAGTCCCTGTCCCATATGGGGCATGGAGTCTCAATCCCCATTTTACAGGTGAGGTAACTGGGGCCCCAAGAAGTTAAATGACTTGCCCAAAGTGACACAACAGACAAGTACTGGATCCAGGATTAGAACCCATGACCTTCTGTCTTCCAGGCTTGTGCTCTATCCATTAGGCCACCTGTAGTCTCGTGTGGTAAGCACAGATACCAGCTTTGGAATTTTGAACAAGACGCCAACCTCGGAAAGGTGATGAAATGCTGACTAGTTCCCTTGGTGCTCCCTTCCTTTACATCCTCCGAGCCCACCCTTGAACACTCCTGCCGTCGCCTGGGGGGATATCAGTTTACCCTCCTTCCACCCCCATGGCAGCTTCCTCTACCTCCGCCCACTTGCCCATGGGTGCTGGCACTGATTTAACCACGGAGAGCCACTGGATAGCGAATGGTTCAAATTGGCCCTGTGCAACTAAAAATTAGGCTGAGGGGGAGAGGTCCTAGTGTGGTACCTTGGTGGCAATAGCAAGAGGGAACTTTAGCTCCTTTAACCTCCGAGCCATAATCATTATTAATAATTGCCGTATCTGTTAAAAGCATATTAATGGCCGAGCTCTGTATTAAGCGCTGGGGTAGATACTAGATAATCTAGTCCCACAGGGGGCTCACAGTCTAAGTAGGAGGGAGAACAGGTATCGAATCTCCATTTTGCAGGTAAGGGAATGGAGCACAGAGACGTGGAATGACTTGTCCGAGGTCACACGAGACGAGTGGTGGAACCGGAATTAGAACCCAGGTCCTCTGACTCCCAGGCCCCGGCTATGCTGATAATCACCCCACCCATCGCCCCACCAAAGAAATTGAGGCTTCGTTAGCCGATCAGCGGCAGAGAGTTTATCTGGGTTACCTTTTGCTGCCCGCCAATTTTTTTTTTCTTCAGACTCTGAAGCCGCACTCGTTAGATCTGTGAGAAGGACCTACTTCTCAAGTTCCCGACTGAAGTGGACCGAGGGCGTGAGTGTGGGTTTCCTATTACCACGTGACTCTGATGAGAAGGCCTCCTAGCTCTCCTGTGGTGTAGCCCACCAGTCTTTATATCACATCTTGGGTTGAAACCACCAAAAGCTGACGACTCGCCGGCCCCCTTTTTGCTGACTAAAAGTTCTTGATCGCTGGGTTGCATTTCAAGCAGCTCTCAGAAGAATCTCAAGATGATTCAAAGCGAAACCGAGTGATGGCACTCGACGTAATTCTGCCAGTGAACCAACCTATCTTGAAGATGATAGAAGCTCGTTGGCAGAGTAAATGTAGGGTGGTCGACAGTGTTCCAAAGGATTTATTCTGTGCTTCGTCTTAAAGCCTGGGGACACAACATGCACTCACTTCAAATCAATTTTCAACTCAATCGTATTTATCGAGTGCTTGCTGTATGCATAATGCTCTACTGAGTGCTTGAGAGAGTACAATATAACAATAAAGTTTGTATTGATGTCTGACTCCCCCCTGCAGACTGTGAACTCACTGTGGACAGGGAATGTCACTGTTTATGGATGTATTGTACTTTCCCAAACGCTTAGTACAGTGTTCTGCATGCAGAAAGCATTCAATAAATAAGAATGAATGAATGAACCAATGCCTTCCCCAAAAAACCTTACAATCTAGAGGAATGCTGCTCCCACGTTATAAATTAGGCCTATTTAAAGGCAAAAGAAACCTTTCAAGAGTCTGTGGATTAAATTGCAGTTCTCGGCACATTGCTTTATTATCCTAGTAGCCTGAAGGGTCCATGCTTCTCCCAAAGAGTCCAAAGTGTGTCCAAGGAGTGGCTCATCCCTTTGGTAAAGACATAGTGGAAAGAGCATAAACTTGGGAGTCAGAGGACTTGGGTTCTAATCCCGCTCCGCCAATTTGTCTACTGCATGATCTTGGGCAAGTCACTTAACTTCTCTGTACCTCGGTTACTTCTCCTGTAAAATGGAGATTAAGACTGTGAGCCTCATGTGAGACTTGAACTGTGTCCAACCTGATTAGCTCGTGTCAACCCCAGCGCTTTAGTACAGTGCCTGGCACAAAGTAAGCACTTAACAAATAGCACTTTTCTGTGCCTCAGTTCCCTCACCTGCAACAGGGTGATTCAATATTTGCACTTTCTCCTACTTAGATACAAAATAATTAGGTCTCACATGGGGTTCACAGTCTACCTCAGTGCTTAATACAGTGCTTGGCACATAACAAGCACTTAACAGATACCACAATTATTAATTATTATTATCATGATAATTATCATTATCTTCAGTTCCAGGGAAGACTCAAAGGTTAATTACTTTGCCTAAGGTGGTAGCAAGGGTTCTTCTGAAGAGGGAGGGTGGGGGATTTTAAAAACAGGAGAAGCAGCAACTGCCTAGAGTGGTTTAGGTGTGTTTCTGCCAGAGTACGGGGGATGGACCAGATGACTTTGTTCGATGGACCTTCGACCTAATGATTCCTCAATTCTAGAGCATTCTGGATGTTATCTACATTTTTAAAAGTCTCTAGGGGAAGATGACTCACAACCATCCTTTTCTAGTATTTAACGAACTGATCAAGATACTTTTCAAAAGCAAAATAAATTCTCATAGAAAAATAAATCAAGTCCTCTAGATTGTAAGTTTGCTGTGGTTAGGGAATGTGTCTGTTTATTGTTATATTATACTCTACCAAGTGCTTGTACAGTGCTCTGCACGTGGTAAGCACTCAATCAATATGATCGATTACCCCAAACCCACATCTTTATGTACCTTAAAGGAAGTATTTCTGTGTACCCAAGAGTTCCTAGCCCTGAATGAGGCACTCATTCATTCATCTGTAATTATTGAGAGCGTACTGTGTAAAAAGCAGTGTACTAAACGCTTGGGAGAGTATAGTACAACAACAAACGGACACAGTCCCTGCCCACAATGAGCTCTTTCACCAAAAGACCAACTGAACATTCGGCCAAAGTCCCTCTCTTCCCTGGTACAATAGGGCTCACAGTCTGCTTGGCCCTTGTCCCTCAGAATTCCCTGCCCCTTTTAACAGCAGAGATTGTGGCCCAGGGGAATGGAGGGTGTGGTCCAATTGTAGGTGGAAACTGGACAGTGACCCTTTGGCCCTTGAGGTGAAGCAACCCTGCTCTCAAAGAAATACCTGCTGTGTTTTCCCCATCCTCCTCAGCATTTTATTGAGCACTTTGTCACTTGAACTTGGGGGTGAGTCTACTTTCTCTGTGGGCTTCCTGAACATGTCACCCGGAAGAACAACAGAGGTAAGGAAATGTAGCATGGGGATATCTTCATTGCTGAATTGTACTTTCCATGTGCTTAGTAAAGTGTTATACACACAGTAAGTGCTCAATAAATACGATTGAACGAATGAATCTTTAGTTGGTGAGAGGTTTTGGGGGGCTTTCACGTCTCTCCTAATCTAATCTAATTTCATCTAATTAGAAATGTCCTGAAGGCAGGAGGAAATGTCCTCAAGACAGGAGGAGACTGCAGAGGAGAGAGATCAGGGCTGGACAGGTAGATTGGGGAATCATCAGGGTAGATATGGTAATTGAAGTTGAGGGAATGAATGAGTTCTTCGAAGGAATTTTCTTCAAGCAGGTCGGCCAGATTAGAAGACCCTGGGCAGGATCTCTGCAGTGAGGGAGCTTTCAGAATGGCCTATTTTACCAAATGAAATTTCAACAGCAGCCACATCACCGTACCTTTCCTTCCTCCCTTCCTCTTCAATCAATTGATCCATCATTTTTATTGAGCATCAATAATGAAATGATTGGTTAAGGAGGAGCAATTCTCCTCCCCACATAAACTCACTGAACCTGCCCTTTTGAATGAATTATTCAATCTATCAGTGGTATTTACTGAGTGTTTATTGTGTGCTGTACTAAGTGCTTGGGAGAGTACAATACGATAGAGTTGGTAGACCCGTTCCTCTCCCTCAGGAGCTTACAGTGTAATGGAGTTTATTTACAGTCAAAAGAGCAGTTTGCCCCAGTGGAAAGAGCACAGGAGTTCCAGATTCTGATCCTGGCTCTGCCACTTGCCTGCTACGTGAACTTGGGCAAGACACTTAACTTCTCTCTGCCTCACCTTCCTCATCTGTAAAACAATACCTATCCTCTCTTCCTATTATTATTATATTTGTTAAACACTTACTATGTGCCAAGAAGAGAAATGAGCCCTGAGGTTCATACAAGACAATCAGGTTGGACAGAGCGCTTGTCCCTCATGGAGTTCACAATCTAAATAGGAGGAAGAACAGGTGTTGAACACCCATTTTACAGATGAGGTAAGTGAGGCACAGAGAGGTGAGGTGATATGCCCAAGATCATACAGCATGGAAGTAGGAGAACTGGGATTAGGACCCAGATCCTATGACTCCCAGGCCTGTGCTCTTTCCACCAGACCATTCTGCTTTTCTTAGATTTCAATGATTCCCATGAGGGACAGGGACTGTGACTGATCTCCTGTCTCCCGTGTGATCCTCTGATCAGACTTTGATCCTCTGATCCTCCTGCCTCTCCCTGCTTCAATCTATACTTCATTCCACTGCCCGGATTATCTTTCTACAGAAACGCTCTGGGCATGTCACTCCCCTCCTCAAAAACCTCCAGTGGTTGCCTATCAACCTTCGCATGAAGCAAAAACTCCTCACTCTTGGCTTCAAAGATCTCTATCACCTTGCCCCCTCCTACCTCACCTCCCTTCTCTCCTTCTACAGCTCACCCTGTACACTCCACTCCTCTGCCACTCACCTCCTCACTGTGCCTCGTTCTCGTCTGTCCCTCCGTCGACCCCCGGACCACATCCTACCACTGACCCGGAATGCCCTCCCTCCTCACATCCCCCAAACTAACTCTCTTCCCCTCTTCAAAGCCCTGCTGAGAGCTCACCTCCTCCAGGAAGCCCTCCCTTTCCCTCTGCCCCTTCTCCCCTCTCCATCGCCCCTACTCCCTCCCTCTGCTCTACCCCCTTGCCCTCCCCCACAGCCCTTGTGTATATTTGTATATACTATTTATTACTCTATTTTATTAATGATGCATATATATCTCTGATTGCATTTATCTGTTTTGATGGTATTGATGCCTGACTACTTGTTTTGTTGTCTGTCTCCCTCTTTTAGACTGTGAGCCCACTGTTGGGCAGGGATTGTCTCTATCTGTTGCCGAATTGTACATTCCAAGTGCTCAGTACAGTGCTCTGCACACAGTGGGCACTCAATAAATACAATTGAATGAATGAATGAATGATCTGAATGCATTGTATCTCCCCCTGAACTTACCGTACTTCATTGAACAAACGCCCCATACCAGAAAACCACCATTTCTGTCCCTTGGAGAATTGGACCTGTAATCCTTTATTCTTCCAAGCTTCCCAATCAGAGAGCTATTTTACTGACAGAAAAATTAGAGCATAACAACATCAAGCAAGTCGTGCATAATTGTACAACAAGGCAGTTCCCGAAATTGAATTAAAATAAGGTCACCTGTTCTGGGTCCACTACTCTAACCATTAGACTGTTGGTCTCTAAAACTAAATTACTGATAGGGTGGCCATATATCTGGTTTTAGTCCCTCTAGACTGTAAGCTCCTTGTGGGCAGGCCGCATGACTACCAACTCAACCAACTACCGTTTAGACTGTGAGCCCGTTGTTGGGCAGGGATTGTCTCTATCTGCTGCCGAATTGTACATTCCAAGTGCTTACTACAGTGCTCTGCACATAGTGAATGCTCAATAAGTATGATTGAATAAATGAACTCTTTTATATTATATTCTCCCAAGTGCTTTGAACAGTACACTGCACACCGTAAGCACTCGATTAATACAATTATTGGATTGACTGACACCCAAAAGTCTGGTTTTTGGGTAGTCTGTTGCTTGTCTGGTAAGGATCTAATATTGGATGCCTTTATGCCCAATATTTAAATTTAAGTGCTCAGTTTCTCTTCCCTTAGTCGATAGTATTTAGCAAGTGCTTACTGTATGCAGAGCACTGTACTAAGTGCTTGGAAGAATGCGACACAGCAATTTAACAGACACATTCCCTGCCCAGATGAGCTTACAGTCTAGAGGGGAAGACAGACATTAATATAAATAAGTAAATTACAGGTATGTACGTAAGTGCTGTGGGACTGGGAGGGGGGATGAATAAAGGGAACAAGTCAGGGCAACTAAGTGCCTACTTTGGGCAAATCACTGTACTAAGTACTGGAAAAGAATAATGGGTGAGAATCAGACACTGTTTCCTGTCCTCCACGGGAACTGGTAGGTGAGGTGGAGGATGGCCTCGGCCTATGACCTTCTCTTTCTACAGGTTGGGAGGGAGAACTCTGGATGACATGGTGACGGGATGGGGGAAGGAAGGGGGGGACAGTGGGAGTTACTGGTCAAAGAGTGGCCAAGCGTCCAGTATCTGGGAGGCCAGGAGTGCACTCCGCTGCTGTTTCTGCCCTTCCCACCCCCTTCTCGCCACTGAGTTCCATGGCTCATAAGTGGTGCCCGTGTTCACAGGGACCTGGAAAAGGGAGAGAAAGGCTCTAGAGTAAAGTAGAGGGATCAGGGCTCCTGCTGGAGAACGGTTCTAAATAATAATAATAATTCTGCTATTCGTTAAGTGCTCACTGTATGCCAGGCTCTGTACTAAGCACTGGAGTGGAGACCAGCAAATCGGGTTGGATACAATCCCTGTCCCACATGGGGCTCGCAGACTCAATCCTCACTTTAAAGATGAGGAAACTGAGGCCCAGAGAAGTGAAGTGCCTTGCCCAAGGTCACTCACCGGACAAGTGGCAGAGCCGGGATTAGAACCCATGACCGTCTAACTCCCAGGCCCGTGCTCTTTCCAGTAAGCCGTGTTGCTTCCCACTAGGTTTAAAGCAGTGTGGCTTAATGGAAAGATCACAGACCTCAGAGGCAGAGAACCTGGGTTCTAATCCTGGATCCACCACTTGTCTGCTGTGTGACCTTGGGCAAATGACTTAATAACAATAATAATAATGATAATGACTACTCATGGTACTTGTTAAGCACTTACTGTGTAGTAAGTACTGTACTAAGCGCTGGAGTAGGTACAAATGAATCAGGTTGGACACTGTCCCTGTCAGACAGAAGGACCACACTCTTAATCCTCATTTTACAGATGAGGAAACTGAGACTTCACTTCTCTGGACTTCAGTTCCCTCAGTGGTAAAATGGGGATTAATCAGACAATTACGAGCCCCATGTGGGACTTGGACTGTGTCCAACCTGATTAGTTTGTATCTACCCCAGCGCTTAGTACAGTGTCTGGCACAGAGTAAATGGTTAAGAAAGACCATTATTAAAAAAAAAAAGGTGACCTCAGGTAGACTCGTCCAATATGATTTAATTAGTTTAGTTTCCTCAGCGTGGTTAGTATAAGGCATGTGGCCTCTATTTCCGGTATCCATGAACCGCCCTACTGACTGCTTTTATTTGAAAATTGTCCTTAGGGAAGCAACACAAGTACGATCTCCAACTAACCCTCATTTAAGCTTCTAAAAGGGGTTTACCAAGAGCCAGATGCCACTACGCCCTGGTCACACCATGTTTGAAGAAGGCAACTGAGATATTGACAGATCTTCAGCGAGTGTTAAAATGGAAAAGGAATTCAAATACGTAGACAGACTAAGGTCATTTAAGGAGTTGGGTAAATAAGTGACACAGGCAGATAAATCTAAATAAAGACAGTGGGAGCAAATAACCCAGAAAAGGTGAAGGGAGACTTTAGCAAGTAGAAGGGGGCTTTCTTTGTGGCTGGTTAGAGTCAGAGCTTCAACAGAGAAGAATGGGGGAGGGCCCAGTGAAGCAAAGACAGGAATCTCGTTGCTGGGAACGCAGTAAATAAATCTCCAGGGAAGGTGTGGGGCGAGAAGGCTGAGGCTGGGTTTTTTTTTACAGTATTTGTCAAGCGCTTACTATGTGCCAGGCAATGTAGCAAGCGCTGGGTGGATACGAGCTAATCGGTTTGGACACAGTCTCTGTCCCACATGGGGTCACAGTCTTAATCCCCATTTTCAGAGGAGTAACCGAAGGCTAGAGAAGTGAACTGATTTGCCCGAAGTCACACAGCAGACAAGTGGAGGAGTCAGGGTTAGAACCCAGATCCTTCTGACTCCCAGACCCATGACCTTCCCACTAGGCTTCTCCGAGCAGCTCATGCTTTGCGTCAAATTCCCATGGGGCAATATTCTGGCCAGAACTCTGGAACCAGTTGGGAGCCAGTATATTCCACCAAGAAGCCATAGGAGGCAAGGGGAGGCAACGGTAAGAGTTGGAGAGCCCGTTATAGTAACGATAATAATTGTGATCTTTGTTAGGTACTGACTAAGTGGCAAGTACTGTTCTAAGAGCTGGGGTAGACAGAAGGTGATCATGTCTATCACAGTTCCTGCCCCACGTGGGGCTCGCTAAGTAGGAGGTAGAACAGTGATCGAATCCCCATTTTACAGATGAGGAAACTGAGGTACAGAGCCCGCAAGTGGCAGAACTGGGATCAGAACCCAGGTCCTCTGACTCCCAGGGCTGAACTCTTGCCATTAGACCACACTGTTTCTCTTCATGGTGTAGTGAGAAGCAGCATGATGTAGTGGATAAGCACGGGCCTGGGAGTCAGAAGGTCGTGGGTTCTGAACGCCCTACCTCCGCCACTTGTCAGCTGTGTGACTTTGGGCTATCACTTCACTTCTCTGTGCCTCAGTTACATCTCCTGCAAAATGGGGATCAAGATTGTGAGCCTCACATGGACAAGCTGATTAATTTGTATCTACCCCAGTGCTTAGAACAGTTCTCGGCACATAGTGAGTGCTCAACAAATAATGTTATTATTACCACTATTTTTTAAAAAACTGAATTCTTTTGAGTGTTTTTATTATCAAAGCATCTTACATGAGTTATTTTAATTTATCCTCTACAATATCTACCTTATGGGGGATTCAGGTATTATTTTTCCCAATAGTCAAATGAGGAAACTGAGGCATGGGGAAATTAAGTGACTTACCTAAGGCCACCCATTAGACAGGTGGCAGAACCAGAACTAGAACCCGGAACCTCCGACTTCCAGGACTGCAGCTCTTCCACATTCATTCATTCATTCATTCAATTGTATTTATTGAGTGCTTGTTTTGTGCTGAATAGTGTACTAAGTGCTTGAGAGAGTGTGGCTCAGTGGAAAGAGCCTGGGCTTGGGAGTCAGAGGTCATGGGTTCGAATCCCACTCTGCCACTTGTCAGCTGTGTGACTGTGGGCAAGTCACTTAACTTCTCTGTGCCTCAGTGACCTCATCTGTAAAGTGGGGATTAACCGTGAGCCCCACGTGGTACAACCTGATTACCCTCTATCTCCCCCAGCGCTTAGAACAGTGCTCTGCACATAGTAAGCGCTTAACAAATACCAACATTATTATTAATGAATGGACACATTCCTTGCCTATAATGAGCTTATAGTATGTCTTCTCATCTGACTGTCTCGTCCGCCGATCTCAGAAGAGCTGTCCTCAGCTTCACCCACCTGGCCAGGGTTCATCGTTTTCACGGAGGTGTGCAGTGGGGTCTCATTCAGTGGGAATGTCAAATCCTGGATGAATGTCTCCGGGTTCGGAGACCGCCAGGCCAGGCTCTCCTCGGCTCTCTTTACCTTTGACTCTTCCTTGGCACTCCATTGCCTCTCTTCCCCCTCACTGCATCCTTCTGGATTACATCAGATGGCATCCTTTGGATCTGGGATTTGTTTTTCTGTTCCTCTGGCCCTCCAGACTTCCAAATGAACATATAATAGCTCTGTTGCTGTTAGAGCAATTTCAGGGCATGGGCAATTGCTAAACTCACCTAGAATAAACTGGTGGTAGTATTGGGATGTATTTGTACGTGTGTTGTGGGCACGTGTAATGGATGATATCTAATAATAGCCACGGTGGCATTTGTTCAGCACTTTCCAGTGCCAAACACTGTACTAAACCCTGGGATAGATACAGGCTAATCTAGTCAGACACAGTCCCTGTCCTGCATGGGGCTTAAAATCTAAGTAGGGTGGGGAATTAGTACAGACTCCCTCTTTTTTACAGATGAGGAACCAAGAAGGAGAGAAGTTAAAGTGACTTGCTTCAGGTCACAGAACGAGCAAGTGGCGTTAGAACCCAGGTCCTCTGATTCCGGAGCCTGTGCTCTATCCGATAGGACACACTGCTTCCCCTGCATCGAAGTTTTCGGTGTTGTCCGTCTGAGCCTCCTCTGCCAGCATACCTCCTGCTTTATAGGGTAGTGATCTGTGGTGGTCAGGGCGAGGAGGGGTAAGAAAGCGATGATTCTAGGTGGGTAGGTAGGGAGATTACACCATTTTGAAAATGATTGGGAAATCAGGGCATTTGAGAACTGATCTTCTGGCTGGGACCACGGAGGCTCACACAGTTTCCAGCTTCGGTGGCGTAGGATCATCCCGGAGGCTTATGAGAGCACTGATAATGAGCTCACATTTTCTTTCCCGGCACCCTTCCCCGAAAATTCCTCAGGGCTTTAAATACTGACATCGAAACCCCTCTGGGGAGAAGTTGTCTACCCGCTCCCTGTTGGGCTGGAGGCCTCCGGGCACCTGCAGCCCGAGCCTGGATGTCAGCCCAATAAAGCTTGGCTGTTCACGCAGCTGGATCTGGATTGAATCAGGCCTCCCACAGCTGCTTCCCCCTTCCCTCCTCCTACTCTTGTTCGAGCACCTGATTGCCAGAGGACCCTATTTGAGATGTTATCCCCAGGGTTTTGTGAGAGATTTTGCCTCTAGATGTCTTGAGTTCTTGAAGAAGAATTCTTATGTCCTTCTGGGGTCAGGAGAGCTGGGGAATGAAATATTTTTACTCTTCCCCTCCCCTGCTTTTTGGATCCTTCTAGTTACTCTTCTGGGCATCCCTCTGGGAGATCCAGCAATCATCTTGGGGCATCTTGGAGAGATAGTGTGGCTTAAAGGATGGAGTCCAAGCCTGGGACTCAGGAAGACTTGGGTTCTATTCCTGGCTCTGCCATTTGTCTGCTGTGTGACCTTGGGCAAGTTACTTTACTTCTCTTACCCTCAGTTACCTCATCTGTAAAATGAGGATTAAGACTGTGAGTCCCAGGTGGGACATGGACTGTGTCCCACCTGATTACTTTGTATCTACTCTAGTGTTTAGAACAGTGCTTGGCACCTAGTAAGTGCTTAACAAATGCCATAAAAACGCCACCCCCCCCCACCAAATCCAGTTCCAGGAAGGCAGGAAGAAAGGGCTTGGCATAGACTGATCCTTTGCGATATGAGAATCATGTTCAGCTATGTTCTGAAGGATTATGAAGAAACTCTGTTGACTTGAGTTCTTTCAAATTTCACAAGAAGTCCCTCAGTGATTTAAAACATAATTATGCATACATATCTATATATGTGTATATATACATATATAGTCAACACTAAATGGAAATTCCTAGTAATAATAATTGTGGTATTGTCTAAGCACTTACTATGTGCCAAGCAGTATATTAAGCACTGGATTAGACAGAGAAGATAATCAGGTCCCAGGTGAGGCACACAGTCTAAGTAGAAAGGAGAACAAGTGCTGAATCTTCATTTTGCAGATGAGGGAACAGAGGCCCAGAAAAGTGAAGTAACTTGCCCAAGAACACACAGCAGGTGTCCCTCTCGTTCACCCCACACATCCTATCCGTTACCAAGACCTGCCGGTTTCACCTCTACAATATCGCCAAGATCCGCCCTTTCCTCTCCACCCAAACGGCTACCTTACTGCTAAGGGCTCTCGTTATATCCCGGCTAGACTACTGTGTCAGCCTTCTCTCTGACCTCCCTTCCTCCTCTCTCGCCCCGCTCCGGTCTTTATTCTTCACTCCGCTGCCCGGCTCATCTTCCTGCAGAAACGATCTGGGCATGTCACTCCCCTTCTTAAACAACTCCAGTGGTTGCCTATCCAAACAAAAACTCCTCACTCTAGGCTTCGAGGCTCTCCGTCACCTTGCCCCTTCCTACCTCTCCTCCCTTCTCTCTTTCTACCGCCCACCCCGCACGCTCCGCTCCTCCGCCGCCCACCTCCTCGCCGTCCCTCGGTCTCGCCCATCCCGCCGTCGACCCCCGGGTCACGTCCTCCCGCGGTCCTGGAACGCCCTCCCTCCTCACCTCCGCCAAACTGATTCTCTTTCCCTCTTCAAAACCCTACTTAAAAATCACCTCCTCCAAGAGGCGTTCCCAGACTGAGCTCCTCTTCCCCCTCTACTCCCTCTGCCATCCCCCCTTTACGTCTCCGCAGCTAAAGCCTCATTTTCCCCTTTTCCCTCTGCTCCTCCACCTCTCCCTTCCCATCCCCACAGCACTGTACTCGTCCGCTCAACTGTATATATTTTCGTTACCCTATTTATTTTGTTAATGAATTGTACATCGCCTTGATTCTATTTAGTTGCCATTGTTTTTACGAGATGTTCTTCCCCTTGACGCTGTTTATTGCCATCGTTCTTGTCTGTCCGTCTCCCCCGATTAGACCGTAAGCCCGTCAAACGGCAGGGACTGTCTCTATCTGTTGCTGACTTGTTCATCCCAAGCACTTAGTACAGTGCTCTGCACATAGTAAGCGCTCAATAAATAAATACTATTGAATGAATGGTAGAACTGGGATTAGAACCCAGGTCCTCTGGCTCCCAGGCCCATGCTGTTTCCATTAGGTGGGTGGGTGAGTCGTCCTAGGTACTCTGTGAGTATGGTAGAAGTGAGCGTGGAGGCAGGCAAGTTGATCTGTGTGAGTTTATCATCAGAGACCCAGGGCTCAGCCCGGCTGAAACCTTTTCAAGGATCCGGAAGGGGGTGAGCGTCAACCATTGCTCTGTCCCTCTACTGGGCAGGTCACTTACTTCTCTGGGCCTTGCTTTCCCTTGGCAGCGATTTTTGGAATTGGCTCGCCTAATGAGGAATAACTAATCAGCGAGCAG
This sequence comes from Ornithorhynchus anatinus, assembly GCF_004115215.2. NCBI lineage: Eukaryota > Metazoa > Chordata > Mammalia > Monotremata > Ornithorhynchidae > Ornithorhynchus > Ornithorhynchus anatinus. Next base: position 24,326,929 of record NC_041745.1, read on the forward strand.
TGTGGCCTTGTGAATAGAGCAGGGTCCTGAGAGTCAGAAGGGCCTGGGTTCTAATCTTGGCTCCACCACTTGTCTGCTGTGTGACCTCGGGCAAGTCACTTAATTTTCCCTTGTCTCAGTTACGTCATCTGTAAAATGGGGATTAAGGCTGTGAGCGCCACGTAGGATATGGACTGTGTCCAACCTGATCAGTCGGTACTAAGCCAGTGCTCAGTGCAGTTCCTGTACAAAGTAAGCATTTAAAAAAATCATAAAAATAATTTTTAAAGGAAATAGAGATGACTTTGGAGGAGTTTTGTGGAATACCAAAAGGAAAGGATACGAGATGGTCTTGATCCCAAGCAGGGCGTGTTCTAAAACGAGCCTCTTCCATCTTGACTTCTCCCGCCAATCCCATGCAAAGGTCATTAGTTTTATTCCTTCCACGACACATGAGTACACGGTGCCGAAGACGCCGGCGTTGGAATGTACTGTATGTGACCCTGGACGTTGACAGACACTCCTTCAGATGAAGTGGTAAGTTATCACCTAAGATGTTATTAATAAAAGAGGTCTGGGGTGAGGTGATGTCTGGTTCTGAAAAGGGAAGAATGTACTCACAATCCACCGTCTCCTAGAGGCGGAAGGAGTTTGGCCTAATGGTTAGAGCCTGGGCCTGGGAGTCAGAGGACCTGGGTTCTAATACTCGCTCTGCCACTGCCTGCGGGGTGACCTTGAACAAGCCAGTCAACTTCCCTGTGCCCCAGTCTCCTCATCAATACCTGTGGCTTGGTGGAAAGAACACGGGCTTGGAAGTCAGTGGTCTTGGATTCTAATCCCGACCCCGCCACTTATCAGATGTGTGACTTTGGGCAAGTCACTTTACTTCTCTGTGCCTCAGTGACCTCATCTTAAAAAGGGGATTAAGACTGTAAGCCCCACGTAGGGCAACTTAATAATAATAATTATAATGTTGGTATTTGTGAAGCGCTTACTATGTGCAGAGCACTGTTCTAAGCGCTGGGGTAGATACAGGGTAATCACGTTATCCCACGTGAGGCTCACAGTTAATCCCCATTTTACAGATGAGGTAACTGAGGCACAGAGAAGTGAAGCGACTTGCCCACAGTCACACAGCTGACAAGTGGCAAATCTGAGATTCGAACCCATGACCTCTGACTCCCAAGGCCAGGCTCGTTCCACTGAGTCACGCTGCTTCTCTAACTTGATCAGAGAACTTGATTACCTTGTATCTACCCCAGCGCTTAGAACAGTGCTTGGCACATAGTAAGTGCTTAACAAATACCATCATCATCATTATTATTATTATGTGGGGCAGGGACTATGTCCGAGGTGATTGTCCTAAATCTAGCCCAGTGCTTTGTACAGCGTTGGCACCTAGTAAGCACAATTATTATTATTATGGGATTGATTGGTACCTTCTCACCCCGGTGCTCCTGGGATTCTATGGAGAGGGTGAAATTTTAACTCCTACGGGTTCTCCGTAGTTTTGGCAACAATTGCTCAGTCAGTAAAGGTACACAGCATGTACTAAGTCCTCCCCTTCAGTACTCACGTGCAGATCGTTAAACTCTGTAGCTTCTTCTTACCTGTGATTTACTTTAGTGACTCTTTCTTCCACTAAACTGTAAATTTCTTGAATGCAGGAATCGTGTCTACTTACTCCAGGTGCTGAATACAGTGCTCTGCACGTGGTCGTGGCTCAATAAATTGCTTGATGGATTGGTGAAGACTGACAGGAGATCAGCAAGAAAACAATAGAACAGAAAGAGAAAGAAGGAAAGAAATCTCATCGTACGTAAGTGGTTTACAGGCCTCAAAAACCACCTTCCCACAGTAGAATCATCGCTACCTCAGCGTCAGATAATTCAGGCCATGCACTATCCAAGCCTCGCTCTCTCTCTTTCTACTGCTAAGCACTTTTGGATTGTTTCGCTGCTCATTCGCACCCCACCTTAGGCTGGGAAAGAGTAATGAAAGGGATAAAATTGACCCAAGTCAAATTCGTTACGTGGTTTCTGGGAATATTCAGTCCATTTCTACAGCTGTCGCCCACACTTGGGTAAGTTTCTCATTCATTCATTCGGTCGCATTTATTGAGCGCTTCCTGTGTGCAGAGCTGTACTAAGTGCCCGGGAGAGCACAATACAACAATAAATACATTCCTTGCCCACAGTGAGCTTACAGTCATTCAGACTTTCAGGCCCATCAGTGTTTAGTGTCACAGGCTTTTGGAAGGTGATTCAAACTGGCAAATGTCAAATTTGCCTTGCTCCTACTCACAGTCCTCAGTGGCCCCTCCTTCCCTTTCTAGCTAAACCCATCTAAACTGTAAGCTCATCCTCTAGGCTGTAAGCTTGTTGTGGACAGGGAATGTGTGTGTTTATTGTTGTATTGTATTCTCCCAAGTGCTTAGTACAGTGCTCCACACACAGTGAGCGCTCAACAAATAGGACTGACTGAACGAATGAATTAAATTCAATCAATGGTATTCACTGAACGATTCCTGAGTGCAGAGTAACTGTATTAAGCCCTTGGGAGATAATATGATAGAGTTGGTATTCACAATCTCTGCTCACAAGGAGCTTATAGTTTTAATGGATCAACAGAGCACAGGCCTCTCTCTGCACAATAGTTTTCTTTCATTCATTCATCCATTCTTTTTTTTTTTGATGGTCCACTTTGTGCAATATGATACTAGGTTCTTGAATATGTACCTTAGGAAAAAAAACAACATACAGTCCAAGCTCTCAGGGAACTTTCTAGGCACTGGAAGCAGGAGGAAAGATGGATGCAAATCAGTAAGAGTAATTTCCCCTCAGGGACCCCCACCGGAACCAGCTGAAAGAAGATTGGACAGGAGAGGTTGTATTCCACTTCTTAATCAACCCACTTCCTGATTTTCACTAGGCTTTCTGATGGACTTTCTTTCCATGACTGCAGTATGTATTGAATGTATTTGAATGTATTCCACTGATCTTGCGAGAATGCCACTTTCAGATAAGCTTTAACGGACTCCCAGGGAACAGTTGAAACCACTGGGAGAATCTGGCTCAGGATCTCCTCCATCTTCAGAACATTTTTGATTTTTGGAGACATGGAACTTGAGGCCCAGAGAGGTAAATGATTTGCCCGAAGCTACGTGGTTTGATTGGCCAAATCTTCCTTCTGGGCCCTGTGCTGCCTCCCCGTAGGAAACAGTCTCTCCCCAAGAAATGGAGGTCCCCACTTCTGACTAGCAAGTGTCTGGTGAGAAAGGGCGACTTCTTTAACTCCCAGGAATTTCAGTTAGGGGTGTGATTTACCCAACTACTAAGTGGTCCAAGCTTAGGGGAATAAGACACACACACACACACACACACCCCCACGTACGTAAGCTGCCGTCTCTACAGGAACCTGAAGGACATAGACCAGAGCCAGAAACACAAGTGTTCACAGCCACTTGGCATCTTCTTGTGCAATAGCTACAATCTCTCACCACCCTCAGGGTAAAGTCAGGAACTGAGGAGAAACAGGGCCCCTCTTGGTCTCAAACACAAATAAACATCCTCTTTCTCTTTCAGTGTCCAGGAAGGAATGGGGCAACATGTCTCCTCCCGTTTGAATCTTTTCTGCTGTGCTCCTGCCTTCCCGGGGTCTCTGGGCGCCGTAAAGACTCATTTTGTTAAATCTCTTTGCCCAACGGTGCAATCGCCATCATCTCATTCATTATCAAAAATAACCCCGAATGCCTTTCTGCACCTGATATGGTGCAACATAAATTAAGCAGGCATGGTCACTGCCTGGCAGGATGAGACAAGCTAAAATGGACCACACTATGTGGACCGATAATCCAGGGTGGACCAGCTGAAATTTGCGTCAAGGCAATCGTGGTCCCCACCCTTGGGCCCTTGTCCTGCACAATCTTTCTGGGAAATGGTAGCAGGGTCTCGAGGCAGCTCTTCCCCATCCCTGGATCATCCCCTCATCCCCCTCCCTCTGGGACCACCTCCCCTTCCCGAGTCCCCAAGTCGGTAACACACGGGGGGACTTGAAGGGGTTGAGGATTTGACGGCCCGCCCAAACCCAGGTAGAGCCTTTAGAGGCCTTCCTCGACTAAGCCCTCCTTTCCTCTCCTCCCACTCCCTTCTGCGTCACCCTGACCCGCTCCCTGTGTGCCCCCTCAAATCCAAAACACTTATGTACATATCCGTAATTTATTTCTTTATATTTCTGTCTGTCTCCCCCTCAAGACTGTAAGCTCACTGTGGGCTGGGAATGTGACTGTTTATTGTTGTATTGTACTCTCCCAAGAGCTTAGTACAGAGCTTACTGCAACATTATAATAATAATGATAATGGTATTTGTTAAGCACTTACTATGTGACAAGCAGAGTAATATGATGATGGTATTTGTAAAGCGCTTAATATATGCCGGGCACTGTTCAAAGTGCTGGGGTAGATAAAAGGTAGGCAGGTTGGACAGGTTCCCCTGCCTCAAATGGGACCCATAGTCTTCTTCCCCATGTTATAGAGGAGGGATCTGAGGCCCAGAGAAGTGAAGGGACTCGCTCAAGGTCACACAGCAGACAAGTGGCGGAGCCGGAATTAGAACCCAGGACCTTCTGACTCCCAGACCCCTGCTCGATCCACTACCCCATGCTGCTTCTCTAAGTAAGCACCATCCTGCCTTTCTACAATAAGCGCTCAGTAGATACACTTGACTGACAGACTCACTTCAGGTCACCCTGATGGTGCCCTCCTGGTTGCTACGGTGGCGGTACCTGGAAAGAATAGCGTGGAAGCTGGGACCTGGGACACGATGGGCTGTTCTCTCCCAAGCTCTAAATACAATGCTCTGCACACAGTAAGCGCTCAGTAAATACGACTGAATGAAAGAATGAATTAATGCAGTTTTCCAGAGTAGCTATCAACTCTGGAACGGCCCCCAGAGACTGATTCCGAGACTATTCGGTGCTCTGATGGGCCCCTTCCAGCCATGGATTGGGGGAAGGGGACAGGGCTGGGGTGTCGCCGGGTCTGGCAGAGGGGCACTCAGGCTACGCCATACCGGGCTCGCCCCCTCCTCACCAGGCCCTAAGCGGGCAACTGCAGACCACGGGGCAAACTCTGACCCGGAGGACTAACTTCGTAACGACGATAATAGTGATGATGATGACGATGGTATTCGTTAAGCGGTGACTAGGTGCCAGGCGCTGTACTGAGCACTGGGGTGGGTAGGAACATATCGAGTCCAACACGGTCCCCGCTCCACATGGGGCTCACGTTCTCAACGCCCTTTTCACAGATGAGGCAACCGAGGCACAGATGTGTTTCCACCCCACGAGCCTCGGGTCTCGGCCGTCTCTCCCGGCCATTTTGAGAAGGGTTTGCCAACGGAAGACAGGGGAAACAATTCAGATGCTGACAGGTGTGTGTGTGTAAGTGTGTCACGGATCCCCACAGAGCAGTTTGCAAAACAGGAAGAGTAAAGAAAGATTAAGAACACGTTTGCCCTTTCTGAGAGGCGGCCCAGAGGCTTTGAAGCAAAACTGCCGTTCAAAATAGATCCATTTCCGCGGCCCCGGTAACTCCCGTAGTCAGATTTCGGTTTTGGCGGCGGTCGAGCTTCGGGGTCGGGCTCTCTGACCTTCTGTTCCCCAGGTGCGGTTCTGCAGGGAGGTAGAGGCGGGGGCTGGAAAGGGAAGGAGGAGCAGGGAAGAGCTTTGGTCCGTTTTGCACTTTTTAGCCTCGAAGAGCCTTTTTAGGCTTGATCCAGTTGAGGGGTCTGAGTGGGATGGAAGGCCGGGCCTCAGCCCACCGATTCACCACGCGCCACCTACTGGACCCAGTGCGGAACCGCGGCTCCATTTCCCGGCCGGGCTCCCAGCTGCATTTGCCGGATTTGCCAACTTCTTCCAACTTCTTTTAAGAGTCTTTCGGTATTCCCCTTTGCATCCACCCTCCAGCGAAGGATTCAGCCGGGCTCCACCCATCCCCCGCGGGGATTTTCAAGCCAGGAAGACGCTCGGTTGGCGAGGCTTAGGCCCCCCGCAAGCCTGCATCCCCCAGAAGCGGGATTCACACACCACCCGGGAAGGACGGGGCGGGCCCAAGGGAGGAATACTCCCAACCACACGATCCACAGACTCCCTTGTTGGCCGGTGGTGTTCTTGGCCACGTAACTCTAAGAGCCTCTCGCGGTTGTCAACTGTGAACACTCTTTATCTGAGGTTCCACCCGCCGGAGGCACCAGAACGAGACCTTATTTCTATTCAGCCCAAGTTTCCGGAAGATACGGAGCAGAAGAGGGGGGAGGTATTATTCCCATAGTTAGTCAGGCAAGGAAAAGACAAACAGAAATGTTAAATCGGCCTTGTAAACAAGTTAAAAAAAAAAACAATAAAAAAGACAGCTCACTCTCCAACTACGAAGTACATAAGTGGTAAAATGAATAAGGTCAGCATTCTCCCTCCTACACATGTCATATTCCATGTCGACTACTGGATCGGTCTCCTCACTGACCTCTCGCCTTCCTGTTTCTCTTCTCTCCAGCCCATCCTTCACTCTGCCTCCCACATCATTTTTCTAAAATAACTCTTTCTGAGGACTTCTCCCCACTCCTCAGAGATCCCCAATGGCTGCCCGGCCATCTTGGTATCAAACAGGAACTCCTTTCCGGTGACTTTCAGGCACTCCATCAGCTCTCTCCCTCTTTCCCATCTTCATTCCTCTCCCACCGTAACCCGGTCGGCACCTAACACCAACCTGTTGGCATTGCTTCTGTCCCTTCTCTCTCACAGTCAATCTCTTGCTCACATCCTCCCTCCTGCTTGGAACTCCTTCCCCCTTCATATCTGCTGGACTTCCCATCTTTAAAGCCTTACTGAAATGAAATCGCCTCCAGGAAGCCTTCCTTGACTAACCTCATCTGCCCACCTCTCAAGTGCTTAGTACGGTGTTCCCCACATAGTAAATGCTCAAAAAAATCATCGATTGATTGATTCCCTACCCTATCCTCCCTCCCTCCTGTATCATCTATGCACTTGAGTCTGCATTCCCTAAGCATTTTGCTACACATCCCTCCTCCCAGCCCCATAGCATGGATTCCTAATACTCTGCCTCTTCCCCTAGCTGTAATTTATTTTACCATCAGATTCTCCCACTAGATTATAAACTCCTTGTGTGCAGAGCTTAGGACAGTGCTCTGCGCACAGTAAGCGCTCAGTAAATACGATTGAAAGAATGAAAGAGTAAACAGAAGCACTCCTGTTCCTGCTGTTTCCAGGTTGGTGCTGCTCCCAAGCTCCCTGCTAAAAACTTCAGGGACTCACGGTCTTCCTTCCGGCCTCTCAACCAGAGGCCGTTTGGACAAAAGGAGAGCAGTCGGGGAACACGAGATGGCACGCGAGGTCCTGGAGCGGTCCCTCGACCTGGAAGTGGAAATGACATAACCCAGGCAGAGCACTGACAAGGGAGCACAGACGAGACAGCTAGGGGTGGGTAGGGAATGTCTCTGTTGTCTCATTGTGTCGTAATCTCTCAAGCATTCAGTACAGTGCCCTGCACACAGTGAGCACTTGGCACGTACCCCTGATTGACCGAAGGAGAGAGGAGAAAGGTAATGACGGGAGAGCAGCCGGAGGAGAGGGTAAAGAAGGATGGCAGGAAAAGGGGATGGGTGGATTGGTGAGTCACACTTGTCTCGGAGCAGGACCCACCATCCAATCAACATGTAGGTCACGCTGAGGTGTGAATTTTTCGGGTTAGACACCTAAGCTATTTTGAAAAGCCTCTGCCAGAGACTTTGGGAGCAAAAGTAGCCCGACCTAATTTCTAGCACACAAGATTAGGAGTCAGGAGACCTGGGCTCTAATCCCCCCTTCCCCGTTTGCCCGGACCTCAGTTTCCCCATCTGTAAAATGGGCATCCAATCCCCGTTCTTCCTCCTACTTAGACTGTGAGCCCCTTGAGAGACAAGGACTGTGCCTGAGCTGGTTATCTCGAATCTACCCCAGCGCTTGCTCGACACATAGTAAAGGCTTAACAGATACCACAGTTTTTATTATTAGCAGCAACAGGGGTAAAGCGCTAGGGAAATTCAAACAGGGAGCGCTAACAGAGCAGGTTAAAGGTTTTGCAGGGGATGAAAAAGCCCATCAAGACCGAGAGACAAGTCCCAGGAAGAATCGGTTGTCTCCCTCTGTAGACTGTAAGCTCGATATGGGCAGGGACTGTGTCTGACAACTCTGTTGTACTTGTACTCTCCCAAATGCTTAGTATAGTGTTCTGCACATAGTAAGTGCTCATTAAGTGCCATTGATTGATTGCTTGGGAGTTAAGGCACATCTTGCCCAGTTCCTCTTCCAACCAGGATTAGGGTGACCCGTTCTGTAGGCAATGAGGGGCAGAGGCCTGCTTTCCTCCCCAGGCCGCCCGCTGAAATGACAGCTGTCGGTTCTTCCAAAAAGCAGGAATTTAATCGACAACCACTGTGAGGAAACCCCCCGGTGCGTTCCCAGTAGGTAGCCGAGGTACAGAGAAGTTAAGTGACTTGCGCGAGGTCACACAGCAAGAAATTGGCAGAGCCACCAGTAACGATAATTGTTTTGGTACTTGTTAAAGCCTCCTCTCAGGATGGCACCTGCAGAGTTTCCAGGACTGTACCAGTCTCAGCTCTGGGAGGGAGAGTCAAGCAGAGGTATTACCATTCCACTCCCAGCTTGGCCAGTGGCTGGCGAGTGGAAGGCCATCTGCTATATGTCAAAACTCACCTGTGCTAGGCAGCAGAGACGTGGAAGAGAGTCGAGGGCAGAGACTCTAGTTTACTGCGCGGAAGAAGGCGATGTAAATCACTTCTGTATTTTTATCAAGAAAACTATGGATACACTATCAGAACGATGGCAGATGGAGGTGGGGTGTTCTAGGAGAGAGAAGTCCATGATGCCGCTACGGGTCGGAAATGACACCACAGCATAAGACAAGACACGACTTGTTAGAGCACTTACTATGCGCCAAGCGCTGTTCTAAGCTCTGGGGGAGATGCAAGTTAATCGGGTTGGACACAGTCCCCGTCCCACATGGGGCTCAGTCTTAATCCCCATTTTACAAATGAGGGAACTGAGGCACAGAGAAGTTAAGTGACTTGCCCAAGGCCACACAGCAGATATGTGGCAGAGCGAGTATCGGAACAGGTCCTTTGACTCCCAGCCTTGTGCTGTTTCGACAAGGCCGCGCTGTTTCTCATTAGTTTTTATTTTTTAATACGGTGTTTGCTAAATGGCAGGCACTGTTCTAAGCACTGGGTTAGATACAAGGTTGCCAGGTTAGACACATGGGGCTACAGTCTCAATCCCCGTTCTACAGATGAGGTAACCGAGGCACAGAGAAGTAAAAAGACCTGACCAAGGTCACACAGAGGACAAGTGGCAGAGCTGGGTTGAGCACCCAGGTCCTTCTGATTCCCAGGCTTGTGATCTATTCACAAGACCGTGCCACTTCTCAGTTAAATTAAAAAAGTGGAGCAGGAGAGAGGTGGATTTCACCGGAGGAGCCGTAGTGTAAATAGAGTCTGTCAGAGGTCTGCCCGAGTGCCGGGCGTGGAATCCTTGAACGTCTGGCTCCTGAGCGTCAGTTAAGCCCGGGCCCTGCATGTCCCGGGGCCTGATGCTAAGGGAGCTGGAGAAGAAGGCCAAGAGAAGCAGTGTGGCCTACTGGATAGAGCACAAGCCTGGGAGTCAGAAAGACCTGCGTTCTAATCCCCGCTCTGCCGCCTGTCTGCTGTATGACCTTCGGCAGGTCACTTGACTTCTCGGTACCTCTGTTGCCTCATCTGTAAAATGGGAATTAAGACTATGAGTCCCACATGAGACACGGACTGTGTCCAAACTTGTATCTACCCAATAGTAGATATGCATAATAAGCACCGAACGGATACCATAAAAAGATCATTGGTGACTACGACAGGATAATTTTCCCTCCAAGATAAATGGCCGAGCTCCCTAAAAACTCTCTGAGGCTGCTGAAAGTGATCTGCTGGCAGAAGTGTGACTTTTTCTTTCTAGTAGCTGGAGTACTAGTAATGATAATAATAATAATAACGTTGGTATTTGTTAAGCGTTTACTATATGCAGAGCACTGTTCTTAACGCTGGGGTAGATAGAGGGTAATCAGGTTGTCCCACGTGAGGCTCACAGTTAATCCCCATTTTACAGATGAGGTAACTGAGGCACAGAGAAGTCAAGTGACTTGCCCACAGTCACACAGCTGACAAGTGACATGTTTATTGAGCACCCACTGGATGAGGTTATCAATATTTATTTTATTATTCCGCAGAAGCGTGAGATGCTTTCCCTGCCCATTAGATGCTTACACTCTAATGGGAGAGAAAAACATTAAAATGCTTACACATAGTGGATTCAGGATTCATGTCATCAAGGCAGATGTTGGTATTTTCTAAATTTCATTTTTATTTTTTAATGACATTTATTAAGTGCTTACTATGTGTCAAACACTGTTCTAAGCTCTGAGGGAGATATAAGTTTATTATAATAATAATAATAATAATAGTGATGGTCCTTGTTAAGTGCTTACTATGTGCCAAACACTGTTCTAAGCTCTAGGGTAGATACAAGGTAATCAGGTTGGACGCAGCCCCTGCCCCATGTCATGCTCAAAGTCCTAATCCCCATTTTACAGGTGAGATAACTGAGGCTCAGGGAAGTGAATTGCCCAAGGTCTTGCAGCAGGAGAGTGGAAGAACCGGGATTAGAATCTAGGGCCTTTTGACTCCCAGGCCTGTGCTCTCTTCACTAGGCAACGCTGCTTCTCTGAAGAGCTACGTCCCCTTTAAATGACATGAAGAATGGATTGTCTTCTGGTGGCTGTTTTGAAAGAAACATTATCATCATCATGCCCCAAGGACCAGCTATGTTGGTGATATCGAGAGGGACCGTGATTTTGCCGGGTGACCGAAGCCCTCCCACCCCGTCAACCCAAGGCCCTTTGAGCCCCAGCAGTGATCCACCTTATATCTTACCTCGTATCTACCCCAGCACTTAGAACAGTGCTTGGCACGTAGTAAGCACTTAAATACCATCATTATTATTATTATTAATTTCCAGCCCTGGTTGTTGAGCCCTATAAGCCTGAGAAACTATGGAGCTTGTACTGTACTCTCCAAAATGTATGTGGTTCGCATCTAGTAAGCACTCAATAAATACCATTGATTGAGTGAATGATGAATTAATAATGCTTCCCTAGTTAACCCTCAACTAGCTTGAGAGGCAGCGTGGCCTAATGGATAGAGCGCAGGTCTGGTAGGCAGAGGGACTTGTGTGACCTTGGGTAAGTCTCTTCATTTCTCTGGGCCTCAGTTACCTCGTCTGTAAAATGGAGAGTGAGACTGGGAGCCCCATGTGATCCATAGGTTGTGTCCAACCTGATCCAGCGCTTAGAACAGTGCTTGGCACATAGTAAGCGCTTAACAAATACCATCATAATTATTATTAAACTGTATCTACGCCAGTGCTTAGTATGGTGCCTGACACAAAGCTTAACAAATACTATAAACCCCCCAAAACTTTGGGGAGCTGACTAGGATATCTCAAGAAAGGTGTATCTTAGAGGCAAAGGTTGACCACTTCCTGGGGAAAATGAAGGCAGGGTTGATAAATTACCCTTGCTTGCCAAGTTGGTGTGGAGCAAAAACTAACACCAGTTTGGAAAACTTCTGCAAAAACCACAACTTGCTTTGCAGCTGTAATAGTGAAATCTCCCTCACTGGCCAGTTAATATAGCGATTTGCTGCTAGTGCTTTTGGTTTCAGTTTTGCAGAAGGGCTGAACAGCATTACCATGAGGCGGTGAAGAGAGGGATCTTTTTTTTTTTAATAAATTGTATTTTAGGGTTTGTTAAGCACTGACTATGGGTCAGACACTGTACTAAATGCTGGGATAGTAATAATAATAATGATGGCATTAGTTAAGCGCTTACTATGTGCCGGGCACTGTTCTAAATGCTGGGATAGATACTAGGTGTCCCATGTGGGGCTCATAGTCTTAATCCCCATTTTACAGAGGAGGTAACCGAGGCACAGAGATGTTTAGTGACTTGCCCAAAGTCACACAGCTGATAAGTGACGGAGCCAGGATTAGAATCCACAACCTCTGACCCCCAAGCCCGTGCTCCTGCCACTAAGCTAATGAGGTAAGTTCGTTGTGGGGAGGACACATATCTGTTTATTGTTTTATTGTACTTTCCCAAGCGCTTACTATTGTGCTTTGCACACATAGAGCATGAAATAAATACGATTGAATGAATGAATGACACAGTCCATGCCCCACACTGGGCGCACGGTCTTAATGCCCATTTTACAGATGGGGGTAACCGAGGCACAGAGTAGGGAAGTGAAGGGACTTGCCCAAGGTCACCCAGCAGACGAGTGACAGAGCTGGGATTAGGACCCAGGTCTTCTGAATCCCAGGCCCGTGTTCTTTCCACTAGGCCACTTTGCTTCGGGATCCTCTCCTGAAAGAATATGTTTGTATGTGCTTCCCGATTTGCCAGGAGCCTGCTTGTTGGACAGATGTTGTCCGAGGGAAGGACTGGTGCTCTTTTTGTTCCCCTTGCTCTCTCCTGGGCTGCTTGGACTCTCCAGGCAAGGTCCCTAGGCCCCTAGCAGCTGGAAGCCGGAAAAAAAAACACAACTAAGGGCTGAGAATCAGGTGAAAATCCAGACGTCAGGGTCCCTGGGGCGGACTCCAAGGAGGTTCCGGTGGAATGTGGCTCCACAAACATCGGTCGTATTGTCTGCTTTATTCAAAGAAGATTTAGGCCACAAAATAATTTTCTACTAAAAAAAATCCTTTCAAAAATGTGCCTGTCCTGTGACAAAAGGGCCACTGTCTAACTGAGTTACTGCCTTGTAAAAGAAGACAGAGGAAATGCCAGAGGTCTGCAGGAGCAGCCAGGCCAGGTATAAGAGAATGAACACAAGCTCCAGATTCGGGATGCGGAAGGCTAGGCAAGCGTCCACTTCCAGAAAGTGAGAAAATGAAAACACTCATGCCAGTTAAACCTGATTTCCAGAATGCCAATTTCTTGAGCGCCGAGAATCTGTTAGATAATTTCCAAAAAATGCCAAGAGTCTACAGGGCAAATATCCAAAACCCTCTTTCCAACCTTCCAACAATAACATTACATGCAATACGTATTAAATATGTTATTAGACGGGAGATTTTATTACCTGCATACTTGGTATGGTCTCACACAATTCGATGAGAAGACACATTAACCACTTAAAGTCAGAAGTCTGACCGAAATGACTCTTGGTTCCAGATAATTTTATTTTTTTACAGGCCGCTACTTAACCCCAGACTGGATCCTATTGAAAGACATACGGGTTAAGGTAATGCCAGAGAAACTTGTGAGGGGAGAAAAATTATGAGAACTTTCACTTCTCCTCTTCCTCCCTCCTTCACCCCAAAATATAATGCTGGTAAAATGTAGTTTCTGTGAATGATTCAGTTGTGAACGTCCTAGGGAGGAGAAAGCCACCATGTCTTGAAGTTTTAGACTGAACTAAATCATGAGGCAAAATATATTTAGCAGAGGTTGTTTGGCGAGAAGAGTGGAAAAGCAGGCCAGGATTTCAAAGGCTTTGTGAAGCCAAAAAAGAGCAAGTTTAGAAGGGGGACTTTCCCTGATTAACCCTCTTCAAATAACTCAGCAACAGCAGGTCAAATCATGATAGTATTTTCTTCTTAATATCTGTGGATATTTTGGATATTTGGGGTATGCCCCGGGATTAGAGAAATGATACCTGTGGATAACTCTACCGAACCCTTTATGACTTTGTTGTAGATAAGTTGGAATTTGGGAGTGACAGTGTCTAATTATACTTATTATTATATGTAAACTCCTTCTAGACTCTAACTTCCTTCTTGACTGGGAGGTCATGGTGGGCATGGAATGTGTCTGTTTGTTGTCGCATGTTCCCAAACTCTTAGTGCAGTGCTTTACACACAGTAAGCGCTCAATAAATAGGGTTGAATGAATGTTATACTGTTGTGTTGTACTCTCCCGAGCACTTAATACAGCTCCCTGCACACAGTAAGCACTCAATAAATACAATTGATTGATTTATGGAAGCAGAACGGATACATGACAAGCAAGTATCAGCGTGGCCTAGTGGATAGAGCAAGGGATTGGGAGTCAGAAGAACCTGGGTTCTAATCCCAGCTCCACCACTTGTCTGCTGTGGACCTTGGGCAACTCACGTAACGTCTCTTTGCCTCATCCGTAAAATGGGGATTAAGACTAGGAGCCCCGTGTAGGACACAGATTTTTCCAACCCAAATACCTTGTATCTATCTCAGGACTTAGTGCCTGGCACATAGTAAGTGCTTAATAAATAATAATAATAATATAGGACAAAGCAGACTCATTCCCTGCCCTCATGCAGCTTACTAGTTAAAAGGAGAAGCAAATAGTAAATGTTTAACAAATACCATTAACAAAAAGAAAAGAAAAGAGGTATAATGAGAGAGGGTCAGTTGTTCCTGTGGGCACGAGGGGGGCACTCTGCCATTCCTCACCCTGCCACCCACCCAAGAAGTTCCTTGTACTCAAAAGTTGTATAGTAGTAATTTTTTCACTGAAAGTGGGGTACTGTCCTAAGCACTTGGGGAGCACAGCAAGCACACAAAACCGACTCCAAACCCCCGAGGAACTTACATTCTAATGGAGTTTATATCGCTAGGAGCTTCCATTCAAAAGTCATCTCCTCCTTCATGAAGTCTTCCTAGGTTGACCTTCCCCACAGGGTGTTTTTCCAAACTCCCCTTAGGCCTCATACCTATATATACCTGTACATGCATAGTTGGGTGTGCGTATGCTTATCCATGTTTTTATTGATATGGATTTAGGTAATTATCTAGTTTTCTGTCCTGCTTCTCCCTGTAACTAGTAAGCTCCATAAGGGCAGGGGATGAATCTGGTTTGTCCTGAATTATTATTATGATGATGGTATTTGTTAAGTGCTTACTCTGTGCCAGGCACTGTTATAAGCCCTGGGGTAGATACAAGGTAATCAGATTGGACATAGTCCGTGTCCTACGTGGGGCTTACGGTCTTAATCCCTATTTTACAGATGAGGGAAGTGAGGCCCAGAGAAGTCAAGTGACTCGCCTAAAGGCAAGTGGCAGCACCAGGGCTAAAACCCAATCCTCTGACGCCCAGGCCTGTTCTCTATCCACTGGGCCCCGCTGCTTCCTTCTATCAATGTCTCACAGGGCCCAGTAGAGTTCTCTGCACACAGACCCCGAAGAAGGAAGCTGAGTGTGAGGATCTGGGGTTCGGGGGCCTCTCCCAAATGACTGCAGAAGTCGTACCTGGTCTATAATCCGGGTCTGGAGTGGACTGAATGTCCTAGTGCTGTGAAAGTGGACCTGGCCCTAACATGGCTTTAATCATGTATTGTAACATTCTCTGGGAAGGAGTGCATGTTCTACTTCATTCATTCATTCATTCATTCATTCATTCATTCATTCATTCATTCATTCATTCGTTAGTTATTTCAAACGTATTTATCGAGAGCTTACTGTGTGCAGAGCACTGTACTAAGCACTTGGGAGAGTACATTATAACAATAAACAGACACATCCCCTGCCCATAATGAGCTAAGAGTCCAGAGGGGAAGACAGACATTAATGTAAATAAATAAACAGCATGGCATAGTGGATAGAGCATGGGCCTGGGAGTCAGAAGGTCATGGGTTCTAATCCCAGCTCTGCCACTTTTCTGCTTTGTGGAACTTCACTTCTCCATCCCTCAGTTCCCTCATCTGTAAAATGGGGATTAAGAATGCGAATCCTATGTGGGACAAGGACTGTGTCCAACTTGATTTCCTTGTATCCACCCCAGCACTTAGTACAGTGTCCGGCACATAATAAGTGCTTAACAAATACCAGAATTATTATTATTCTTATATGTACATAAATGCTGTGGGGCTGGGAGTGGGGATGAATAAAAAGAGCAAGTCAGGGCAAGGCAGACGGGAGTGGGAGAAAAGGAATGGAGGGCTTAGTTAGGGAAGGCCTCTTGGAGGAGAAGTGCCTTCAGTAAGGCTTTGAAGCGAGGGAGAGTAATTGTCTGTCGGATATAAGGAGGTAGGGCTTTGCAGACCAGAGGCAGGACATGGGTGAGAGGTCGGTGGCGAGCTAAATGAGATCAAAGTACAGTGAGAAGGTTGGCATTAGAGGAGCGAATTGGGCAGGCTGGGTTTTTCTACACACGGAGATCCTCAGATCCTACCCCTCTAGGGTGGAATCAGACACTGAACCTTCAGAACTCAAGACGCGGTTTCCGACAATCCCGTAACATGATGAGGTTTGGGACTGACCTTTTGAAGAGGTGGCCCAAAGTGAGAAGGCTTATCCTTGCCCTGAACTATTCGGCTGTGCTGAATCCAAGGCGCAGAGGGTTCAGGGTAATGCGGCTGTCTGTACCGCTTGCTGGACGTTGTTAAAAGCCCCCGTCTTTTATTTTCCAAGGAGAGCCGCAGCCTGAAGGAACCTGTCACAGAGAGTGCAATGACTGCAACCTGGATATCGAGGAGATTGACACCGACCTCAATGAAGAGACTCTGGCGCAGTATGGGTTATTAATAGAGTGTTATTTGCTCATGTTTACAAAGATATAAATAAGTGAGTAAATGTGCTTTGGAAATTGCTCAGAGACCTCACCAGAGCAACAGAGCGAAGAGGAGAGTGTCATTCTCACAGGCTGACTTTGGGAATCGAGGAAGCAGCGTGGATAGACGACAATGGGGCCTGGGAGTCAGAAGGACCTGGGTTCTAGTCCCGACTCCACCGCTTGTCTGCTGGGTGACCTTGGGCAAATCATTTCACTTCTATGTGCCTCAGTCGCCTCATCCCTAAAATGGGGATTAAGACTGGGAAGCCCATGGGAGACAGGGACTCTGTTCAACCTGACTCGCTTGAATCTACCCCAGTGCTTAGTAAGGTGCCTGGCACATAGCGCTTAACAGATATCATAAAAAAACACAACCTACACCCAGTGAGGATGTCGCGTGCATTCACATTAAGTAAATTAATTATTTAATGCTCAACTGCTATAAGTGGGCTAAGTATTAATACCGCAATGTGGATTTTGCATTCTATCACCAACATAAATATTTTTTCCTCTTGTAAAATTTCAGTCTCTAGTCAGGCAGTCAATCGTGTTTATTGAGTGCTTACTTTGTGCAGAGCACTGTACTAGGCACTTGGGAGAATATGATATATACGATATAACACACATTCCCTGCCCACAATTACCCTATTGTTTAGAATCTCCCCCCTTCTAGACTGTGAGCCGGCTGTGGGCAGGGATTGTGTCAGTTCCTGAACTGTACTTTCCAAGTGCTTAGTACAGTGCCCTGCACGCAGGAAGCGCTCAGTTTATACAATTGAATGAATGAATGAATAATTGCCTGCGATTTGTAAATCGTTTTTGTCCTTGGTTTGCTGCTGGAGTAAGGTCGACCCATTGCTTTTCTCTCCTTGCCAGAGGGAGTGATCCTGTTAGAATTGGAGGGAAGTCTTCAGGAATTAGAAGGAAATGCTCGGGCTAGATTAACAACTTCATGTTCCTGGAAGGAAATCACTGTTGGAGCTGTTATATGGAAAGGGGAACGAGCTTTTGCAGGCATGGGAAAGGTGTGATAAATCCAGATACAACAAGAGAGCCTTGTCTGGTGGGCAGTAATGGAGCCCTGAGTTCCAGAGAGTTCTCACTGTAGGGAGTGAGGTACCGTTAACTCAAGTGTGACTTGGCAGTGGTGTCTGGGAGCTAAGGAAGAATAGTAGCAGTTATACTGGCAGTAATAATAGTAATCGTAGTATTAATGGAAATAGAATTTATTAAATGCTCTACTCTGTGCAGAATTCAACACAGTCCCTGTCCCTCTTGGGATCAGGAAGCTAAGAGTTTTAAGTGGGGAGAAGAGATTGGAATCAGAATACATCAGGAGTAAGAGAGTGGATAGCTAATACATTCATAGCAGAAGCTAAGAGGAACCTTAAAGGGCCAAATAAAGACCAGGGCATTTCAAACGGATTTGATTCATCGTAGTTGTAAGACTTTCCCACAGGTGGTATACAGTCTCCATTCTGTACCACCAGAAATTCACCAGTGGAAATAGGGGCATTGCCAGAATGTCCAGAATGAGGAATTTACCAGATAAGGTGAACAGTAAACAACTTGTTTACATTATACCCAACAGTTATCTAAAGCAAACAATTTCCACCCCTCCTGCCGAGAAAAGGATACTTCAGTGGTTTACTTAAGGATCTCTTGCTGAGAGCCACTTGATTGAAAAGCACAACTCTTGCTGAGTTTTCTGCCTCCTAAGAAACTTCCAAAGAAATTCTAACTCCTGGGTCTGCCATTTGTCTGCTATGTGACCTTGGGCAAGTCACTTAACTCCGCTGGGGCTTCAGTCAACTCATCTGTAAAATGGGGATTAAGATTGTGTGCCCTACATGGGCCAGGGACTTTGTCCAACCTGATTAATTTGTTCCTACCCCAGATCTTAGTACAGTGCCCGGCACATAATATGACTTAACAAGTACCATTAAAAAGATCAATTTCAGGGTCTTACAGCCTTTTCCTCCCTAGAAGTTCTTCCTCAGGCCTTTCCTTTCATTCAGTCCTATTTACTGAGTGCTTACTTACGGATGATTGTCAACGGAAATGAAGGACATGAAAAAGATGTCACCGATGAGAGAGATAAGAGCAAAGCACAGTTGGCTTAAGGGTGAACAAAATAAATAACTGAGTACACGTAATAATAATAATAATGTTGGTATTTGTTAAGCGCTTACTATGTGCAGAGCACTGTTCTAAGCGCTGGGGTAGACACAGGGGAATCAGGTTGTCCCACGTGGGGCTCACAGTCTTAATCCCCATTTTACAGATGAGGGAACTGAGGCACAGAGAAGTTAAGTGACTTGCCCACAGTCACACAGCCGACAAGTGGCAGAGCTGGGATTCGAACTCATGAGCCCTGACTCCAAAGCCCGTGCTCTTTCCACTGCGCCACGCTGTTTCACAAGCTACGTGCTTCACACGTAGATACATGAGTGCAAAGGAAGGTGAAAATAAGATCAGATGTTCTAGAGTTGACATCTGGAGTTGATGGTATGGCTCAGGGTTCTGGGAAATGATCGGAAAGACTTATCGGGATTTTAGGAGGGCTTTGAACATAGGGAGAGCTGGAGTCTGCCTAATATGGAGTGTAAAAGAGTTCCAAGCTGGAAAATAGCCAGAGCAAGGGGATGGAGTCTGGAGATTCAAGAGCGAGGATCATCTAGAAGGTTGGCTTGGAAGGAGTAAAGACCACAATTACCTGATGGAGGAGAACCACAGAGTTGATTGAGAGGAGTTTTTGTTTGCTGTGGAGAGACACAGGATGCCCATAGAGAGGAGAGAAGAGGAGAGATGCGGGTTTAGGAACATGATATGTGCAGCAGCATGAATATAGGTTGGAGGGAGGAGAGTAGCAGTGATAGTATTTATTGAGCACTGTGTGCAGAGCAATGTACTAAGTGCTGGAAAAGAGTACACAAGGGGGAATTAGACACTGAGCCTGTCCCTCAAGGATTTCACAGTGTTTGAAGGGGAGAGGCTGGGGAACTGTGAGACCAGTGAGGAGGCTAATGAAATTCTCTAGTTGTGGCAAGACCAGAGCTTGTACCAGGGTGATATAGTTTGGGAGGAGGCGAAAGGGTGAATCCTGGAGACGTATTGCAGTAAGAACTGACAGATTTTGACAAGAGATGATAATTATGGTATTTGTTAAGTGCTTACGATGTGCCAAGCACTGTTTTAAGCACTGGGGTAGATACAAGGTTGTCCCACGTGAAGCTCACAGTCTTAATCCCCATCTTACAGATGAGGTTACTGAGACACGGAGAAGTTAAGTGACTTGCCCAAGGTTACACAGCAGACAAGTGGTGGAGCCAGGATTAGAACCCACAACCTCTGACTCCCAAGCCCGTGCTCTTTCCACTAAGCCACATGCTTCTCATGTGAGAATTGACCGAAGAATCGAGGTTGTTCAACACCACAGCACGTATCTTTAAATGATTTATTATGAATCACTTATTCATATTAATGTCTGTCTTCCGCTTTAGACTGTAATCTCATTATGAACAGGGGAAGTGTCTGCTAATTCTCTTGTATTGTACTCGCCCGAGCTCTTAGAACGGTGCTCTGCACATAGTAAGCTCTCAATATATACCATCGATTTATTGATTGACTGACTGACATCAAAGTTGCAAATTTTTTAGTCTGGGAGGGTGGTGTTGCTATCGACTGAGATGGGAAAGCTACGGGGAGGAGTGAGCGTAGGGGGAAAGATGAGGACTTAAAAAAAGAGGAGGACTTATATTTAGAACATCTTGAGTGTGAGTTGCTGTCAGGACACTCGAGTGAAAATGTCCTGGAGGCTAGAGGAGATGTGGGATTGGTGGTCAGATAAGAGGTCAAGGCTAGAGAGATAGATTTGGCAGTTGTCCACATAGAGGTCATTATTAATGCTATTTGTAGAGAGTTTATTGAGTACTAAGCGCTTGGGAGAGTACAATACCACAGAGTTGGAAGACACGTTCCCTGCCCACAACGAGCTTACAGTCTAGAGGGGGAGACGGACTTTAATATGAATAAATAATCGATCATATATAATTTATAGATTTGTACATAAGAGCTGTGGGGCTGAGGGTGGGGCGAATATCAAATACCCAAAGATCACACCTCCAAGAGCTTAGACGATGCAGAAGGGAGAGAGGACAGGGGAAAAAGAGGTCTTAACTGTCTGGAGATTTGACTTAAATAAGGCTTTGAAGGTAGGGAGACTGATGGTCAGGCATATATATGGAGGGGGAGGGAATTCCAGGCCAGGGAGAGGAAAAGAGAAAGGGGTCAGAGGTGGGGTAGATGGGATCCGGGAAATAGACAAGGTGGTAGGTGAAGCCAGGTGAGCAGATAAAGCTCTCTGAGAGAGTGAGGGTAAAGTGAGAGGAATAGAGGAGCCAGAATAGCATCTTGTGGGGTCCTCTCTGTGAGAGGATGAGGGAAAGGAGGAATCAACAAACAAAACTGAGAAGGAGCATTCAGAAAGGGAGGAGGAGAATCAGGTGCATACTATGCTAGAAAAGCCGAGTCCTGAGAGTGTTTCAAGGAGGAGGAAGGGGTCCATGCTATCAGAAGCTTAGTGGATAGAGCATGGGCTTGGGTTCTAATCCCAGCTCCATCATCTGTCTCCTGTGCGACCCTGGGCAAGCCACTTAACTTCTCAGTGCTTCGGTAACATCGTCTGTAAAATGGGGATTAAGACTGTCCACCATTCCTGAGGCCCATCGGTGGCCACCCTTGTCTACGTTCCTGAGGGCCATCGGTGGCCACCTTCGTCTACATTCCTGTGGGTCATCAGTTGTCACCTTCATCCACCATTACTTGAGGGCCATCAGTGGCCACCTCTGGGATGGTTGGGCACTTCTGAGCACACACGGTTTGTCTGCATATGTGTGGTGACCCTTGTAGGTTTCTAGGACTGCGAGGGATTAGACATTTCCTCTGTTTATAAAAGCAGCTGTGCCCCTATGCGCCCAGGTCACGTATCAGTTGTGCCACTCCTAGAAAGGAAGCCCTGGCTGTTTTTAGGTCCTATCTGAACAGGGATCGGAAATGACTTAGCTTGGGCCAGGTTGGACATAGGGACTCTTCTCTGCTGACTTCCCCATTGCCCCTGACACCCCCCACCCCTTCCTCTTCCCCCTCCCCTTGGAGGACTGCAGTAATAATAATATTGTTGGGATTTGTTAAGCGCTTACTATGTGCAGAGCGCTGTTCTAAGCGCTGGGGTAGATACAGGGTAATCAGGTTGTCCCACGTGAGGCTCACAGTTAATCCCCGTTTTACAGATGAGGTAACTGAGGCACGGAGAAGTGAGTGACTTGCCCACAGTCACACAGATGACAAGTGGCAGAACCGGGAGCTGAACCCATGACCTCTGATTCCGAAGCCCGGGCTCTTTCCACTGAGCCCGCTGCTTCCCCCAGTGAGGCTCCTGCCCTCGGACATCGACTGCACCCCATCACACCCTGCCCTAGCTATATTGTGGTATTTGTTAAGTGCTTACTATGTGTCAAGAACTGTGAACCTGTTGTTGGGTAGGGATTGTCTCTATCTCTTGCTGAATTGTACCTTCCAAGCGCTTAGTACGCTGCTCTGCATACAGTAAGTGCACAATAAATACGACTGAATGAAGGAATGAAATGTACTGAGCACTGGGATAGGTACAAGATAATCATTCCCACATGAGGTTTACAGTCTGAATAGGATGGAGAAGAGATATCAAATCCCCACTTTGCAGATGAGGAGAATGAGGCACAGAGAAGTGAAGTGACTAACCCAAGGTCACCCAGCAGACTAATGCCAGAGCCTGGATTAGAACCCAGGTCTTCATTCATTCGTTCAATTGCATTTATTAAGCACTTACTGTGTGCAGAGCACGGTACTAAACGCTTGGAAAAGTACTGTACAGCAATAAAGAGTGACAATCCCTGCCCGCAATGAGCTCACAGTCTAGAGGGGGGAAGACGGACATTGATACAGATAAACAGGTATCAGTATAAATAAATAGAATTACAGATCTATACATAAGTGCTGTGGGGCGAGGAGCGGGGTGAAGAGAAAAGAGAGCAAGTCAGGGCAATGCAGAAGGGAGTGGGAGAAGAAGAAAAGTGGGGCTTAGTCTGGGAAGGCCTCTGATTCTGGGAGGTATTTTGACTTTCAGGCCCATGATCTTTCCACTGGGCATACAGCTTCTCTAATATAATTTCTGTGCGTGCATTAAGCTATTTTAACATAGCATGACTTGAACGGTGTTCCTAAGGCAGAGCGCCGACGTCACTCGAGAAACCGAGATAGCGTTGGAAACGTCAAAGAGGCATGTTGAGCTCACACACTATGTCATAACATGAGACAGCATACTTGTGTTACTTCTCTATTGCCACGATGAATGTACATTATAATAAAGTAGAATTTTGACCGTACAGTGCTCTGACCCGATTTTTAGTTTTCTGGTCTATTTTTCAGTCCTTGAAAATGACAAGGTACCTCGGGGAGAAACACTTTCCAGGCTCTTACCTCTAAACAGCCAGATTCATGCCAAGTCATTTCAGATGAGTCAACATTTGGTCCTCATAACCATAGTTACCTCCCTGTCGAGTGCTTGAGTCACTGATTCCCTTCTGGCTCGACTGCAGGCCGGGTAAACAACCCGGGCCTCCGTCTACCGGACGGACGGAGATCGACGGGACCAGGTCACCATTTTGTTGCCCCCCTCATGCCAAGAAGTTCCCATGTGTCCCTTCACATCCCATTCAGAGGATCATGGCGGAGTCTCCGGGACAATTCCCTCCCAAGTGGGTGTAGACTTATTTCCTGGCTGCTCGAACGCAAATACACTGCAATCTCTTGCAGGATTGTTACGGCAACATAATTGGCAGCGTGGACACAACTTCAACAGTAAGTCCACACTTTCTCGTGCCCTTGGGTCTGGTGTTTTCCTTGCGCTTAGAACAGTGCCTGGCACATAGTGAGCTCTTAACAAATACCCTTATTATGATGATGATGGAGGTTATTTAGCCCTCCATATGGACCAACCGAGGGTCTTTGAACTTCCATGTTTTCGAATCTGTGGCAGTAATGCCCTCCTTGGCCCCCGTTCACCTGAGAAATCACCCCAGTGATGAGTCTCAGTCCTTTAGTTGTAAGTGCTTAAGGGCCATTCAGAGATTTATTTGTTGAGCAAATAGCTCAACATCAACAGAACAAGGATATTGTGAGCTGGGAGCAGTATATTCCAACACCCTTAGATCCCTTGATGCGTCCACCTCCTGACAAGGTTCTTTTTTATGGTGTTTATTAAGCACTTTCGATGTACCAAGCCCCGTTCTAAGCACTGGGTAAGATGCAAGTGATCAAGTTGTACACCGCCCATGTCCGGCGTGGGGTTTACTGTCCTAATCCCCATTTTACAGATGAGGTAGCTGAGGCCCAGAGATGTTAAGTGACTTGTCCCAGGTAACGCAGCGGACAAGTGGCGGAGCTGGGATTAGAACCCAGCGCCTTCTGACTCCCAGTCTGTGCTCTAACCACTAGGCCATGCAGTTTCTCTAGAAGGCTCACAACTAACCAAGCAGTAAATAGAAGCCTGGGCTATTGACAGTTGAAGACACACTCACGTGCAAACAAATATTCACTGCAGATGTCCCCGGGATGTTGACCGAGACCCGGGAAGGCTGGAATGAACTTCCCAGCAGGGAAGAAGATGTTAGGGACAGAAAGTCTTGGAGAGGCTCTTTCAGGTCATTTAGAACCCCCTGGGTAGAGACCGTCGTCAAGCAGAATTGCCGAGTCGGATCCCGTTCTAGTAAAATTCCTTCTAACCCTCCCTAGAACAGGCTCACGTTACTAAATGTAGAGCACTGTACTCATCACTTAGTACAGCGCTCAGCACATAGTAAGCATTCATAAAGACCGATTGATTAATTAGCCAATGAATGAGTTTGGGAGGAAAATAAATACATTGTGGTATTTGTTAAGCGCTTACTATGTGCGAAGCACTGTTCTAAGCGCTGGGGGATACAAAGTGATCAGGTTATCCCACGTGGGGCTCACAGTTTTAATCCCCATTTTACAGATGAGGTAACTGAGGCACAGAGAAGTTAAGTGACTTGCCCAAAGTCACACAGCTGGCAAGTGGCGGAGCCGGGATTAGAACCTGTGACCTCTGACTCCCAAGCCAGTGCTCTTTCCACTGAGCCACGCTGCTTTGCCTTTTCAGATCACCTAAGTACTTAGTACAGTGTTCCGCACACACTATTATTTATTTCGTTTATGGTATCTGTAAAGTGCTTACTATGTGCCAGGCACTGAACCGAGTGCTGGGGTAGGTACACGCTAATCAGGTTGGACACAGTCCGTGTCCCGGGGATCACAGTCTTAATCCCTATTCTGCAGATGAGGCAACTGAGGCCCAGAGAGGTCAAGCAGCTTGCCCAAGTGGCAGAGCAGGATTAGAACTCAGTTCCTCCTGACTCCCATGCTCTATTCACCAGGCTTCACTAAATGCTCAATCAATACCATTGATTCAATTATCGATCCTAGAGGAAAGGTTGAGCCTCTGTCTGCCCTCTTTGCCAGATTCTCCAGGGATGCAGCCCCCTCTTCACCCTGCCCCCCGGTCACTCTCTCCTCAGGGCTGGGCAGCTCAGGTTGCTCCTGAAGTCAGGGCTGAACCCTAATGAGGTGTGAGGAGGAGGGCGCAGTCTTCCGCAACCCGCACTATCCTCCGGGGTCATCGGCACCTTATCTCCTGCCCATCTGCGGGCAGAGGTGGGCTGGGGGAGGGAGGAAAATTGGAATCCTCGTGACTCAAGTTTCCTTCCCATGAAATTTTTTGGTCTCCATTCCTGAAACGCCCATAGGTGATGGTTGTCAGGTGTGGTTTGGAGTTGCTGATCAGCAGAATTAGGCTGCTGAAAGCCAATCAGGGAAATAACCGCCCACATCCTGTGAGGCCATTCTGACGGTCTTGTGAAAATGCTCGGGGCCACTTTGCTACTGAACAACAAGGCAGTGCAACCAAGACTCTGGTTTGGCAGGGAAATTCAAGCCCCACAATATCTAGCCAAGTTGTTTCCTTGCCCAGGGTGACCAGGATTCCCACATTTGGTAGGACAGTCACTTTTTTTTTTTAATGACATTTTGTTAAGCACTCACTATGTGCCACGCACTTTACTAAGTGCTGGAGTCTCGTCTTACGCTGTCAAGTCATCTCCACCCCATAGCGGCGCCATGGACACATCTCTCCCAGAATGCTCCATCTCCGTCTGTAATCGTCCTGGTACTGTATCCATAGAGTTTTCTAGATAATCAGGTTGGGACACAGTCCATGTCCCGCATCGGGCTCCCCGTCTTAGCCTCCATTTCCCCGATGCGATAACAAAGGCACAGATAAGTTATATGATTTGCCCAAGATCATACGGAAGACAACTGGTAGAACCCAGGTCCTTCTGACTACCAGGTCTTTGCTCTTTTCACTAGGCCTCGCTGCTTCTCATGTCTGTCGCTTCTGTTTGGAGGCTGGCCTACCATATTTTGGGTCTAGGTTCTATCGGTCTAGGCTGACTTTTCCTTGCTCTTGGTGTGATCTGGTATTTATTTGAGAACCGCGCACACGCCCTGATGCAGGTAAATGCTATGGGGACCAGGCAAAGGAGCAAGGATCCAAAATTTGAGGAAAGGAGTAAGACAGTAGTAGTTGAATTACCACCAGGGCAGTGGGTTGAGATTGGGAGATCTGGGTTCTAGTCCCAGCTCTGCAACTGACCTGCCGTGTGACCTTGGCCAAGTCATTTAGCCTCTCTGGGCCTCAGTGGCTTAGTGGAGAGAGCACGGGCCTGGGAATCAGAAGTACCTGGGTTCTAATCCCTGCTCTGCCACTTGTCTGCTATGTAACCTTGAACGAGTCACTTAACTTCTCTGTACCTCAGTTACCTCATCTGTAAAATGGGGATTAAGACTGTGAGCCCCAAGTGGGATAGGGACAGTGTCCAACCCGATCAGCGTGTCTCTACCCTAGAGCTTAGGAAAGCGCTTGGCCCGTAGTGAGCACTTAACAAATACCACCCTCTTTATCATCAACTATAAAATGGAGTTAAAGACGATCTCCCTTCCTCTCAGACGGTGAGTCCCAAGTAAGATGTGGGCTGTGTCTGATTTGGTTGTTTTGTATCTTACCCCAGCCCTTAGTACGGTGCTTATCACAGAGTAAGTGCTTAATAAATCCCATAATTCACTAACTGGAGGGGGTGGAGAGGTCAAAACTTTAGCATCCACTTCCTTTTCACCTCTCCCGACTCCTTACCCTTACTTCATTGTTCTAGTTTGTCATCCTCTTCTGGCTTACTCCCACTTTGACGTAGAAGCAGTGTAGTCTGGTATTACCAATAAGGTAGGAACCAGATTCTTGGCTCTTTATACTAATTAAGAATGCATGTCTCAGTGCTCCCCTGAAAACATATATCCCCAAAGATGTGCCAGATGAGATTCACAAGAGGTGGAGAGTTTCTAGGCTTCAGATCCTCTTGAGATTCAATCTGCTGCAAGTCTTTTGATGACGGTAATGTTTAATTTGGTGAATTTCTATCTTTGGGGGCATTAGCTCTGAATAGGCGATGCTTTTCTACACACCCATTACCTAGACATTAAAACCGCAATCTGGCATGTTATTCTAATGTCTTCTGTGGAGGCTGAAAAACAGCACTATTAATTAATCTGAAAAGAGGACTGGGCACCTTTGATCCAAACTGTTTAGGTTAATTCCTCCACATCACATGGTGACACTTGTCAGAAAGAGAAAAAAACAAGTTCACAAAAGAAGGGAACAATTGTGCTTGAGTGGCATTCTCCACTACAGTTCCATAATATGGCATGACTGGGTTTTGCATAAGGAGAGACAGAATTTCTGTGGGAGATTAAAGCTGTACGATACAGCTCTTGGATGGAAGAAAAGAAACGGAGCCAGAAGCCCCATTGCCAGGGGGTTTCCTGTTCAGTATACTAAACCAAGGGAAAAAAAAAAACTCCATCTGCCGTCCCGTGCCCTTGCACACGGCACTGCTGGCAAGTCACCCTGGGACGATAAGTTTTTTTTTTTTTATGGGGGGGGGGGGCTGGTCTTTTGGTTGACCAGGTTGTTGTTTGGACGAGGATCGGGTATTTTGCTCTGGCGGTCCTAACGGAATGCCGGTCGATTGTGCTCGGATGTTACAGTTGTTAATGATCTGCAGAGGTGCCACTGTAAAATCATAACAGGTAAAAATAATGTCTGGAATTCACGTGTTTCAATCTCATGGAATTAAATGCTAAGTAACCTATGTGTGGTGACTGTGACTTGGACAAGAGTTTTTTTAAAGGTGAAAGTAATGAAGTGGTGAATAGTACACAAATGGGCAGAGAATGTGTCTTTTTGCTGATGTTTTGTACTCTCCCAAGCACTTAATACAGTGTTTTGCACACCATAAGCACCCAATAAATATGATTGAATGAAGTCATGCTCACGTACACATTTACACATGGATGTGGGGACATGCAGTACAGTGGCTTAGTTCTAAATAATGATCCTATTTGTTCGGCACTTACTATGTGCCAGGCGTTGTACTAAGCACTGCGGTGGATACAAGCAAATCGGGTTGGGCCCAATCCCCATCCCAACTGGGGCTCGCAGCCTCAATCTCCATTTTACAGATGAGGTGACTGAGACGCAGAGAAGTGAAGTGACTTGCCCACGGTCACGCAGCAGACAAGTAGCAGAGACGGGATTAGAACCCATGACCTTTTGACTCCCAGACTTATCCTCTAAGCCATGCTGCTTCTCTTAAGCTTCTAGATTGTATATCAATAATCCTGGCTCCCAACTCTGCCTCCCTCAGAAGGGTGATAGGCTAAATGACTTAATATTGCAGGGCCTCTGTTTTCTTGAATATAAAATGAACATTATTATTATGATGGTATTGGTTAAGTGCTCATTAGGTGTCAAGGACTGATCTAAGCACTGGAGTAGGTACAAGTTCATCAGTTTGGACCCAATCCACGTCCCACATGGGGCTCACAGTCTAAACAGGAAGGAGAACAGGTCAGGAAAAGTGTCTCTTTATTATTGTATTATACTCTCTCAAGCGTTTAGTACAGTGCTTGGCACACAGTAAGTGTTCAATAAATATGATAGACCGACTGATTCCTCATTTTACATATAATGTTGGTATTTGTTAAGTGCTTACGATGTGCAGAGCACAGTTCGAAGCGCTGGGGGAGATACAGGGTAATCAGGTTGTCCCACGTGAGGCTCATAGTCTTAATCCTCATTTTACAGATGGGGTAACTGAGGCACAGAGCAGTGAAGTGACTTGCCCACAGTCACACAGCTGACAAGAGGCAGAGCTGGGATACGAACCCATGACCTCTGACTCCCAAGCCCGGGCTCTTTCCACTGAGCCACGCTGCTTCTCTATATGAGAAGCATATGAGAAGCATTCTACATATGAGAAAACAGAAGTCTAGAGAAGTGAAGTGACCTACCCAAGGTCGCAAAGCAGGCAGAACCGGATTATGGATTCATCCCTAGTCCCTACAAGGCAGGGACTACCTAATAACCTATTGAAATAATGTGCTCTGAACTCTCCTTTAGATCCCACAGAACATGATCTCAACAGCCACCCTCTAGGGTGAAGAGTATCGTGTACTCTCCCAAGTGCTTAGCACAGTACTTCACGCATAATAAGTGCTCAATAAATACAATTGAATAAATGAATGAGTGAAGAGGGGGGAATATGAACCCCATGCCCACTGGAATTCTCCACTCCAGCCAGGATTTACGCCCATTTATTTACAGTAATATCTTTCTCGCCCTCTAGACTGTAAACTTGTTACGGGCAGGGAAAGTGTCCGATAATTCTGTTGTAATGTTCTCTCCCAAGCACGTAGTATGAAGAAGCAGCATTGCTTAGTGGATACAGCCTGAGTTTAGGAGTCAGAAGGACATGGGTTCTAATCCCAGCTCTGCCACAAGTCTGCTGTGTGACCTTGAGCGAGTCACTAAACTTCTCTGAACCACAGTTGCCACATCTGTAAAATGGGGATTAAGAGTGTGAACCCCATGTGGGACGGGGACTCGGTCCAACCTGATTAACATATCTAGCACAGTACTTGGCACATAGTAACTTCTTAAGGGTGATAATTATTTTTATTTATTATTATTATTAGGGCAGTTCTCTACACGTAGTGAACTCTCAATAAATACGATGGACTGATTGATAATCCCCGGGCAGTTGGAGGGGAGAATCCCAGAGCAGTCCTCTGGACCAGGATTCCCAGCAATCCAGGAGCGAGAGCTTAGTTCGTTCCAGAGTTTGGTAGCCGGGTTAGAGGTGGGAGAAGGAGGCTCCCCAACAGCCTCTCTCACCCCAAGCAACAACCTCGGTTTTTTGTCTCCCCCTCGGTGGAAGGGAGCTGGGTCATGTTTCCCAGCTACGACATGAGCCTGTGACCTTGGTCTGCAGAGATAAAAGTGCTGCGCTTCCAACAGATCCTAAAATGCTCAGCTGACCACATGGCTGGACGGGAGAGGCGGTGGGGGGCGAGGGGGGAAGGGGGCGGCGTGTGAATGAGCTCATTGCTTTGGGTTCAGGGGAGCCGAGTGCATACAGTCTGCTTTTGTGTCTCTGTATAGAAAGCGCATTCATACAATAGATGAGATGTGAAATGAATTTCATGGTAGAAGAGGGCCCTCGGACTTGTTTAGCTTGTCCCAGCTCCTTTCAACATGGCTGAATTTGCTCTCTCTCTCTCTCTCTCTGATAGCAGAGCTAATGACCCCTTAAATGAATATTTATGGCTAGCTTTTTCTTGTTTTTTTTTTCCTTAGGCCAAATGGAAAACAATATCTTTGAATCACTCAGATTCATTGTCTTCGAGACGCTACGACGGCTTTAAAAAAACACACTTGCAGTTAGTGGGGTTTTGGGGGGTTGCGGTTCGGGCCCTCTGGTGTGGGTTTTGAAAGGGGTCCTCATCTCTCACCTGATTCCAAGGGGTGCAGCGAGGAGGGGTTGGAGAAAAGCCTCCCTCGGTCCCTTTCCCCTGTCGCGGCCGGAGAATTCCTTGGTGGCCGTTTTGTGTCCCGGCAGAGCTCCACTGCCCAACGCACTAAAAGCAGAACTAAGAAAAATCCTGAAGAAGGGCACAGACCCAGATGTGCTGAGGTGTGTGGGACTGAATTTCTTAGCCTTCCCTTTGCCTCTCACCCAAACTTCTACATTCCTAACTTTTCCTCTACTGGTCCTTTACGAACCTCTCATCTATCCTTTGACCTCACCTTGAACCTGCCGATATTTCCAGCCCACTCCTCTTCCCATGGTAAGCGATTCCACATGCTCACCATCCAACCGTGTGCGAAACCGTTTCCTTTAGTTTGTCTTGAACTTCTCACCTGCAAATTTCAGTGGGTGTCCCCTAGTCCTGGAGGTGTGGAATTAGGGAAACAGCGATTCAGTGTACACACTACCCACATACGCTTCGTGATTTTGTAGACTTCCATATTGTCCCTTCCCAATCTGCCTCTTTCCAGGCTGGAGAGGTCTGTTTAACTTCTCCTCAGACTGAAGCTGTTTGGTCTTTCTGATTATTCTGATCGCCCTCCTCTGTTTTTTTCTCCCTGCTCGACTATGCCAACATTCAAACCAAAGATTCCCCCTCTCTTCAGTAGTAAAAACGATCACGAGATCTTTGAAGTTCTTGCTAGGCACTGGGGTGGGTATAGATGGTCAGATAGGATGCAGCTATTTTCCCTCCAGGCCTGCTCCTTCTTTGACTAATAACGTTACTATGTGCAGAGCACTGTTCTAAGCGCTGGGGTAGACACAGGGGAATCAGGTTGTCCCACGTGGGGCTCACAGTCTTAATCACCATTTTACCAGATGAGGGAACTGAGGCACAGAGAAGTTAAGTGACTTGCCCACAGTCACACAGCTGACAAGTGGCAGAGCTGGGATTCGAACTCATGAGCCCTGACTAGCAGATGCAGCCAGGAGTGTTTCTCTCTGATTGCCCCCCTGCCCCATTCCACCAGGTGAGACTAAGGTGGGCTCAGAGCCAAGCAGATCTGTGCACACCTCTGAAGAGGCACTGAGTACAGAGCGTGTCCCCACCCTGTAAAGTTTTGAACACACTTTATTCTTCCTCTTGCAGTCCGTTTCCCCCCAACAATGGGTGAGAATCTGGCCAACGATCACTGATGCCTTTCTTTTTCAAATCTCTCCATAAGTTACAGAGAGCCGAAGCAGCGTGGCCTAGAGGATAGAGCAGGGGCCTGGGAGTCAGAAGGACCTGGGTTCTAATCCCGGCTCTGCCACTTGTCTTCTGTGAGACCTTGGGCAAGTCACTTCACTTCTCTGGGTCTCAGTTACCTCATCTGTAAAATAGAGATTAAGACTGTGTCCTACCTGATTACCTTGTGTCTACCCCAGTGCTTAGAACAGTGCCTGGCACACTGGAAGTGCTTAACAAATACCATTAAAAATATAAATGATATACATATATATACATATAAATCTATATGTACAAATTATTTTAATTAAGTCTGTCCTCCCTATCTAGACTGTAAGCCCGCTATGGGCAGGGGACGGGTCTACTAACTCTGTTGTAGTGTTCTCTCCTCAGTTACCTCATCTGCAAAATGAGGATTAAGACGGTGAGTCCTATGTGGGACAGACTGTGTCCTACCTGATTAACTTGTGTCTACCCCAGTGCTTAGACCAGTGCCAGGTGCACAGGAAGTGCTTAACAAATATTAAAAATATAAATGACATATATATCTATACATATATATCCATATGTACAAATTATTTTTATTAAAGTCTGTCTCCCCCTCTAGACTGTAAGCCTGCTATGAGCAGGGAACGTGTCTATTAACTCTGATGTAGTGAGAAGCAGTGTGGCTCAGTGGAAACAGCCCGGGCTTGGGAGTCAGAGGTCATGGGTTCAAATCCCGACTCTGCACTTGTCATCTGTGTGACTGTGGGCAAGTCACTTCGCTTCTCTGTGCCTCTGTTCCCTCATCTGTAAAATGGGGATGAAGACTGGGAGCCTCACGTGGGACAACCTGATTACCCTGTATCTACCCGAGCTCTGCTCTGCACATAATAAGCGCTTAACAAATACCAACAATATTATTACTCTCCCAGGCGCTTAGCACTGTGTTCAGCACACAGTAAACACTTAGAAAATACCATTAATTGACTGATCTCCTAGCTGGACATAGCCCCATTAGGAATTGTAGAACTAAATCTAAAACCAACATATATATCCCTCAGTTCTGTGGCAACAGTGGATTGAAATATCCCTGAAGACTAGAATGATCAGGGAGAGATAAAAATGAAAGACCCTGAGGAATGCCACACTGGGAATAAACATTTATATAATAAATATATATATATATTACTCCCTATGGGGTGGAGTTATGTTTCTGAGATTGGCAACAGAGGATGTTCAGAGAAACATCAGTCTTCCTAAACATCCATCCACTGGCAGGCAAATATTTGAAGGAGCTTTGGACTTCCCGGCCAGAATAAGACAGCCGGTTATCCTGTTTCCTATGAGACCCCCCACACCTGGGAAAGGAACCAGGTGCCTTTTTGTCCAGTATTTTTACTTTCCAGGACAGCCTCCCCCGCCACGGCTCCTGAGGCCATTTTCTGTGGCTCGGGTACAGAGAGAGGGGAACACAGTGGCTTTGGACCTCGTAGCGGTAGCCTTAACTGCGGTATTTGTTAAGCGCTTACGATGTGCCAGGAACTGTACTAAGTGGTGGAGTGGGTACAATCAAATCAGGCTGGACACAGTCCCCGTTCCACGTAGTCTCACTCCCCATTTTACAGATGAGGTAACTGAGACTCAGAGAAGAGACTTGCCCAAGGTCACACAGCAGGCAAGCGGTGGAACCGGGATCAGAACCCATGACCTTCTGACTCCCAGGCCCGTGCTCTATCTACTCCACCATCCTGCTTCCCCTACTGTGGTAGTAATTTAATACCGTCTATTAGGGAGATGCTTTCTGCAGAACTCTTCTATCTGTAATTTGTTTTAATGTTGATCTCCCACAGATTGTGAGCTCTATGTATGCAAGGATTGTGTCTACCAACTCATATTATACTTTCCCAGGCCAGTGTTCTATCCATTCCACCCCAAGATGAGAGGAGTCAAAGCCAACTGGACCCGTTCGACTCCATATTAACGGCTGCGGGCAAAGATGCCTTCCTCCGTTTCTTCGTCCCTCAGTCAGTCAATCGTATTCACTGAGCACTTATGTGTGCAGGGCACTGTGCTAAGCGCTTGGGAGAGTCCGATAAAGCAAGATAACACACACATTCCCGGCCCACAGCGAGTTGACAATCTAGAGGAACTGCAGTCCTCAAGTGAGAACTTCAAGCTTTTTAAATCAGGGTCAGATTTAAGGGGACAAGAGTTAGCAAGAGTTAGCCTGGGATTTAACTTCAGCATTGGACAGTCTTCCTCAGAAATGACAAGGAGGAGCGCTTCAGATCCACACCTAGAGCCCCCCTTGCTCCTGGAAATATCCCTGTCTCTGTTGGCCCGAGTCAGAGATTACAGCTACTCTGCCCTGGCACCGGGAGAGAACTTTATTTCTCTAGTTTTTCTCTGGGAGAGCGGCCCGGGTAATGAGCTTTCTCAGCAAACACTGGACTCGGAGAGAAATAGCAAGGTGAAGAATTATCCCCGGGGAGGCCATTGAAGAGCTGCGAGGGAAGGAAAGAAAAAGGATTAGTGCTCAGTAGCAAGGCAGGTGGTGACTGTACACGGAGACGACTCTTTGCCAAGAAAGGGGAGGGGAGAGGGGAGCTATTAGAGTCGGTTGAAAATAAAACACAAATGAACTCCGGCCTCCTGCGGCTGCAGCAGATACTGTGACGATGTTTGTCACTGCCCGTCCACCTTCAGAACAGGTGTGTATTGAAAGACGTGCCTGACTGCTGATTGGGCTGCAATTTTCTCCCCTTTCTCTGTGGATTCCACTAGAACCTTCCCAGATTTAGGGGGATGGGAAAAAAAAAAAACAGGGTCCACGCTTTAGAGGATGCCAGACAGGATAAGCCAGAGTCCATGAACAACTGTGTCTAGATGCGGTTTTTAGAAATCGCCATGGTGGCTCTGATCAATCCTTCATTTGGTGGTATCTATTGAGAGCTTACTGTGTACCGAGCACTGTATTAAGATCTTGGGGGAGAAGAATACAACGGAGCCGGTAGTATTTGTTAAGTGCTTCCTATGTGCCAGGCACTGCACTAAACGCTGAGGTGGATACAAGCAGATCGGGTTGGACACAGTCCCTGTCCCACATAGGGCTCACGGTCTTAATCCCCATTTTATAGTTGAGGTAACTGAGGCCCAGAGAATTTAAGTGACTTGTCCAAGGTCACACAGCAGACAAGGGGTGGAGCCAGCATTAGAACCCAGATCCTCTAACTTTTAGGTCCATGCTCCAACCGCCTGGCCTTGCTGCTTTCTGAGGTTAGCTGACTGACTGCCTCACTGACAGAGATGCAGCATGCCTATCCATTTCGTTCAATTGATCGTATTTACTGAGCACTTACCGTGTGCAAAGCACTGTACTAAACGCTTGGGAGAGTACAATATAACAATAAAAAGGCACATTCCCTGCTCACAATGAGCTTCCTGACGTTTGGGGTTCATGTACCCTCCCCTTGGGCAACCCCTGCCCGCTTTCTGGTTGCAACTCCCAAGACCCACTCCCACCCTGCCCTGAGCCTACAGGACCACAGGGGATTTGAGCAGGAGCAGTGGTGTGTTGCCTTGACTGATTTTAGAACTTCGGGAAGCTATGGAATGGACTGGACTCTTGATGACCTAGGAGGAAGTCCCCTGAGGCCCCTGAAAATTCCCTTTACCCCTGGACTTGATGGTAAATTTGGATGTCTTTTGTGTCATTCCAAACTATTATTTCATCTTTCCTACTGTTTGCTGCCCTATTATTTAGATTATGAGCCCTTGGGGAGCTAGGAATACAACCTGACTCCCTCCTGTGTATTTTTCCCAGTGTTAAGTACGGTGATCTGAACACAGTGAGTGATTAATAAATATTGTACTATTATAAACGATGATGGTATTTGTTAAGCGTTTACTATGTGCCAGGCAGTGCACTAAGCACCGGGGTGGATACAAAGAAATCAAGATGGACACAGTCCCTATCCCCTGTGAGGTTCAGGATCTCCATCCCCATTTTACAGATGAGATAACTGAGGCCCAGAGAAGTGAAGGTAATTGTCCAAGCTCACTCAGCAGACAAGTGGTGGAGTTAATAATAATAATAATAATAATGTTGGTATTTGTTAAGCGCTTACTATGTGCAGAGCACTATTCTAAACACTGGGGTAGACACAAGGGAATCAGGTTGTCCCATGTGGGGCTCACAGTCTTAATCCCCATTTTACATATGAGGTAACTGAGGCACAGAGAAGTTAAGTGACTTGCCCACAGTCACACAGCTGACAAGTGGCAGAGTCGGAATTCGAACCCATGTTCTCTGACTCCAAAGCCCGTGCTCTTTCCACTGAGCCACGCTGCTTGAGTTGGGATTAGAGCCCATAACTTTCTCACAGGCCTGCGCCCTATCCACTATGCCATGACAACTATTACTACTTCTAGTAATATTTGTTAAGTACTTACTATGTGCCAAACACTATAGGAAGCTCTGATGTAGATAGAAGATAATCAGGGCAGACAGACTCCCTGTCCCAAAATGGGATTCACGGCCTACAAGGGAGGGAAAACCATTTTTTGAATCCCCGTTTTACTGATGAAGAAACTGAGGCCTAGCGAAATTAAGTGACGTGCTCAGATCTCACGGCAAGCAAATGGCAGGGCCTGGATCAGAACCCAGATCGTCTGACTTTCGGGCCTGTGATCTCTCCACCAGGCCATACATACTGCTACTATGTAGTGGCAGGATTGCCTCACTTGGTGTCTCTCAGGCTGAGAGCTTAGGAATCTGATCATTACCGTGGTTATGTACCTGAACCCTTGACAAGACTGCACTCCTGTTCCCCTCTTTTAAAAAAAAATGGAATTCTCTAAGTGCTTACTATGTGCCAGGCACTGTACTAAGTGCTAGGGTAATCATGCTAATTAGGTTGGACACAGTCCCTGTGCCATAGAGGACTCACAGCCTTAATCTAGGCTGGGCCTCAGTTACCTCATCTCTAAAATGGGGATTGATATTCCCTGCCCACAGTGAGTTCACGGTCTAGAACTGCGCAGGAGCCTAGTTTGCCTCCAAAGAGGCAATTATCAGGGATGAGGCTGATGAATCTTGCCTGGTGATTTATCTGGTGCTGATATCTGGCCCTGTCGTTCCCTGAGATCCCGGGGACCCAGCCCCTCAGCATTTATGTCCATATCTGTAATTTATTTATACTAGCGTCTGTCTCCCTCCCTAGAGTTTAAGCTCACTGTGGGCAGGGAATGTATCTCTCTGTTGTTGTACTGTACTCTCCCAAGCACTTAGTATGGTGCTTTGCGTGCAGTAAGCGCTCAAATATGAATGAATGAACCATGTCTAATCCTCACCTGTGTATTTTTCCAAACATTTAGTTGAGTGCTTTGCACACAGTAGGTCCTTGATAAATACTATTATACTGATAGGTGTCAAACGCCATGCTAAGCACCGGGGTCGTTACAAAGATAGACTCTGTCGGGAGTCCGGAGCCCAAGTGTCTGTTAATGTCGGATTGACCTCAGTAGCTTCTTTAGCTCCTCGGACAAGACTTCCAGTGGCGTTACACCAGAAGCAGATGTGTTTAATCCTAGGACGTCAGATACCCCACCCATAAGATTGCCTTGGAGATAGCCAGCTCTGAGAAAAGGATTAGGTTACTTTGATTTCTAAATTATGGGCTGCCCAAGAAGGTAATGAACTGGTACTTGAAAGAGACGGTCAGCATGTCAACGGAGGAATAGAAAATGCATTGAGAGCTGTGGAGATTACATCAGCCGAGCAGATGGTTTCAAAGCACTTCCATTTTTTCCCCAGAGTTCCAGCAGTCTCTCTACCGGGAGTAACAATATCAACCCTATAAAGTTGCAGTAACAAAATCTATTTGGGATGGTTTAGGTGTGGTCTTTCTTGAGGAAAGGGGATTGGATTATCTGATTCTTGGAAGCCCCTCACTTTATAAGCCTATGTATGCATAGTGCTTACTATCTTTCGAACACTGTTCTAAGTGCTGGAGTAGATGCAAGCCAATCAGGTTGGACCCACTTCCTGATCTAAATGGGGCAAACGCAATAAGAGGGAGACTCCCCATTTTACAGTTGAGGAAACTGAGGGACAGAGAAGTTAAGTGACTTGTCCAAGGTCACACAGCAAGCAGGGGGCAGAGCCAGAGTAAGAACCCAGGTCCTCCGACTCCCAGGCCTAAGCTCTTTCTTCTAGGCCGTGGTGCTTCTTACGCCTTAGATGTAGATCTAACTTAGACTGTAGCGCTGACACCTAACTTTCTAATCAATGCATTTTCTTGTATCAAATGACTCTCCACATCCCCTATGCCTTCTGACTAACAGGACGAGACTGGCAGCTTATGCGACTTGGAAGCCAATAAGTTGGAAAAAATCATCTTCAGTCTGTCTCCACATGTTCAGGTCTACATGGCATTCAATGGTCGAAGAGTTGGGGTCTTCATGTACGTACCTGTAATTTGTTTATATTATTATCTGTCTCCCCATCTAGAATGTAAGCTCACTGTGGGCAAGGAAAGTGCTATATTGTTATATTGTACTCTCCCAAGTGTTTAGTACAGTGCCCTGCACATAGTAAGTGCCCAATAAATATGACTGACTGACTCAGGCTATGAAGGACTGATTTCTTTCCAGAGAGCCAAATCGGCTGTATGTAACGCATAGAAAGAACACCTATCAATTGACTTCAGAATCCAGCTTCCTTCCCAGGTCTTTTGCAACCTTTTGTAGCACCTGGGTCTATCTGGGCCAAAATGATGGAAGCCATGACAGTATCATTTCTGGAATCAGAGTATTCTAGCCTTGGAAATGCATTGAGAGGCTTCAGGGAAGTTCTCCTTCAACAATTCCAGGTAGAGGAGAATCTATCCTGCTCTTAGAAAAAGGGGATTCCATAATTTACCTCAGGAGGCCACTTTCATCTAAAAACCCTCAATGTCAGCAAATATTTCCTGTTATCAGTTAACTCCCTCCATTCTATCTTGTTCTGTCTTCATCTTTTGCTACTTCCAATCGTGCAATCAGTCAATCAGTGGTATTTACTGAGTATTTAACTGTGTGTAGAGCACTGTAGTAAGTGGTTGGGAGAGTACAATCTGATAGAAGTGGTAGACATGATCCCTGCTCAAAAGGAACTTTCGGTATAGAGGGGAAGACAGACGTGAAAATAACACAACACCAAAAGTTACTTTTTCCTCAATGTCCGATCTCTTTGAGGCTTAATTTTCCAGATATTAAGTCCCAACTTTCCATTACCCTTTGCCTGGACAGAAAATAAGCAGAAGTACTTACGGGTGAGCTGGGTTTGTTACTGTCATTTGACTCTCAGCTATTGGTTTCAGGGAAATTTAACTGAAAACATCAGTCAAACAAAATGGAAAAATAAATTGTATGTGAAAATAATTATCCCCCTGATTCTAAGACTCTAGGGGAATGAAATGAAATTAAAAAAAAAGAAAGAAAAAAAAAACACTTAAGAGACCAAAACTCATAGTTTAAAAATTGCTTGAAACATAAAGCAGATATGTTGGGAGTTTAGTCTCATTCTGGGGTTGTGGACCTATCAGATGTTAATTTGCATTGAAGAAATGCCTTTCCTCTCTCCCTCTCAATTTCATGTAGACAATAACAATTAATCTCCCAAATACTGTTGTTATTCTGTCCTGCAGTTTTCCTTTCTGTAATGGATGAAAGAGAAAGTACTTCAGAAATGAAATGAATTTCTTTTAACTTTCTGGATGGAAAATGGTCATTATTCTGACTAACTCAATGACCGCTCCTTCCTGGCACACCAGATGTGATCCAGATTTTAAAATAGACGCTACCACTGTCTGAAATCATTCTCTCCTTTTGAAGATCATCAACTCGATATCCTATGATGCCTATGATAATGCCATTAAAAAAATTACAACAGGGAAAATCAGCCATGCACTTTGCCTCATTGGCATCGTAGACCTCAGAGACCAGTTTCTGGTCCTTATATTATCCCCCCTCCGCCCTTAATAAAACAAGTCATTTGACCAATCAATGGATAGATAGATCCATAAATAAATGGGAATCCCCTCTCCTCCCCCCCTCCAACCCAGCAGGAGGTAAGAAGGTCAGTGCATTCTCAGGGTAATCACCTGGAGTAAATTCAAAGCTGGCAAGACTTGGCCTGTTAATGTCTCTGGAATGGAAGTGCAACTACAATTTTCCCTCACCCCGGAGGCCTAAGATGGCCCCAGAGAGAAGGGCTACGGATCACCCCAGCACCCGCTCGGTAAGACGGGTAGCAAAAAATGAGACAAGGGGAGGGTCTCCGCCACCGCCCACACCCCACCATGGGTGGCCTGGGATCAACCCCGCAGGAAGGGTCGCCCTCTGCATGTGAGTGCCAGAGGACTGAGCAGAAGGGGGAGATCCCCCCAACCACCCATCCCCACCCACCAGAGACCCGGATCTGCCGAGAGAGGAAAGCATGGCAGATAGAGCACGGTCCTGGGCGTCAGAAGGTCATGGGTTCATATTCTGCCTCCGCCGCTTGTCTGCCGGGTGACCTTGGGCAAGTCGCTTCAATTCCCTGGGCCTCAGTTACCTCATCTGGAAAATGGCAGTTCAATACCTGCTCTCCCTCCCACTTAGACTGGAGGGACCTGATTATCTCATATCTATTCCAGTGTTTAGTACGGTGCTTGGCTCATAATAACTGCTTGACAAATACCACACTTATTAGAAGTGTTTTGAGTTGGAGAGAGGGAGGGAGCTCCAGGCAGGAAGAAGGGCCTGAGTCAGAGGGCAGAGGTGGGAGACCCGAAATCCAGCACAGGGAGAGGATGAGTTTGGGAGGAGTAAAGAGTGTGAGGTGGGGTGTGGTAGAAGATGTGTGGAGAGTGAAGGGGGAAAGAATCAGTGGTGTTTGGATCTGCACTGTAGCAGTTTGGATGGAGAGGAAAGGGAGAATTTTAGCAACGTGAGGGTAGAACTGATAGGGTTTATTGACATTGAATATATGGGTTGACTGAGAGAGATGAGTCAAGGTAATGCCAAGGTTTATGAGAGAGGGAGGACAGAATTTTTTTTTCTATTGTACTTGCCAAGTGCTTACTAGGTGACCTAAGAACTGGGGTAGATACAAGTTAGTCAAGTTGGACGCCAGTCCCACGTGGGGCTTGCAGTCCATGTAGGAGGGAGAAGTTAAGTGACTTGCCCAAGGTCACACAGCAGGCAAGTGTGGAGCTGGGATTAGAACCCAAGTCCCATGGCTCCCAGGCTTGAGCTTTAGTCACTAGGCCTAGCTGCTTCCTACCAGGCTGTAGTATTGTCTACAGGGATGGGGAAGACAGGGGAAGGGCAGGGTCTTGACTTCAGTGGCCGGGGCTTTGTTTGGTGAAGTGGGTGGCCACTGAAAGTTTTTGAGAAGTGGAGGGGTGCACTCTGAAGGCCATGTTAGGAAAATGCCCTGGGTATGGAGCCAAGTAAGGACAGACTGGAGACTGATGCAGAAACCTAAACAGGAGGTGGAAAGGGCTAGAACCAGGGTGATGAGTATAAGGAGATTTGGAAAAAGTTGTGAAGGGAAAACAGGTACAACTTAGACATTTGCTAAATGTGGGTGCTGAAAGACAGGTGACAAGATTTTGAAACAGGGTGACTTGAACTTTGTAGTCAAAACTGCACTTTACAATACCAGGAAATTCAATCTAAG
Source organism: Ornithorhynchus anatinus (assembly GCF_004115215.2). Taxonomy (NCBI): domain Eukaryota; kingdom Metazoa; phylum Chordata; class Mammalia; order Monotremata; family Ornithorhynchidae; genus Ornithorhynchus; species Ornithorhynchus anatinus. Next base: position 24,368,557 of record NC_041745.1, read on the forward strand.
AAATACACTTGGAAAGAGGGTTAAATGAGATCAAAACTACATTTTTAAAACTAAATTGGATCACAGTGGCATTTACTGGAGTGGCTAAAAATGTTAATTTGGCTTGTCACCTAGCCTGCTGAGCAATCTACTAGAGAAGCAGTGTGGCCAAATGGAAAGTGCCCGGATCTGGGAGTCAGAGGACCAGGGTTCCAAACCCGGCTGGGTCATTTGTCTGCTTGTGACTTCTCTGTGTCTTAATTTCCTTATCTCTAAAATGGGGATCAAATACGTCCCCCTCCTCCTTAGACTTTGAGCCCCATGTGGGACGGAGTGGTGTCCGACCTGATTTAAAATGGTCTAGAAGATAGAGGACGGGCCGGGAAGCCAGAAGGTCATGGGTTCCAATCCCGGCTCCGCCACTTATCCACTGTGCGATCTTGGGCAAGTCACCCCACCTCTCTGCTCCTCAGTCACCCCATCTGTAAAATGGGGAGATTAAGACTGTGAGCCTGTTGTAAGAAAGGGACGGTGTCCAATCAGATTTGCTTGTATTCCTCCCTCCCCTCCGCCCAGTGCTTAGTACAGTGCCTGGCACATAGTAAGCTCCTAACAAATACCACAAATGTTATTATCTATCCCAGCCTTTAACCAGTGCTTGACAGATAGTAGCGCTGAACAAAAACCACAATCATTACTATCTCCTCTCCTTTCTTCTCTTTCCTAGCTGTCTCTCAAAAAGAGGGTTCCTGCCCTCCCTCAAAAGGAGGTCTCCTGCCCACTCTCAAAATCTAGCCCCCTCCATCTGTGAGGTAGTTCCCATCCCCTCTCGCAGGGTGGAAACAATGGCTCCTATTCTCCTCCCCTCTACAGCTATGTTGAGCCTGCCATCTTCACGTGATTCCTTCGCCTCTGACTTCAAGCACTCAAGCTTCCCCCGGTTCTTCCTCCGGATCCCAGACCCCTCCAGCTATCCCATTTTTGTCCAAACTCCTTGAACCTGCTATTCTCACTTCCTCTCTCCTTGAGCCACTATAGTCAGTACTCCTGTGGCTCCACTGAGTCTCCAAGATCATCGATGACCTCTTCACGGTCGAGTTCAGTGGACACTCCTCTGATCTAACTTTTCATGACCTCTCGGCTGCCTCTGAACCGTGAACCACTCCCTACGCTTTAAAACAGTATCAGAGATTTGCCAACGCAATCATCACCTGGTTCCTTACTACATTTCTGACCCCTCTTTCTCAATCTGACTTGCTGGCTTCTCTTCTACCTTTTCTTGCCCTGATCACGTTGGGGAAGCAACATCACCTAGTGGAAAACACAAAGGCCTAGGACTGTAAGCTTGTTGAGGGCAGGGAATTTTACTTTCCAAGTGCTTAATACAGTGCTCTGCATACAGTAAGTGCTCAGTAAATACGATTGAATGAATGAATGACTTCTTCCGCTTGCCTGCTGTGTCAGCTTGGACAGATCCCTCAACTTTTCCAGGCCTTTTGCCTCATCTATAAAATGAGGATTCGATATCTGTTCTCCCTCCTTTAGACTCTGAGTTCTTTGTATCTGTTATATTGTATTCTCCCAAGCGCCCAGCACAGTGCTCTGCACACAGTAAGCACTCAATAAATACAATTGACTGACTGACATTACATTAGACTCCATGCTGGGTTCCCTATTTCTCTCACAGTACCCTTGCTCTCCCACACTGACTTTCTACCTCTCACCTGCTCTACATTCATTCATTCACTCAATCATATTTATGGAGCACTTTACTGTGTGCAGAACAGTGCACTAAGCACCTGGGAGAGTATAATACTACCATAATTATTCCCTGCCCGCAACGAGTTTACAGTCTAGAGCTTTCAGGACCTTCCTCTTTGGCTGTCCTGACTGACACCTCAAACTCAACACGATCTAAAACTGAACTCGTCATCTTCCTTCCTCAATTCCCGTCTCCCTATATTCCCTAATCAATAACTTTACCATCCTCCTTGACCATAAGCCCTCAACGTCTCACTGTGTTTCGGCTCTCGCCCTGAGTTGACTGCTAGATCATGCCAGTTCTGCCTTCATAATATTTCCCAGATCCACCCCTTCTTCTCGACCCAAACAGCCACTACCCTGCTCATCATGGATAATAATAATTATGGTATTGGTAAAGCATTTACTATGTGCCAGGCCCTGCTCCCAGCACCGTAGTAGATACAAGCTAATCAGGTTGGACACAGTCCTTGTCTCATATGGAGCTCACATTCTCAATCTCCATCCCACAGATGAGGCATCAGGGGCCCAGAGAAACAAAGTGACTTGCCCAAGACCACACAGCAGACAAGTGGTAGGGATGAGACATGGGTAGACCCATGACAGTCTGACTTCCAGGCCCGTGCTCTATCCACTAAACCATGGCAGTAAGATTCCTCTTCACTGGTCTCCTTGTCTCCAGTGTCTCTCACCTTCAGCCTACACTACCCGCTGCTCCACAGACCATCTTCCTGAAGCAGCACTTGGGTCACAGTCTCTTTATTCTCTTTATCCTCGAAAACCTCCAGTAGTTTTCCATCTCCTTCTGCCACCTCCACCTGTAATTCCCTGGCTTGCACTGTTTGCCCTTCTGTGTCTGTAGCTTGCTCCTGACTCTCCCACCTCTGACTCCTAACTCACGTTGTTCTCCCAACCGGCCTCTTGACCCTTCCCCCTGTTTTCCATATCATGGCTCTCCTCATCTTCTAAGATTGCACCCCCTCCAAGATGAAAGGAGCCTCTGCGACTGTTTATTTCAGTACCCTGACAGCTTCTGGTAGCTCTCTCACTCTCACAGGGTCCCTCTAAGCTGACAGTCAAGCTCTCTCCCTCAAGGACGCATACCAGTGCTTTATTCCCTGTGTGTCTTCTATAATGCTGATAAAGGAAAGTGCCATTTCAGGGGGGTTTTGGGTGTCAAGACACAATTGGTGTGGTTCAGGAAAGGTGTTGGAAGAGGGGAAGTAGAGGCAGCAGGCTTATGTAACTTTTTCCAGGAGTTTGGAGAGGAACTGGTTGATCTTGGACAAGTCATTTAGCTTCTCGGTGCCTCAGTTACCTCATCTGTTAAATAGGGGTTAAGACTCTGAGCCCCAAGGGGGATATGGATTGTGTCCAACCTGATTATCTTGGGCAAGCCTTGGGCAAGTCACTAAACTTCTCTGTGCCGTACTTACCTCATCTGTAAAATGGGAATTAAGACTGTGAGCCCCACTTGGAACATGGACGGTGTCCAACCTGATTATCTTATATCTACCCCAGCACTTAGTACAGTGCCTGGCACATAGTAAAGTGCTGAACAAATGCTTTTGAAAAAAAAGCTGTTGCTGTCAAATGGGGTGACAGCTGGAGGGAACACATGTATTGGGAGGGCGAGGAGTGGTGGTGTTAACGACATGAGAAGAAGGGGTAGATTTTGAAAACAGACTGGAGGCGAGCTCCTCTTGACATGGCTGGGAGGGATGTGAGAGTGAACGTGGGGACGGAAGGGAGTTAGGGTGGTGATAATATAATTATGGTCTCTGTTAAGCACTTACTATGTGCCAAGCACTGTACTAAGTGCTGGGTTGGATACAAGCAAATCGGGTTGGACACAGTTCTTGTTCCACATGGGGCTCACCTGTAATCCCCATTTTACAGGTGAGGTAACTGAGGCCCAGAGAAGTGAAGTGACTTGTCCAAGGTCACACAGCATGGGCCCACAGTCTCAGTAGGAGGGAGAACAGGTGTTGAATCCTCATTTGCAGATGAGGGAACCGAGGCAGAGAGAGCTTAAGTGGCTTGCCCAAGGTCACACAGCAAACAAGCGGAGGAGCTGGGATTAGAACCCAGGTCCTTCGTCCCCCAGGTCCGGGCTCTTTCCACTAGGCCCTGCTGCTTCCCTAGCCCATGCGTTCTGTAAGAATATATGTTCAAAGGAGGGCCCGGCCCAGAGTCCACTGCAGTCCAGCTGAAGTGAGCCTACTGGTAGAGGCAGAGGAGCTGATCTCAGCAGATCCTACAATGGCAGGGTGAGAGGGCATCCAAGGAAGCAGAAGGGGGCGGGAGATTCTCTACAAACACAAAGAAGCACTCACACAACGGCAGGTAAGCAGATGAAATTTGTTACCTCTGGAAGTTGTGCAGGCTACAATTAACGGTGAGTTCAGAGCCGATTAACAGGGTTACTAGAGGAGAAAATTAGCAGCACGGTGGGAAGGAGTTGGAGGTGTTGGATTGGATTGTCCATCCATTAACCTTGATTCATTCAATAGTATTTTTTGAGCGCTTACTATGTGCACAGCACTGTACTAAGCGCTTGGAATGTACAATTCGGCAACAGATAGAGACAATCCCTGCCCATTGACGGGCTCACAGTCTAATCGGGGGAGACAGATGGACAAAGACAACTTAATCACGATAAATAGAATCAAGGGAATGTACACCTCATTAACAGAATAAATAGGGTAATAAAAATATATGCAAATGAGCACAGTGCTGAGGGGAGGGGAAGGGAGAGGGGGAGGAGCAGAGGGAAAGCAGGGGAAGGGGGCTTATCTGAGGGGAGGTGAAGGGGGAGCAGAGGGAAAAGGGGAATCTCAGTCTGGGAAGGCCTCTTGGAGGAGGTGAGCTCTCAGTAGGGGTTTGAAGAGGGGAAGAGAGTTAGTTTGGCAGAGGTGAGGAGGGAGGGCGTTCCAGGACAGCGGGAGGACTTGGGCCAGGGGTCGACGGCGGGATAGGCGTGAATGGGGGACGGTGAGGAGGGGGACAGTTATCACAGTGTATCGCAGTGGATGAAGCATGGGTCTGGGAGCCAGAAGACCTGGGTTCTGATCCCAGCTCTGCCACTGGTTTGCTGTGTGACCTTGAAGTCACTTAATTTCTCTGTACCTCAGTTGTTCAACTGCAAAATGGGGATTCAATACCCGTTCTCCCTCTCCCTTGACTGAGCCTCATGTCGGACAGGAGCTGTATCTGGCCTGATTAACTTGTGTTTACCCCAGTGCCTAGAACAGTGCTTGACACGTAATAAGCTTTAACAAATAATTATTTGTTCAGCACTTACTATGTGCTAAGCACTGTTCTGAGCACTAGGGTAGATACAAGGTAAATAGGATGGACTCGGTCCCTCTCTCACATGGGGCTCATATCCTTAATCCCCATTTTACAGAGGTAACTGAGGCGCAGAGAATTTAAGTGACTTGCCCAAGGTCACCCACCAGATAAGTGGCGGAGCAGGGATTAGAACCCACATTGCCCGGTTAGCATTGCTGGAACCTCATTATTGGGCTGGAACATTGATCTGACCCCTTTGGTGGTATTTCTGACATACTTATGTAGGGAATTTTAAACTCCTCAAGCGCCGGAAGCAATCAATTGTATTTATTTAGCCCTTATTGTGTGCAATCTCCCCCTCTCAGGGTGGCACCTAGAGAGTTTCCAGTCCTCTACCAGTCTCAACTATGGGAGGGAGAGTCAAGCAGAGACATACCCATTCCATTCCTAGCTTGGCCAGGGGCTAGCGAGTGGAAGACCATCTGCTACAAGTCAAAACTCACCCGTGCCGGGCAGCAGCGGCATGGGCGAGAGTCGAGGGCAGAGACTCGAGTTTACTGCACGGAAGGAGGCAATGGTAAACCACTGTTGCGTTTTTACCAAGAAAACTCTATGAAAAAATCTACCGGAACGATTGCAGATGGAGGTGGGGTGTTCCGGGAGAGATTTGTCCTTGGCGTCACAGTGGATGGGAGACGACTCAATAGCGAAAACAAGACAAGTGTGCAATCCACTGTACTAAGTGCTTGGGAGAATGTAATATAACAGAGTTATCTCTTTAACTTGTACTAATGCTTCTGAGCTCCTTGAAAAGCGTTGTGCACTTAATATGTGGTGTGTGTAACTGTCATTTGTTGTTTGTAGAAGACCCCACTGATGGTGAAAGTTACCTGTCAGTGTGTGTGTGGCTAGAATGGCAGATTCATCCCATTCCTAGCTTGGGCGGTGGCTAGCGAGTGGAAGGCAACCTGCTACAAGTCAAAACTCACTTGTGCTGGGCAGCAGCGGCACGGGAGAGAATCGAGGGTGGAGACTCAGGTTTACTGGGTGGAAGGAGGCAAGGGTAAACTACTTCCGTATTTTGACCAAGAAAACTCTGTGGATCCACTATCAGAAAGAGTCAGATGGAGGTGGGGCTTTCTGGGAGAGCTGGGTCTATGGCGTCACAACAGCATGAGACAACGACAACATTTGTTAAGTGCTTACTACGTGCCAGGCACTGTAATAAGCGCTGGAGTAGATACCAGCAAATGGGTTTGGACGCAGTCCCTGTCCCACACTGGGCTCCAAGTCTCAATCCCCATTTTATAGATGAGGGAACTGAGGCACAGAGAAGTTAAGTGACTTGCCCCAGCTCACGCAGCAGACAAGTCGTGGAGCTGGGATTAGAACCCATGACCTTCTGACTCCCAGGCCCGTGTTCTATCCACCGTGTCATGCTGCATCTCCATCCTACTTGAACTACGAGCCTCATGCGGGACAAAGGATTATGTCTAACTTAATTAACTGGTATCTACCCCAGTGTTTAGAGTGGTGTTTGGTATATAATAAGCTCTGAACAGGTACCATAATTATCAGTATAAATTATTATTCTTTGGGCCCAGACCGGATTCGGCGTGCCGCTTTTTTGAGGACTGGGCTAACCCAGGGGACTCCAAGTTTGGCCGACCCAGAGGGTCAGGTCTACTCCAAATTTGTCCCAGCGTCTTGTTCTGTCTACTATCCTGGACCCCCCAAAATTCACCTTGATAACCCAGAATTCTCTGAACCAGGAATGACTCAGGTCTGAGCCGGGGTGGAGCTCCTGAATCCTCCCCAGTCTGAACTTGTATCCTAGGATTTGGACAAGAACTCTCCCAGCCTCTGAAGGTGGGAGAGAGGTAGGATACCAGAGCCTGGGGAAAGGCCTAATTTTATTGGATGCTTTTGCCTTGCCTTCAGTAGCATAATTAGACAGACCAAGTTGCCATACTGAACAGTCCATCCGAACTGAACAGCACTGAACCGAGCGGTGAAAAGAGTCAGGGCTCGTTCATCTGTCTATCAATTATGGTGTGGTGAGGCACCACCGTCCTTTTATGAAAGTCCAGCCTTTGTCAGGGACTAGTTAGGGGGTATGTATTCATTAATTCCATTTTACAGATGGGGAAAGCGGCGAGGCAATCAAAGCAAGAACGACAGACGATTCTGTTGATCCCAAATTCCAAATCCTCAGGTCTGCATGGTTGTCATTAGTCCTCACTGCCTATTTGAAAGAAGGAGGTCCCCTGCTGAACCTTCCCACAGCCACTCATGACTAAGGTGCAGTCAAGGTCTAAGCCACATTTCACATCTACAAGACTCCCTCCCTCCTGCATGGCCTTGCTCGGGAGAGGGGCATTCAAAGAGTTAATCAAGGCTTCCCTCAGATGCCCTTCTGTCAGGCAGATCTTTAATCTTCCCTCATTAATGAATAAATCCAGGAGCCTGTGCCTGCCTGCCCTTTTTAAATAACAAACTCTTTATGATCCACATGCATGAATGTAAGTCTGCCCCTACGGATATCAGGCTAAGCATTACATACCTTGAACAGAAAACAGAGCTGACTCTCTGAAGGTCTGTTTGTTTCCCAGTTATCTGTACTCAAGGTAGCTCAGATAATCATTTTTTTTTTTTTAAAGAAAGCTCAGATAACTGAATAAATTGGATAACAGCCTACAGGTTAGTAAACTCCATTGTGCTAGGTAACTCCAATTTCTGATTCTCTGAACTGGCTTTGACCCTAAGGTTAGCAGAGGATTATTCTGATTCCATCACCCTGTCTGTGATCCTGGAAGGGCTACAAGAATGAATGTTTGGAGGGAATTGGAGGTTCTGGGCTTTATTATTATTGTTATTATTAATTTGTGTTTAGTCACTCTTTTAATGGTATTTACTAAGCATTTGCTATGTGCCAGGCACTTTACTAAACTCTGGGGTAGATACAAGCTAATCAGGTTGGACACAGTCCATATCCTACATGGGCTCGCAATCTTAATCCCCATTTTGCAGATGAGAAAACGGAGGCCCAGAGAAGTGAAATGACTTAAACAAGGCCACACAGCAGATAAGTGGCAAAGTCAAGATTAGAATAATAATAATAATAATAATGTTGGTATTTGTTAAGCGCTTACTATGTGCCGAGCACTGTTCTAAGCGCTGGGGTAGACATAGGGGAATCAGGTTGTCCCACGTTGGGCTCACAGTCTTAATCCCCATTTTACAGATGAGGGAACTGAGGCACAGAGAAGTTAAGTGACTTGCCCACAGTCACACAGCCGACAAGTGGCAGAGCTGGGATTCGAACTCATGAGCCCTGACTCCAAAGCCCGTGCTCTTTCCACTGAGCCACAGCACGACAATATAACAGACACATTCCCTGCCTGCAACAAGTTTACAGTCTAGAGATTAATCATAAACTATCAGTGTATTATTATTAATAAAATGATGATTGTCACTCCAAATTTGCAAGCAGCTAGCATAATTTCTGAATTTGCCCACCCAGTGGGCTTTTCTGAGTCAGAACAGGTACAGAGCAGCAGCGATCCATATTCTTACTGAAGGCACATCTCCTCCAAGAAGACTTCCCTGAGTAAATCCTCTTCTCCTCTTCTCCTCTTCTCCCACTCCCTTCTGCTCCACCCTGACTTGTTCCCTTTATTCAACCCCCTCCCAGTCCCACAGCACATATGTATATACGTGCAATTTATTCACTTATTTTTTATGTATTTTAATGTCTGTCTCCCCTTCTAGACTGTGAGCTCATCGTGGGCAGGGAATCTGTATGTTTATTGTTGTACTCTCCCAACCGCCTAGTACAGTGCTTGCACACAGTAAGCGCTCAATAAGTACGATTGAATGGATGAATGAATGAATTCTCCAAACCGGAATCTGGCGACCCACCTCAATCTTGATAGTTCAGAGAAAGCAACTGGCTTTTTGTCTGGGCATCTAAATTCTAGAAGACCAAGCATGTTGTGATAAACTAGATGATAAGGTTCCCTGTGTCACTATGAGGTAATCTCTCTTTTTGCGTGGAGTTCTAGTGACGGTCCTCAGGTGACTGTTCATTCTTTTTGGAATCACCCATCCTCTCTCATCTCCTTCCTCCCACTGGCTGTTAGGGAACCATCTGCTGACTCAGAATGCTCTCCTCCCCTGTGGAGTCCCTCAGGTTTGTGGACTTGGTTTTGGATCATTCTGCCTGGAAAATTTAATCAACACCACAGGAAGAAAATTCTGAGCAAAGATTTCCTACCTCAGAATAATCTCCGACCTCTTTGACACCCAACTCTAGCTAGCAGGAATTTTCCATTCTTTTTGGTCCTGCTGACTTCCCCTTCTGATTCATCCTGACAAGAGATGGCAACGTACTTTGGAGAATGACACTACACACAATGTCGGATTGGTGTCAATTCGACATACTTAACAGGCAGAACAACAGAAAAAGAGTGTTCTCTGCCGCCTACCACTTTCTAACTCAATAACGTGCTTCACTACGTAAAGCATTAGAGTGTACAAGAAATTTTGGGCTAAATGCAGCCTGTCAAACAATTAACAAATCATTATTATGGTCTTTGGCTAATCCTGAAGTCATCACACTTTCCCAGGATAAATCAAAATGAACAAATGGTAAATGAAAGACTCAGAAAAAGAACCCCAAGCAACTAAAATGTAGACTCCAGATGGATTCCCTTTTGATGCATTCCAGATCAAATATATATATATATATATATTTTAAAGCCAAAGCTTCATTTGCGCAACTTGGAAATTTAACCTGTATTCGGAGAACCAAGCTGCATTTGTAGTTGGATTGATTATCTTCACAAAGCAAATTAATCAGCTGAATGCCAAGTGTACATTTTCCTTTATCAAAGTCATAAGGTGGGTCTAACACAACATAAAATAGGGAAGAGACCTGATAATTATTCAGTTAATCTGATCAATGTAGAAAGACAGTTTTATTTCAAGGAAAAATCAAAATTTGTGTCTGAAGAGTCTGGTTTGGTTACTTACTGTCTCTGAACTTGAATGGGGGGAGTTTTTTTTTCCTCCGGGTTTTTCTAGTCAAAAGTATACAGGAGAAGAATCAAGCACTAGAGAAAAAACAAACCATCTTTGGGGATTTTTTCAAAGGGAATGCTTTTGGAGACATGTGGCATTCATCTCCCAGTGGTCTAAGTCCGCATAAGGCAGCAGTTCAATCAATCAATCAATCAATGGTATTTATTAAGTACTTACTGTGTGTGGAGTACTGTCCTAACCTCTTGGGCGAGTATAGTACAGCAGAAATAGCGGTCATGTTCCCTGCCAATAATTAGCTTTCAGTCTAGAGACACTCAAGAGGAGACTATTTTACTTCAGCCCATCAGGGAAGGAGTGGAAGTCAAAGGGAGAAGGGTTTGGAGATAGGTGGAGGATCTTGAAATTCATTCTGTCCAAAAGGTGGGTGGACTGATGTTTGGATCGACCCTGAAGTGGAATTAGGGTCCCAGATCCATCTTTGCTAACCTGCTCTCGGTCTTATTAGGTCTGCCTCCCTCTAGACTGTAAGATTCTTGTGGACAGAGAATGTGTTTATCAACTTTGATATAATCTACTCTCCCAAGTGCTTAGTCCAGTGCTCTGCACACATAGGAAACAATCAATAAATGCGACTGATTGCAGAGTCACATCAAAAATTGATTTTTCCATTGGAAAAATTCATCCCCAAAATACAACTAGCTCGAGACTGTAAGCTCATTGTAGGCAGAGGATGTGTCTACCATCTCTGTTCTAATGTACTCTCCCAAGTGCTTAATATAGTGCTCTGCACACAAGTGCTCAATAAATACCATTGATTGATCAATTAAATGAACTTCATCAGCAGGAGGAGGTTCTGGATCTAAATTCTTGTGGGAGGCCGCATATAGGGTAAAGCCATCCCCACTAAACTTTGAGATTTTGGACAATAGACCAAAATAAATGAGCAGCATGGCCTAGTGGATAGAGTTCAGGCCCGGGAGTCAGAAGGATGTGGGTTCTAATCCTGGCTCTGCCACATTTTTGCTTTGGGACCTTGGGCAAGTCACTTAAGTTCTTTGGGCCTTAGTTATGTCATCTGTAAAATGGGGACTAAGACTGGGAGCCCCACGTGGGACGTGGACTGTATTCAACCTGTTTAGCTTGTATCTACTTCAGTGCTTATTATAGTGCCTGGTACCTAGTAAGTGCTTAACACATACCGTAAAAAAAATTAAAAAGACTATCAAGAATGAGTGACTCACAGTGGATGGAAAAACTTCCTCAACATCATTTATTGGGCACTTACTCTGTGTAAGGCATTGTACTAAATGTTTGGGAGAGCAAAGACTCCATAGCTTAACAGTGCAGTTACTCGGGAATCAAGTCTTATCAGAGGCAAGTCCGGTCATTGTATTTCCCATTTAAAACGCTTCCCACTCCTTCAAGGAACATTTTACTCTTTCCCATTTCCCATCCTGCTTTCTCCTGTTAGAGCACCAGAGATGTTGCTCCTTGTTTTTCCTTGCCTTTTGGAATTTGGACTCTTCATTCACCTTAGAGAGTTAACCCATGCATTCTCAAGCGCTGGCCTCAGCTCATTAAGCCTTGAGACCTGCTTGTTTATATTGGAACAAAGCAAGAGAAGTAGCGTGGCTCAGTGGAAAGAGCACGGGCTTTGGAGTCAGGGCTCATGAGTTCGAATCCCAGCTCTGCCACTTGTCGGCTGTGTGACTGTGGGCAAGTCACTTAACTTCTCTGTGCCTCAGTTCCCTCATCTGTAAAATGGGGATTAAGACTGTGAGCCCCACGTGGGACAACCTGATTCCCCTATGTCTACCCCAGCGCTTAGAACAGTGCTCGGCACATAGTAAGCGCTTAACAAATACCAACATTATTATTATTATTATTAAGTTCTTCTCCTCTGCAATCTGCCAGGTCTTCTCAGCTGATATCTGTGTTGAGACCGGCTCATTTGAGGTCACACGGCCAACGGTGTTTACCTGGAAAGAAGTCCAGGTGAGGTACCGTCTCAAGTCTACTAAATTAGGTCTCCCCTCTCCATGGAAAATTTACCAGACCTAGAAGGCCAATCTAGTCTTGTTTTAAGGCTTTTAAACATTTTCTAAAGTGCCTTTTCAGAGCTGGCACAGTGACTGTCACAAGCTTTGTGAAAAAGTAGCAATTAGTGGAATACCTTGCAGTGGAGCTCAGCTTTCTCATCTCTCTCTCTCTCTCTCTGGGTTCACCTGGAACCTCACCTAAACCCTGATTGAAGTCCAAGACTTAGGTGCGTGTGGCATTTGGAGCTAAATGAACTTCCAACTGGTTCAATCCAGATTGACAGCATGCTCTTGTGATCAGGAACTGTCTTACTGCCTTTATCTGACCTTAGGACCAGATAGGCTTTGCCCGTGGAAGGAGCTGAGACGTATAGGAAGCCCACGCTATCTTTCATTAAAACATTACGCATCTGATCCTTTTTTTCAGTTTGTAGCCTGGATTTTTCCAAAGAAGCTTCATTAGAAAAGAGTCCTTCTGCCTGCATGAAAGCAGAACTATATAAACAATCTAAATTCTCCCATGGAAGTCATTTTTGTGCGGGTGCCAGGGGAATAAAAACACAGGCACACATAAATGAGTCAGGCAGCCTTTTCCAAAGTCTGAGGGGATTGGAAGTGGAAGTGATGAATAAAGTGACCGTATTTTTTGAAACTCAAAGTGGGATGTGGATAGGGTTTCCAGGGGGAAGTGTTTCTAGAAAATTGGATATCTGGGCAAGGGGGTGGAGAGATTTAAAGGATCAGGGCCCCAATAGACCGAGAAAATGAGAGGAGGAGTAAAAGTCAGCTTCTAGGACTCGCAGAGCAATAAAGGAGAAGAAAAAGAGAGATTTAAAGAGAGTCAGAGAAAGGACAGGAGAAGAGCTAAAGAAAGAGAGAAGTAGGGGAGAGAGAGAAAGGAAGAGGGACAAAGACACAGTCACATTTAAAAGGATGATAAACCCACTTGCTGAAAACATTCATTCATTCAATCGTATTTATTGAGCACTTACTGTGTGCAGAGCACTGTACTAAGCACTTGGAAAGTACAATTTGGCAACAGATAGAGATAATTACTACCTACAACAGGCTCACAGTCTAGAAAACACACACCCCCACTATTTGGTGACTGCTTTCTTTGCACAAAGAAAGATTCAAAGATGATCATTTGGGCATGGTCCTTGCCTTCAGGTGATCAGCCCATCAGTCAAGGTATTTATTGAGTGCTTCTTGTGTACTAAGCTCTTGGGAGAGTACCAAACAAAAAAATTCATAGATACACTCCCTGCCTACAAGGAGTTTATAGTCTAGAGGAAGAGACAGACATTAAAATAAATTATGGTTATGTATACAAGTGCTATGGGACTGAGGGTGGGGTGTGAATATCAAGCGCTTAAAGGATACAGAACAAATTGCGTAGTCGACACCGAAGGGAAAGTGAGAAGAGGAAATGAGGGTTTAGTTGGCAAAGGCCTCTTGCAGGAGATTGATTTTAATAATTAGCCCTCTAGACTGATTTAGGTAGAGTCTTCCAGGCTCTAAGCTCGTGGGCAGGGAATGTACCTGTTTATTGTTATATTGTACTCTCCCATGTGCTTAGTACAGTGCTCTGAACACAGTGCTCAATAAATATGAATGAATGAATAAGGATTTAAAGCAGGGAGAGTGGTGTTCTGTTGTATGTGAAGGGAGTGGGAGTTCTAGGCCAGAGGGAAGATGTGAGCAAAGGGTCAGCAGCCAAATAAAAGAGTTCATGGTACGGTGAACAGGAAGAGCGAAGGATGCAGGCTGGGTGGTATTAGGAATTCAGTGAGGTAAGGTAGGAGGGAGAGAGTTGATCGATTACTTTAAAGCCAATGGTAAGGAGTTTCTGTTTGATGTGGAGTTGGATGGGCAACCACTGGAGGTTCTTGAGGAGTAGAAAGGTGTGGATTGAATGTTTTTTTCATTAAAATGATCCGGGCAGCAGAATGAAGTATGGGCTGGATTTGGGGAGGCAGGAGGCAGGGAGGTCAGCAAGGAGGCTAATGCAATAGTCAGGGAAGGATAGGATAAGTGATTGGATCATTCACAGCCTAAAGAGGGGAGAGAAGCAGTCAACCAAAACACTAGGACTAAAGGAAACACTAATGCTCTCATAATAATAATAATATTTATGGTATTTGTTAAGTGTTTACCATGTGCCGAGCACTGTTCTAAGTACTGGGGTAGATACAGTAATAATAATAATAATGTTGGTATTTGTTAAGTGCTTACTATGTGCAGAGCACTGTTCTAAGCTCTGGGGGAGATATAAGGTAATCAGGTTGTCCCACGTGGAGCTCCCAGTCTTAATCCCCATTTTACAGGTGAGGTGACTAAGGCATAGAGAAGTTAAGTGACTTTTCCAAAGTCATACAGCTGACCAGCGACGGAGCGGAGATTACAACCCATCACCTCTGACTCCCAAGTCCTTGCTCTTTCCACTAAGACATGTCTGCTCAGTTTATTTTGACCACTCTAACTGAAAATATTTTAATGATTGTCTTCCAGTTACAGTGTAATAATAATAATTCACTAAATCCTGTTGATCACATCTTCACAATATCTCTAATATCTGCCCTTTCCTCTCCATCCAAACTGCTACCGCGATAATCGAATCACTCCCCTTATCCCATCTGGATTTCTGCATCAGCCTCCTTGCTGACCTCCCAGCCCCCTGTGTCTTCCCATTCCAGTCCCTACTTCACTCTGCTGCCCAGATCATTTTTCCATAAAAACATTCAGGATGTGTTTCCCCATTCCTCAAAAAAATCCAGTGGTTGCCCATCCACCTCCGCATCAAACAAAAACTTCTCACCATTGACTTTAAAGCAGTCCATCACCTTGCCTTCTCCTACCTCACCTCCCTATTCTCCTATTACAACCCAGCCCGCACACTTTGCTCCTCTAATGCTAACCTTCTCGCTCTGCCTCACTGCTAACCTCTGGCCCATGTCCCGCCTCCTCAAATCTGACAGATAATTATTATCCCCGTCTTCAAAGTCTTAATGAAGGCACATCTCCTCCAAGAAGCCTTCCCTGACTAAGCCCCCCTTTCCTCTTCTCCCACTCCCATCTGCGTCGCTCTGACTTGCTCCCTTTGTTCTTCCCCGCCGGCCCCACAGCACTTATACAGATATCTGTAATTTATTTATTTATGTTAATGTCTGACTCCCTCACTCTAATAATAATAATGTTGGTATTTGTTAAGCGCTTACTATGGGCAGAGCACTGTTCTAAGCGCTGGGGTAGACACAGGGGAATCAGGTTGCCCCACGTGGGGCTCACAGTCTTAATCCCCATTTTACAGATGAGGTCACTGAGGCACAGAGAAGTTAAGTGACTTGCCCACAGTCACACAGCTGACAAGTGGCAGAGCCGGGATTCGAACCCTTGACCTCTGACTTCAAAGCCCGTGCTCTTTCCACTGAGCCACGCTGCTTCTCTAGACTTGTAGCTCACTGTGGGCAGGTAATGTGACTGTTTATTGTTGCCATTGTACTCTCCCAAGTGCTTAGTACAGTGTTATGTGCACAGTAAGTGCTCAATAAATGCAGTTGAACGATGCAGCTATCCAGTGGAATTGCAATTTGGAAGGAGAAGGAGAAGAAGGGGGAAGAGTCTATAACGGACCTTGCCTTCAAGGAGTTTAGTATCTACAGAGGAGACAGGCAGATACAAATCATACACATGCAATGGAAACAGGAGGAAAAGCATAGGTATAATTGATAGTGGCCAAAGTAAACAAATGTATTTATAAATAAATAAATGAACATAAATGCTAAGGGGGAACAAGGGAGGTGGAGATCCATTATGGATTGTCTCATGAATTATTATGGACTGCCTCAGGAATTATTGCAGACTTCCTCATGAAAAGGTCTTCACCCTCGTTCCTAGGGGGTAGCCACTCATGTCGCAGACACTATCTTTACTTCCGGATGTCTTGCCAGGTATTCCAAAGTTAGATTACAAGCTAACTTGCATTTGTTTGTTAATTTTAATTCTGAGGAGAAAATCATAGAAAGAAAGCTAGAAAAAAAGATGATTCCTGTTCAAACAACCAAAATGTGGGTGTTGTTTTTTCATGGTATTTGTTAAGTACTTACCACCAACTGCCGAGGGAGATAGAAGCTAATCAAACTGGACACAGTCCATGTCCCATGTGGAGCCCAGAGTCGTAATCCCCATTTTACAGATGAAATAACTGTGGCACAGAGAAGTTAAAATGATTTGCTCCAGGTCATACAGCAGAGGAGTGGCGGAGTCGGGCTTAAGACTCTGGTCCTTCTGACTCTCAGGCCTGTGTTCTAGCCACTAGGGAACACTGCTTCTTAAAAAAGGTTCTCAGCTGACCCCCATAAAGGAAAGGGTTTTTTTGGTGATCAGTTACTTAGCTGTTGCTCTCACTACTTTCCTCTGGAAACCACAGGAGTTTTGGAATGAAAAGATGGGTCAGAGAAAAGAGAAGGCAATAAGAATATGCATGAGGACTGATAATTATTTGGGTAGGTGGGACACATGTTCCAAACCTTGGAATAACCACAGAATTCTCCAGGTGACATGGGGCAGAGCAGGTGACATTAGATTGATGGAAGTAATAATAATAATAATTGTGATATTTGTTAAGTGCTTACTCTGTGTCAGGCACTAAGCCCTGGGGTGGATACAGGCAAATCGAGTTGGACACAGTCCCTGTCCCGCATGGGACTCACAGACTTAATCCCCACTTTACAGATGAGGGAACTGAGGCTCAGAGAAGTGAAGTGACTTGCCCAAGGTCACACTACAGACATATGACAGACCTGGGATTAAAACCCAGGTCCTTCTGACTCCAGGAAGTTGTATTTCCTCCCATGGTAGCTCAGCTCTGAAGATGCAGTAGTTAGTCCGCTCTGCCTGCTGTTGACTCACGATGTCCGCTAGGTCTCTGGGTGAAGGAGGAACAGGTAGCTAGACTCTACCTGTAGCAGGTTTGCAGCCAGTTGGGAGCAGTTTGGGTCTAATTCACAGCTGGTCCACCTCTGGCATTTGCACAGGCTGGATCCAGACCAATGACCATATTTTGTGGACCCCTGATAAATTTCAACACCCTCCGAGTTAACCACCTGCAGCCTATAACTTGCTTTTCACCAACTCATCTTCCTCCAAATGCTGCCCAGGGAGTCAAGTAAATGAAAATAACATTCTTTGCTAAATACCTCTGGCTTCCCCATCTTACAAACCCTCCTAAAGCCCCATCTTGTCTAGCAGGCTTTCTCCAGCTAATTCCCAACATCCCAGGTTATAATAAGTTCATTGTGGGCAGGGAATGTGTCTGTTTACTGTTGTATTTTCCCAAGCACTCAATTCAGTGCTCTGCACAGAGTAAGTGCTCAGAAAATGCAACTGAATGAATAGCTACACAGCCACCCTTATCACTTAAGTAATTTTGCCCATCCTTGAAACTCTGTATATATATAGTAAATATAGTATAGTAAATAGTAAATAAGTAAATATTCAGTTGTCCATGCAATTATTCTGATTTATTTTGATAGCTCATCCTGGCATATGGGTTCTATTTCCTATCTGATCTTCTTTCTATCTGATCTTCTATCCATCTTCTTGCCACTAACATTTGTGTATCTGTTTCCATTATTAGATTATAAACACCTCTTGGGCAGAAAATGTGTCTTTACCTCTAGTGTCTTTCCCATGCTGTCTTTAGGCACTAAATAAAGACCATTACTATTAGAGAAGCAGCGTGGCTCAGTGGAAAGAGCACGGGCTTTGGAGTCAGAGGTCATGGGTTCAAATCCCGGCTCGGCCATTTGTCAGCTGTGTGACTTGGGCAAGTCACTTACCTTCTCGGTGCCTCAGTTCCCTCATCTGTAAAATGGGGATTAAGACTGTGAGCCCCACGTGGGACAACCTGATTCCCTTGTGTCTACCCCAGCGCTTAGAACAGTGCTCGGCACATAGTAAGCGCTTAACAAATACCAACATTATTACTACTATGCTATTACTATTCTCTTTGCAAAGCTGACAGAATTCATTCTTTGAGACCCATAGTCCTAAATCATCCCCAAATCGGTGCCATTTAGACGATACATTTTTTTTTGCAAGGGTAAAGCTCCTTAAACTAGGAATGGCCAAAGCAGATTCCATACTTTTTTTTTTAATCACCATGTAAGCTTTATGTTCCCAGGCCAGAGTTGCCTAACAGAGTAGTTCTGAGTGGAAGAGAATAGATTCCAAATTACAGGATATTTTTAATTCACGAGGAATGAAGGAAACGCATTTCAAAGCTACTGAGCTCCTGTGACTGTTAATACTTTTTTTCTAGAGAGAGTTGATTAACCTGCATTTAATTTTCTTTTATTTTCTTACCCAGAACCCGTGCTGGTAAACATGTGAAGCACAAATGTTTGCAGATCTTGAAAGGCTTCGGGTTTTTGTGTTACACAGAGCATAATGCTATGCAGATGACATGGAAAGTTAGAGGAAATGTTTTTCTCATGAAGTAACAATTTTGCAAATGAAATATTGGCAGGTAAGTATTTCATTGCCCCATATCTACATTGGCATGACAAGAAAAACTCTCTATCTACCCAGGTACTTAGTAGCATCTGCACAGGAAAAACGTAATATTTCCAAAGGAAATATTTCCAGTGAGGGGAAATATTGGTCACTGAAACAAATGTTACATTGTCTTTGGCCTCCAAAACAATTCTAATGAGGGCAAATAAGGCAGCTCATTTTGAAAATGTTTCTACCCATTATTCCAACGTGAAACTACTCCCCGTGGGAAATATTTGCACATGGCAAGCATTTTCACAATGTTCCCTTTGCAGAAATACAGTTGAAATCAAGATGCTTCTAGAGCAAGATGTTTGCACCTCCTCGAAATGCTTTGCTAGCCGAAATATAGCGTGGGTCCATTGGGAATTGTGTGCTGTTAGATGTATCCTTGCCGATGGATCCCAAAATTCTTTAGGAACTTGGCTGATTGTCAAAAGAGATTACTTTGCTTCCTCCTGCAGAGTTAAACAGCACATCATCATCAACAAAGGCATTTGCTGAGCGCTTACTATATGCAGAGAACTGTACTAAGTGCTTGGGAGAATAAAATGCAACAGAGCCGGTATACTCATTCCTTGCCCACACTGAGTCTAGAGGGGCTCATGTCTAATTCCCACCTGGGTATTTTCAAGCACTTAGTACAGGGCTCTGCACACAGGAAGCACTTAATAAATAATCATTAGTACTGATAATAATTATGATACTTGTTTAGCACTTACTATGTGCCAAGGTTTGTTCTAAGTGCTGGGGAAGATACCAGTTAATCAGTTTGGACATAGTCCTGGTTCTGCCTGGGGCTCACAGCCTCAATCCCCATTTTATAGATAGAGTAACTGAGCACAGAGAAGTTAAGTGACTTTCTACTACTCTAAGGGGCAAGCACCTTTAGGAAAGGCCTGGTGCTGAGACACCATATCTAACTGAGTTATCAGAGAGGCGTGAAGTGATAACCTCATGCCCTTTCCAGTTCATGCGGAAGTAGATGTCCAAGGGTCATTCAAAGGTATTAGGAATCTGGTGAAGCTAACTTCTGAGGCCCTGTGATCTAACTAGGAATTCATAGAGAAGCTTCCCGGCCTAATGGATAGAACATGGACTTGAAAGTCAGAAGGACCTGGGTTCTAAACCCAGATCCACCACCTGTCTGCTGTGTGCCTTGGGCAAGTTACTTCTCTGTGCCACAATTACTTCATCTATTAAATGGGGATTAAAACTATGAGCCCCATGTGGGAAATGGACAGAGTCCAAATCCGATTAGTTTAGTACAGGGCCTGACACATAGTAAGTGTTTAACAAATACCATAAAGAAACTAAAAACAAAAACATAGGCTCCAAAGTCAGGTTTCCAGAATAACTTGACTCTTGACTTCGCAGTTAACAATTGTTCAGGGTTTTCATTTGGTTGCCTCTCTCCATAAAGGAAGAGGAGATCCGTGCTGGTAATGACTGACCTCATGTTCCAGGGCATCTGAAAAGACTAACTGATGACCATCAATCCCTTCTAACCCACAGACCCAGGGAACTCACCGTAAATGATGGTGATGTCGATAAACAACTATGTGACGAGACAGTGCAACCTCTTGAGACATCTCCAAAACTAGTTGCGGGTATCTCGTGAAGCAGTGTGGAACTTTTTCATGCTGCCTGTGGTTCTGATCTCGATTCTTGGAGATAATATGGACCTCTAAGGGATTCCAGGCCTGATGGAACCCGAGGGGGGAAACCAAGGCCTTCAGGACAAACCTGGAAATGGACCAGGCCTTGCAGGGCAGCCCTGGGATGGCTCTGAAAATTTTACCAAGAGTTCTTTAAGTTTTTGGTCATGAAGGCCAATAATGATAAATCATAACTGTGGCATTTGTTAAGTGCTTACTATGGTGCCAAGCTCTGGGTTATAGATGAAAGCAAATTGGATTGGACACAGTCCCTGTCCCACATGGGGCTCACAGTCTTAGTCCCCATTTTACAGATGAGGTAACTGAGGCCCAGAGAAGCAAAATGACTTGCCCAAAGTCACACAGCAAGCAAGTGGCAGAGCTGGGATTAGATCCCAGGTCCTTCTGACTCCCAGGCCCGGGCTCGATCCACTAGACCAAGCTGCTTCTCACAGGCTAGAGAGTGAGGGAAGTAGGATGGGAGGGTGGAAGAGGGGAAGAAAGGAAAGGTTAACTGCAGACCAAAGCTGGAATTACCAAGGTTGTTTACTTCTGGTTGCCTCTAGCGCGTAGCTTCTTAACAGCACCGCAACTGACCTCATCCACCCCCACAGGGCCTAGATCGGTGTATAGGGGAACTGACCCATTGGCATTTGGGGGTCTCTCTTTAGGGTCTGTTCATCCTTCCTCAGAAGCTGTCAGATCTCACCAGAACTCTGAGGTGAAGGAGACTGAAAGTCCAGCTCCCAAAGCTGTGAGGGCCGGAATGGTGTCTTCTCCTCTGCAGCAGGAGATCTCTGCAGGCAAATCTCTGCGTGCAAGTTTCTTTGGAAACAAATGAAAGTTAATGTGCATCAGAGCAAACCGCCGAAGTGTCCCCGTAGGCGTTTCAGGCTGAGGGACAAAATTCTCAGGGACTATGCTGGGCTTTTCTTTCTCAGAAGGGAAAGGATTGCAAAGCCTCATAATCGGTGACATTTAGACTGGGAACAGTGGCAGTCCCTGCCTCTCTGGGGGTGAGCAGACTTTCTCGGGTGAAGGAGGAGAGGGAGATGGCAGCAGTGCCTAAGTGGCAAGCAAGAGGGTTTTCACGGGAGTTGATCCAGTCAGGCACCGAAGAAGACTCTTGGCAGTTCAGGGCCTCAGAGTAGAGTTCAATGGGAGAGTAATGCTATTACTACTACTGCTATTAATAATATTACTTGTTAAGCACTTCCTTTATGTCCTGCACTGTTCTAAGTTCTGGAGTAGTTAGAAGCTAATCAGATTGGACAGAGTCCCTGTCCCATATGGGGCTCACAGTGTTCATCCCCATTTTATAGATGAGGGAAATGAGGCCCAGAGAAGTGAAGTGACTTGCCCTAGACCACACAGAAGACAAGTGGCAGAGCTGGGTTTAGAATCTAGGTCCTTCTGACTCCCAGGCCTGTGTTCTAGCCACTAGACCATACTGCTTCCCTGGGGGGGTCAGGATACAATACCAGGAACCAAAACCACATATATAGATCTGTGAAGCAGCATTTCTTAGTGGATAGAGCACGGGCCTGGAGTTAGAGAGTCCTGGATTTTTATCCCAGCTCCTCCACTTGCCTGTTGTGTGACCTTGGGCAAATCACTTAACTTTTCTGTGCCTCAGTTACCTCATCTGTAAAATGGGAAGGGCGAATGTGAGCCCCATGTGGGACAGGGACCGAGTCCAACCCAATTTGTTTGTATCCACCCCAGCACATAGTACAGTGTGTGGCATATAGTAAGTGCTTAACAAATACCATTATTATTATTATTATTACAGATCCTGTCAGTGGGAAACTATCAGAGGGCATGACCCATAAGCAGCCATTCACGATAACCTTTCAACTGGGAAAATAGGATCAAATAAAGGTAGTAGGGTTGGGGGTGGGGAGGGTCAATCATATCTTGGTCTTTCGTATTTTAGCCGAAGGACAGATTTCTCTTTTACCCAAATCCAGACTCTTCCTAGAATCCTTTTGTTTCAGAGTCCCTCTTTCTATATATAACTGTTTTAAAAAAATAGTTTCATGTTAACAATCTCTAGGCAAAGTCTTAGTCCAGTTTAAATGACAACAGATGCTTAAAAAGAATCTGATGAAAAAGCCGGGGATTGGCAACTGACTTTGGCTCTGAAGACGCCAGCATTGTATAGGAGGTCTATACCACAGCAGGGTTGGCCTATGAACTTGATGGAAATTGGAGATGTCAGTAAATATGGCCTGAGAAGCCCCCAGGAACAGCCCTGAACCCCACAGAAAAGGCCCCCCAGGGGTGCAGGCAGGACGGACAACTCTCTCCCCACGCGGAGAGAATGCACTGGGCCATTCTTCCTTGTTCTGGAGGTCAATTTGACCCCGGGGTTTGAGAATCGCCAACCAGACCAGGTTGTCAAACAATGGATTTCTGCCTGTTAAGTAGAATCTGCTTCCCATGAGCCCCCTGCATGCTATTAATAGAGCCTCACTGCAAATTGTTTCTTAGAAATAGATTTGAACTTGGAGGTTCACCAGGTTGTAGCTATAAATGAGATGATGAATCCCAGTTGCCTTCATTTAAATAAACAGTAACTAATCAACAAACCATCTGTCACTGTATGATTATGGACTTTCTTTTTGTCATCTGAAGCAGCATGAAAAAGCCACTGGCACATATGGAAAATAAAATAAAAGCAATCCACAGAAATCCCAGCAGTCAACTTGAAAGAGTCCTAATCTACCTTATTTATTTCAGATTCAATGCAGTAATTGCTATTTTCATTCAACAAGAGCACGCTGGATTTTTCAACTGGTGCTACTGTTCATTTCTGGTGCTCATGAAAGACAAAACATTTATGATTTTCTTTTTCCTGCATAAATCTGTTTTCCCACCCTCTTTACTATTGTTGCAGTGAAGAATCAGATAGCAAGGGGGTTTTTCTTTAAAAGATTAAAAAGAAAAAAAAAACTTTAAAGTTCTTGGCTTGCAAATACAGATGTCAGATAAAATAATATTCATTCATTTTTTTTTTCAGATTTTGAATGATAAAAGGCCTGGAATAGCCTGGGAAACATATTCCAAGGGCTTTTTTTTGAACGCTCAGTGCCTGACTAGCAATGTAAAAAACAAAGCTGTGAGATCTGAGGCCGCTTCTTCTCAAGGAAAGCACATGTTCTTATGCTGAGAAAGTAAAGGATTTATTATCCACTCCACCCCAGACAAATGCAGATTAAGTGTACAATTTGGAGAGGGCTGGGATTATTCTAATGAGCAGTGACTAAACACCTCTAGAGGTGTTTTCCTCCCAAAGTGAAAAGAGGAAGGAGACACAGGTGATTTTGGAAAGAAAAAGTGTGGATCCAGAAGAAAGAAATAGGCACATCCGTCCAAGAATCC
Organism: Ornithorhynchus anatinus; assembly: GCF_004115215.2. Lineage (NCBI taxonomy): Eukaryota > Metazoa > Chordata > Mammalia > Monotremata > Ornithorhynchidae > Ornithorhynchus > Ornithorhynchus anatinus. The sequence goes on from NC_041745.1 coordinate 24,392,270, forward strand.
CAGGCCTGGAAGAGATTCTGCAAAACATCTCTTCCACCAACCTGCTCCCAGAAAACACCGGATTAAGGGAAAACAGAGATGGAGATTTTGCCTTTCCAGAGGCTGAGAGTAAAGTCCTCTAGTTTGGCGTCCCGTTGGCCACTGAGGGAACAGCTAATCTCCACCAGTAGCTCATTAGAAAGTTGAGAGACAATTCAGAAGGTAGCCCACTATGCCCGTATTTACAAAGGGCGCTGTTAAATTGTACAGTTACGTTTAGCCTTTTTAGCAGGTGGGCCGGGAACTGAGTCAGGGGAAGGGCTATTTTGAGAAGATCGGTTCTTTTAATGTGTAAAGGTACCTTTAAAATCAGGGTGGCATGTGACTCAGGAAGGAGGATGATACTACGTAAGGTAGAATGGCTGTTGTTGCTTTAACCTGACACCAGCCGTGTATTAGATATCATGGGTCCAGTCCTCTACCTATTTGGAAAAAGAATGCCTTCCTTTGGGTCCCACGAGGTTAGACGATTTTGCTGCTTTGGATTACATGCATCTCCTGTGAGTCATAGAGACAGAGGGAGTGTTAATTAGGTCCATTTACTGGATTTAGATTTCCTCTCACCACCCCATACCAGCGCCTGCAACCAGCTCAATTCAGCCAAGGTCACTTAGGAGAAGGAAGATTGAAGGGGATAGGCCTCTTAGCTGTCTGGGCAAGTTTAAAGCATTAATCAGGCGCTGAAGATCTACCCAGGTAAAGTCAGACCCAGGACAGGTTACAGGGAAATGTTTAAATGTTTACCGGGGAAGCAGAGTGGCCTAATGGTTAGAGCACGAGCCTAGGAGTCAGGAAGACTCGAGTTCTAATCCTGTCTCTGCCTTGTGTCTGCTATGTGACCTTGGGCAAGTCATTTCACTTCTCTGTCCCACAGTTGCCTCATCTGTAAAATGGGGATTAAGACTGTGAGCCCATGTGGGACCCGGCCTGGGTCCAACCTGATCACCTTGTATCTACCCCAGCGCTTAGAACAGTGTCTGGTATATAGTGAGCACTTTACAAATACCATAAAAAAATTTAAAAAGTTGACTCAAATTGAGAAAAAAGATGCAAAGCATATTTTTTAAAAGGAAGGACCTGGATTTACACGCCCAGGGAAAGAACAAAATTAGGCAGGGCCTAAAAGATAGCCTACAAAAAAGTGAAAAGTGTCTTAATAAAATCCAGAGAGCACTGGTGTTCACTGATATCATAAACCAAGTCCCTTTTATCCTTTCAAGTATGAGGTTGACAAAAATGTTTAGACTAATAGGCATTTTTGTCAAGCAGTGGTTTCAAATAAAAAAGTATATCTGTAAGGCTAGTTTAACATGATTTACTGTTTACGATGATTGTCTATTTGTCTTCCTTGATTACTCTATTAGAGTGTAAATTCCTTGAAGGCAGGGACCTTGTCTGTTCTTTGGCATTGCTCCAGCTGCTATACTATACTATGCAAACCCTACGGGTGTTTAGTAAATATTTGTTGACTTGTGAATGTTTATAAAGACTCCCCTTTATAATCCCATTTTCTTTAAAAATATGTACAAATCACATTCTTCTTTAGATACATCCTGTTTAGAGTTCAGTCTTTCTGCTATCAAAAAAAGAAAAAAGGTAAGGAAAGGATTCCAGGTAAATTAAAACCACTAATTTGGACCAAAAGAATGTGAAAAACTATATCAATCAATGGTGCTTTCTGAGCGCTTACTATGTGCACAGCACTGTACTAAGCTTTTCGCAGAGTCCGACACAACAGAATTGATAGATATGTTCCCTTCCCTCAAGGAGTTTAAAATCTATGTTGTAGAAAAGCTTAAAGAATGCATTTTTACTCCTATATTAGTCACGGACATGGGGAGATATATGTGTGAGAGTAGCTCTGAGCTCAAGTTTTGGCTTCTTGGGTATCAGGTCAGTAACTCTCTGAGTTTGGGCAGCAGACAGCAACCTTTGGGACAGAATGCTTGAGACAAGGATCAACAGCAGAAACAGTGTCAATAGTTTTAAACACCAAAATCCAGTTATTTGTTGTTCTAGGAAACCCACATTGCCTGTCTTAATTATCAGAAAAGTAACACAGCACTGGCATCTGTATTGGTGGTATGCAGGACATATGGTGATCCGCGAAGTGCTTTATGTCTCAAGAATGTAGATCAAAAGTTTCCTTCTTTAGTTAATAATAATAGTAATACTGGTATTTGTTAAGCGCTTACTATGTGCAGAGCACTGTTCTAAGCGCTGAGGTAGATACAGGGTAATCAAGTTGTCCCACGTGAGGCTCACAGTTAATCTCCATTTTACAGATGAGGGAACTTATGCCCAGAGAAGTTAAGTGACTTGCCCACAGTCACACAGCTGACAGGTGGCGGAACTGGGATTCGAACCCATGACCTCTGAGTCCCAAGCTCGGGCTCTTTCCACTGAGCCACGCTGCTTACCTTCTGTTGGCTCAGTAGACAGCACAAAAGTAGGAACCAGAAGAACAATATCGGGTCTGAAATGAGCCTGGGAGCCAGATAACCTGAGTTCTAATCCTGGTTCTAACACTTTTCTGCTGTGTGACCTTGGGGCAAATCACTTAACTTTTCGGGGACTCAGTTACCTCATTTGTAAAATGGGGATGAAGATTGTCAGCCCTATGTGGGACATGGTCTTTGTCCAATCTGATTAGCTTGTATCAGCCCCAGGACTTAGTACAGTGCTTGGCACATAGTAAACCCTTAAACCCTTAACAAATTCCATTCAAAAACAAGAAATGTCATAAATTTCATATTAATGAAGTCTGAATTAATGAGGAATTAAAATGCAAAGCAGGAAGTGCTTTTGTTGATGTCTTCAGGGCATTTCTCATACTTCCCTTTCTAGTGCTTTCTTTTCTATTACCAACTTCCAAATTCTAGTCACTTTCATTTTAATATCTTTTTGTGCTTGATATTTAGTGTTCCCTCCGGCTTCCCCAATTCCTTCCTTGCTTTCACCCCATTGCTCTGAGCAAACACTTTTGGCCTCTGCTACATCATTCTTCATTCCCCAGACTTGTTGCCTGGAATTTATGGCTTCCAAATATTTGTTAACTGGTATTATCATCTCCTCCTTAATCATCACTTAACCACATAATTAAGTCCTTTAATCTTTCCTCCTAAATCAACCAGTCCATTCCCCCTATCATGTTGGTCTCTCTCCTTTGAACTCTTCAAGTTTCCCACACCTTCCTGATGTCTGGGTGGCAAAACATAGAAAATAATTGAATTTACTCTTAACTCCTCTACCCTGACCAATTCAAGTGCCCAGAGAGTGATATATCTCCTGGCTCTCTGGGGGTGAGTCTCAGAGATAATTATTTAAGAGGAGTTAGGCTGTGAAAAACCTTCAGCTGTGCCTCTTGAGTCAAAATAAGGTGAAATGAGCAATTATCTGATGAATTTGATCCATTTAGGGAGTCAACCTGCAGAAACTGAATTTCCCAAATTGCCTTTATGCATTCCAAGGCAAAGGTCCCTTGCCCAAATTGGCCAGATATTGTCATAAAGCTCCATTTCATTCATTCATTCATTCAATTGTATTTATTGAACACTTACTGTAGGCAGAGTATTGTACTAAAGCGCTTGCTTTGTATGTTAGGCATACCCACAGTGTCTGGTTTAAACATTTCCAGCTCTTAGAACGTCTAAGGTATGCATTTTGTGGAGATACATTTCAAGATAAAGATATTGGTTTTAGCCCCAACATGAGGAAAGCCTCACACTAGGCAATATTAATTATGACTGAGCCAGCCAAGCGAAACCGACATTAGCCAAACCACATGCCAATAGAGTCCTAAATCCAAGCCCTCCCCCAGCACCCTGATATCACCACACCCACCTGCTGGATTGATAATACCCCATCCATCATCTGTCAAGTGGTGGCAACTGTCAAGTTTTCCAGTCCTACGGTGCTCCAAGAAGCCTTCCCTGACTCAACTCTCCTCTCCTCTTCTCCCACTCCCTTCTGCATCGCCCTGACTTTCTCCTCTCATTCATCCTCCCTCCCAGCCCCACAGCACGTATGTGCGTATCGGTCATTTATGTATTTATTTTTGTATAGTTAATGTCTGTCTCCCCCTCTAGACTGTGAGCTCGCTGTGGGCAGAGAATATGTCTCTTGGATGTTGTATTCTCCCAAGTGCTTACTACAGTGTTTTGCACAGAGTAAGGGCTCCATAAATGACTGAATGAATAATTGAATGAATGAATGAACACTTCTACAGGGAAGACCAGATCCTAAGTCCCTTTTTTGGTACCTTGCTAACAAATCGGTTATGTTATTACTGTAAAGAAACAGCTGGGATCTTTGAACTTGTTTTTCACCCTTCCAGTCTATTCTCCCTGTCTAGACCCGTGCCCTAAATTCTACCATTCATTCATTTACTAATTCAATTGTATTTATTGAGCGCTTGCTGTGTGCAGAGCACTGTATAAGAACACTATAGGAAGTACTTGGTAGAATACAATATAACAATAAACAGACACATGCCATGTGTCTGTGTTTATGGAGTCTGGGGTTGTGTAGAAAATTTTCCTCCATTTCTATAGCTTCAGAGAAGGAGGGTTCCAGGAAGCAAAGACAAACACCTGAGTTGACTTCAAGTTTGTGTAGTGAATCATATCAGAGAAACTTTCCTCCAGGTGGAGATTAAATGACTGCCAATCTTGGAGTCATCTTTCTTGTTTGTTCTCTGAGGAGGCCCAGAAGCATTCACAGGAGATTCAGGCTTTGTTCTTGGCTCCAAGGATCTCAAAGCACTTTGCCTTCATCCTCGGTTGCGCCGTGTGTGCTCAATAAATATTAATGGAGTTACTTGAACAGAGTAGTAACGTTATTAATACTCCTGAGCAGAGAGTCACTGGTGCCCTGGGGGACGAGATGGTGCTGATCTCCCTGGCCAAGGCAGTGAGAGGAGCTTCCTGGGTATCACTGTCAATGAGGACAGTTCTCCCAAGAAGCTGGAAGATGTTGCCGACACATCTTTTAGGGGAACAGTACAGGAATGGCCCAGGGGATAGAGCACAGGCCTCGGAGTCAGAGGACCTGGGTTCTGATTGTACTGCACACTCCCTAGTGCTTAATACAGTGCTCTTCACAGAGTGAGCACTTTTGGTACCATTGGCTGATTGATTCAAATTCCCGGTCTTGACACTTATCTGCTGTGTGACCTTGGGCGAGTCACTTCACTTCTCCATGTCTCAGTTCCCTCGTCTGTAAAATGGCAATTCATTGTCTGTTCTCCCTCCTACTTAGACTTGGAGCTCCAGGTAGGACCTGATTGTCTTGTATTTGACCCAGCTCTTACTACAGTGCTTGGTACATAGTAAGTGCTTAACAAATACTACATTTAGTATTAGTGTTAAGAAACACGATCTTTTCCGTGGAACTTTTCTAATTTCTTCCCTACGGGCTTTTAAAAGTTAAAACTTGTGTGGGATTTTGAGGTGTAATCCTGAGGGTGGGCCAGAGGCCCCAGGTCAACTCCATTACTGGTTAGCTTTCTATTCCTGGAAACATGGCATAACTTCTCATTCTTGGGATCTCGCCTTTCTGGGTTTTTTTTTTTTCTTATGGTATTTGTTAAGCTCTTACTCTGTGCCGGGCACTGTACTAAGTGCTGGGGTAGACACAAGCTAGTCAGTTTAGACACAGTCCTTGTCCCACAAAGGGCTCACAATCTTATTCTCCATTTTACAGATGAGGTAACTGACTTGCAAGTGACTTGTCCAGGGTCACACAGCAGACAAGTGGGAGAGCTGGGGTTAGAACCCAGGTCCTTCGGACTCCAAGGTCCATGCTCTATCCACTAGGGAACACTGCTTCTCTGTTGAACACAGAGAATGAGATCAAATGGTCAGAGATGCTGCCTACCTACAGGTTTCCCCAGTCCAGACTTCACTCGGCTGCTCACATTTCTCCACACATAATGTGACATGGCGGCATCGTGGTGCCATTATTTTTCTCATGTAACATTCTGTGTATCTCTGTTTCCAAGCTGAAAATCATCACCACTGACATCAAGACACTTGATTGGCTCTCTCTCCATTATTTATCCTCGCTTCTCTTCTACTTGGCTCTAATTCACTGTGCCTCGCTCTCATCTATCTCACTGTCATTCAGTCATTCAATAGTATTTATTGAGCGCTTACTTTATGCAGAGAACTGTACTAAGCGCTTGGAATGTACAAATTGGAGATAGAGACAGTTCCTGCCCTTTGACGGACTTACAGTCTAATCGGGGGAGACGGACAGACAAGAACAATAGCAATAAATAGAATCAAGGGGAGGAACACCTCATTAAAACAATAGCAAATAAATAGAATCAAGGGGATGTACATCTCATTAACAAAATAAATAGGGTGATGAAGATATATACAGTTGAGCAGACGAGTACAGTGCTGAGGGGATGGGATGGGAGAGGGGGAGGAGCAGAGGGAAAGGGGAGGAAAAGAGAGTTTAGCTGCGGAGGGGTGAAGGGGGGGAAGAAGGAGTAGAGGGAAAAGGCGAGCTCAGTCTGGGAAGGCCTCTTGGAGGAGGTGAGCTTTAAACTGTCAACAACTTCCTCATCCCCTTACTCTGTCCTGGGGCTCCCTCCCACTTCCTATCCTGGGGGAGACAGCTCTAGGGTGCTACAGCTCAGAAAACAGGAGCTGACTGTCCTGAAGGAGGAAGTGGGAAGATTGGTGCAGTCTTGTACCCATCCTGCCCTATTCCCGAGAGCGAGTGGCATTTTCTGGCCAGTCCAAAGGTCACATCGAAGGCAGAGGTCGGAGTGGAGTCCTCTTCTTTCTGATAGGATTTTCTGGGAACGAAGTACTTGATGCCTTTCCTCACTTGTAGAAGCAGCATGGCCTAATGGATAGAGAATGGGACTGGGAGTCCGAAGGTCTAGGTTCTCATCCCGGCTCCACCGCTTGACTGCTGCGTGACCTTGGACCAGTCACTTCGCTTCTCTGGGCCTAAGTTCCCTCGTTTGAAAAATGGGGATTAAGACTGTGAGCCCATGTGGGACAGGGGCTCTCTCCAACCTGATTAGCTTGTATCTACCCTAGGGTTTAGTAGAGTGCCTGGCAAATAGTAAGTGCATAACAAATGCCATTAAAAACAAACTTGCAGGATCCTGTTGTCTCCTCCTCCCAACACCTTCATGGGGCTGATCCAGGACCCCCGGCTCAGCCCCTTTGGAGGGGATTGCATCTGGAAGCTGAGATGCCAGAGTCTGGGACACCCAGCTGAGTCCATCTCTCCCCACTCCCAACAACCTCATCCTAGGTTGGTTTGGTTCTCACCTGCTGCTTGGAGCAAGTGTTGTGTTTTCACTCTCTGCTTTTCCGCCTCCATCCCTTCTCCTCCAATTCCTCCAGACCTCCCTGCCCCAAGCAGCAGGGAGTCTCTTGGGAGAGCAAGTCATGGAGAGGGAGAGGGAGAAGAATGCAAGCTGTGCCCCAGCCCAGGGACACCATATTCAGCATATTGTAATAACAATAATAATGTTGGTATTTGTTAAGCGCTTACTATGTGCAGAGCACTGTTCTAAGGACTGGGGTAGATACAGGGTAATCAGATTGTCCCACGTGAGGCTCACAATTAGTCCCCATTTTACAGATGAGGTAACTGAGGCACAGAGAAGTTAAGTGACTTGCCCACAGTCACACAGCTGACTGACAAGTGGCAGAGCTGGGATTCGAACCTATGACCTCTGACTCCCAAGCCCGTGCTCTTTCCACTGAGCCATGCTGCTTCTCTAATGACATCATCACATTTCTCTCCACATAATGCGACGACGTGGTGGCATCGTGCCTCACCGTGGGAGCAGCGCTACGGAGTTTTGTCTCAGGACTGCAGAAAACCTGAAGGCGGGAGACTCAGCAGAAAGCCGACCAAAGTGGAGTTTCTTTTGCTTTTCCCTTTTATTTTTTTTGCAATTTAGGGCTCAGTTAGAGATTCCAGGGGGAGGGGAGGCAGTGAAAAATGCAGATCGTGTTACTCCAGCTGTGATGAAATGGGAGCACTGAGGAAATGAACTTCCATGTGGCCTCTGGACTCTCTGGGGAACGGTGAAACGAAAAGCCCAGGAAAGGGTCCCTCTAGGTCCCCGAAGAGAATAGTTGTTGGCAACTGGGGCTTGAGCTCCAGACCATCTTCTTCAGGAGATATTTCCTGACTGATTCCCTGCCTCCAGAGTGTGTCATCCCCTCAGCCAATTCTTAGCACTCGCGTGGCTATCGATTGATTTATTCCACTTATTTACTGATTTCGTTGTTGTTATCAGCTGGATCAGTGTTCTCTCAAGCAGTTAGTATAGTGCTCGTAGTACTCATAATAAGCGCTCAATAAATACCACTGATTGATTGATTTCCCTCTTGTTTCCATTGTTCGTACCATATCTGCAGGTGCAAGTTTAGTGAGAACAGGCGAGAATAGAAGGTGGTGAAAACACACATGGGAAATCAGGAAATGTGCTTTGGGTTTACCCTTCTCTTTGTTCCATGAGAGAGGAAGGCAACTGGCTAAAGATTCCATAACTGGTGGTAGGGTATGGTATATATTCATCTGCCCATCTGAGATTTGTTTGGTCTTGCTTGAAAGTAGGGGGGAGGTGAGATCCTCACTCTCCCCCTACGACTCCAATGAAGGTGTCAGCTGCTTCTGCAAAAATCTGGGGGTGAATTTCCTAGTCGCTTTGCCCCAGATCCACCAAAAAATGGCCAAAGCTGAGATCCTTCCTATATGAGCAGCCATTCTCAGTTGTATTTGTGCTCCTCCTTGTTTGTTCAGAATGTTCCTTAAATGAAGATAAAGGACACTGGAGAAGGGTCAAATAGCAGAAATTCTTGAAAGCGGCTACCATCAGAATACAGCATTGAAATATCCTGGTTTGTTTCTTTTCTTATCCAGTTCAGTTCCCAAAAGGGGTCTGTGTTTGGAAGGAAGGGGGTCCAGGTTGTGATTCGATTGGAACAATGTTCTCCGGGCTGTGTCCTCTAGGTAATTTGGGGGTCTGGCATTGGTTTCTAGGGGTCCTAAATGTTCCCATCTTCTGGCAGTTCTCTAGTTGTGTGTTTCCAACTTCCTTGACTGTGGGATCTGAGTCACTGATGATAGATGAGAAGGAATCTAGAAGATAGAAGCAGCCTGGACTAGTGGAAAGAGTATGGGCCTGGGACTCAGAGAACCTGGACTCTCATCCTGGCCCTGCCTACTGCTTGCTCTGTGACCTTGGGTAAGTCACTTAACTTCTCTGTGCCTCAGTTCTCCTGGTCTCCCTCCTACTTAGACTGTGAGCCCTATGTGGGACAGGAACTGTGTCCAAACTAACTTGTATCTAGCCCAGTGCTTAGAACAGTGTTTGGTGCATAATAAGCACTTAAATTCCATTTAAAAATATGCATCAAGAAATGACAATCCTTAAGTAGGGCCAGGCTGAGGACCTGGAATTCCTCCTCCTCAGTCCTTGGCCTTCCAGTTAGGTGCAGTGGCATCTGGGGAAGAGATGGTGGGTGCGAAGGTGGCCCCCAATTCTATGCTCATGCACTATGGATCAGGCAGGCAACTGGGCGAAGATGCCATAATTGTAACCCCTCCATCCCAGGGCCTCCATGGCCTCCTTGTCCTAGCCACGCATTAATGGAAACAATGCAATTAGCAAGTAGATTGATAATAGATTGTTTAGTTTGGATAGAACAATACCTCCTAAATGCAAATATGCCTTCAAATATAGTTGTGATCCTTCTTTCATTCCCTGGTCTAGAAATCTGCCTCCTCCTTTTTCTCAAGGTATTTTTTAAGCTCTTATTATGTGTCAAACATTGTTCTAAGCATTGGGAGAGCTACAAATCAAATAGGTCAGATACAGTCCCTGTCCCATATGGGGCTCACAATTTAAGTAGGAGGGAGAAGAGATTTTTTTTTTAAGGTATTTGTTAAGTGCCTACTATGTGCTGGACCCTGTTCTAAGCTCTGGGATAGATACAAATTAATCAGGTTGGACAGAGTCCTTGCCCCACCTGGGGCTTTCAGTCTTAATCCCCATTTTACAGTTGAGGAAATTGAGCCACAGAAATTTGCCCTAGGACCCACTGCAGGCAAGTGGCAGAGTGGAGAAGCACTGCTTGGAGAAGCAGCGTGGCTCAGTGGAAAGAGCACGGGCTTTGGAGTCAGGGCTCATGAGTTCGAATCCCAGCTCTGCCACTTGTCGGCTGTGTGACTGTGGGCAAGTCACTTAACTTCTCTGTGCCTCAGTTCCCTCATCTGTAAAATGGGGATTAAGATTGTGAGCCCCACGTGGGACAACCTGATTCCCCTATGTCTACCCCAGCGCTTAGAACAGTGCTCGGCACATAGTAAGCGCTTAACAAATACCAACATTAGAGTGGGAATTAGAATCCAGGACCCCTGCCTCCTAGGGCTGAGCTCTTTCCACTAGGCTAAGCTGTTTCCCAGAGGCCACGCTACATGCCATAATTTCCCTGGGGGCAATTAGAGTGAGGACCAAGCATGAGAACATATCAAGAGTGAGCATAACAGTATAATTATGGCTGCTGGATTGTAAACTCCTTGAGGGCAGGGCTGGTGTCCACCAAACCTTTATTGTTGTACACTCTGAAACCCTTATTATTTTGCTTTATATACAGTAAACACTCAGTAAATACCATTGATTGATTGGCAGATGAATGACAGAAGCAGCATGTCTTAGTGGAAAGAACACAGGCTTGGGAATCAGAGGACCTGGATTATAATTCCAGTTCCACCAACGGTCTGCTGTGTGACCTTGGGTGAGACACATCTTGGTGCCTCAGTTTCTTCATCTGTAAGATGGGGATTAATTCTATGTTAAATAGACTGCAAGCCCACTATGGGACAGGGTCTGTGGCCAACCTAATTATCTTGTATCTACCCCAGAATTTAGTACAGTGTTTGGTACAGAGAAAACACTAAACAAATACTATTTGAAAGAGAGAATAAGGGACTTGTTAGGTAGATTTCCCAAGTAGTTAGGTGCCCAGATGATGTGCTACAAATAAAGCAAGGTAACTTCTTTCTCCTTCTATCCTCCAAGCCTATAAATCCAATCTCATTCACTCTACTCATGGGTCTCAGAATAATTTGAGAAGCTGAAAGTCGGAACCTCCATGATGGTGTTGGTGGTGGGTTTGTCAGGAGGATTTACCTCACCTTATCTTATTTCACCTGCTACAACTCAGCCAAGGGGCTGATCCTATCAAGAATCAGCCCTAGAAATCTCCCTCTGTTGTACTTCCACTAAGCTGATTTTGGTTGGTTGATATTCAAGGATATCCACTAACACTGTCCCCTCTAGACTGTAAACTCGCTGTGGCAGGGAATGTGTCTGTTTATTGTTGTACTGTACTCTCCCAAGCATTAGGTACAGTGCTCTGCACACAGTAAAAGCTCAATCAATACAATTGAATGAATGAATAGAACTCCTGGGCCAGCGATAATGCCGCAGTTTGTCAGTTTAGCTCTCTCTTCCAGAACTTCTTGACAAGCTAATCTGGGCTGTTTCTGGAATAACCCTGTGGATATTGACTCACTGTGCTTCACTTCTTGATGTAAAATCATGCAACTTCCCCACTGTGTTAGTGAGCTCTGGAGAAGTTCAATACTCCAAGGAATATTTTTCTCCCAAGAGAAAATTTCCCCTACGAAGAAGATTTGGCTAATCAGAAAACCCTCTTGAAAATACCTGGGCTTGGAATTTAGAACTAGAGCTTGAATTTGAGTTTGTTAGTCCTGGTTAGAATGAAGCTCAAAGAAAACATCTCATTGAATAGAAATATGGAGATTAAGTAAATCAACCAGTAGCATTTATTGGATGCCCACTGAATGCAGAGCAATACACTGAGTGCGTGGGAGAGTTGAATAGAGAAACAAGGCACCATTCCTATCCTCACGGTACTTATAATCTAGTAGCTGTTTAGACAGAGAGGAAGGGATGAATCCAGAAAATGTTGTGGAGGAAAAACATGAGGAGAAGCAAGATAATCAGCAGTGCATGGGCCTGGGAATCACAAGGACCTGGGTTCTAATCCTGCTCCACCCTTTGTCTCTTTGTGACCTTGGACAGGTCACATAACTTCCCTGTGCCCGTTACCTCACCTGTAAAACGGAGATTAAGACTGTGAGCCCCATGTGGGACATGGACTGTGTTCAACCCGATAAACTTGTATCTACCCCAGCAGTGTACAGCGCCTGGCATATAGTAAGTAATTAAGAAATACCATTAAACAATAACAACAAAATGCAGAACACCAATAGGATTTAGTGATACCTAAATGTAGAAGTTCAAAGAGAGCCAGGAGTCAAGGATTATTTCGGGGCCGTGAGTTTCAGTGGCAGGGAAGATGATTGTATTCTTAACTGTGAAGGGATAGTTGGGGGTAGAGGATTTGGAAGGGAAGATGGGGAGTTCAGTTTTAGACACTTCGAGCTTAAGGTTTCAGTGGGACGTCCATGTGGAGATGTCCTGGAGGCAAGAGGAAATACGAGATTGCAGAGGCAAAGAGAGGTCAGGGCTAGGAAGATAGCTTTGGGAATCATCTGCAAAGAGGTGGTAACTGAAGCCATGGGAGCAGATGAACTGCCTAAGGCAATGAATGTAATAAGTGAGAAGAGAATTAATAATAATAATAATAATAATAATGATGATAATCATGTTGGTTAAGCACTATGTGCCAAGCACTGTATTAAATATTGAGGCAGATACAAGATAATCGGGTTGGACGAAGGCCCAGTCTAACATGGGTCTCATAGTCTAAGTAGGAGGGAGAACAGGTATTGAATCCCCATTTTGCAGAACAGAACTCCTTATCTTCCCACTCAAATCCTGTTCTTCCCCTGATTTTTTCCCTCACTGTAAACAGAAGAACCACCTTTCCTGTCTCACGAGCCCATAACCTTGGCATATCCTTGACTCCTCTCTCATTCAACCCAAATAGTCAATCTATCACAAAATCCTGTCAGTTAAACCTCCACAATATTACTAAAATCCATCCTTCCCTCTCTATACAAACTGGTCCCACAGTACTCCAAGCACATATCCTATCCCGCCTTCACTATTTTATCAGCCTCCTGGCTGACCTCGCTTCTTCCTATCTCTCCTCACTCCTGTTCATACTTTCATTCATTCAGTTATATTTATTGAACGCTTACTGGGTGCACAGCACTAAGTGCTTGGAAAGTACAATTCAGCAACAAATAGAGACAGTCCCTGCCCACAACAGGCCCACATCTAGAAGACTTTGCTCTGCTGCCTGGATCATTTTTCTACAAAAACATTCAGTCCATGTTTCCCCATTCCTCAAGAACCTCCGCTGGTTGCCCATCTACCTTCGCATCAAACAGAACTCTTTACCGTTGACTTTAAAGCACTCAATCACCTTGCCCCCTCCTACCTCACCTCACTACTCTCCTTCTACAACCCAGCCCATGCACTTCTCTCCTTTAATGCTAAACTTCTCACTGTACTTCAATCTTGTCTCTCTTGCCACTGACCTCTCGCCCAGGTCCTGCCGCTAGCCTGGAACACCCTCCCTCTTCATATCCAACAGACAATCATTCTCCTCAGTTTATTGAAGCCACAATTCTTCCAAGAAGCCTTCCCTGACTAAGCCCTCTTTTCTTTCTCTCCCACTCCCTTCTGTGGTGCCATAACTTGCTCCCTTTATTCATCCCCCCTCTCAGGTCCAGAGCACTTATGAACATATCTGTCATTTATTTATATTAATGTCTGTCTCCCCCTCTAGACTATAAGCTCATTGTGGGCAAGGAATGTGTCTATTAGTCTTGCATTGCACTCTTCCAAGCACTTAGTACAGTGCTCTGCACACAGTAAGCACTCAATAACTATGATTGATTTTGCAGTTGAGGGCACTGAGGTACAGAGAAGTTAAGTGTCTTGCCAAAGGTCACTGTCTTAAATGCTAAGGCAGATACAAGATAATAAAGTTGGACACAGTCCCTAGCCCTCGTGGGGCTCGACTGTATCTAGAATATCCTAAAGGGACAGAGCCACAGTTGGGGAGTAGGAGACAGAGGAAGAATTGGTGAAAGAGACAGAGAAGGAACTGCTAGATTGGTAAGAGAAGAATCAGGACAGGACTGTGTCTGAAAAAAATAAAGTTAAATACTATTTCGAGGAGAAGGGAGTGGTCCACAGTGGCAAAATCAGCTGAAAAGTTGAGGAGGGTTAGGATAGAACGGAGTTCATTAGTGACCTCGGAGAGAATAAAGTGAAGATAGTAGAAACCAGATTTTAGGTGGGAGGTGACAGAGACAAGGTGGAGGCAGTGGGTGAATGTAATCCATTAGAAGAGCTGGGATAGGAATGGGCTCAAGGAGATGGGACAATAGTTGGAGAGAGCAGTGGGATTCAGAAAAGGTTTTTTTTTGTGTGTTTTTTTTAATTTGGGGGAGATGAGCCTGTTTGAAGGTAAAGAGGAAGGAGTCATTGAAGAAGGAACCATGGAAGACGGCGTCAGGGAGGGAGGAAAGGTGGGGGCAAAAGTTTTTGGAAGGTTTGAAGGGAACGGGGTCAGAGATGCAACCCAGCTAACAGGCCACTGTGTTATGCCATTCTAAAAATTCCCTTCTAATTTCAAACGGTATTAACTGTAGGACCACCTCCAATGGCTGTTTGCCATTTGAAGCCACTTCATTTGTGACAGGTGAAATGATCCATGCATCTATTGGGTGGAAAGTGCAGAAAGCACTTTGAGTTATTTGAATGGAGGGGGGCGGTTCTGTGCATGTCACTAGGTATTATTATCATGAGGTGTGTGTTTCTCTTCTGCTGAAGAAACGCACACATAAAGAGTTACCAGGAGCTCTTGAAACTGCTGTCATGGGAACTGTATATTTTTAGTGATTAGCAGGCCAGACTCAATAGGTGTGTAAAACTCACAGAACTTGTTGGCATAGAGCTTGTGCTACCCTGGGGCAGTCATCACATATGCATTTTCTGTTCTGGAAAGAATTTCAAAAGTTTTTTTAACAGAATTCGTGTTTTTACAAGTTATAAACTGCTCTTACTCTTTTTTTTTTCTAACTCCACCCGAGTTTCAGAGTCGCAGACTTCCCCAGGGTGCCCTTGAGAGTGTCTTGGGATCTTTTGCATAGAAGGAAAGGGGAGCAAGCAGGGGTTCAAAACCAAATGACTTTTTGTTATTTTAAAACTGCAGGTAGGAGGGGAGAAAACCTCTCCATGGACTTGGTTTCAAATTTCCTCTGTGAGGAAGGAGGAAGCGGGGGTAGTTTCTGTAGATGAAGAACTGAAAAATGTACTTTTTTTTCTTTAAGGCCAAATGAATAATTGCCATTAAATTAGCGGTTTCCAGGGCTACCGTAATATTACGGGCACCCTCATGATCGCATTTACGAAACTGCATCGAAACCACTGGGAATCCAAACTGGAAGTTCTAAATTTTGCATCGGCCTCCACTGCTGGCAGCATCACCCAGTTTCCCCTGGTCTGGAGTTGGTATAGCCTTGGAATGCAGTTCACCTCGAGACTTTCTCTTCTGAGAGCTTCATTAAATGATTATAATTAGAATGGAAGCTTAATCTCCCATGGCAATCTTAACACATTTACCCAAACAGGTATTTGCTCTTAGTTAGGGAGGAGAGAAACTTTCTGGCGAAATGTTAGATTTGGTAGATCTTGGGTTTAGTACCCAACTCGCCATGCTTAGACTGCATTCTCTCCTCTCAGCCAAACATAACTCCATTTCGACCAAAAAAAAGGCTTCATATTCTTCCAAAAAAGGCTCTGAAGGCTTCTTTGACATCAAATAGCTCTCACAAAGCAACATTTTGATGAGTGAATGGTAAATGAATTAGAAACATATGGATTACATTTCCCTTGAAATACACGCAGGCTTAAGAATTAAAGGGAAAAAAGTACTTGACAAAATGAGGTTTAGATTTGGCCTATTCCAAAACATTTGAAAAATAACTCAAGATGTTTTCTGTCAAACCTTCAGCTTCACCTGGTTTGCTCAACCCGCCTTTTAATGGATTCCAAAGGCAGTGGTGAGGGAGAGAGTTGTGGAGGTTCTGGGCCCTAAATATTTGTTGAAAATACATAAACGATTAGGTTCAGGAGCCCCCGTGACTTTGTCCTGAGAACTGTAAGGAACCAAGGTGGCTCTGGTGAATGGGAGAAGGGGCTTGTTTCTGCAGCACAAGGAACTGTTTTTCCATCACGTAATCAGACATCATAACTGGCCAAAACCCAAATCTGGTATGTAATGATAACTCACATTTATGCTCCATCTTTCATCCTCGTGAGTGCCTGCATTATTTTCAAAGCATTTTTCTATGTTTACTTGATCACTTAGTGTTTATGTTAGCTCTATGTGATTTTTTTTTTACTAATCAAAAATGCACCCAACTCCCTGGTCTGTGGGATCATATTTCAGCCCCCTTTTTAAAAAAGAGCCTAATGAAACCTACTTTATTGGGAAACTGTAAACTGTAATTAATTCATGGTTTGGACTGCAGTGCGAAAATCTTAGATGAAAGGTGTTATAAGTTCAAAAGAGGATTTTTATTAATTGAGTAAACTTTATTAAGCTGGTGGGTAAATAGGAAAACATACACGTACACACCGCCTCTTCTGGATTTACTGTTGTTGAATCATACAATATCTTCCTTCATGCCTTTTGACCCAGCCTCGAGAGAGGTCAAAAAAATCTCTCACCAGCTTTCAAGAATCTGTCTCGGCTAAGCCCTCATTTAGCCAATGCTGCCTCATCCCTCTTTCTACTCATGCTCACCTTCTTCCTGCTGCTCCAACTTGAGTAGGATAGTAATCATTATGGTATTTGTTGAGCGCTTATTATGTGTCAAGCACTGTTTTAAGTGCTGGGTAGATACAAGATAATCAGGGTTGTCCAGGGGTGTTCACAGTCCTAATCTCCATTTTACATATGAGGTAACTGAGGCACAGAGAGTTAAGTGAGTTGCTCAAGGTCACACAGCAGACTAGTGGTGGAGCCAGGATTAGAACCCATGTCCTCTGACTCCCAAGCTCGCGCTCTTTCCACTAAGCCACGCTGCTACTTATAAGGTAAGGACACAGGACTCCCTCTGCAAAAAATTGCCCAAAGTTCCCAACCTCACTGTGGGCAGGGATGTGTCTGTTTCTCGTTATATTGTACTCTCCCAGGTGCTTAGTACAGTGCTTTGCACACAGTAAGTGCTCAATTAACACGATTGAATGAAGAAACTGGCAGAAATGGAACAGAAAGGAACAGTCAAATTTTCTTGAATGGCTTTTAGTCCTGTGGTGTGATGATCCTTCCTGGCCTCTGTTTTTGAGGCATTTCTAGAAGCAATTCCCCCAGTTCTCCTTTGTTTTGTTGGGCTTATAAATTTCCCTTTATAAATTTAATTTATAAATTCACTTCCTTGGGATTGCATGGGGTCGAAGATTATGAAAATACACAATTCATCATCTCATTCTGTTTATAAGCTCTGTCCCACAGACAACCCATTGTTGCTGACTTTATTTCCCTATTTGAATAATGAGAAAAATGAGCTCCACTAGAGTAGAAAGAAGTTTGGGAGCAAAGGGAAATGGGGGAAGACCAGACAGTGGACTTAAAAAGGCCACTAAAGCATGGAAGCAGCGTGGCCTAGTGAAAAGAGCACAAGCCTGGGAGTCAGAAGGATCTGGGTTCCACCGCTTGTCTCCGCTGTGTGATCTTGGGCAAGTCATTTCACTTCTCTGAGCCTCAGTTAACTCACCTGTAAAATGGAGATTATTAATAATAATAATAATGATGATATTTGTTAAGCGCTTACTATGTGCCAGGAACTGTTCTAAGTTGCTGGGGTAGATACAGGGTCATCAGGTTGTCCCACGTGGAACTCACAGTCTTAATCCCCATTTTACAGATGAGGGAACTGAGGCACAGAGAAGTGAAGTGACTTGCCCAAGGTCACAGAGCTGATGAGTGGCAGAGCAGGGATAGAACCCATGACTTCTGACTCTCAAGCCCGTACTCTTTCCACTAAGCCACACTGCTTCTCTTAAGAATGTGAACCCCATGTGGGACATGTCCTGGGTCCAACCTGATTATCTTGAATCTACATCAGCGTTTTGCACAGTGCTCTGCACACAGCACTCAATAAATGCAATTGATTGACTGACAGACTGACAGGGACTTGTGTCCAACCTAAATGTCTTGTATCTACCCCAGCTTTTAGAATAGTGCTTGGCACATAGTGCAGCGCTTAACAAATACCACAATTATTATCTGTTTCAGAGTATTGAATATCGCTAGTACATTCTGGGCATTTTGGGGGAGTATGGGTTAATTTTTTATTTTTTAAGTCTCTGGGCACATTAGTCTAATGCTCATTGCTGTTTAGTTAGTCCTTTATTCTGTTTTTAAATATTGGTGGAATGATTCTGCTCATTTGTTATGCATATGTTCATGAGGTGGGAGGCCACGAAATCAAAGCCACACTGGAGAGTAATAAAAGAAATGTTTTATACCAGAACATTAAGAGCATAACAAATGCCATTTTCCATTCAGACCAATGGTAAGCTGCTTGGCCGAGGGATAGATCATGGGTTTGGGAGTCAGAAGGTCATGAGTTCTAATCCCGTCTCTGTCACTTATCTACTGGGTGACCTTGGACAAGCCACTTCACATCTCTGAGCCTCAGTTACCTCATCTGTAAAATGGGGGTTGAGTCTGTGAGCTCCATGGGGGACAGGGACTACGTCTTCCAACTTGATTTGCTAATAATAATAATTATTATTACAATGGGTGCTTTTAGAATCTGTGTGATGGTTGGCATCCTAAGTATTGATCAATGTTTAGGGATTGACCATTCAACATTTTTCACTTTTTCCCTTCTCAGCCCTGAAAATACAGCTAATACCCCTGGATTTTTTTTTTTCCAATCAGAGATTCCCCAGAAAGAGTGTGGTGCCCAATATTCTTCCCTGGTTCAGTCAGTCAGTCGATCGTATTTATTGAGCACTTACTGAGCACTTGGGAGAATACAATGTAACAATAAAAAGACACATTCCCTGCTCACAATGATCTTACAGTCTAGAGAAGCAGCATGGAGCAGTGGATAGAGATTGGGCCTGGAAATCAGAAAGTCTCCACCACTTTTCTGTTGTGTGACCTGGGCAAGTCACTTCACTTCTCTGTCCCTCAGTTTCCTCATCTGTAAAATGGGAATTAAGACTAGGAGCCCCTTGTGGGACAGGTATCCACCCCAGCGCTGTAGGCCGATGCTTGGCACATAATAATCACTTAACGAATACCACAGTTATTATTATTATTATGGTATTTTTTAAGAGCTTACCATGTGCACCAGGGACTGTACTGAGAGCTGAGGTGGATTCAAACAAATTGGGTTGGACACTGTCCCTGTCCCGAATGGGACTTCCAGTGTGAATCCCCATTTTACAGATGAGGTAACTGAGGCCCAGAGAAGTGAAGTGACCTGCCCAAGGTCACACAGCGGGCAAGTGGCATAGCCGGGATTAGAACCCACGACCTTCTAAATCCCAGGCCCGTCCTCTATCCATTACGTATCCACCACCAGAGCACTGGCATCTACACAGAGTAGTTCTTGGACCACTATCTCACAAACGCAAAGATGCTCATAGTCTGGCAAGCTAGAAGTTTCCCTGTGGAATGGAAGTGCAATGAGAATCCAGCTTCCATATCCTTTGATGTTTCAGTCAATGAATGGCATTTATTGAGATCCTACAGTGTGCGAAGCACTGAAACAGGCATTTCCTCAAGCATGACAGAATAGAATAGGTTGAATGAGAACAAAATCTACCAGCCAGCCCCAGTTCACTCCAGAGGTGATGAGGGAATGGGCAGACGAGGCATCTTCAAATGTGACTCTACCAATCAGTTTGACATTCATTCATTCAATCGGATTTATTAAACGCTTACTGTGTGCAGAGCACTGTAATAAGCACTTGGAAAAGTACAATGCAACAATAAATAGTGACATTCCCTTCACACAACGAGCTCACAGACTAGAGGGGGGAGACAGACACCAATACAAATAAATAAAATTACAGATATACACTTAAGTACGGTGGGGCTGGGGATGGGAAGAGTAAAGGGAGAAACTCAGAGCAACGCAGAAGGGAATGGGAGAAGAGGAAAAGTGGGCTTAGTATGGGAAGGGCTCTTGGAGGAGAAGTGCCTTCAATAAGGCTCTGAAGGTGGGGAGAGTAAATGTCTGTCAGATTTGAGGATGGAGGGCATTCCAGGCCAGAGACAGGACGTGGGCCAGGGGTCAGAGGCGACACAGGCGAGATGGAGGCACAGTGAGAAGGTTAGTACTAGAGGAGCGACGTATGCAAGCTGGGTTGAAGAAGGAGAGAAGCGAGAATTCAGAAGCCAGAGGATCGTGGACAGTTTCTCAGGACTGCTGAATTTATTTAGTAATTGAGCCCTAGCCTGTGGGGAGGGTGTCATATCCTTTTAGAAGGGCCCTAAACACAGTACAGCAGTCTCGTTTGGGTTATCTGAGCTTTTCCTGTGTTTATCGTATCGCAAAGGGGGAAAGATGTTAATCCAGTGGCAGCTTGCGGTCTCTTGAGGCCCACTCCCACACCCCTTTCCAGTTCGGGGGGGTGGTCATGGCCTGTCTTGCCAAAATAGGACAGGGCGAAGCTGGAACAACATTTCACTCTCTCAAATTTTATGATAGTAATAATGATGGTATTTTTTAAGCACTTTTTAATGGTATTTTTTAAGCGCTTACTATGTGCCAGGCACTGTTCTAAGCACTGAAGTAGACGCAAGAGAATCAGGTCCACATGGGGCTCACAGGCTAACAGGAGGGCGAATGGGGATTGATTCCCCATTTGGCAGATGAGGGAACTGAGGCACAGAGATGTTAAGTGATTTGCACAAAGTCACACAGCAGGTAAGTGGCAGAGCCGGGATTGGAACCCTTCTGGTCCAGGCCAGAGGGAGGACGTGAACAAGGAGTCATCAGCCAGGCAGATGAGATCAAAAGACAGGGAGCAGGATTCCCCTTTAGACCATAAGCTCCTTGAGGGGAGGGAACAACATGTCTACCAACTCCGTTATATTGTACTCTCCCAAGTGCTTAGGACAGTGCTTTGCACACAGTAAGTACTCGATAAATTGACTGATTAATCAGTAGGTGAGCGAAGTGTGCCATCTGAGTTGTAGAGGGAGATGAGCAAGTTTAGGTAGGAAGGGGAGAGCTGATTGAATGCCGTAACGAATGGATGTTACACCACAGTCTGAAGCCACATTGCGATTGTGGGGGTTGCTGCCTTAACTGTCTTTTAATAATCTGTTTAAAGAGAATTCTGGATAGGGTCCTGTTTGCAATAGAAACCAGGAAGATTCCACTGGTGGAATCTTTGAAGTCCTGTGGCATCTCCACTAGCATTGTATATTTGAGGAAAATCTAGTGCAGATTTCCAAGGACTAGATTCCATCCATGTCATCAAGAATGCCACCAGATTTTTGGTATTTTTCCATTTTCCCAGGCTTTGACTGCAGAGTTTATTTCTTCAAAAGTTGGAGCTAGAGACATATTCTCACACTGGCCGTTTTCTATCATCATCTACCTCAACGGCATTTTCTGAGCACTTAGTGAACGGGTCTAACCCATTCTGTTTTGATGTACTCTCCCAAGTGCTTAGTATGATGCACTGCATGCAAAAAGTACTTAATAAATAATAATAATAATGTTGGTATTTGTTAAGCGCTTACTATGTGCAGAGCACTATTCTAAGCAATGGGGTAGATACAGGGTAATCAGGTTGTCCCACGTGAGGCTCACAGTTAATCGCCATTTTACAGATGAGGTAACTGAGGCACAGAGAAGTTAAGTGATTTGCCCAAGGTCACACAGCTGCCAAGTGGCAGAGCCGGAATTCGAACCCATGACCTCTGACTCCCAATAAATATGACTGTAGAGCACACTACTAAGTGCCAGAGCATCCTCCTTGGTGGTAGGAGGTGTGTTCGGGAGTTGATTTTAGTACTCTTGTCATCTGTAGGATTTCTTTTTTGAGATGAAGGTAGTTTCATCTGCATTTCTTAGTGTTGCCCCAGTGGAGTATATGAAACCATAAGCCAGCCTCCTATAGATGAGAGACCTAAACCTACTATGGAATGAATCAGTCCCTCATTGGCATGCGATGGACATTTATTAAACATCTCCAACTTCTAGAACAGTTTGACCCGTGCTATGTAGCAAATCTAAAATGGCAGATCAAGAGTGCCAGCAGTGAGATCATAGGACAGCATTAAGGCAATGCTCGTAATGGCACAGCTTCCACCGCGCAGGACGTCTAAGAAGAAGGGACGACAGCAGGATACCTAAGAAACTATGGTATCGGTGAACCGGAAGAGGATATGTGCAAACCAGGTGGGCAGAATTAATGACTCCAAGTCATGTGAAACCGTCTCAATCAACGGAATATGCACTGAAAGGAGACCATCGCGGAGGACAGACTGGATTGGCATGCAGCAATCAGAAAAAACTTCATTCTCTTTGAGCAAAGGCTGTACAAAGATCAGATACTTCATTCATTCATTCAATCGTATTTATTGAGCGCTTGCAGTGTGCAAAGCACCGTATTAAGCACTTGGGAGAGTACAATATGAAAATAAACAGACACATTCCTGCCCACAGTGGGCTTGCACTCTAGAGGGGGAGGCAGACAGTAAGGCAAATAAATAAATAGACAAAAAATAAATAAATTACAGATATATACATATGTGCTCTGAGGATGGGAGGGAGGTTGAATGAAAGAGCAAGAGCGGCGCAGAAGGGAGTGGAAGAAGAGGAGAGGAGGGCTTAGGGGAGGCTACATTATCCCACATGTAGTGGGGTAGAGGAGATGATGTCCAGATGACTGACAGCTCTCCAACTCAATTGATTAATCAATGGCATTTACCGAGCCCTTACTGTGTGCAAATCATTGTACTAAGTGCTTAGGAAAGTCACGGTGATGATGGTATTTGTTTAGCGCTTACTCTATGTCAAGCACTGTTTTATGCGCCATGGTCGATACAAACTAATCAGGTTGGCCACAGCTCCTGTCCCACAAGGAGTTCACGGTCTTCATCTCCATTTTATAGACGAGGCAACTGAGGCAAAGAGAAGTAAAGTGACCTGCCCAAGGTCACAAAGTAGACAGTGGCAGAGCCAGGATTAGAACCCAGGTTCTTCCGACTCCCAGGCCTGCGGTCTACCCACTAGGCCATGAAGTACAATACGACAGAGTTGGTAGACATGATCCCTGCCCACAAAGAGCTTACAGTCTACAGACAACTCTCCTGCTATTGTCATTGTTACCTCATGGGATTTTTCTTTTTAAAAAAGCATTTGTGCAAGTACTCTAATGCGTGGCGGAAGGGAAAAAAACCAAGAAAACATCACAGAAATGGTCACCAAGAAATGTCTCCTTTATGGGTCACCTGACAGCTGGTTTGTTGCTTCCAAAAGATGTTATCAGTCGCTGCTCGGATGAGGGTAGCAATCAATTTGCAGGGCAGTGCTGCAAACCAGGATCCCACAGACTTGTTCCCCAGAGGCTGTTGAATGATGAATAGAGTGGGGGTTAAGTGGGTTCTGACAAAACCTTGACTCTTTGCTTAATGTCCTTTGTTTATGGAGCAGGCAGATTTCTTGTTACCATGAACTCTGGTGCACCACACCAACCCGTGAAGTAGCAGTATTTTTCAGAATCTCTTTTTGACCTCCCGATTTTTCTCACTGCCCCTTTATTTTTGATATCTGTGCCACCTAATAATAATAATTATGGTATTTGTTAAGCTCTTACTATGTGCCTGGCACTCTATCAGCGTAGGGGTGGATACAAGCAAAATAGGGTCGGACACAGTCCCTGTCCCACGTGGAACTCTCTCTCCAACCCCATTTAACAGATGAGGTCACCGAGGCAGCAGAGAAGTAAATGATAATCATAATAACGTCGGTATTTGTTAAGCGCTTACTATGTGCAGAGCACTGTTCTAAGCACTGGGGGAGATACAGGGTGATCAGGTCATCTCACGTGAGACTCACAGTTAATCCCCATTTTACAGATGAGGTAACTGAGGCACAGAGAAGTGAAGTGACTTGCCCCCAGTCACACAGCTGACAAGCGGCAGAGCGGGGAGTCGAACCCATGACCTCTGACTCCAAAGCTCAGGCTCTTAAAGCGACTTGCCCGAGGTCACACAGCAGAAAAGTGGCAGAGCCGGGATGATGACGGTATCTGTTAAGCGCTTACTATGTGCCCAGCCTGTTCTGAGCGCTGGGGGAGTACAAAGTAATCAGGGTGTCCCACACGGGGCTCACAGTCTTAATCCCCATTTTACAGATGAGGTAACCGAGGTCCAGAGTAGTGAAGTGACTGGCCCAAAATCACGCCGCTGACAAGTGGTGGAGCCAGGGTTAGAACCCACGGCCTCTGACTCTCAAGGCCCTGCTCTTTCCACTAAGCCACACTGCTTCCCTCGCATAGGATGAGAACCCATGACCGTACTCCTTCTCCACAGTACAGATATCTTTCTGTCCTCTTTAAGCACTTGATATTCACCCCAACCTCAACCCCACAGCACAAGCGAAGGAGCGTGGCATAGTGGATAGAGCACGGCCCTGGGAGACAGAAGGACCTGGGTTCTAATCTCAGTTCTGCCACTTATCTGTTGTGTGACCTTGGACAAGTCATTCAACTTCTCTCTGCCTCAATTACTTCCTCTGCAAAATGGGGATTAGGAATGTGAGTCCCATGTGAGGAATGGACTGTGTCCTACCTGATTCGCTGTGTCCACCCCAAAACTCAGAATAGTGCCTGGTACATAGTAAGTGCATGACAAATATGATTTTTAAAAAGTCCATATTTGTAATTTATTTTAATGTCTGTCTCCCCCGCTTGACTGTAAGCTCCTTGTGGGCAGGGAATGTGTTTACCAACTATCTTGTATGGTACCTCTCCCAAGCACTTAGTAGAGTGCTCCGCACTCAGTGAGTATTAAATCACTGTCATTGATTAATTGATTGATATAATAGTAATAATAATTTTGGTATTTGTTACTATGTACCAACCACTGTTCTAAGCGCTGGGTAGATACAGGGTAATCAAGTTGTCCCATATGGGGCTCACAGTCTTAATCCCCATTTTCCAGATGATTGTAACTGAGGCACAGAGAAGTGAAGTGACTCGCCCAAAGTCACACAGCTGATAAGTGGCGGAGCCGGGATTAGAACCCACGACCTCTTACTCCCAAGCCCGTGCTCTTTCCACTGAGCCACGCTGCTACTCAAAAAGAAAGGGGATTACTGAGCTCATTCTGGCCAGACACTAAATTGAAACGGGGGGGCAAACCGAAGCCCATTTTATGCAGGTACCTGAACTTTTGATTGTTGGATCCAGCCTCGGTCTCCCTGTCAGTTTGGATAATTAATTTCCAATGATAATGGCCAGGCTGCTTTAGGTTCAGGATTCTTGGAGTCAAAAGGGTTTTCACGTGCTCCCATGATAATTAGGTCTCCATAGGTTGCCTAGGATAATTACCTCTTCCCAAGATAGGTTCAATAAATGTTACTTGACAACATAAATAGGTTCACTCTGCTCCTTCCTCCATCATTTCCCGGCCTCCACTCACCCCCCCCCCCCCTCCAGGGTAGATGACTTGGAAGCCATATCTTAGCTTTCCAGAAGTTTCCTCTTAAGCCAGGTGCGGATTTGCCTTGAGGGAATGCAGAGGCCCTGCCCGATCTGACTCTGTCTGTGTGATTGTTGACCCCAAGCACAGACAGGGCTCACTGCAGATTTACTCTGGTTAGCGCCTTTAATTGGTTCCATGAAAATAGACCACTAAGCGAGAGCGCATTAAATGCATGAAAGGCATAGTTTTTTGCAGGAGATAATGTAAAGCCGAAAATGCATTTCCACAATTCAAAAAAACTCCCCCAAATTGGCTGAAACAACATTAATGTACTGCAGAACAGTGATCAAATGACAATATCAACCTAAATAATGTACAGTGAATGGTATTTATTGAATGCTTACCTTATGCAGGACACTGTACTAATTATAATGTTGGTATTTGTTAAGCGCTTACTTCGTGCAGAGCACTGTTCTAAGCGCTGGGGTAGATACAGGATAACCAGATTGTCCCATGTGAGGCTCACGGTCTTCCTCCCCATTTTACAGATGAGGGAACTGAGGCACAGAGAAGTGAAGTGACTTGCCCACAGTCACACAGCTGACAAGGGGCAGAGTCGGAATTCGAACCCATGACCTCTGACTCCCAAGCCCAGGCTCTTTCCACTGAGCCACGCTGCTTCTCTAAACATTTATAAGAGTATGATATAGCTGGTAAACGTGTTCCCCGCCCACAACAAGCTGACATCTAGAGGAGAGAAAGGTAAATATGTGTTACTGTTAAAATACACTGACTTGGATGTTTCTTATGTGTACATATTTAACAACTGAATTTTTAAATCATCCTTCACATCTTATTCAGCATAAAGGCACCTTGAGAGGATAAACTAGAGATCTGTCATTATCCATCTAGAGAAGCAACCTGGCCTAGTGGAAAGAGCATGGGCCTGGGAGTCAGAGGACTTGGGTTCTAATTCCAGCTCTGCCATTTGTATGCTGTGTGACCTTGGGTAAGTCACTTAACTTCCCTGTAAAGAAGATTTGTAAAATCTGTAAAATGGGGATTAAGACTGTGAGCACCATGTGGAACACGGACTGTGTCCAAACCCGATCATCTTGTATCTACCACAGCACTTAGTACAGTGTCTGGCCCGCAGTAGGCACTTAAATGCTATTATTAGTATTATAATTATGTTGAATAGATCTGCCATTATCAAATGCTAAATCAGAATGGACTTTGATCATTCTATTCAAGAGGATCAAACTGTTTCAAAGGTTGAAGAGAGGAAAGAAGGTATTTATATCCAAATACATTGTATTTTCTGCAATAAAAACAGCATTGCAATTCAATAGCGCTACAGCAAAAGAGCATTAAAAGAAGAACATTGTAGTACAGATAGATTCTATTAATTGACTATCTTCTAATGACACAATAAACCCTCTCTCTCACAGAAGTAACATATAGAGAGGGTCAAATAACTTGCTCAAAATCACCCAGCGGGTCAGGGTTCTTAGTCAAACAGAACTCATTTTCTGGACTCCCAGGCCTGTGCGATGCTAAGACTTTACTATAGACTTTACAAGATTTTTTGGCTGGATAATGAAAGTTGAAATTCTGGGTGTCTGTGCGCGTGCGAGATAGAGAGACAGAGACAGACAGAATGTGCACTGTATTGGATCATTTCTCAAATTTCACATTTCACATGAGAATGTTCAGAAAGGATGAGGTAGAAGGTCGCTGTGTCGTAATGAGTTCCTGAAACTGGACTCATTTTGGTCTATCTGCCGGCTAATCTGGGTTCCAGGAGTTAAATCAAGGAAAGAAGCAAATGTTCCGTCCTGGACTCTTTACCTTTAGGAAGAGGGGGATGAGGCTAAGTATCACCGGTGCTGCCAGGGATCAGAACCCTGGGTCCAAGTTAGCTGGACACCCTTGGCAGAGTTTGTTCTAATACCCGTTAATGGGCTAGATGGGGAAGCAGGAAGGATGGGTTAAAGCTGGCAGCTTGGCCTAGTGGATAGAGCACGGGCCTAGAAGTCAGAAAGTTGTGGGTTCTAATCCCGGCTCTGCAGCTTGTCTGTTGTGTCACCCTGGGCGAGTCCCTTCTCTTCTCTAGCCTCAGTTACCTCATCTGGAAAATGGGGATTAAGACAATGAGCCCCATGTGGGACAGGGACTGTGTCCAACCGGATTCTCTTGTATCTACCACAGTACTTAGAACAATGCTTGACACATAGTGAGCACTTAATAATAATAATAATGATGTTGGTATTTGTTAAGCGCTTACTATGGGCAGAGCACTGTTCTAAGCGCTGGGGTAGATACAGGGGAATCAGGTTGTCCCACGGGAGGCTCACAGTTAATGCCCATTTTACAGATGAGTAACTGTGACACAGAGAAGTGAAGTGACTTGCCCACAGTCACCCAGCTGACAAGTGGCAGAGCCGGGAGTCGAACTCATGACCTCTGACTCCGAAGCCCTGGCCCTTTCCACTGAGCCACGCTGCTTCCCGTCATCATCTATTCTCTTGCTTAGAACAGTGTTTGGCACATAGTAAGCATTTAAAATTCATTCATTCAATTGTATTTATTGGGCACTTACTGCGTGCAGAGCACTGTACTAAGCACTTGAAAAGTACAATTCGGCAGCAGATGGAGACAATCCTACTCACCAACAGGCTCACAGTCTAGAAGGGGGAGACAGACAACAAAACAAAACAAGTAGACTGGCATCACTACCATCAAAATAGATAAATAGAACGATAGATAAATGCACATCATTAATAAAATAAATAGAGCAATAAATATTTACAAATATACATAAGTGCTGTGGGGAGGGGAAGGGGGTAGAGCAGAGGGAGGGAGAAAGGGCAGTGAGGAGGGGAGGAGGAGCTGAGGGAAAGGGAAGGCTCAGCCTGGGAAGGCCTCCTGGAGGAGGTGAGCAAATATGATGATGATGATTATTATTATTATTAAACAGATCCCAGGAAACCTCAGGCTTAAACTACAATTGACCCTTCCTGGGTTTGAGCTTGTTAAAGTTGAAGACCATCACGAATTTCCAGCCCCATTACTGTGTTTGGGGAAGAGAAGAGCCAGGGAGGCATCCTAATTAGGAATGGAATTAATTTGCCACTGGTTCTGGAGCTCATATATTACAAAGAACACGGAGTTAGATTCTTATCCTTTGCAACACTGGGATGTCTCAAATGGTAATAGAGGAGCGAGAATCTGATCCATAAAATAGACTTTTCCCGTAAGGAAGAAAGTATCTCAGCCTGTTTTAAATTTGTGTTTTTCAAGGAGATTCATGGAGACTATAATTATACAGTTCTAAATGCAATATCATCGAAATTGAATTAAAATGTCAAACGAGTTGCTTAGAATTAAATATGTAAACATGATTAAACTGAGATTTTCCTGAGTTTTTGGATGATGCTGATGAGTTTCAGTTAAAATCCTTCAGGTTCTTACATAGTCCTAAGTGGAAAAGAACAGGCACGATTGTCCTAATGAAAGAATAATATTACTTTTAAAGAGAAATCCAGTCAAATAACGAAATAGCCAGAGGAGAGAAGAGAAACCATTCTGAAGCCAAACCCTAATGCTCCAATGTAAGGAAGGCATAGCACATTTTCAAGCCATGTGGTAGAACAGAGGTTTCAGCATAAAGAGCTCTTTCTCTCTTCAGATGCGGGGATTGTCCAAGCCGATTCAGTCAGCGGCAGCATAATAAGAAAGACAACATTTTTTTATTTTAATGTTACTGGGAGTTCAGAAGTTGAGTGCTGCAGCAGAATTCTTCAAAGTAGAATGAAAGGACTTTTGATCATTTAGCGTTCATGGAAACCATGGAAAAATTCATTTCTAATACTCACAGTGGTGGCAGGCAAGATATGGATAGCATGGACATGTCCCCCAGGCACCCAGTGATCATTTAGGGCGTCAGGAGTGAGGAGGAGGATGAGGAGGAGAATAGTAGAAGCAGTAGTAATTAAGCTCTTACTCTGTGTAAAGCACTGTGCGTAGGCCGGAGAGCCCTCAATTCTGATAGGTGGAGAAATTCTAATTCCTTCCTTTCTAATTTTAGAGAGGACGGCGCTGGACTTCTTGAAGCAGAGAGGTGAGTTAGAGAGAGCACACCCCAAATCTCCCCGCCATCATAAATGAAGTAGGCCGCCCACAATCTCAGGGTGAGGAATCCACTCCTGCCCTTACCTGTTAGGGAGTCCTTGAGCCAGAAGTGGTTAAAGCTTTTAAGACACACCCATTTCCCCAGGTCTGTTTATCGTTGTACTGTGCTCTCCCAAGTGTTTAGTACACTGCTCTGCGGGCAGTGAGCGTTCAATAAATAATTAAACGAATGAATGAACACACCTTCAGCTCTGGATTTAAAACCCGCCCCCTTTATGACGCCTTTCCAGATTAGCTTCCTATAATTACAGTCAGTTCTCTCACTCCCGTAACCCTCCATATTTCTGCCTAAAATTGTGTGTTTCAGATCACTGTGTGTGGGTATAACTCTATTTAGAGGGTTTGTTTAGTTTTGCTTCCATAAATATGCTTGTCCCGTTTTCTCCCATGGAATGCTAAACTCTTTGAGGTCAGGGACCATGGCTTGCTCTTCAGTTGTAACCTCGATTTGGCTACAGTGTCTAGGACGTAGCTCTGTCGCAGTGGGACACTGTCCCCTCGTCATTCACATTAGGGAGGCTGAAGGTGGAATAAACGTTCCAAATTAAAGTTGGCAAATGATGTAAAGCTAAGATTGAAATTTTTCTCTTTCCTTCTGTGGCACTGAAATGCAGCAAGAGGAGCTAGCAAATCTTTTTTCTTCCTCGGGTAATTCCCTTAAGATCGAAATAACAAATCTTTTTAAGTTTTACCATATCCGTGGAGAACCTTTCCCTAAGAGCTTTGAGAGCTTAATTTTATTTTTTCCCCACATAATAAGCCTGATCACCAAAGCAGGTGCACCTTACTCTCGAGGCAGGAAGAGGAGAGACGCCTGGCTGCTATGTGACTGTGGGCAAGTGACTTACTTTTCTGTGCCTCAATTTCCTCATCTGTAAAATGGGAATTAAATATCTGTTCTCCCTCCTGCCTAGACTGTGAGCCCTCTTTAGGGCATGTTACTGGGAGTTCAGAAGTTGAGTGCTGCAGCAGAATTCTTCAAAGTAGAATGAAAGGACTTTTGATCATTTAGTGTTCATGGAAACCATGGAAAAATTCATTTCTAATACTCACAGTGGTGGCAGGCAATCTTGTATTTACCCTGGAGCTTAATACGGTGAGTGAGAAGCAGCTTGGCCTAGCGGAGAAAGTATGGGCCTGTGAGTCAGAAGGATCTGGGTTCTAAAACCCACTCTGCCACTTGTCTGCTCTTTGACCTCGAGCAAGTCACTTAACTTCTCTGTGCCTCAGTTATCTCATCTGTAAAGTGGGGATTAAGTCTGAGCCCCTTGTGGTACATGGACGGTGTCCAACCTGACTAGTTTGTATCGACCCCAGCTCCTTAGTACAGGGCCTGATGCATAGTAAGCACATAACAAATGCCATTAAATAGAAAAGAAAAACAAAAAACAAACAAACAAAAAAACCCCAGGCATCAGCCTCCCCTCCTGCTTGCCAAGAATTCATCATGATTGGAAATGAAACTTGGAACCTTATCAAAGTGATCTTTGAAATGCAGGGGTTTGGGCTCATTGAGGCAGAAGGTTCTTTGGGGACAACAGATTGATTGATTTTTTCACACTGAAGAAGTGATATTTGCAATATGGCACAGGGTCCATCCACGAATGTTCAATTCTACAAAGGCACACTGTGGGCATTGTAATTATAATAATTATTATGGTATTTGTTATGTGCTTACTATGTGCCAGGCACTTTACTAAGCACCGGGATGAGTACAAGCAAACTGTCCCTGTCCCATGTGGGACTCACGGTTTCAATCTCCATTTTACAGATGGGGGTCACTGAGGTCCAGAGAAGTGAGGTGACTTGCCCAAGGTCACCCAACAGACAGGAAAGGGCCAGGATTAGAACCCACGACCTTCTCACTTTCAGGCTCTATCCTGAAAGTGCTTAGAACAGTGCCTGGTACATAGTAAGCTCTTAACAAATACCATTAAAATAAGAAAAAATAAAATAAGAAAAAAATGTCATTAAAAAAATTGCAGTCCAATCTGAAATTTGCTGGAGGGAGAATTCAGGATGGAGATTTTGATTTGGGTCTGCAAGAGAGAGATAAACCTTAGAACAGTTAGGGACGTGATGAATGCAAAGTGTGAGAGCTTTGAATATTATAGGATGGGCTCACTCCATTGTTCCCAGGGTGCAAGGACTCTTTAGTGTAAACAGAAATGGAAGGGAGGAACGATGACATATAGAATCAAGAGGAAATAACCAGTGTTCAGGCAGCTGCCCAAAATCTCAGTAGAAGATCCACCTTAGGATCGAGGACAGTACTTCTTGTTGTGACAAGAGTTTTCAACTCAAAAGGGTTCTCTTTTTTCTTTTTGCCTGTTTCAACCTTTCAAGTATCAGTGGGGTGGGATGAAAAGGGTATTTTTTTTGAGAGAGAGAGAAAGAAAGATAAAGGAAAGAAGGAAGAAAGAAAGGAAAAAAGAGAAGCAGCGTGGCTTTGTGGATAAAGCATGGGACTGGGAGTCACAAGGACCTGGGTTCTAGTACCGGCTCTGATGCCTGTCTACTGTGTGACTTTGGGCAAGTCACTTAACTTCTCCAGGCCCAAGTTACCTCATCTGTAAAATGCGGATTAACACTGTGAGCCTCATGTGGCACAAGGGACTGTGTCCAGCACGATTTGCTTGTATCACCCCAGTGCCTAGAACACTGCCTAACACATAGTAAGTGCCTATACTCTTTTAAATACTATTTAAAAGAGAGAGAGATTACAGAAAGACATATTTGGGAGGAGAATATTCAAATATTTACAACCAACACTAGATAAAATAGCCTAGTGTGTCCTTCCTCTTCAACCAGCCTAAATTTCCACATAGGAAGAGGCCCAAGAGGTCCTAGGGCTGAGATGTGGCTGACTTGAATGTGAAAGAGTTTTCTCAAGTTCTGAACTGGTACTTACTCTGGCCATTTGCAACTGCTACAAGGCCCCTTTTCCAGGCAGGGCAATTAATCCTGCATCAATATTCTCGCATCTTAATGAGCAGAGTCTGAGCCAGGAAATGAAAACCTAGGGCTCATGTCCTGCTCAAGGGAGGAGGCTTTTCAGGCTTGTGGATTGCCAAGGTGGAGGGGGACATTTCTGGGGAAGCAGCATGGTCAAGTGGATAAAGCACGGGCCTGGGAGTCATAAGGACCTGGGTTCTAATCCCAGCTCTGCCACATATCTGCTTTGTGACCTTGGGCAAGCCACTGAACTGCTCTGTGTAGATTTTTACCTCATCTGTAAAATGGGGATTTAGAGTGGGAGCTCCGTGAGAGACAGGGACTGTGTCCAACCTGATTAACTCATCTACCCCAGTGCTTGACACATAGTAAGCTCTTAACAAATACCATTATTATTATTAAATATCTGCATGCTGCTATGTCTGTTTACCTCTTCTTACTTCTCATAGCTTCATCATCATCACCGTCATGACTTCTCTACCTATCCTCCCAGTAATGCCACCACCCCCTCCCATCCCACCCCACACCTCTCACCTCTCCAGTCTGGAGTTTGGTTACCCATAGTCTGCCTCCTACCCTGGGGCTTCGTGGGGAGGCCAGAAGCAGTGTGGGTTAGTGGATAGAGCCTGGGTCTGGGAGTCAGAAGGACCTGAGTTCTAATCCCAGCTCCACCACATCTCTGGTGGGTGACCTTGGGCAAGTCGCTTCACTGCTCTGGGCCTCAGTTACCTCACGTGTACAGTGAGGATTAAGAGTGTGAGCCCCATTTGGGACAGAACTGTGTCTAACCTTTTATTAACTTCTATCTACCCCAGTTCTTAAAACCCGGCTTTGCACCCAGTAAGGGCTTAACAAGTACCGCTATTATTAGGATTTGGTGTAGGGCCAGCCTTCAAGGAAAGGGGAGTAGTGGAGGGCAAACTGGACTGGTGGAAGTTAAGTCACCATCTGTCCCGGGGACTGAAGAAAGTGGGTGTGTTGGGCAGAAGTGTCCGTCCAATCACTCAATCCTATTTATTGAGCATTTACTGTGTGCAGACCACTGTACTAAGCACTTGGGAGAGTAAGAAATAACAATGAACAGATTCGTTCCCTGCATACAATGAGCTTACAGGCCGCTAGATTGCTAGACTGCTATGTGCCAGGCACTGTACTAATCGCTGAAGTAGATAAAAGATAATGAGGTTGGACGCAGTCCATGTCTCACTTGGGGCTCACAGTCTTAATCCCCATTTTACAGATGAGGTAATTGAGGCACTGAGAAGTTAAGTGGCTTGTCCAAGGTCACCCAGCAAACAAGTGGCGGAGTTGGGATTAGACTCCAGGTCTTTTGACTCCCAGGTCTGTGCTCTTTCCTTTTTGGTGGAAGGGGATGGGAAATTAAGCAGAGCAGATCAGAACTGGGAGGCTTCTCTCACCTCAGGAAACGGATGGGATGGGAAGGGTTGGGAGCAGATCCATTCTTTCTCCTCAGGGAAAAATGAGGCCCAGAAAGGGGTTAGTGACATATAGTGAGCCGGCGGGAGAGCCAGAAGGCAGGAAATTGAGTTTGCTTCCTCCCTGCCTCCACCTGCTCCTTTATATGAGGTAGCTTCCTCAGAGAGTTAATTTTAGCCCATTCTTATTGATTATCAATGAAATTATAATCAGTCGGCAACTCCGCTTCCCACATTCCCTCTGGTCCTGGTCCCCTCCCCTTAGGGAGCTGGGTGTTTTACTTGTCTCTACTCCACTTGGCTTGTAGGATCTCCAGTGGTAGCTCCTCACTTCAGTGATTGACAAGAGATCTGACCAATCAGACCAATCAGTACCTTAGGAGTGGGACTGTTGATGTGTATACCCCCAATTTTATTATCAAATGCCGTCGAGTCATTTCCAATTCGCAGGGACTCTATGGATGTATTTTCTCCCGAACGTTCTGTCTTCTGCCATAATCTGTAACCTTTCTAACAGTCCTTCTGTTATCGTTGTTATGGTCTCTATCCATCTAGCTGCCGGGCTGCCTCTTCCATGTTTTCCCTGGACTTTTCCAAGCAATAGTATCTTCTCCAGAGAATTGGTTCTCCCGATGATGTGTCCAAAATATCCTAATCTAAGTCCAGTCATTTGGCCTTCCAAAGACCACTCTGGCTTAATTTGCTCCAAAATCCATTTGTCTGTTTTTCAGGCAGTCCATAATATTTTCAAAACCCTTCTCCAACACCACATTTCAAAATAATCCTTGCTCTTTCTATCCCATTTTTTCACTGTCCAGCTTTTGGATCCATACATTGTCACTAGAAACACCATAGAATTGACAATCTGTATTTTTGTGGCAACTGTTACACGTTTGTCAGCACATTTCCAGACCTTTTCCAGGCTCAGCAAGTCTTCTTAACATTAATCTTGGGCGTATTTCTTAACTACTAGTTCCTTTATTATTGACTATCGATCCCAGGAGAGAAAAATTGTCAACTATTTCAATCTTTTCTCCATCCACTACAGATGTATTCATCAGGACAGAATAAAGGAGTCAAGGATTTTCCTCACTGTGAAGGTGTCAGGAGATGGCTCTAATGTCCACCACCTCTCACATTTAATAATCCCTTTAGGAAGGCTTCAGGCTATTTACTCATGGCTCGAGGGAAACACTCCAGGTCTTTGTGTCTTTGGATAAAGGAGTCGGAGACCCAACAACACTCTCCATTACCTGGAAGGGATTGTACCACCCTGTTCCTCTTGTTTCCTGTCCCGACAAGCCCAGCCGGTCACTGGCAAATAGAACGTCAGCTTATCGGCCTGATCTTCTGAGGGGCGTTCTCTGAAAATAATAAAGCTGAAGTCTATTTGTCACTGACACAAAGGGATGCCTTAGAACTGGAGCTTCACGAATACCATAAAAAAGGAAAGAGGTCAGGAATGGAGTGGTAGATTTGGAAACCATTTATTCATTCAATCCTATTTATTGAGTGCTTACTGTGTGCAGAGCATCTGCATAGAGATGGTAATTGAAGCCATGGAGGCAAATGTGCATTCCAAGGGAGTGGTTGTAGGTGGAGAATAGAAGGAAACCCAGACCTGAGCCTTGAGGGACCCTCTCATAGTTCGAGAGTGGCAGGAGACAAGAAGCATGTAAAAGAGACTGAGAAGAAGTGACAGGAGAGATGAGGTAAAACAGGAGAGGACAATATCACTGAAGCCGAGGGTTGATAGGAGAAGAAGGAGGTCCACAGTGCTGAAGGCAGCAGAAAGGTTGAGGAGGATTAGTCACTGGCGATCTTAGAAAGGGTAATTTTTGTGGAGCTAAGGGATTGGAAGCCAGGTTGCAGGGGAACAAAGAGAAAATTGGAGGTGAAGAAGTGAAGGCAGTGGGTGTAGATAACTTGAAGAAGGAGTTTTGAGAGAAAAAGTAAGAGGGAGATGGGGCAATAACTGGAGGGAGCCGTGGGGTCAAGGGAAGGTTTTTTCAGGATCAGTGATATACAGTCATGCTTCAAAACAAAGAGCCATTGGAAAGCGAACAGTTAAAGATCACAGTCAAGGAGGAGAGAAGGGAGGGGGCAAGTGCTTTGATAAGAGGCAAAGGGGTCGGAGGCTTAGGTGGAAGAGGTTGATTTTGAGGAAAGGCAGGAGACTCCGCTCCTAGGAAGAATGCTGAGAATCAGCATGGCCCAATGGAGAGAGCATAAGCCTGGAAGTCAGCAAGCAGGACCTGGATTCGAATCCCAGTTCCACCATTTGTCTGCTGGATAGCCTTAGGCAAGTCACTTCATTTCTCTGGGCCTCAGTTCCCTCTTCTGTAAAATGGGGATTAAAACTGTGAGCCCCTTGTGGGACGTGGACTGTATCCAATCTGATCAGCTCGTACCTATCCCAGCACTTAATATAGTGCCTGACGCATAGTGAGCGCTTATCACATACCATAAAAAACACCATCCGACGTCCTTCAACCCTGCCAGTTACATCCGTGGCATGGAATGCAACGTTATGGCCAGCTTTTTGGCTCTTCACTGCTCTTTCAGGCTGAGACCGGCATTATAACCTTTCGGAAGGGATACTGCCGCTGGCTTTGTCTGCCACGCTCCACCGGGACTGGGCGGGAGTCCTATAAGATGTCAGCAACAGAGGAGCCAAAGTCTCTTCTTCAGGGGTCAGTGGCCTCTCATGCTCCTTCATTTATTCAGTTGTATTTATTGAGCACTTGAGCACTTATTGAGCACTTCATTTATTCAGTTGAGTTTATTGTGCAGAACACTGTACTAAGCACTAGGAAAAGTACAATACAGTAAAAAAGAGAGAAAAGCCCTGCCCACAACGAGCTCACAGTTTAGTGGTGGGGAGACAGACATCAATGCAAGTAAATGGATATCCATATAAATAAGTAAAATTATAGATTTATATATAAATATTTGGGGACAGGGAGGAGTGGAAGAGCAAAGGGAGCGAGTTAAGGTGATGCAGAAGGGAGTGGGAGATGAGGAAATGTGGGGGTTAATCTGGGAAGGACTCTTGGGGGAGATGTGCCTTCAGTAAGGCTTCGAAGGCGAAGGCGGGGAGAGTAATTGTCTGGTGGATTTGAGGAGGGAGGGCGTTCCAGGCCAGAGGTAGGACGTGGGCTAGGGGCTGGGGGCAAGTTAGGCGAGATCAAGATTCAATGAGAAAATTAGCACCAGAGGAGTGAAGTGTGTGGGTTGGGTTGTAGAAGGAGAGGAGGGAGGTGAGGTAGAAGGGGGCCAGGTGATGGAGAGCTTTGATTCTTTGATATGGAGATGGATAGGCAACCACTGGAGTTACCCTGAATATGCCCTGAATGTTGCTATGGAAAGATAATCCAGGCAGTGGAGTTAAGTACCTACTGGAGTGGGCAGAATGCACTGGAGTGGGGAGAGTGTTTTTGTGGACAAGGAGCAGGAGGTAGTCAGGCACTGTTGCTGGGTGTTCCGCCCTCCCCACCCCACCGAGAGGGTGAAGGTCTGACATTTACCTGCTGATTTCCTCCATGCCGATGAACCAGCTGGAAGAATTCAGGTTCTGAAATTCATTCCAGAGCCTGAACTAATCAGGTTGGCAGTCCACCCCGAACCATTTAACTGGGGATGGGCTAGATCTCTCTTCTCGTTACAGATTAGACGCAGTATGCGGCCAAAGGCACTGGCTTAATGCTAATTTGAGGAATTGCATTTTCTAACCTTAAATTTCCACACATGTAGACTCGCAGCACGGACCTGGGAGCCAAAAGGTCAGGGGTTCTAAGCCCAAGTCCGCTGCATGTCTGCTGTGTGGTCTTAGGCAAGTCACTTCACTTCTCTGGACCTCAGTTACCTCATCTGTAAAATGGGGATTAAGACTGTAAACCCTACGTGGGACAGGGACTGTGTCCAACCTGATTTGTTTGTATCCACGCCAGAGTTTAGTAAAGTGCATGGCACAAGGTAAGTGCTTAACAAATACCACAGTTATTATTATTACTACTACTCCAGATTGACCTCTTCCACAGAAACTTCCATTTTGGTCATAATTCTTTACAGAATAAACCAGACTCCCAGGCCCACTAACACGCCTGGGGTTTGGATTGGGTAATGCGTAGTGTGTCTCCATAGTCCTGCCTCTAAACCCGCCCGGGGACCCACCTGTCACCATGGCGACCTGATGAACTGATGCATCTCAGACATTTCCATTCCCCTCTTCATCTTCATCCGCTCGACTTCTAGTGTGGAGATCTCGGGGCAGTCCCCAGAGCCCAAACAGACTGGAAGCGGAGGGAGAGAAGAAAGGATGGGATCCCAGAATCCCTGGATATCTGCCGTCAAGCAGGTATATTCTTGAGCAAATTAAGAGTCACCCACAAATAGCACTAGTAGTAGCAAAAATAGCAGCAACAGTAATGTAATAATGATAATTATAAATTATTATGGTATTTGTTAAGCACTTACAATGTGTCAAGCACTGTTCTAAGCACTGGGGAAGATAATAGTAATAATAATAACGATCATAATAATTATGGTTTTTGTTAAGCACTTACTATGTGCCGGGCACTTTACTAAGCGCTGGGTTGCATACAAGCAAATCGGGTTGGACACAGTCCTTGTCCCACGTGGGGCTCACAGTCTCAATTAAAGCTCACCTCCTCCAAGAGGCCTTCCCAGACTGAGCTCCCCTCATCCCTCTGCTCCCTCTACCCCCCTTCACCTCTCCGCAGCTAAACCTTCTTCTCCCCACTTTCCCCCTGCTCCTCCCCCTCTCCCGTCCCATCCCCTCAGCACTGTAGTCGTCCGCTCGACTGTATATATCTTCATCACCCTATTTATTTTGTTAATGAGATGTACATCACCTTGATTCTATTTATCTGCTATTGTTTTAATGAGATGTTCTTCCCCTCGATTCTATTTATTGCCATTGTTCTCGTCTGTCCGTCTCCCCCGATTAGACTGTAAGCCCGTCAAAGGGCAGGGACTGTATCTGTTACCGATTTGTCCATTCCAAGCGCTTAGTACAGTGCTCTGCACATAGTAAGCGCTCAAAAAATACTATTGAATGAATGAATCCCTATTTTACAGATGAGGTAACTGAGGCAGAGAGAAGTTAAGTGACTTGCCCAAGGTCACACAGCAG
Organism: Ornithorhynchus anatinus; assembly: GCF_004115215.2. Taxonomy (NCBI): domain Eukaryota; kingdom Metazoa; phylum Chordata; class Mammalia; order Monotremata; family Ornithorhynchidae; genus Ornithorhynchus; species Ornithorhynchus anatinus. Next base: position 24,431,734 of record NC_041745.1, read on the forward strand.
ACAAGTGGCAGAGCCGGGATTAGAACCCAGGTAGTAGTAATGATAAATCATTGGGCAGGGATTGTCTCTATCTGTTGCCAAATTGTACATTCCTAGCGCTTAGTACAGTGCTCTGCACATAGTAAGCGCTCAATAAATACTACTGAATGAACGTAATACTAGTAGTAATAAGTTGTAGCAGTGGTAGTAGAAGCAGTGTGGCTTAGTGGAAAGAGCCCGGGCTTGGGAGTCAGAGGTTGCGGGTTCTAATCCCGCCTCCGCCACTTGTCAGCTGTGTGACTTTGGGCAAGTCATTTCAGTTCCCTGGTTACCTCATCTGCAAATCGGGAATTAAGACTGTGAGCCCCACATGGGACAACCTGATCACCTTGTGCCCCCACTCAGTGCTTAGAACAGTGCTTGGCACATAGTAAGTGCTTAACAGATGCCATCATAATTAGCAGTGGTAGTATTTTTTGAGCACTCATTTGATGTAGTGCACATTTCTAGGCACTTGGGAAACGACGTGTCACGTTCACTGCTCACAAGGAGCTTTTACCTACGGGGGTGACATTCATAAAATTATATACCAGCAGTATAGTCAAAATACAAAATCAAATAGCCATATTTAGAATCATTTAATCAGCGGTATTTATCACACACTGTGAGCAGGGCAGTTTACTAAGTGCATGGGAGAGTACAAAACACCAGAGCTGGTAGACATGGTCCCTCCACACACCGATTTAGAAGAGTGCTGAGGGTGACTATAAACACATTCATAATTCCTAGTATCGGCTCATTATTTCTATGGTTTGGGGTGCTGGGAAATTAATCAGGGAAGACTGGATGAAAAAGGTAGGATTGTAAGAGGGCTTTGAATAAGGCAAGAGCTGTGATCTGTCTCACTGGGGAGGAAGGGAGGGATTTGCTAGCCAGGGGAACAGCAGGAGCAGGGAGAAACAGGTGGGAGAGTTAAGAGTAAGGTACAGCTAAAGATTGGTTTGATAGGAACAAAGAGAGTGACTAGGGGAATAGAGGATGAAGAAAACAAAACGATAAGGTAGGACCAGGGGGTGGAGAGCCTTGAAGTCTACTGTGAGGGGTTTTTGTTTGATGGGGAAACACAGGAAGTCAGTGGAGGGTTTTGAGGAGATGCGGGCCAAACGATACTTCGGGCAGTTGATCCAAGCAGCAGCAAAGCTTGAAGCATAGCATTAGATTGAAGGGAGAAGAGGCTGGTCTTGTAGCAGAAATACAAGAAATAATCAAGTCATGATGAAGTGAGGGCTTGGACCAGAGGGGCGCGCAGTTTGGGTGGGGAGGAAGGGACAGATCTAGGAGATGATGTATAGAAAGAATTAGCCGTGTTTAACAGTAGACTGAAGAAAGTCTCACAGACCCGATGCCTTATCTACATGGTCCAACTTACTTCTTAATATAGGCAAATTAGGATGAATTACAAGAAAGAAGGACTGTTTACCAATCACTTTTTCCTTTCAGTAAAATAGTACCTTATTGCTCCCAGTCTCTCTTTTCCCAAAATATAGTGCAGCTGGGCCCTATTCTGTTATTACAGGTCTCTCCCAGGTAGTTACTTGGGTGCTTAGCAAGGGACATTCAGTCACAGGGGCAAGGGACATTCAGTCACAGGGAATCATAAAATATATTACTGTTGCAATAATAGTACCTTACTGCTCAGGTCTTGGCTCTGCCACTTGCTTGCTGTTTGACCTTGGGAAAGTCACTGAGCCTCTCTGAACCTCCATTTCCTCATCTGTAAAATACCTGTTCTCTCCTCTTAGACTCTGAGCCCCACTTAAGATGGGGCCTGGGTCTAATTTGATTTCCTTGTGTCTACCCCAGTGCCTGGCACTTGGAAATCACAATAAATACTATTATTAAGTCAGCAGACCTAGGTTCTCCTTTCAGTTCTTCTTCTTCTTCTTGCTCACATGTTGTGTCTTGATCGACTAAAGAACATGTTCTGGTTCATGACTCTGGCCTGAAGTTTATGGTTAGTGTGGTGAGCTTTAGCCTAATTCTCCACCTTTGTTTTATCACGTGATCATTTCAGATAGCTATCCCAGGTAGGATTTACCAGCCTGACAGCAAATACCAGTATAGAGCAGAGATCTTGTTCATGTTTTTGGACTTTTAAGAAATAATAAGAAGGCAACCTTGACTACCCCTCTCAGGGTCACACCTGGAGAGTTTCCAGTCCTCTACCAGTCTCAACTACGGGAAGGAGATTCAAGTAGAGGCATATCCATTCCATTCCTAGCTTGGGCAGTGGCTAGCGAGTGGAAGGCAATCTGCTACAAGTCAAAACTCACCTGTGCAGGGCAGCAGCGGCGTGGGAGAGAGTCAAGGGCAGAGACTCAAGTTTACCGTGCAGAAGGAGGCAATGGTAAACCGCTTCCATATTTTTATGGAGAAGACTCTGGATATACTACCAGAACGATGGCAGATGGAGGTGGGGCGTTCTGGAAGAGATGTGTCCGTGATGTCGCTATGGGTCAGAGATGACTCGATGACATTAGACAAAGCCTTGACTACACCAACCGCATTTTGGGTGTGCCTTATGAAGACTTGAGAGAAAGGAAAGTGTAGATTAGACATAGCTTCTGTTCACTATTTTTGTTATGGAAAAATAGTAATAATCATGGAACTGTTAAGTGCTTAGTATATGCCAAGCACTATTCTAAGCGCAGTTGTAGATAGAAGTTAACTGGGTTGGACACAGTCCCTGCCCCACATCGGGCTCACACTCTTACTCCCCATTTTTTACCGATGAGGTAACTGAGGCACAGAGAAGTGAAGTGACTTGCCCAAGGTCACACAACAGGTAAGTGGTGGAGTTGGGATTAGTACCCATGACTTTCTAACTCCCAGGCCTGTTCTCTAGTCACTACACCATGCTACAGCTCCATGTGGGCCCGTGAACCCCACGTGGGACAACGTGATTACCTTGTCTCCCCCTGCGGCATTTAGAACAGTGCTTGGCCCATAGTAAGTGCTTAACAAATACCTTTATTATATTATTACACCACAAAATCGGTATATTTCCAAATAAAAGACACTAGAGGTTTATGTGAGAGAACTTCCATGAGAAGGCAGGGTTTTAGTGTTTATCAAGGAAAGCTTGCTGGAGGAGATGGACTTTTCTTTCCTCGGATGGACATTTTTTCCTCCTTCTCATCTGCCACTGGAGCTATAAGTCATCGTATATCATTTAACAGGATGAAGGAACCAAATGCAAGTGAGGGTACCATTGGCATCTTTTCATAAGTCTGTGGGGGACAGAATGAACTCATTCCCAGTCTCAGCAGTTTTTCTTCCTGCTGAAAAATGATCACTGCCATTTTTTTAAAAAGGAAACTCATGCTGCCAAGCAGCTTTGCAGCCTTTCTATTTTGCACTGAGTGGGTCTCGAGAATGAAAATCCAGGATCCCTGGATTGTTTGACCTACATCACTAGTGCAGAAATAGTAACGTTCAAACTATTTCTCCCATCCTGTCCCTGGAGGATCAGTGAGACCCCCTTGGGAGCCACCAAGGGGGAAGTAATTTTCTTCCCTCCATTCCCTCCTCGGTACCAGTTCCACGGAGGTGCTGAAGGTACCAAATCCACCGATTGCCAGATGAAGGGATGAAGTCATTGTTTACTTTCCTATGGCTTTTTGGGCTGCACTCCCATTCTTGCTCATCCAGGTCTCTGACAAGATCTGGGAGCTTCCCAACAGGGCTGAAAAGAGCCAAGAGTTGCTAAGTGGAGAATGAGAGACCCCGAATCGGGTCTCTCCAGCCTGTTAGCCTGTCAGAGCCCTCTTGACTTGCCCTTCCAAGCCCCATCCCAGTCGTTCCCCACAATAGGCCCGGTTCCATTTTTTGCCCCACAGAAAAAATGAAAAGTTGGCTCCTAGGCCTTTTCTTCCATGCCACTTGAAGTGGGCACAATCCTGAATCTAGTGGAAAATCACTGAGTATATTGGCATTGGTGGTTTAGTGGTAGAATTCACACCTCCCACGTGGGTGACTCAGGTTTGATTCGAGCCCAATGCAACACCTTCTTTTCCTCTAGACTGTAAACTCGTTCTGGGCAGGGAATGTGTCTGTTGATTGTTATTTTGTACTCTCATAATGGAGCATGGGCCTGGGAGTCAGAAGGCCATGGGTTCTAATCCCAGCACTGCCACCAGTCTGCTGTATGACCTCGGGCAAGCCACTTCACTTCTCTGGGCCTCAGTTGCCTCATCTGGAAAATGAGGATTGAGACTCTGAGCCCCACTTGGGACAGGGACTGGGTCCAACCCGATTTGCTTCTATTCACCCCAGCGCTTAGTACAGTGCCTGGCACAAAGTAAGTGCTTAACAAATACTGTAATTATTATTATTATATGCAGATGGGATCCAGTCCCTGGCCCACTTGAAGCTCACAGTCCTAGGGGGATGCAGAATGCGACTTCCATTACCCGTGTTTGAAGTGTGTTAGGGAGCGTCTAGAAGGGGATAAGACATGGCAGCTGTGCCCTTATGGACCCTCTTCTTCTTCCCTGAGGGTTCCATTATGATTTACCCCTTAATGCTCTTGTGCTGAGAGTGAGGAGCGGTTCTGCCCCTTTGCCATCTTCCCCCCGGCGGTATGTCTGACTTGGTCCCTCTAGACTGTAAATTCGTTGTGGGCCGGGAACCTGTCTGTTATATTGTTATATTGTAATAATAATTGAGGTATCTGTTAAGTGCTTACTCTGTGACAGGAACTGTACTAAACGTCGGGGTGGATACAAATAAATAGGGTTGGACACGGTCCCTGTCTCTCTCAAATACAGTACACGCAATAAGCCCTCAATAAATACAACTGATTGATTAAGAGATTCCATCTTGGCCACTTATTTCTTCATTCAATCAATGGATTGCAGATGAAAGTGGGGCATTCTGGGGGAGACGTGTCTATGGCGCCGCTATGGGTCGGACACGACTCGAAAGCAAAGGACAAAAACAACATTGAATGCTTACTGGGTGCAGAGCACTGTACTAAGTGCTGGGGAGAGTAGAGTACAACAGAGTAGGCAGACATTATTCCCATTCTCAAGGGGCTTACAATCATGGGGAGAAAGATATTAAAATAAATTGCAATTAGGGGAAGCAGCGGAGAATAAGGGTATGTAATCTGTGGGGCTGGGGGTAGGGTGAGTATCGGAACGCTTATGGAGTTCAGACCCAAATGCAGAGATGACACAGAAGTGAAGAAAAATAAAGTGGAGAAAGAAGAGGTTAGTCAGAGAAGACTTCTTGGAGGAGGTATGATTTTAGAAAGGTATTGAAAATGGAGAGAGTGGTGGTCTGCTGATATAAAAGGGGAGGGAGTTACAGACAGGAAGTTATATATGTGCAAGACGTTGTCCTTGAGAGAGATGAGATCCAGGAATGGCGAGTAGGTTGACATTATGAGAGCCAAGTGTGCAGATTGGACTGTAGTAAGAGTTTAGCAAGACTCTGTGCCCGGTGATGGCGGGGATTGTCTCCATTTGTTGCTGAACTGTACTTCCCAAGCACTTAGTAATAATAATAATGATAATGTTGGTATTTGTTAAGCACCTACTATGTGCAGAGCACTGTTCTAAGCGCTGGGGCAGATACAGGGTCATCAGGCTGTCCCACATGAGGCTCACAGTCTTCATCCCCATTTTACAGATGAGGTAACTGAGGCACCGAGAAGTGAAGTGACTTGCCCAGAGTCACACAGCTGACAAGTACAGTGCTCTGCACACAGTAAGTGCTCAATAAATACGAATCAATTAGCAAGGAGAGGTAGGAATGGGAGAGCCGATTGAGTGCCTGAAAGTTGATAGTAAGGAGTTTCTGTTTGACGTGGAGCTGAATGGGTCAAACACTGAGATTTCTGAGGAATGGGGAGATTTGCAAAGAATGTTTTTTAAGAAAAATGATCTGGGCAGCTGAGAAAAGTAAGAACTGAAGTAGGGAGAGACTGGAAGCAGGGAGGTCAGTGAGGATGATGATGCAGTATTCAGGGCAGGATATGGTCATAATAATAATAAATAATAATAACTGTGGTATGTTAAATGCTTATATGTGTAAAGCACTGGGGTAGATACAAGGTAAATCAGGTCAGACACAGTCCCTGTCCCACATGAGGGTCACAGTCCAAGTAGAAGGGAGAACCGGGATTGGCTTCCCATTTTACAGATGAGGAATCTAAGGCACACAGAAGCGAAGTGGCTTGCCCAAGGTCACACAGCAGGCAAGTGGTGGAGCTGGGATTAGAACCTGGGTCCTTCTGACTCCCAGGCTCAAGCTCTATCCACTAGGCCACGCTGCTTCTCTCTCACCAACAATGAGACTTAATCTTTATATTTATTGAGCACTTACTATATGCCAGAACACTGTACTCAGCACCTGGGAGAGTTGGATAAAATAATATAACAAATACATTCCCTGCCCACAACGAGCTTACAGTCTATCTTGAATTGCATTTCATTGGAAGTAAGAGTTTAATCCAAACCAGCCACACTCCCTGCCCAGTCATCCTATAGACAGCAGCACACGTGGGGCAATATGATTGTTAGGAAACAGGTACAGTCTGTCAATAAGTGGTATTTATTGAGTACTTACTGAGTGCAGCACTCCGTACTAAGCGCTTGGGAGACTACAGTACAACAGAATTGGGAGACGTGATGCCTGCCCAAATGAAGCTGACAGTCTACAAGGGGAGACAGTCCCTAAAATAAGTTACAGAGAGGGGGAAATAGCAGAGTCTAAGAATATTTACACAAGTACTGTGGGGCTGGGGTGAATATTAATCTCTCAGTCAATCAATCGAATTTATTGAGCACTTACTGTTTGTAGAGCACTATACTAAGCGCTTGGGAGAGCACAAAATAGAGTTAGTAGACACGTTCCTTGCTCACAGTATTCAACCCCATTTTACAGATGAAGTAGATGAGGCACAGTGAAGTTAAGTGACTTGCCCATGGTGATATAGCAGACAGGTGGCAGAGCCGGGATTAGAACTCAGGTCCTTTTGACTCCCAGGCCTGTGTTCTAGACAGTAAGCTCACTCTGGGTGGGGAACATATCTATCATCTCAGTTGTTCTGTACTCTAACAAGTGCTTAGAACAGTACCCTGCAGACAATAGCTGCTCATTAAATACCAGTGACGATGACTGGATATTCCCCAACCTGGTCCTCCCCTCGGCCTCCCCCAGCCAGGTGGGGCCGTGGGAAGGAAGTAGAGGAAGAAGTTAAAAGAGGGAGGAGATTGTTTAGCCCACCGTGGGAAGAGAAAACAGGTTCTATGATCTACTGGAAGAAACTGCTGTTGCCCTGGCACAGAAATACTCAGGCCCTGCCCTGACAAAGCCCATTTTTTTCAAAAGATAAAATGAGCACATAAAAGTGATGGAATAATGACATCCAACATTGTTCACGCAACAAAAGCTGAAGACTTTCCCCAGTTTCAGAGAGTAGGTCATTTACAAGACACCGAATCAACTGAAAGGAATTAACCAGTTTTCCAGTCAATATCACACTAGTAATATATATATTTTTTTATTTTAAATCCTCAACTTTATTCTTCATGCCATGATTCTGCATGGTCATTGTAGGTTGGATGTTATAACGTTATAATTCCCCTAGTCATGCATGCTTCTTTAAAATAGAGGACTTCATAATAATAATTGTGGTATTTATCCAGTGAGCCAAGTCCTGAGATAGATAAATTGGACATTCATTCAGTCGTATTTATTGAGCGCTTACTGTGTGCAGAGCACTGTACTAAGCCCTTGGGAGAGTACAATACAACAATAAATAGACACATTCACATTCCCTGCCTCTACACTGCCCTGCCCCACATGGGGCTCGCAGTCTAAGGGAGAGGAAGAATAGGCATTTAATCCCCATTTTAGGGATGAGGAAACGGAGACCCAGAGAAGTTAAGTGACTTACCCAAGGACTCACAGCAGGCAAGTGGCAGAACCAGGATTAGAGCCCCTTTCTCCCGACTCCCAGTCCTGTGTTCTTTCTTTTTCTTTCTTTCTTTAATGGTATTCTTTAAGGGCTTACTATGTTCCAGGCACTGTACTAAGCACTGGGGTAGACACAATCTAATCGGATTGGACACAATCCATGTCCTACATGGGACTCACAGTCTTGGTCACCATTTTACAGAGGAGGTAGCTTGAGGCACAGAGAAATTAAGTGTCTTACCTAAGATCACACAGCACATAAGGCATGGAGCTAGGATTAGAACCCAGGTCCTTCTGACTCCCAGGCCAGAACTCTATCTCCTAGGCCTTCTCCTTGGAGGAAATGTGGTTTGGCGGTTTACTAAAATTAAACAATCTGTATTCTAAACAACTCTGTCACATTGAACTCCCCAAAATGCTTAGTACAGTGCTATACCCGACTCTGCCCCTTGTCAGCTGTGTGACTGTGGGCAAGCCCCTTCACTTCTCTGTGCCTCAGTTCCCTCATCTGTAAAATGGGGATGAAGACTGTGAGCCTCACGTGGGACAACCTCATTCCCCTGTATCTACCCCAGCGCTTAGAACAGTGTCTGCACATAGTAAACGCTTAACAAATACCAACATTATTATTACATTATTATTATACCCAGTAGTAAACACTCAATCAATGCTATCGATTGATTGATTCTAATCCCAACTAATTGTGTATGACCTTGGATAAATCCTTCAGCCACTCTCAGTCTAAGTTTTCCAACTGCAAAATGGGGTTAGAGCCTGTCCTTGTATTTCTTGATTAACCACAAGTGACATCCACATCATGGTTATCCACCTCAGATTTCTAAGAATTCACAGGCTGTAAACCTGCTTTTTCTTGCCACGTTGACCCTGATAACCCCGCTGCCTAGTACAACAACTCTCTCCCTGAGCTCCATTGATCTAGGACTAACTTCCTCTCTTCTTGATCCTGGGACTGCCTTCCTTTACTACGCAGTTGGAGCCACGTACCAATTGCCTATTATCTGTTGGCAGCAAAACCTAAAACAAAAGAGAACATTAGCTAGAGTGTTATTCGAGAGGTCCCCCTCTCAGGGTCGCAACTGGAGAGTTCCCAGTACTCTACCAGTCTCGGCTCTGGGAGGGACAGTCAAGCAGAGGCCTACCCACTACATTCCTAGCTTGGCCAGTGGCTAGCGAGTGGTTGGCGATCTGCTACAAGTGAAAACTCACCAGTTCTGGGCAGTAGCAGAGAGGCAAGGGTGGAGACTCAAGTTTACTGGGTGGAAGAAGGCAATGGTAAACCACTTCCATATTATGACCAAGAAAACGTTATGGATCCACCACAGGAACGATTGCAGGTGGAGGTGGGTTGTTCTGGGAGAGATGTGTCCAAGGAGTCGCTATGGGCCGCAGACGACTTAAGACAAGACAAAACAAACATAAGAGGAGAGGTCAATTACAGCATGAGGGCCAGGATCAGGCTGATTCTGAGGCACTTGCTTCTGCAGTAGTGAATTCTTCCTTATTTTCGTTCCAGCCGTGGATGTTGGTGTGCTGGCATCCCTCGGCATGCTGGGCTCCTGAGGGAGTGGGTTCTGGAAGTCCACCACTGACTTCAAGTTAAAAAGCAGCATCCATGGCCAGAAGTGGCTGCCCTTCTGGACTTTAAACTTCTCCCCAGGTTCTCACTTTCTCCAAGCCCACAGAGATTTATAAAAACGTGATGCGGCCCTGTGGCCGGAATAATTGCCGTCCCCAGGTCAGAAGAGTTAGTTTGAAGTCCAGTTTATCAATTGACGATGCCCAGTTAGCCCATCACTTAATCTCTTTATATTTTAATTTCCCCATCTGTAAAATGGGGTCACCCTAGCCTCAGGGATGTGAGGGAGAAGGGATGTGAAAGTACTCTGAAGGAAAGATGCCTCGTAATTCAAGGCACTTTCCTAGAAATGTGCTGTCATGCAGCATATATGCTCTCCAAAGTACCGAATAAAATGCTCTGCACAGAGTAAACGCTCAAAAGCCACTCACTGATTGATATCACTGGAGACGATTTTCTCTTATGTTTCAAGCTTTTCTACATGTGCTGTGAGTCTTCCAGGGAACACTGCTGAAAGACAAACTATGATGACTCGTGAGTGTATCCATTCTGTCCCTGCTTTTAGGAGGATGCCTTGTCTTAAATCAACACGGGGAATCAATCAATCAATCAATAGTATTGATTGAGCGCTTACTGAGTGCAAAGCACTGAACTAAGAGCATGGGAGAGTACAAAATAAAGCCCTGACTTGCTCCCTTTGTTCTTCCCCCAACCCAGCCCTACAGCACTTATGTACGTATCTGTAATTTATTTATTTATACTGATGTCTGTCTCCCCAATTCTCGACTGTAAGCTCGTTGCGGGCAAGGAATGTGTCAGTTTAGTGCTGTACTCTCCCAAGCTCTTAGTACAGTGCTCTGCACACAGTAGGTGCTCAATAAATACAATTGAATGAATGAATGAACAACATAGAGTAGGTTGATATGTTCCCTGCCCACAGTGAGTTTGCACTATAGAGGAACCAAGCCAGACTTACAGCAGTGGGAAGGTGGAGAAGGGGAGGAGTAGTCAGAGGAGTTAATCCCTAGATTTAAATTGAGAAGGTTTGGTGGACAGAGAAGAAGAAAAAAGGGGGTGGAAATAAGTAGCAAATTCAAAAATCACACACCTTCTAGTAATAATAATAATAATTGTATTTGTTAAGTGCTTACTATGTGCCAAGCACTGTACTAAGAGCTGGGGTGGATACAAAAAAATTGGGTGGACACAGTCTCTGTCCTGCATGGGGCTCACAGACTCCACATCCCATTTTAGAAATGAGGTAACTGAGGCACAGAGAAGTGAAGTGACTTGCCCAAGGCCATACAGTAGGTAAGTGGTGGAGCCAGGATTAGAACCCATGTCCTTCCGACTCCCAGGCCTGGGCTCTATCCATTATGCCATGCTGCTTCCTATAGTGCACCCCCTTCCCATGATCAAAAGCCTGTAAATTCCAGGTGGATAGGGAATGGGTCTACCAACTCTGTTATATTGTACTTTCCCAAGTGCTTAGTTTTTTATATTGCTTATTTTTTTATGGTATTTGTTAAGCATTTACTATGTGCCAAGTACTGTACTAAGCACTGTGGTAGATATGAGTTAATCAAGTTGGACACAGTCTCTGTCTCACAAAGGCCTCAGGGTCTTAATCCCCATTTTACAGAAACTAAGGCCCTGAGAAGTGACTTGGCCAAGGCCACACAGTAGACAAGTGGAGGAGCTAGGATTAGAACGCAGGCCCTCTGACTCCCAGGCTTGCGCTCTATCCACTAGACTACACGGCTTAGTTCAGTGCTCTGCACACAGTAAGGACTCAATAAATACCATTGATTGATTGATCAGAGGTTCTGAGACTTCCTTGGAGGGATTCCACAGAAAACGGTCCCAGTTTGAATAATGAAGGAGGTGAATGAAATAGTTGAATGAATCCAAGACTAAGAGTTTATAGCATCTAGACTGTAAATTCATGGGGGAAGGGAACATGGCTTTCCAGCGTGGCTCAGTGGAAAGAGCACGGGCTTTGGAGTCAGGGCTCATGAGTTCGAATCCCAGCTCTGCCACTTGTCGGCTGTGTGACTGTGGGCAAGTCACTTAACTTCTCCATGCCTCAGTTCCCTCATCTGTAAAATGGGGATTAAGACTGTGAGCCCCACGTGGGACAACCTGATTCCCCTATGTCTACCCCAGCGCTTAGAACAGTGCTTGGCACATAGTAAGCGCTTAACAAATACCAACATTATTATTATTATTAAGAGAGGAGGGAACAGATCTACGAACTCTGTTATATCGTACTCTCCCAAGCCCTTAATACAGTGCTCTGCACGCAGGATTGATTGATGGATTGATTGATTAGGAATCTGGAATTTATTGGCTCCTTTGAGGCTCCTTTGGTGCCTTTTCTTTGTTTTCCAACTGGCAAGAAAATTTAACTTTCTCTTGAAGTTATTGGATTAAGGCTGTTAAAACTAATAAAGGATACTGGGCTTTTAGGGAACAGGCAGTTACTTCAGCTAATAATAATAGTATTTGTTAAGTGCTTACTATGGTCCAGGCAGTGTACTAAAAGCTGAGTTGGATACAAACGAATCAGGTTGGACAAAGTCCCTCTTCCACAAGGGGTTTACAGTCTTAATCCCACTTTACAGTTGAGGTAACAGGTGCAGAGAAGCGAAGTGACTTGTCCAATGTAACACAGCACACGTGGCAGAACCGGGATTAGAATCCAGGTCCTTCTGACCCCCAGGGCTATGCTCTACCCACTAGGCAGCACTGCTTTGTCGCAGCAGTTGCGATGTGTATGCGACTCCTGGATGGGACCCTGCTGAAGCCAAATGAAGATTGTCTGGAGTTATCATTTGTGGATCTTGATTACAATAGGTTATTATGCTCTGTAGCCCGTGAATGGTGTAATGAAATATTGTTCATTGAACCACCTGCTCTTAAAAGTTGACTGCGTCCTCAACGCCCCTGGCAAATCTTACTTTGTTCTTTGGTGTATGCCGTAGGCTTTCACACCCTCCCCTCAGTCTCTTCTGGGAACTAACCCAAATATGAAGGCATTAGACAGGGCTGCTTGTGAGAAATGGAACCAATGGATTTAGGAATATTTAAAACAGTGGAAACTCAAATGAAGAGAACGTGGACGACATACATAAGTAGGGCCGGATTCTGCCATTAGAAGGAATTGCGTTTCTGGACTCACTGTTCAAAAATAGGATGGTCCAAAAACTTTCCTTATTTGAAACATCCTGTTCTGAATTAGGAAAATTTGATTCCTGTGCAAAAAACATGCCCAGTGCTCTGAAAGGGCCTTATTTGGGGCAGGAATAGAGGTCGCCCAAACTTAGAAAAGAAGTGGGAAGGGAGAAAAAAGACGAGAGGTAACGGGTTGAGGATAAAGATTGAGCGAACAGGGAACTCAATTGACAAACCAAGAAAATCTCTTTCAGTGTCTGGTTATCTCTTGATTGCCAAGTTAGCTAAACGAACACAGCCGTAGAATTATAGCTCACGGGGGCCAGTCTCGCGTAACAATTAGTTCAAAAGAGATTTCTGGGCATCATATTCTTTGGTTTTATTCCTTGTTAGTGTGTCACACATGTCATACAGCGCACATGTTTCTCTATCTTCCCTCTCCCTCTCTCTGACTCTCTTTATCAGTCAATCAAAGTCCTTCAAGTGACAGAGTCCCTGATTAACAAATGCTGGAGTTACGAGAATAATAGCCAATGCTTTCCATTTTTTACAATGAGAATCTTCTTCTGAAAAGAGAACACAAAAGTGGTTGAGAGCCTTTCTTAAAGTTTACCAAAGAGCAAGTCTCTGAGAGGCACAGCCCCCTGCTGTAGCTCTCACAGTCTCGGAATGGGCAGGTCATGATTAATATTATATTTTCTGATTCCATTTCGTCTTGCTGTTCTTCCTGAACCTTTTGTCTTGGTGCCTTCTTTTCTGAGAGAAGGGGTGAAGGGGGGGGAGGCCCCATCTTTTTCTCCCTATGACGCCACAAGTTGATCTGCCCTGTCTAGGCACAGGACTCCAGCTGAGGCTGCTGTTCTCCGGGGACACAGTAGCGACAAAAAAGGAAATGAAGTCCCTTAGCAACAGGAACCAATACAACAGGTCTCAGAGCTCTTCTACCCACCCACCCATCCAGGTCTCCGTTTGGGACACTGGATTTACATATTGTCTCACATGGAGAACCAGACAGCTCATGTCTGGTCTGAATTCATCCGGCAGCTGCCAGATAGGAAGAGGGAAAGGCAAGGGCCTCCCTGACCCAGGAGGAGACTAGAATCATAGTGGGAAGCTTCACTTGCTCAGGCTTTCAGGGCTACATTCAAAGGACTCTGTAACTTCGGGAAGCCTCAAGGTGTTCAGCAAATGGGATCTAACTGGAAAATTCAGGACAAAAAAACCACGGCCTCGATGATTCAATCGTAAAAATGATGTTTAGTAAGGACTGGCTAAGCCCTAGAAGTTATAAACACAACATCACAACAGGCAGCATGGCCTAGTGGAAAGAGCAAGGACCTGGGAGTAAGAGGACTTGTTGTGTGACCTTGGGCAAGTCATTTAACTTCTCCGTGCCTTAGTTTCCTCAACTGTAAAATGGGGATTAAGTAACTGTTCTCCCTCCTACTTAGACTGTGAGCTCCATGCAGGAGAGGAATGTCTATGACCTAACTAACTTGTACTTTCCCGAGTGCTTAGAACAGTGTTTGACACATATTAAGCGCTTTACAAATACCATAAAAAAAAGAACAGTACAATGGCTTTTTCAGCTACACAAATAAATGGGTAGTTGAACTTCACCTGTCAGTGGTATTCTCTTCAAATATGAAGGACAACTTTAAACTGTACCCAAAATTATCAGATAGGGCAGACTTTATCCCACATGGGGCTCCCAATCTAGATCCTCCCCATTTTTCAGAGGAGGAAATTGAGGCCCAGAGTGACTTGCCCAAAGTCACCCAGCAAATCAGTGACTGAGTTGGGACTAGATAAAAATAATAATAGTAATGGTATTTGTTAAGTGCTTACTATGTGCCAAGAACTGTTTCAAAGCGCTGAGTAGATACAAGGTAATCAGAGTGTACCATGTGGGGTTCACAGTCTTAATCCCCATTTTACAGATGAGGTACCTGAGGCACAGAGAAGTTAAGTGACTTGCCTATGGTCACACAGCAGACAAGTGGCAGAGCCGGGATTAGAACCCACATCCTCTGACTCCCAAGCCGGTGCTCTGTCTCCTGATTTCCAGTCCCATTTTCTAAGCCACTCTGCCTCCCAAATCATGCGGTTTGATTAGAAATGTCTGGATGATCCTGGTGTCTTTCGGTTTGAATGATCTGGATTGCTATTTGGGTTAGTGCTCTCTGTCCGCTCCAATTCTGGTTTACCCTTCTCCCAGCTTTTGGACCTTAAGCACTTCAGAAGGGACTTTTATAAGGGATAAAAGTGAGTGAGACCCAAATCAGAGTGAAATGGAGAGGAGTCTCCCAGACTTAACAGTCTGACTGGGAAACTTAGTAGCCTATTTCATTCCCAACTGTCTTGTTGCCGCCCCTCTAACTCTTCAGATAGACCAGATCTCCACAACAAGCACTGAATAAAATAACTGGTGGACTTTTGTGGCTATAGGACCTACAATCAACCATCCTTCATGGCTCTAAATCAACCTTGCGCTCTGCTGTGACGAAGCAGTTTCCAGGAGGGTGAAATTTCTCCGTTCACTCTGAAATGGTCCAGCCCAGATATGAAAAAAGCGAAATATTTTTCCTGGAAACCATATTTCCCTTTTAACCTGTATTATTATCAATAATAATGATATTATTTACTAGTCACTCACTAACTGCTTCGCACTGGAGTAGATATAAGATAATCAAATTTCCCTTGTGATAATGACCAGAGGACACAGGCTCCTGTGACCATGATCCAAATCATCAGGTAACCGACCATACCAAGGTCAAGCAACAGGTTAGTGGCAGGGCTGCTGCTAGACCCCAGGCCTACTGTCTTCCAGTTCCATGATTTTTCCACTTGGTCATATCACCTGAACCGCCAACACCCAAGTCTAACCCACATCTCAGCATTGTCAGAGATGATGGTGGAAAAAGTCAGAATAGAGGAATGCCAACTGAGACCATTCCATCAGTACTGAAGGTCTTTGAACCAAGAACCACCTAGACTATCTCTCACAGTGGACCGGCTCAGCAAAATCCCTGAAAAGATCTGGCAAACATGGGACGCTGAATAAGAACTGGGAAGTAGAGTGGTTTACTGGAAGTACAACAGGCTGGGAGTCCTAGAATGTGAATATATATATAAACACACACACATATATATATATATATATATATATATATATATACACGTATATATATGTATATATGTTCTAATACCGGTTCTCCCCTCTCAGGGTCGCACCTGGAGAGTTTCCAGTACTCTACCAGTCTCAGCTACGGGAGGAAGAGTCAAGCAGAGACATACCTGTTCCATTCCTAGCTTGGGCAGTGGCTAGTGAGTGGAAGGCAATTGGCTACAAGTCAAAACTCACCCGTGCGGGGCAGCAGCGGCATAAGAGAGAGTCGAGGGCGGAGACTCGAGTTTACTGCATGGAAGGAGGCAATGGTAAATCACTTCTGCATTTTTACCAGGAAAACTCTATGAATACACTACCAGAATGATTTGCAGATGGAGAGCGGGGCGTTCTGGGAGAGATGTGTCCGTGGTGTCTCTAAGGGTAGGAAACGACTCGATGGCATAAGACTAGACAATACTGGTTCTGCCTCTTTTCTGGTGTGTGACTTTGGGTTGGTCACTTAATGTCTCTGTTCCTCAGTTTCCTCATCTGTAACATGGGGATTAACTCCTACTCATTTCTACTAAGACTTTGAGCCTCATGCTGATTACCTAGTGTATTCCTTGGCATTCAGCACAAAGTGAGTGCTTAACAAGTATTATTAATAGCAGTATTAGTAATAATAATGTGGATGACAAGGCAACAGAGCCTTCTAAGGGGGTTACCCTGGCAATCACCAGCTAGTCCTTAGCCCTGCCACATAGAATCAGAGCTATCCTGTGGACACTTTGGCCACAAATAAGTTTGGAACGTAAAACTCTTGTGTGCATTTCCAAAGGTGCTGAACTCCTTCTTGCCTACATACTTAGTGTACTCTGCTCCAGTGGGAATCTGGCTGGCAGGGATGAGAGGGTACAAAAGGCATGCTCAAAACACTGGAGTGGTAATTATTTCCTTTGTATAATATCCTGGTCCTGAACTCTTCGTGTTTGGACTGAGGCTTGTTTGTTAGTTCTGACCAGGGACTCCAATATCACCGGCGGTGAACAGCATGATCCAAAGAACCCGCTTCACGGGTTGGTCCTGGTCTTCCTTACCTCAGCCCTCTGAAGCCATGGCGATGGGAGGGAGAGAAGGCCCTGGTGTGGTTCTCATATCATCACCCTTAGCATCTTTAATGATCTCCCATACGCTAGCAGGGAAGCTACCACACAATCCATCGATCAGTGGTATTTATTCATGCATTCATTCATTGATTCAGTAGTATTTATTGAGCGCTTACTATATGCAGAGCACTGTACTAAATGCTTGGAATGTACAATTCGGCAACAGATAGAGACAATCCCTGCCCATTGACGGGCTTACAGTCTAATCGGGGGAGACAGACAGACAAAAACAAGACAACTTAATCGCAATAAATAGAATCAAGGGGGTGTACACCTCATTACCAAAATAAATAGGGTAATAAAAATATATATAAATGAGCACAGTGCTGAGGGGAGGGGAAGGGAGGAGGGAGGAGCAGAGGAAAAGGGGGGAAAGGGGACTTAGCTGAGGGGAAGTGAAGGGGGGGCAGAGAGGGAGCACAGGGAGCAGAGGGAAAAGGGAAAGCTCAGTCTGGGAAGGCCTGTTGGAGGAGGTGAGCTCTCAGTAGGGCTTTGAAGAGGGGAAATAATAATGTTGGTATTTGTTAAGTGCTTATTATATGCAGAACACTGTTCTAAGTGCTGGGGGAGATAGAGGGTCATCAGGTTGTCCCACATGAGGCTCACAATCTTCATCCCCATTTTACAGATGAGGTCACTGAGGCCCAGAGAAGTGAAGTGACTTGCCCACAGTCACACAGCTGCCAAGTGGCAGAGCTGGGATTCGAACCCATGACCTCTGACTCCCAAGCCCGGGATCTTTCCACTGAGCCATGCTGCTTCTCTATTGAGTGCTCACTATGTGCAGACCACTGTACTAAGCGCTTGGGAGAGTATGCTACAACAGAATTAGCAGACATGTTCCCTGTCCATAAAGTTTACAGTCTAGAGGAGGAGACAGACATTAATGTGAATAAATAATTTATAATATTTAAAATATATAAATTACTGCAAGCCTTGGGAGCCTCAGCACGTTTCCCAGGCTGGTAAGGGATCACTCCTGCGATTCTTGGCTTAGCCATCCAATCGGTCAGTAGTACTGATCTTCCACAACGTGCGTAATTCTCTATTAGGTGCTGAGGGGAGTTTCATAGAAAGCAGCGTGGCCTAATGAAAGAGCATGAGCCTGGGAGTCAGAGGATCTGGGTTCTAGTCCCCGCTCTGCCTCTTATCTGCTATGTGATTCTGGGCAGGTCACGTAACTTTTGCCTCAGACACCTCAACTGCAAAATGGGCATTAAATCCTACTCCCTCCTACTTAGATTGTGAACCTTGTATGGGACAGGGACTGCGTCCAACCTGATTAGCTTGTAGCTACCCCAGCGGTTAGTACGGTGTCCGGCACATAATAAGCGCTTAACGAATTCCACAGAAAAAAAAAGAATTGGCAGACACGTTCCTTGCCCATAACAAGCCCTTCCCTTTCTGGAGTTTGTTTTTCCCCATCCCTGTGTGGCCCTTTTTCTCAGGATGATTACGTGGGTGACGTGGCCTGCCCCCAAAACGAGTTGTCAACATTCTTCCTGCCAGGGATGGTGGGGCTGGGGGCGAGGGTGGGGGCGGGACAGGCTGCCAACCAGAACTATAACTCTCTGGGAGGAGCATGTTCTGCAAACAAGACCAGAGAACACAGACAAGCTCTTATTCCACCTCTGGCACCGACTCCCTCAGGTCTTTGGGTAACCCACTTAGCCTCAATTTTCTCATTGGGCAAGGATAATAACCCTCATCTACCTCACAGGGCATTGGAAGCTTCAATAATTAGTTGTTTCATAAAGTTCCAAATGGGCTCCGGCTCTATTGCAACTCAGACCTGCTCCCCTTCTGCTCAAGGCAAAGTTTTCTGATTACGATGTTGATTCGCACTTCTAAGAAGCCTTTTAATTCCCATTTAAATAGCTGGTCTTCACCTGTGGCTGAGACAATCATCCTACGCTGGGAATGGAGGAAACAGCTGTGCTGTTAGGCAACACTTTCTCGGTGCCAAACATTTTCAACTCATAGATGACTTTTTTCCCCCTCTAATTTAGCCAAGGCAATGGTTTAGTGTTGAATGCAATGGCATTTAGTCTACAAGGTATTTAGCATGATGCTAAATAGGCTTCTGAAAAATCCAGAATTATACAAAGATTTTTGACTCCAATGGTTAACCCTCGAATTTGAACACAGTTTCTTTTTATTTTCATTCAATAGTATTTATTGAGTGCTTACTATGTGCAGAGCACTGTACTAAGCATTTGGAATGAACAAGTCGGCAACAGCTAGAGGCAGTCCCTGCCGTTTGACGGGCTTACGGTCTAATGGGGGAGCCAGACAGAGGAGAACAATGGCAGTAAATAGAGGCGGGGGGAAGAACATCTCGTAAAAACAATGGCAACTGGTAGATGTTTTAGTCTAATGAAGTGGGATTTAGCTTGATCAGTGTTAAAATTCTACCATGTTACTTTTGAAAACAGTAACTCAGCAGAAAATTCAATGAGCAGGATGTAAAAAACCTTGAATCTCAGGAAATCTAGGATAGATGAGTGGATGAGCACAGAGAAGATACCCTAATAATAATAATTATGGTATTTGTTAAGTGCTTACTATGTGCCAAGTACTGTTCTAAGCAGTGGGGTAAATACAAGGGAATCAAATTGTTCCCCGAGGGGTTCACAGTCTCAATCCCCATTTTACAGATGAGGTAATTGAGACACAGAGAAGTTAAGTGACTTGCTCAAAGTCACACAAAGGACAAGTGGCAAAACCGGGACTAGAACCCGTGACCTCTGACTCCCAAACCCATGCTCTTGCCACTATGCCATGCCGCTCCCTAACAGTTGCTTAAGGCTAAGACAAGTGGGGGAATTTGCAAGGAGAAATTTTAGAAGAAACAGTTCTCTCTGTGCCAGAAGCATATTGGGATGAAGCTTTCTCAGCCCCAGTGGTCTCCAAACTCAGAGAACAAATTCACCTGAGTCCTATTTCATCTCCTGCATATGGAGAGAACAAAGCAAGGAATTAAGAAAAAGAGAAGACAGGAGGAAGACGGAGAGGACTAGAAAGATTCAACTTCTCCACCTTCGGGAACATTCCTCTAGCTAACGAATAACCATTGATGTGACTTTGGGATTTTCCCTTCATTTGTTCTGTGATCTTCCTTTCTCCGGGTAGAAACTCAGGTTCACATGTTCAGGCTCATTAAGAGTTTCAGATCTTTCACTGAAATGAACACGTAAGTGTGACAGTTTCAGAATAGCTTCAGCCACAGAGTTGCAGACCTGGAAAGAGCCGAATGAAAGCGTGAGTGGGAGGAGAGGCCTTTTCATCACCGTGTGGGAGGAAGGGACGGACCGTGAAGACTCCCTAACCTTCAGTCATTGGACATTCACACTTGCTAACAAATCCAGAAGCCCCTGGAGGAGCTTCAATGGCAGACCGGAGGAGAGGGGCTAAGGAGGCCCCGATAATTGCAAGTCCCTGGCATGATCCGATGCCTAGATGCCATCAGAGTCTGCTCACACACACAAAAATGGTTGCAATCTTTCTCGGAGCAGGAGAGACTGCGGAAGGTTCAAGCGCTTCGTACGATGCTTTGCACACAGTAAGCTCCCAGTAAATACGATCGAATGAATTGAATGGCCAGGTGCAGGGCCTTGGGGATGGTATTATTTGGCACACTGATGCCATCTATAAGCTCCTCTGTACCATCAAATAATATGGTTTGGCAGTATAGAAGCAGAGGATGATGGTTTGAGGAGCAAGAACAGGAAAATGTTGACCCACTCCATTCCTCTCCAGCCTGGCAGTGGAGAACTAGCTGAGTTTATATCCTGAGAAATGCCTGAAAGCTTTTATCCTTTGCCTTGCTTTTTCTGGAATCAACTTCATCCCTGTCCCTTTGCCCAGGAACTCTTTGCTAGCTATGCTAGCTTGTCGTCTTCCGCCAAGTTAGCAGGGAATGAGACGGGGCTGGCTCATTTTTTTTTTCTCTTCACTGTCATCTCCATTCCTTTTCTAAGTCTGGTTTGCCATAGAGCAACTCTGAATAATGAATAATGATAAAGTAGGACCTATCCTCACCAGAGAATGCTCTCTTGGGATAATGGAAGTTATAAATCGACAGGGTACCTTCTTTCACAGGATAGCGTGAAGTTGGAAGCCCAGGTCCCAGGTATTATAAGCATCCAGATTTCTAGGGACTTCATTCAACCAGAACATTTGAGTTTTGTGAGGTTGCCTCATTGCTGTAAATTTTTCTTGGCCTTTGGGTGAATTATTTTTGGAACTAAAATGCAGCCCAGAAGTTCCATTCTTTAATTTCCCTTGCCCTCCTTCTTTAAAGGATCCTCTATATAATTAATTTGCAGAACCAGTGAGCTCAGGCAGATCTTTTCCTCTCAAAATGCTTTCTTTCTGTCCTTAAAGGTGCTTTGGGTCCTCATGGAAACTTTCTAAAAGGCGGGCAAGCGAGGCAGATCGAGGCTGTAAAGCTGTCTAAAGACATTTGAGACAACCTGGGGAAAACAATCAAGGGTTAAAAATAATGGGTTACGGTCAGGTGCAGAAACACTCCAACTGAAATGTTGCATTTAAAATAATTCAGGGAATTGTAAACTTGAAGGCAGGTAAGTGTAGAGGTGAGTATTTTGAACGGGTTTCACATCTACAACTTAAAAAAATGTTCTGAATGAAAAAGTCCCCGATCATTTAACCTCGAGCACTCTTCTCTGAGTATCGCAAACCCTCAAGATTACTGAAAATGTAGACTGCGTGTTTCTCATTCATTTACAGTTAAATCATCGTTGGAAATCACCGGATGACCAAGAATCATTTCTAACAGGAATTTTAAATGTCATCTCTTAAAAACCGAAGTCGTAGTTTTCAAAAGTAAAGCCCAAGTTATTTTGTATTCTTACCCAAACCTCAGCCCAGTGGCAGGTTCTTCCACTCAAACAATTTTGGGTTGGAAAAAACTACTGCAGTTCATCCGTTCATCCTTCTGCCTTTAGGCAGCCTTCCCCACTCATTCTATCTGATAAAAACTCTACCCTTTAGGATTTCCAGAGGAGGAAATTCCATGGCTTCTCTGGCAATCCATTCCAGGGCCTAACAGCCCTTCCTTTCCTGCACTTCTTCTTTGTTCTCGTTTTAACTTAAACACCCCCGCCCCTCTCACTGCACCTCCTTGGGTCCTTTCTTCTGTGAGATTGGAAAGGAGGAAGGTTCAAGAGTTCACTTTGGCCTTTCCTCTTTGATGGGCAAATGTGCCTTTATTTGTCGTTGATGTTATCTGTTAAGCACTTACTATGTGCCAACCACTGTTCTAAGGGCTGGGGTCCATAACGAGTCAATCAAGTTGGTCACAGTCCCTGTCCCTCGCAGTAATAATAATGATTGTGGTATTTGTTAAGTGTTTACTATGTGCCAGACACTGTACCAAGCGCTGGGGTGGACATGAAGAAAAGCAGACTGGACACAGCCCCCGTCCTCCGTGGGGCTCACGATCTCAATCCCCATTTCACAGATAAGGTAACTGAGATACAGAGAAGTGAAGTCACCTGCCCGAGGTCACGAAGCAGACAAACGGCAGAGCTGGGATCAGAACCCGTGACCCTCTGACTCCCAGGCCTGTGTTCTACTCACTAGGCATGGGGCTCATAGTCTTAATCCCCATTTTACAGACAAGGTAAGAGAGGTACAGAGAAGTGAAGTGATTTGCCCAAGGTCACACAGTGACCAGCCGGAACACTAGTTAGTCAATCGTATTTACTGAGTGCTAACTGTGTACAGAGCACTGTACTAACTGCTTGGGAGGGCACAATTTAACAATAAATATACATTCCCTGCCCCAGACGAGCTTCCAATCTATGCTAAGTTGTCATACCCTAGAATTTTCCCAAGAAATCCCACCAGAGGGGCAAAATGACCCATTTTTTCTTTTGGGTTAAGAGGCGCACTTTCTATTATTGTGCGGCTGGTGTACATTTGCTTCTGTTATTTATTATTTTGCCATGGTGGTGATGGTGGGGGTGGGTTGCAGATGCCACTGCTCCAGACCCTCTGGCTGCGGTTGTCCCTCTGCCCAAGTGGAGCCCACTCAGAGAGAGATGCGGTGCCCATCTCTCAGCTCAGCTTCCTTGCTGGCCTCTATACCTCATTCTGGGAATTTGATTCTCCCCCACCATCCTTGATAATAATAATAATGATAATAATTATGGTATTTGTTAAGCGCTATGTACCAGGCACTGTACTAAGCGCTGGAATGCTTGAACGCCCTCAAACGTCCACCCACCATTCCAGTTTCTGCCGCTTTCAGCCACACTGTGTGTGGATCTTCAGGGCCTGAGTCTTGGTCATCCCTGGCTTAGGTGGTCACCCTTCACTCACCTCTCCAAACTAATTCAGGGAGAAATAGAAAGGATAAAAGTTGAAGTCACTGAGTGTGTGAGTTTGGCCCCAATTAACTGACTTAATTCTCTCAACATAAAATTTAATAATGTGATAATAATAGAAAACCTTTCGAGAGAATCTTGACCGACACTTGCCGTTCACATGTTCTACACCCTGTTTTTTCAGCACTGGACGTCGAATGATCATTTTGGCTTGCTAAAATTTGAATTCTTTTCCCAATATGAGATACCATGTTATTGTTAACACTCATTTACCCCAACAGGAAGATTTTAAGAAAATTTCTTAAAATGGGCCCTGTTAGGTTAAGAAAATGTGAATATGTCAAACTGGGCAAGTTGGGACTTTTCTGTGCCTTTTCTGAACTGGTTTACCTAGCTTTAGTCACAACGT
Organism: Ornithorhynchus anatinus; assembly: GCF_004115215.2. Lineage (NCBI taxonomy): Eukaryota > Metazoa > Chordata > Mammalia > Monotremata > Ornithorhynchidae > Ornithorhynchus > Ornithorhynchus anatinus. The sequence goes on from NC_041745.1 coordinate 24,455,507, forward strand.
CTACAGAGTGGAGCCAGCGGATGTGTCAGTGCCCGGTGTTTGCATTCCAGAACAGTGGGAAAGTACTTCACTCTCCTCCTTCGGAAAATATTCACTTTGCTTGAGTATCAGAGAACGATACCAAGAGTAAGTTGCATTAGGGGTCAGCAAGATAGGTTGCCTAGGAGAAACAGAATTTAGGACTAAAAAAAGATAATAATTAACTCAGCATGATGCTGCAATATTTTCAGGCTTCCTCAAACCTGCAGCGCAAGGTGGTAGTCTATATTTTATTCTATTCCATCTCACTGGGGGGAATCTCGGGACTTAGGTACCCCCAAATCTCCCCTTCACCTCCACAGCTTTCTCCCATCTTCTCATCCATTCTCTGGTCCTTCTCGGCCATCTGTCGAGAGGTTTCCCACCTGCTTTCAAAATCTACCCCATCCCCCTGAGCCTCCGACCCCATCCCTTCTCTCCTTTTCAAAACAGTTTGTGCCCATTCTTCTATCTTCCCTAACAGCCATCTTCAACTGTTCACTCCTTCCCAACTTCCTCCAAGCACTCTCACTTCTCCCCATCCTCACAAAATCTTCTCTGAACTCACTGCACCATTTCACTCTATTTCCCTCCTCCATCTCCCTTTCTGATCCTTTACAATGCAGTTTCTGTCTCCTCACTCAGCTGAGACCACTCTCTTTTGTATCTAATAATAACAATAATATTAATAATGATAATAATGGCATTTGTTAAGTGCTTACTATGTGCCAGGCGCTGTTCTAAGTGCTGACGTAGATACAAGATAATCGAGTTGGACACAGTCCCTGTCCCATATAGGGCTCACAGCCTTAATCTCCATTTCACAGATGAGGGAACTGAGGCCCAGAGAAGTGAAGCGACTTTCTCAAGTGACACAGCAGACGAGTGGTGGAGGCGGAATTAGAATCCAGGTCCTTCTGACTCACAGGCCCGTGCCCTAGCCAATTGACCAGGTACGACCTTCCTTTTGCCATATTTAATGGACTTTGTCCTAGCTCCTCCTGACCTCTGACCTGCTATTGACCCAGTATGCAACTGCCTTCTCCTGGAAACAATATGTAAAGCTTAATTTTTCTGACACAGTCCTCTCTTGATTCTCCTCTTACCTCTCTGGCCAACTCTTCTCAATCTCTTTTTCCACCTCTTCTTTTGCCTCCCTCTTCCTAACTGTGGGCATTCCTCAAGATAGTCTGGGTCCCTTTCTCTTTTCAATCTACACATGCTCCTTTGGGGGAGTGCCTCCTATTCAGAAGCTTTGGAGCAAAGGAACGTTCAAGGGGTCAGCAGCCAGGAGTCTCCCAGAGAAATGCTCTAGGGCTAGGCTCATGTGACCCCCATCCGAGGGGGGCCTTTCCTGCCTGGATCACCCCAACCAGAGATAAGGAGAAAGGTGCCATGAGTGCCCCTGTCCGGGAAGGCCCACAGAGGCCGAGCATCCCACTTCCCACCCCTCTGAAGATCCAGTAGGCAAGAGCAGCTTTCACAACTTCTTGTTTCCAGGTGGAAGAGTTCTGTTTAACCTCCTCTTCCTGCACAACTACAGTCCCCACTTGGCTGTTGGCAAAGAAGCGGGGTCCCCCGACCCAGTTTTAGATTCTTGCAGGGAACATCCGTGGTTGGGATTAGGCCAGGCCAGGAATCCTAAGGAAAATCATTGTTCCCAGCCAGGCTCCGAGACTGGTGTAGAGGCAGAACCCAATGCTGCCCGGAACCCGATGCTGGCCTGGAGCCAGGGTCACACCAACAGCCAACAGTGGAATCTAGTGAAAATAATTATTACTGTGGTATTTGTTAAGTGCTTACTATGTGCCAGCCACTGTACTAAGCACTGGGGTGGATACAGTCAAATCGGGTTGTACACAGTCCCTGTTCCTTGTGGGGCTCACAGTCACAAGTTCCATTATACAGATGAGGTAACTGGGACACAGGGAAGTAAAGTGACTTGTCCAAGGTCACACAGCAGGCAGGCTTTGGAGAGGGATTAGAACCGAGTTCCCCATCCAGCTGTTCCCTAGCTCTTCCAGTCAGACCCTCCCCTCCCCATTGGTCCGTCTCCCTCCAATCCCTCCCGACTCCTAACTGGGGCTATCGATGGCAGCCGTCAAGGACCGAGAACTGAGGAATGGACAGGAATACAAACTCTTCTCTTTGTCTTTTGGTATGATATCGGGGGACTTTTTTGAAACTGTTCATGCAGGTAAATATAGACTGGTTTTAGACATTTTCATTTTCATTATTTATTCTTTTTTAATGGCATTTAAGCGCTTACCATGTGGCCAGGCACTATACTAAGTGCCGAGGTAGATACAAGTTAATTAGGTTGGACACAGTCTATGTCCCACATAGGGTTCACAGTCTTAATCCCCATTTTACAGATGAGGGAACGGAGGCCCCGAGAAGTGAAGTGAGTTGCCCAAGGTCACACAGTATTGCCCTTATTGTCACTATCATTTTTCCTTAGTGACTGTGAACTATGAGCTCTTTAAAATAACTGCATTTTCCAGAAAAAATCATCTAAATAATACATATGGGGGGAGAGGTCAGCTAGGTGGTGTTTTGTATTTTTCACCTTTTCTGTTTCCTCCTCCTCACCATCAATCAATGATCAGTGGTATTTATTGAGTGCTCACTGAGTTCAGAACACTCTACTAAATGTGTGGACGAGTACAATACAGTAGAGCAGGTAGACACGAACCCTGCCCACAGGACCTTACAGACTAGAAGGGGATACAGACATAAAAATAAATTTCCAATGGATATGTACAAAAGTGCTGCAGGGGTGGCATGAAAATCAAACTGCTTAAAGGTTACGGATCCATGTGCATAAGGTACATGGAAGAGGGCGTAGTTAGAAAAGGCCTCTTGGAGGAAACATGATTTTTAGTAGGGCTTCGAAGATAGGGAGAGCAGTGATTTGTCCAGATTAGACTGTAAACCCGTCAAAGGGCAGGGACTGTCTCTATCTGTTGCCGATTTGTACATTCCAAGTGCTTAATACAGTGCTCTGCACATAGTAAGTGCTCAGTAAATACTACTGAATGAATTTGTCAGCTATGAATGGCCAGGGAATTCCAGACCAGAAGAAACTCACAATCTAGGTGGGGGAGGACAAGCATATTAGACGAAAGGACTTCATTACAAACAAATGTTTATACAAGAATAAAAAAATGAAAGCCAAGAATGCGTAGGACTCGGGTTTTGTTTCCAAACTGCCCAGCCTCTCCAATTCGAGAAACAGCATGTCCTAGAACATGGGAAATGGGAGTCAGAGGACTTGGGTTCTAATCCTGACTCTGCCACTTATCAGCTCTGTGATCTGGCACACAGTAAGCCTTTAACAAATACCATAAAAAATGTTCTAATGGTTGAAGGTTAGGCTTACGGTGATCTCTGGCTCCTTCCAGGGGTGAGGAGACACAGGAAGGGGGCTTTGCCCTGGATGGACGGAGAGGGGACACAGTGAGAGGCAGTGGTGGACCCTGGCATGCCCTGTAGTTTGCGGTGCCCTGACAGTGACATGTCGGGGCTGCCCTGATCCTTTATTGTCCATTTGCTTAAAGGCAAATTTGACTTTTGTCTGTTCTGCCTGTTTTGTGGGATGGGAGGAGAGAGAAAGCCCTTTTGATATTTGAGTCCCGATCCTGTCTCCTATAATTTTCTTTTTAGGGATTGAATTCAAGTTTCCCATTAGACTCTGAACTTCCTGGGTTTGTCAGGACTTAGATGCTCCATCTGATTCCCCGTCGTCTGTTCTGCAGCCCCACAATTATATATTAGCCTTCAAAATTCCACCAATATAACATTTCCCCTATGAGTTCAAAGTTGTGCAATTAAACCGATTTATATAGAAAAGGGCAACCCTGAATGAAAACAGGATTAACTTTCTAGAACATCACCTGTTCTAAATAGTAGGTTGGGCCAGTTACTGATTTAGTAGGAGCTGAGGGACGAAGCCAAACATCTGTTTCCCCAGATTGAGGCTCAGATGAGTAAAGTAGCTTCCTTTGTCCTTTAAATGTTTCCTTCGTCCTTTCATAATGCTTCACATACAAATAATTTAACATCAAAAGCTTTTCACTTCCTAAATATTTGTTACATTTTGCACATGCCTTTGGATAATACGCATCCTCTAATTAGTCCTGTTTGGGGATGAGGTGGGCGAGGACAGGAAGATTGAATGTTGAAAGATGCCCATTTTCAGTCAACCAAAGCCCCAATTTGTATGGAGTCTAGCTGCCTTGTCCTCTCACCAAGAGCAAATAAAGGTTTTTACCAGCAGAGGAGGAAAGAAAGAAAAGTGGGTCACTATTCATATCTTCTGGAGGAGTGTATATTGGTTAGAAGAAAAGGGTTGTGTAGGTGACACAGAGATGCACTGTTTCTTTGGGATTCTGAGACTTCCAGTGAGGAGACACTGGCATTCTCAAAGCAGATTCTTCCTGGGAGTCTGCGGACTTCAAGATGGAGGTACAGGCAGCCTCTCCCATACACGAAACAAACCAGACCAAACTGCAAACAGATGAAACAAATGACTACCACAGTTTGGAAATCTACCTGGGCTTTCAAAATGGGTTTTGGACCACATTTTTGAAAGGAAAGTTCATGGGATTTCCCCTCTAGACTCGCGGCTTGTTGTGGGCAGGGAACTTGTCTACCAACTCTGATATAATGTACTCTCCCAAGGGCTTAGTACAGTGTTCTGCACACAGTAAATGCTCAGTAAATGAGACTGATGGAGTGATTGATTTTTGAACCTGAAGCTCTATGGTCAGACTTCAGCTCGGCCACAGTGGGGGTTGGTAGCGGTCTCTCTTTGCATCCTCTTCATGAAGGAGGGAATCAAGCTCTCAGGATCAAGGATCAGGCGGCAAGAACAGAAACTCAGGTGTCTCATCGAAAATAGCACTAGTTTCAGTTTGGCTATATCCATTTATTTTCCCTCAGGTAGTGTGTAACGATTTATGCTGGAAGGATAGAAGGAATGAAGCTTTCATTAATGTTGTTACCTGATGTTGATTGATCACCGAGTTGATGGTTTGACAGAGGATCTATAGACTAGTACAGATTTTGTACAGATTGGTCCATAAGATCACTAGGCATGAGTTCCAGCGTGGTGGGCTTTAGAAAACTCTGACTTTTCATTCAGCAGAATTGTGGCTCACTCACAGTAATGCCCACCCACTTCAGGTTCATGAGAAAACTTTTTTTTTTAATGGTATTTGTTAAGGGCTTACTATGTTTCAGGCACTGTACTAAGTGCTGTGGTAGATACAAGCTAAATAAGTTGGACACAGTCCCTGTCCCACATAGGACTAACAGTCTCAATCCCCATTTTTCAGATGAGACAATTCAGGCACAAAGAAGTGAAGTGACTTGCCCAAGGGCACACAGCAGACAAGTGGAGGAGCAGGATCAGAATCCAGATTCTTCTGACTCCCAGGCCCGGGGTCTATCCTCTAGAACACATTGTTTCTCAATTGATGGTGGGCTGCCTTGATGATGACTTTCATCTCCAGCAGTTTTTCCATTTCACCAGACAAGGCCATCGACAATCTTGTGAAAGGTCATATGGACCCAGATTATATGGTTATAATAATAATAATAATTGTTAATTAAAATAATAATTATGGTACTTGTTAAGTGTTTATTATGTGCCAACCACTCTTCTAAGTGTTGGGGTAGATACAAGTTAATCAGTTTGGACACAGTTCTTGTCCCACATGGGACTCACATTCTCAATTCTCATTTTCGTTCATTCAGTCGGATTTATTGAGCGCTTATTTTACAGATAACTGAGGCCCAGAGAAGTTAAGTGACTTGCCCAAGGTCACACGGCAGACATGCGGTGGAGCTGTGATTAGAACCCAGGTTCTTCTGACTTCCAGGCCTGTGCTCTCTCCACTAAGCCACGCAGCTTCACTGTACCATTTATACTCTATACAGATATTCCTGCCATGGTTTGGGTTTTGTTAAGGAGGAAAGTGAAGAGTGAAACATGGGCGTGATCTGTTCAAAAAAAAGCAACTGGCTTCCAATTAAGCTAAAATGACATATCACATGGTGGGAATATATGAGCATGAAGCCATTTCAATAGTTCAGTCATCAGACTTGTACGATTAAAAAAAATAGAGATTGCTGCTGCCCTTTATTTTTCTTTTTGCTAAGATTTATCGCTGCAGAGAAGCAGCATGGCCTAGTGAACAAGCACGGGCCTGAGAGTTAGAGACCTGGGTTCTAATCCAGGCTCTTCCAATTGCTGGCTTTGGGATCTAGGGCAAATCAGTTAACTTCTTCATGGCTCTATTTCCTCAACTGTAAAACGGGGATTAAGAACCTGTTCTCCCTCCTATTTAGAATGAGAGCTTCACGTGGGACAGGGACTGTGTCCAACCTGATTGTCTTGTATCTACCCTAGTGCTTAGAACAGTGCTTGACACATAATAAGCGTGTAACAAATATAATAATAATAACAATCTTAATTTACGTCCAATGTACCATGCTGTGATCTGAAGTCACATTATCATGTGATTCCCTCCTTGACCTTCTACCATTCAGTTTTTGCCCCCTCCACTCCATGGAAACAGCCCTCTCCAAAGCTACCAGTGACCTCCTCCTTGCTTAATCGAGCAGAACCTGTTCCAACCTAATCCCCTTGACCCCTCGGTAGCCTTTGCCACTTGGACCACCTCCTTCTCCTGGAAACACTAAACACTATCTAACCTTGGTTTCTTTGACCCTGTCCCCCATCCCCGCTCCCCTCCCCCCGCCCCCCGTTTTCCTCCGTCCTCTCTAACTACTTCTCAATCTCTTTTGTGGGCTCTGTTTTTGCCTTCTGCTCCCCAGCTGTGGATTCCCCTTAGAACTCTATTCTGAGGGACATCTATTTTCTTTTATTCTCAATCTATACACACTCCCTAGAGGAACTCATTTACTTCTAAGGGTTCAACTATCACCTCTAAATGGATGATTTGCAAATTTACCCCTCTTCCTCTTCCTCTCTCCTCTGCAATCTCACATTTCCTTCTGCCTCCAGGACGTCACCAACATACTTGTTCCAATGACACTTTAAGCCCAATGTGTCCAAAACCGAACTCCTCTATCTTTTCTCCCCAGTCCTCTCCTCTTTCTAACTTTCCCTTCACTATTGACAACCCATCACCCTCCCTATTTCTGAAGTCTGGATCTTCTGAATTATCCTTGACTCTGCTTTCCCTTTCCACTCCTCTACTCAGTCACCACCAAACCCTGCCAGAACTTTCTTCACATGTCCAGAATCCACCCCTTTCTCTCCATCCAAACTATCACCCATGATGGTCTGAGCACTTTCATATGCAAACTTGCCTATTATCTCAGCCTCCTCATAGGCCACCTTGCCTCCAGTCTCTCCCTCTCCGGTCCAAACTTCAAATGTCTGCTCAGATCACTTTTCTAAAACATAATTTTTCCTAGCTCTTCTGACTCCCCCAAATCTCCAGTGGTCTTCTGGGGTGTTTCAAGGTGACGTTGGTGGTGATAATAGCAGTAGTAGTTATAGAAATGCTATTCATTCAGTTTCTACTGAGAACAAGGCTTGGGAAACTACAACAGAAACACAAGATACATTTGCTCTTCTAACCCCCACCTACTCACTAGCCTTATTCTCATCTCCCTTACTTTCAACCTCTTGCTCACAACCTCCCTTCTGACAGGAAGCACTCCCCTCCTCCACACCAGGAATACCACTGCTCTCCCCACGTTCAACAGCCTTCTGAAATTACATCTCCTTCAGGACTGATTCATCTCTCCTCTTCTCCCCACTCTATTTCCCTACCTAGTGCTCTGCCAGTATGTCTGGTTACCGAAGAACATGGGTAACTCCCCTCTCACCCCTGCCATACATACACATGTGCTGAGTACTTATCTTAAAATTGTTTTTCTTCACTCTACCTGTAATTTATTTTAGTGTCTTTCTCCACCTGCTAAATTGTCAGCACTGCCTGCTTTGTTGTCGAGGGCTCTTAGGATGACTACGTGCTCAGGTTTGGCCAGTGCAGGCCCAGATTTAACCACTGTCCTAGAAACCAAACCAGTCGCTAAAAATATCTGCCAAATCCTAGTACCCCTGGGAGTGGTGGGCCCTTCACCTTAGAAATGTCTGTCTTGAGTTAGAACCACTGTGTATCGAAGTTAGTATTATGTTTCCTACAATAATAAGCTCTTTGTGAGATCCAGAGGCTGTTTTATCCTCTCTGGCAGCCTCGTCTTCATCATCAGGTGGTACTTATTGAGCACTTACCTTGTGCACAGCACTGAAGCAACTGGGAGAGTACACTACAACAGAGTTGATAAACAAGTTCCTTGCCCACAACAAGCCACCAGCAAACAGAGTAAAATAAGATATCCCCGTCTTCATGAAGTTTTTGATCTAAGGGAGAAGACAGGCAAACACGGAGTTGGTAGTCACTTTACCTGCCTTCAACGGAGCTTACGGTCTAGGCGGGGAGATGGACAATATAAATAATTTATGGTATATAATTTAAAGACACGTACACAAGTGCTGTGGGGCACCGCCAATCTCCTCCCTCTCCCCACCCTACACTTTCCCTCCAAGGAGATAGTCAAGGTTTAACCTTTATTTGATCAGCCTTATTATCAGGCAGCGCGTCTGTTTGGCAGCATTTACCATTATTATGGGCTCAACTCTCTTCTAGACATTTGAGAAACAGAAAGAAAAAAGCATGAGCGACTCTCTCTGCCTTCAAAGGCCTTATAATTTAATAGGGAATTCAAACAGACGCAGCTTCCTAAACATATAGCCCCAAGAATGTGAGAGTGGGCACAAATGCTAAACATGACATAAATTAATAAAGAGATTAAAATGAAGAATTTGTAGCATTAATATCAACAAATAAGCAGAGCAGAGGAAGGGGTAAAATAACTAAGGAGGTCCCGGGTGTTAATCAAGGAATACTTCCTGGAGGAGAAGCATTTTCAGCCACCTCTGATCCAAAAAACTGCATGTAAACACTGTGTGAGTGCTTTCATTTGCTCTGCTCCCAGAAAAACTAAGGAGAAGTAACCCTTGGCCTAATAATGATCATTATAATTATGGTATCTGTTAAGTGCTACTATGTGCCAGGCACTGTACTAAGCACTGGGGTCGATTCAAGCGAATCGGTTGGTCATAGCCCCCATCCTGCATTGGGCTCTCAGTCTTAATCCCCATTTACAGATGAGGTAACTGAGGCACACAGACAAGTGAAGTGACTTGCCCAACGCCACACAGCAGACAAATAGGGGAGTCAGGATTAGAACCCTTGACCTTCTGACTTCCCAAAGCATGCTCTTTCTACTATGCCATCCTGCTTCCCTAAAGAAGGGTCCTGCCAAAGAGAGCAGTTTTCTCTATTCCCTAACCAACGAGGGAAGAGATATTAGCTAGCTACTCCTGGTCTAAGCTGTGGGAGCTTAAGCTCTCAGCCATCCAACAGAGCCTTGGGCAAGCTACTTCATCTCCCTAACTCTCCATTCCCCATTTGGAAAACGGAAGAGAAGCAGTTCTGACTTACTCCCGTGCTCTCCCAAGAATCTGAGCACTGTGCTCTGCACCATACTAATGAAAGAGGGAATGATCTGGCTGAACTGTGTCCAACCCAATCATTCTGTATCTACCCCAGCACTTAGTACAGTGCCTGGCACATAGAAAGCGCTTTACAAAGAAGCATTACCTAGTGGATAGAGCATGAGCCTGGGAGTCGGAAGAACCTGGGTTCTAATCCCGGCTCCATCACTTTCATTCATTCAATCGTATTTATTGGGCGCTTATTGTGCAGAGAGCACTGTACTAAAGTACATTTCAGCAACAGATAGAGTCAATCCCTACCCAACAACGGGCTGTGTCATCTTGGGCAAGTCATTTCTCTTCTCTGTGACTCAGTTACCTCATCTGAAAATGGGGATAAAGACCGTGAGCCTCATGTGAGACATGCACTGGGTTCAAAGCAATTAGTTTATATCTACTCCGGTGCTTAGTACAGTGCCCGGCACATAGTAAGCACTTAACAAATACCACAATTATTATTACTATGTGTAGAAGAAAGCTGAACTGATGGCTGATTGCTTTTCCCCAACTCAGTGCTCTGAGTGAAGGCAGAGAAAGAGCAAAGTCCTAGAAGCAAACTGGAATAATGAACAGTTCTTTCATTGTGCAGAACCTTTGTATTTTCAGAGAAGTTTTGGTGCCGTTCAGTTCATTAATCAGTTGTCTGCTGTGTGATCTTGGGCAAGTGGCTTAACTTGTTTGTGCCTCAGTTAACTCATCTGTACAATGGGGCTTAAGACTGTATGCCCCACTTGGGACCTGGGCTATATACAACCTCATTTGCTTGTACCTCCCCCAGCGCTTAGTAGAGTGCTTGACACAGAGTGAGCACTTAACAAATACCATTGAAAAATACAAATTAACAAATAAATTAACAAGGTGCTTAACATATACCATTAAAAAATATCCTATGTACAATGAGCAGGAGCGTGGCCTAATAGAAAAGATGGGCAAAGGGGAGTTAGGAGACCCAAGTTTTAATTCTTTCACTCGTCTCTCTCGTTCACCCCACACATCCTATCCGTTACCAAGACCTCCCGGTTTCACCTTTACAATATCGCCAAGATGCGCCCTTTCCTCTCCACCCAAACGGCTACCTTACTGCTAAGGGCTCTCGTTATATCCCGGCTAGACTACTGCGTCAGCCTTCTCTCCGATCTCCCTTCCTCCTCTCTCGCCCCGCTCCAGTCTATTCTTCACTCTGCTGCCCGGCTCATCTTCCTGCAGAAATGCGCTCTGGGCATGACACTCCCCTTCTTAAGCACCTCAGTGGTTGCCTATCAACCTCCGCTCCAAACAAAAACTCCTCACTCTAGGCTTCGAGGCTCTACGTCACCTTGCCCCTTCCTACCTCTCCTCCCTTCTCTCTTTCTACCGCCCACCCCGCACGCTCCGCTCCTCCGCCGCCCACCTCCTCACCGTCCCTCGGTCTCGCCCATCCCGCCGTCGACCCCCGGGCCACGTCCTCCCGCGGTCCCGGAATGCCCTCCCTCCTCACCTCCGCCAAACGGATTCTCTTCCCCTCTTCAAAACCCTACTTAAAACTCACCTCCTCCAAGAGGCCTTCCCAGACTGAGCTCCCCTTCTCCCTCTACTCCCTCTACCGCCTCCCCCTTCGCCTCTCCGCAGCTTAACCCTCTTTTCCCCCCATCTCCCTCTGCTCCTCCCCCACTCCCTTCCCATCCCCTCGGCACTGTACTCGTCTGCTCAACTGTATATATTTTCATCACCCTATTTATTTTGTTAATGAGATGTACATCGCCTCGATTCTATTTAGTTGCCATTGTTTTTACGAGATGTTCTTCCCCTCGATTCTATTTATTGCCATCGTTCTCGTCTGTCCGTCTCCCCCGATTAGACCTTAAGCCCGTCAAACGGCAGGGACCGTCTCTATCTGTTGCCGACTTGTTCATTTCAAGTGCTTAGTACAGTGCTCTGAACATAGTAAGCGCTCAATAAATACTATTGAATAATTCCAGCTTTGGCCAAGTCACTTATCACCTCTCTCTTGTTTCCTCATTTGCAGACCCTTGCAGAACTGAAATTAGAACTCACGTCTCTTGACTTCCATTTCCACACTCTTCCCACTAGATCATGCTTCTGTTTGTGACATTTGCTCTCTCTAGCTCTCTCTACCTTTTAGACTGTGAGCGCCAGGTGGGCTCTAATTATATATCCCAGTGTTTAGCAAATAGTGAATGCTTAATAAAAGCTATAACTAATAAATGATATAACCAAAATGAACCAGTCTATGCCAACTATTCATTCACTCAGTTGTATTTATTGAGCGCTTACTGTGTGCAGAGCACTGTACTAAGCGCTTGGAATGTACAATTCGGCAACAGATAGAGGCAATCCTTGCCCAACAATGGGATCACAGTCTAAAACTATGTAAACACACAGAGGAGTGTGAACATTTGCCAATCTATTCTTCATTCTTAAGAGATGCTTAAAGTCATATCAGCCCTGAGCATAATTCTTTCCTTAGTTTTTAAATCAGAAAAAAAAAAGGATTTCCAGCACAGGCATGCACACACCCACACACTCACACAGACAGACGTAGATACACACTTTGAAATTAGTGTTTATGCATTTATCTCTCTAATGAAATACCTTGCTATAACAATTGAAGTCATTTCTTTGCCAGCTAATGAGTGTAATTCCTACACAATAACCGTTTTATATAGATACTCTTTTCCTTCTTTCCTCTCCTTTTACTCTCGCGAGGTGATTAGGTTGGGAAAAGCTTAGAAAATGGTATGAAAACCTTTCCGAAATGGGCAAACAAGATGGAGCGATCTTCTTTCTCATCAGCCTTCCTACCGTTGGGTTGGCACTTATTTCATCTGCAGACCATATCACCGCTTCTTGATCTGGGGATAGAATAGGTCTTGCAAAACTCGTGTCTACGTTTCAGACCCCAAATCTGTTCTCTCTGTAAACCTGACTCGTGTTCCAGGAGATCTATCCACAGAAATTTATTAATCACATGTAGAATCTGAGTCACTCATGGAAACATCACACAAAGAATGTGTCCTGCCCTTAGTCAGAATTTGTTTCCGTGAATTGTGCTGAAAATATCTCGGGTGGTTTCTTCCTACTGGGTTCTGATGTTTAACAGGTGTTATTTTCTGTTCTGGACAAGCAAGAAGTGGAGAGGATTGATGTTCGTTTGTTGGGGAGACCTCGAAGAGTTCTGGCAAATGTAACTCTAGGTGCATAAATACAATTGATCGATGGATTGATTGATTCTGTTCCTTTTGAAACAGCCCCACAAAGGGCTGGCAAAAATGATTTTCCTGGAAGAAATCTATAATGGGGACCCTCGTAGTTTCTCTGCTTCGGCAGGGCCCAACTTGTCTCCTGGAGATTGATAACAGCCACATAAAATACCATGGATAGAAATTAAATATTGCTTAATGAAGTTATCCAACCTTTCATATGATCATTCTAAAATTAATGTTCCATTATACGTGTTACTGGAGGGGAGTTATGATGCAGATAATAATAATAATCGTGGTGTCTATTAAGCACTTACTATATGTCAGAGACTATATTAAGCGCTGGGGTAGATACAAGCAAATTGGATTGGACATAGTCACTGTCATTCATTCATTCAATCGTATTTATTGAGCGCTTACTGTGTGCAGAGCACTGTAAAAGCCCTTGGAAAGTACAATTTGGCAACAGATAGAGACAATCCCTACCCAACAGTGGGCTCACAGTCTAGAAGGGGGAGACAGACAACAAAACAAAACAAGTAGACAGGCATCAGTACCATCAAAATAGATAAATAGAAGCATAGATAAATGCACATCATTAATAAACCAAATAGAGCCGTAAATATGTACAATTATATACAAGTGCTGTGGGGCGGGGAAGGGGGTGGAGCAGAGGGAGGGAGTCGGGGCAATGGGGACGGGACGAGGAGCAGAGGGAAAGGAAGGGCTCAGTGCGGGAAGCCTTCCCGGAGGAAGTGAGCTCTCAGTAGGGCTTTGAAGAGGGGAAGCGAGTTAGTTTGGCAGATGTGAGGAGGGAGGGCATTCCAGGCCAGAGGTAGGATGTTCCCTTTTAGGGTTTCACCCTGTCCCCCTGCCAACACTCACTACCTGACAAGCCACTTCACTACCTCATTCACTTCCCCAATTCTAATGCTAACCAAACCTGGATTCTACTTTCCCATCATTTCCAGAGTTGAATGAAAAAACTCAATTTTATTTGGGAACCACCATACCCAGAAGCAGAAATCTGGAATATACACAGATTTCCCCAAACCAGCTACCCAGCCTTAGTCAACGCCACTATAAATTATTTTTATAGGCTCACAGTCTCAATCCCCATTTTATAGATGAGGTAACTGAGGTCCAGAAAAGTGAAGTGACTTGCCCGAGGTCACACAGCAGACAAGTGGCGGAGCTGGGACTAGAACTCAGGTCCTTCTGACTCCCAGACTTTCTATCCACTAGGCTATGCTGCTGCTCTAATAAATGATGAATAATGATAGATAATAAAAAGCAGCAGATAAATCAAAGTAGAGGAGAGAGTTTTGGTCCCAGCTGGGTAGTAGGGAAGGTGGCCTTGGGATTTTTCTGGATCACTGGAGAAGGTGACTATTCCCAGATCAGTGGAGACAGATGGGAACAAGTTGTGAACTGTGGGTGATACGGTGTGGGAGACTGGAAGGGAGCCAGACCTGCTGCTAGTGAGAGTTTAAATCGTCCATCACCGATAATCCACTTGGGAATTATCACAAATGAACTCTTCATATATACTCAGTTCTCTTTTAACCCGAGGAGTGGTTTTAACCTCACGGATCCACCACAGGCCAGCCCGCACACTCTGCTCCTCTAGTGCTAGACTACTCACGGTGCCCTGATCTCGCCTGCCTCGCCCCTGACCCCTTTCCCACATCTTCCCCATAACGTGGCACTCCCTCCCACACCATATACGCCAGACCACCACTCTCTCCACCTTCAAACCGTTATTAAGGCCACATCTCCTCCAAGAGGCCTTCCCCGATTAAACCCTCTTTTTCCCGGCTCTATTTTGCTTCTGTGTCATCGATGCACTTGAGTCTGTGATCTTCGGACATTTGATATTAGACTCACCCCCCAACCCCACAGCATATCTTTAAATTATATATTATAAATTACCTATTTATTCCTACTAAGGTCTGCCTCACCCACTAGACCACTGTTGGAGTTCCTCAAGGGTCAGTTCTTGGCCCTCTTCTGTCCTCCATTTACAGTCACTCCCTCGGTGAACTCATTCGCTCTCACGGCTTTGACTACCATCTCTATGCAGATGACACGCAGATCTACATCTCCGCCCCTGTCCTCTCCCCGTCCCTTCAGGCTCGCATCTCCTCCCGCCTTCGGGACGTCTCCACCTGGATGTCGGCCCGCCACCTAAAACTCAACGTGAGCAAGACCGAGCTCCTCATCTTCCCTCCCAAACCCGGTCCTCTCCCAGACTTCTCTATCACCGTGGATGGCACGACCATCCTTCCCGTCTCTCGGGCCCGCAATCTCGGTGTCATCCTTGACTCGTCTCTCTCGTTCACCCCACGCGTCCTATCCGTTACCGAGACCTGCCGGTTTCACCTCTACAATATCGCCAAGATCTGCCCTTTCCTCTCCACCCAAACGGCTACCTTACTGCTACGGGCTCTCGTTATATCCCGGCTAGACTACTGTGTCGGCCTTCTCTCTGACCTCCCTTTCTCCTCTCTCGCCCCGCTCCGGTCTATTCTTCACTCCGCTGCCCGGCTCATCTTCCTGCAGAAACGATCTGGACATGTCACTCCCCTTCTTAAACACCTCCAGTGGTTGCCTATCGACCTCCGCTCCAAACAAAAACTCCTCACTCTAGGCTTCGAGGCTCTCCATCACCTTGCCCCTTCCTACCTCTCCTCCCGTCTCTCTTTCTACCGCCCACCCCGCACGCTCCGCTCCTCCGCCGCCCACCTCCTCGCCGTCCCTCGGTCTCGCCCGTCCCGCCGTCGACCCCCGGGCCACGTCCTCCCGCGGTCCCGGAATGCCCTCCCTCCTCACGTCCGCCAAACTGATTCTCTTCCCCTCTTCAAAACTCTACTTAAAACTCACCTCCTCCAAGAGGCCTTCCCAGACTGAGCTCCTCTTCTCCCTCTACTCCCTCTGCCACCCCCCCTTTACCTCTCCTCAGCTAAACCCTCTTTTTCCCCTTTTCCCTCTGCTCCTCCACCTCTCCCTTCCCATCCCCACAGCACCGTACTCATCCGCTCAACTGTATATATTTCCATCACCCTATTTATTTTGTTAATGAATTGTACATCGCCTCGATTCTATTTAGTTGCCATTGTTTTTACGAGATGTTCTTCCCCTCGACTCTATTTATTGCCATCGTTCTCGTCTGTCCGTCTCCCCCGATCAGACCGTAAGCCCGTCAAACGGCAGGGACCGTCTCCATCTGTTGCCGACTTGTTCATCCCAAGCGCTTAGTACAGTGCTCTGCACATAGTAAGCGCTCAATAAATACTATTGAATGAATGAATGAATAGACCGTAAGTTTGGTATGGGCAGGGTACTTGTCCGCTAATTCTGTTGTACTGCACTCTCCCCAATGCTTAGTAGAGTGCTCTGCTCATAGTAAGCGCTCAGTAAATACCATTGATTGATTAACTGCGTTCCTATAGAACACTTCCTTAAGAAAAACTTGTGGTGAAGAACTCACTGTCTCTGATGCCCCGGGCAAGCTAACTCTCTCTTCTGACACTGCACATCACACTATATTTGGGCAGACTCTCCTGGTCGGAAGACATTCCCTAGTACTACCATCACCACCTAACCAAAATGCACGATGAAAACACGCAAGTGCACAAACTTCTGAGATGCAATTATTTGATCAATTAATCAGTGGTATTTATTGAGTGCTTACTGTCTGGGCAGAACTGTACTGAGCGCCTGGGAGAGTACAGTATAAAGGAGTTGGTAGACACAAAAAGATTTTACAGAGAAGGAAACTGAAGCCCTTTAATAATAATAATAATAATAAACAATAATAATTGTGGTATTTGTTAAGCACTTACTATATGCCAGGCACTGTACTAAGCAAGGGGGTAGATACAAGCAAATCGGGTTAGACAGAGTCCCTGTTCCCCACGAGGCTCACAGTCTCAATCCCCATTTTAGAGATGAGGTAACTAAGGTTCAGAGAAGTGAGGTAACTTGTCCAAGGCCACACAACGGACGAGTGGCAGAGTTGGGATTAAAACCCAGGTCATTCAATCAGTCAGTCAGTCAGTCGTATTTATTGAGGGTATTCATTGTTCCAAAACTCTCTCCTCTACTTTGATTGATCTGCAGCTTTTCGTTATCTATCATTATTTATCATTTATTAGAGAAGCAGCATAGCCTAGTGGATAGAAAGTCTGGGAGTCAGAAGGACCTGGGTTCTACTCCCAGCTCCGCCACTTGTCTGCTGTGTGACCTTGGGCAAGCAGTGCTGTGCGCAGAGCACTGTACTAAGTGCTTGGAAAGTACAGTCCAGCAATAAAGAGAGACAATCCCTGCCCACACAAGGCTTACAGTCTAGAAGGGGGCGGGCAGACATCGAAACAAGTAAACGGGTATCAACATAAATAGAATTATAGATGTGTACACAGCAAAACAAGTAAACAGGCATCAAAATAAATAAATCGAATTATAAATATATACATATATCCATAAGTGCCATGGGGCAGGAAGAGGGGGAAGGGCAAAGGAAGCGAGAGGAGGTGACACGAAAGGGAGGGGCAGCGGAGGAAAAAGGGGGCTTAGTCTGGGAAAGTCTTTTGGAGGAGGTGAGCATTCAGTAGGGGGCAAAGGGGGGAAGAGCGATTGTTTCTTTCCACTAGGCCATGCTGCTTCTTAAGAAATTTGTTCCCAGTAAGTTAATTGGCCAATTAAGATTCAAAATCCTCAGCCTAGGTGTCTAGTTCAGTGGGAAGATGGCTTCTGACTGAATGATCAGTTTCCCCAGGGACTCAGGTCTTCATCCAGACAAGTCGGAAATGGCCCTGTTTCCCTTTACATTCCAACGGACCTGATGATGTCACTCTCCAAAGTGGCGTGATTTACTGACCTTCCAATTGGCTCATCTGTACAGGAAGCATGAACTGGGGACTGTTCTTGTATATGACTGTTTATATTTGTTTTGTTGTTGTTTTTAATGGTATCTGTTAAGTGCTTACTATGTTCCAGGCACTATGCTAAGCACTGGGGTAGATACATGGTAATCAAGTTGGACACGGTCCTTGTCCCTTACGGGGCTCACAAATCTTATCCCTATTTTACAGATGAGTTAACTGAGGTCCAGAGCAGTTAAGTGATTACTCAAGGTCACACGGCAGCAAGTGGCAGAGCCAGGGTTAGAACCCAGATTCTTTTTATTCCTAGACCCATGCTCTATTTACTGAGCCATCCTGCCTCTCTGGTCACCTGGTGACTCCCGTTTGGGTCAAGGGCAATCTCCATCATTCTTTTTTTATGATATTTGTTAAGCACTTACTATGTGCCCGTCACTATACTAAGTACTGGGGTAATAAGAATGTTGGTATTTGTTAAGCGCTTACTATGTGCAGATCACTGTTCTAAGCGCTGGGGTAGATACAGGTTGATCAGGTTGTCCCACATGGGGCTCACAGTTTTAATCCCCATTTTACAGATGAGGTAACTGAGGCACAGAGAAGTGAAGTGACTTGCCCACAGTCACACAGCTGACACGTGGCAGAGCCGGGATTCAAACCCATGACCTCTGACTCCCAAGCCCGGACTCTTTCCACTGGGCCACACTGCTTCTCAGATACAAGGTAGATACAAGATAATCAGGTTGGACACAGTTGGACACACTTCATCATTCAAATCCTAAATTCTCTAGTAAAAACACTCCCTTCGATACATTTCGCCTTCGTTCTACCTGGAGCTATAACCTGGTAAAGGCAGTGTAAAGTGAATTAGTATAAGGTGAACCCAGTTTTATTCTGCAAAAACATTTTTTAATGGTCTTTTAAAGTGCTTACTATGTGCCAGGTATTGTATTAAGCGGTGGGGTGGATGTAAGTGAATCAGGTTGGACACAGTCCATGACTCAGTTGAGTCCCCATTTTATAGATGAAGTGACTGAGGCACAGAGGAGTGAAGTGCGTTGCCCAAGGTCACATGGCAAACAAATAGTGGAGCTAGGATTAGAACCCAGGTCCTCGGACTCTCAGGTCCTCCTTTGAAAAGTGAACATATTCTCCCATTCGTAAGCCGTCGCTCTTGCTTTTAGACCCCACGTCACTGTAAACTCACTGTAGGCAGGGAACATATCTACGAGCTCTGATATAGCATACTCTCCTAAGAGCTTAGTACAACGCTCTAAATACAGTCAGCGTTAAATAAATACCCTCGATTGCTAAATTGATCGGTTGATTGCACCTCGGAGAGGCTTCTCCTTAATTCTGCCATAATGTGTTTGCTGCTCTGTGTTTACTGAGTGTGAACACCCCCTCCTCCCCACCCCCCAACCCCGGAATGGCTTCAGATGGCTTCAAGTGGTCCTCAGGGGAAATTTAATCAGAGTGATGGAGGAAGTGTAGTAATAAGGGACAACTCTACCAGAATAAGAAGTGAAGAACAGAATTGCTAAAGCTGACAACCTGCTAAGTGCAGAAAAGGGCCATAAAAGAGGAGAGAAACCTCTCCTTTTTCTGAAGATAACAGATACTTCTACCCACCACAGAAAAGAGGATCCCCCGGGGGAGAAATGGATTTCTGATTTTTTACATAAGGAACGAAATCTTAGACTTCTTGTAGCGTTAATAGGGCAGGATTTTTTAACGGTATCTGTTAGGGGTGACAATGTGTCAAACACTGTTCTGAGTGCTGGGGTAGATATAAGTTAATTAGGTTGGACACAGTCTCTGCCCCGCCAGGGGCTCACAGTGTGAGTAAGGAGGAGAAAGGGTATTTAATCCCCATTTAACAGTTGAGGAGACTGAGGCCCAGAGAAGTCAAGTGACTTGCCCAAGGACACAGAGAAAGCAATTGGCAGAGTAGGATTAGAACCCAGGTCCTCTGACTCTCTTGTCTGCTGTGTAACCTTGGACAAATCGCTTAATTTCTCTGGGCCTCAGTTACCTCATCTGTAAATGGGGATTAAGACAGTGAGCCCCATGTGGGTCATGGACCATATCCAACTTGATTAGCTTGTAACTCTCTCAGCGCTTAATATATAGTTACACTATATATAGATATACTTGGGAGAGTATATAGTTAGTGCTTAACACCCGCCATGAAAAAGAAGTCCTGCCCACAGCTAATTCAAATCTGTGACTAAGGCGATGCCACATAATGATATGTAGGAAATCTCTCTGAAGAACATTTTTCACTCTGGCTTCAACTCTGAGCGTTTTTCAACCTCAGAACTGAAGTAATAGAGAAGTGGAGCCGTTTCCCCAAGCCGATCGACCGATCGATCGTACCCACCGAGAGCTTATCGTGGCCAAGGACACTGACCAAAGTGCTTGGGAAAGCACCGTAAATGCGGGAGACGTGATAATAATGTTGGTATCTGTTAAGCGCTTACTATGTGCAGAGCACTGTTCTACGCGCTGGGGTAGATACAGGTTAATCGGGTTGTCCCACGTGAGGCTCACGGTTGATCCCCATTTTACAGATGAGGGAACTGAGGCAGAGAGAAGTGAAGTGACTTGCCCACAGTCACACAGCTGCCAAGTGGCAGAGCTGGGATTTGAACCCATGAACTCTGACTCCCAAGTCCAGGCTCTTTCCACTGAGCCACGCTGCTTCTCAGGGCACAGCGAAGTTAAGTGACTTGTCCACAGTCACCCAGCTGCCGAGTGGCAGAGCCGGCATTCGAACCCATGACCTCTGACTCCCAAGCCCTGGCTCTTTCCGCTGAGCCACGCTGTTTCTCTTGATCTCTGCCTACGAGAAGTTTACAAGACCCTTAGTCATTTACAGATAGACGGAAGAGTGCTTGAAGAAGAGGGAATGGAAATGGAAATGTACAAAGGGCAATGGGAGGTTTGAAGGCAGAAAGAAGTGCCGAGATGGCAGTTGGGAGGATGAAATCCGAGGAGAAGAAAAATTAATCGGGGAGCGCTTAGTGACAGAAGTCACATTGGTTACAGGCCCCTTGATATCCTGCCAGAGTCAACCGATTACCCCGATGCACGGTGCCCGTCTTTGCCAAGCCTCCTGTTCGTTTCAAGGGAGTCATTCACGGGATCTCTAAATGAACCGTCTCGCTGACGTGTGATCACCTGAACACGTGCTATTTACGGTTTGGGGAATTTCGTGCTGGTCCTCAGAACAGTTTTCCCATAAGGTATCGGTGACCTGGGACTCCTTGCCCGCAGACCGAATCACCCACAGATCTACACACTGATAAACAGACACACACAACCGCACGTGTAAACACTTTGCCTCCAGACTGTAAGCTAGTTGCGGGCAGGGAGTGTGTCTACCAGCTCCGCTCTACCGTACTCTCCTTAACACTCCGTGAAGTGCTCTGTAGACAGTATGTACCGTGGCTCAGTAGAAAGAGCACGGGCTCGGGGGGCAGAGGTCATGGGTTCGAACCCCGGCTCTGCCACTTGGCAGCTGTGTGACCGTGGGCAAGTCACTTCACTTCTCTGTGCCTCAGGTACCTCATCTGTAAAATGGGGATTAAGAGTGTGAGCCCCACGTGGGACAACCTGTTCACCCCAGCGCTTAGAACAGTGCTCTGCACATAGTAAGCGCTTAACAAATACCAACATTATTATTATTATAAATACAATTGATTGATTGGCAAACAAGCACACCCTAATTCCCAAAAGTATATCCCCACGCAAAGGCACGTATACAGACACTCACACTTGCTCTGATAAAACGAGTACATGACAGTGAACCTGAAATGCTGTTTAGCAAATCTGGAGAAGCCCTGGATCATTTGTCGACTATTATCAATTATAATTGTGATATTTTAAAGTGCTTACTATGTACCAAGGACTGAGGTAGATACAAGGTAATCAGGGTGGACTCAGTCCCTTTCCCGTACGGCACAGTCTAAGAAGGTGGGAGAACGGGTATTGAACCACCATTTTATAGATGAGGAAACCGAGGCACAGAGCACTCAGTCAATCGTATTTATTGAGCGCTTACTACTACTAATTATGGTATTTGTTAAGCACTTACTATGTGCCAAGCACTGTTCTAAGCACTGGGGTAGATACGAGGTTATCAGGTTGTCCCGCGTGGGGCTCACCATCTTAATCCCCATTTTACAGATGAGGTAACTAAGGCCCAGAGAAGTGAAGCGACTTGTCCAAAGTCACACAGCTGATAAGTGGAGGAGCCGGGATTAGAACCCACAACCTCGGACTCCCAGGCCCGTGCTCTTTCCACTAAAACACGCTGCTTCTCCTGCTTACTGTGTGCGGAACACTGTACTAAGCAGTTGGGCGAGCACAGTACAACAATCGACAGGAGTTAAGCGTCTCGCCCAAGATCTCCCAGTAGGCAAGTGGCAGAGTTGCAGTGAGTCTGACTCCCGGGCCCGCGGTCTTTTTACTGGGCCACGCTGCTTCTTGGATCCCAGCGTCTGTGGCCGCCCATTTTCCGATGCCCCAGAACCAAGCCCCGTTGCCACAGGAGCGAAGAGCAGGCAGAGTCAGCATGACCTAGAGCTTGGATATGGCAGTCAGAGGATGTGGGTTCTAATCCTGGCTCTACCACTTGTCTGCTGCGTGACCTTGGTCAGGTCACTTCACTTCTCGGTGCCTCAGTTACCTCATCTGAAAAATTGGGATTAAGACTGTGAGCCCCATGTGGGACAGGGACTATCTCCCATCCGACTGACTTGTATATATTCCAGCGCTGAAGAACAGTGCTTGGCACATAGTAAGTGTTTAACAAATACCATAATTAATTATTAATCATTAGAGCCCGGTACAGCTTTCAAAGTGGTGGGAGTTGAACTGCTTTCACCTTCCTTGGACTTCTGAGTATGTGAAAAGACTAAGGACGACATCCTCTAGCCAGTAATGAGCAGCTATTTTTATGGTTGTTGTCGATTTCTGCCAGTCTCTCTCTCCCTCTCCCTCTCTCTTTCTCCACCCCTCATCCCTCTCCCCATTTCTTTTCTAATTCTTTCCTACCTCCTGCACCCTGAGCCTCCTGTGTACCAAAGACTGTGTCTGAATCAATCGATAGTCAATCAATACTCAATCAGTGGTATTTACTGAGGGCCGTGCAGAGCACTATTTTAGAGGAGAGTTTGGCCTAGTTGAAAAAACGTGGGCCTGGGAGTCCGACGACCTGAGTTCTAATCCCAGATCCACCATTTGACTGCTGTGTGGTTTTGGGCATGTCACTTAACTTCTCTGTGCCTCAGTTACCTCATCTGTAAAATGGAGATGAACTATGAGCCCCATGTGGGATAAGGACTCAGATAAGCTTGTGTCTATCCTAATGCTTAGGTCAGTGCCTGGAACATAGTAAGCACAGCGTGGCTCAGTGGAAAGAGCCCAGGCTTGGGAGTCAGGGGTGGTGGGTTCCAATCCCAGCTCTGCCACTTGGCAGCTGTGTGACTGTGGATAAGTCACTTCACTTCTCTGTGCCTCAGTTACCTCATCTGTAAAATGAGGATTAACTGTGAGCCTCACGTGGGGCAACCTGATTACCCTGTATCTACCCCAGTGCTTAGAACAGTGCTCTGCACATAGTAAGCGCTTAACAGATACCGACATTATTATTATTAAAAGGGTGGTCCACATCATCGAAGACAGTAGAAAAGTCAAGGAGGATTAGGTTGGAATACAGGTCATTGGATTTGGCAAGGAGGAAGTCATTGGTGACCTTAGAGAGGGTTGTTTCCTTGGCATGAAGGGGTGAAAGACATTTTGCAGAGGTCGCGGAGAGAGTTGGGAGAGGAGAGGAAATTGAGGGAATGAGTGTAGACAACTCACTCAAGAAATCTGGAGAGGAATGGTAGGAGGGAGTTGGGGCGATAGGTGAGGAAAGCGAGAAGCCATATACACACACAAACCCACTGCAGTGGGCGTGTGGGATGGAATGGTGAGGACAGAAAAACATAACGATAATTAAAATTCAAATGGAAACTTTCCTGGCGAAGACCGCTCAGGGTTTAGACGATGCAAATTATATGTAATCGTGCAAGTTACTAGGCGGACAGACAGGTGGTCTTCTTAACATATTCAACCTCCCTAGTGTGTTTTCTGGGGAAAATTCCAGTGGCTATCACTGTCTTTAAGAATGATGTTGGATACCGAATTGTGATCAGTGTTAGAAAACGGTGGAGTTCAACCTCCCCTGGCATAACTCGGAGCTAGAAGCCCTAGGCTGCTACCAATTCCCTTTGTACGACCTACAGTCCCATCTGAAACCCTCCCCAGGGGTAGGTTAGGGTCTTAGTTATCGATTTCTGGGAATCTATCTGCGATCTTAAGGATACACCCAGAGAAATAGGTCGTTCTTGATGATTACGGTACCTGTTAAGCACTTACTAAGTGCCAAGCACTATTCTAAGTGCTGGGGAAGACAAGTTAATCGGGTTGGACGCCGTCCCTGTCTCACATGGGGCTCACACTCCTAATCCCTATTTTACAGATGAGGCAACCGAGGCCCAGAGAAGTGAAGTGACTTGCCCAAGGTCACAGAGCGGACGGGGGGGCGGAGCCAGGTTTAGAATCCAGATCCTTCTGATTTCCAGGCCCAGCCTTTGGATACAGAGTTGGTTTTTCATGCTAGGGTTGGTTGCCGTGCTCATACAGGGGAAAAGTTATTGGGTTAGAAGGGAGTGGCAAGCCCACAAACAACTTCCTCCTGTTGCTGAGTGAATGAGCAAAACACTATTCAACGGTCACCGACATCATTTTGCACCTGCCAAATAAAGAAACGCATCCTGGATGCATCTGTGATCAAAACACTGGCATCTCATCAGCTGCATCCTAGTGTGGCAGAACGGTGTCAAAAATATGTCGATCACGGTGGCCATGCATGGAACAGAATTCTAGACAAACTGTCTCTCAATCAATCTTATTTGTTGAGTGCGTACTGTGTGCAGAGCACTGTACTAAATCCTCTAGAGAGGACAATATAACAGAGTTTGCAGATACGGTCCCTGCCCACAATGCTCATACAACCAACCCCACTTACTCTCTTTTGATGTGCAAATCCAAGCCCTCAATTCTTCCCTCTTCATCGAACTGAACTCCCTCACTCCAGTGCCCCTCCGTCGATCCGTAGACCTGAATCACCTGACAAGTACGCGTCCTCTGCTCTTGTGCTCGAGCTGCAGAGCACTTCCGGAAGAAATGCAGACCTCGTCCGTCTCAAATCCATCCATATCTATGCTAGAATTCTGCCCTCTCTTTTGCCCGATAATAATACTTTTCCATCCTCGTAGGCTTCCATGCCCATTGCCATGCTGGCTGTTTCAAATATCTAATTCCCTCCTGACCCCTCGTCTTCCAGCCTCCCACATCTCTTGCCCCTAAAGACTCTGTTACACATTTCATTGAAAAAAAAAAGAGAAATGATCGGATGTGGTCTCCATAAAATCTCTCCCACACCTTTTTGGTCCCATCCTCCTTCTGCCCCATCTTCGACTCTCCCATCCTACCCAGCATTATTGCAAGAGGAGATCTTCCACTTCTTCTTAAAATCGATCCCCTCCACCTGCGCCTCCGATCCCAAAACTTCACACCTGATTAAGACTCTTGCCTCCTCCCTTCTCAACTGACTGACTGCCATCTACAATCACTCACTTTCCACTGGATCCTTCCCCATTGCTTTCAAACACATCAGTGTATCCCCTAACCTGGAAAAACCCTTGCTAGACCTCACCATTCCCTCCAGTTATCATCCCATTTCCCTGTTTTCTCTCCAAACCCTTTATGTGGATTGTCCACACCCACTGCCTCGACTTTTTCTCCTCCAATTCTCTTCTTCACCTCTTCCAATCTGGCTTCTGCCCCCTCTTCTCCCCTTCACTAAAGGTCACTAATAATCGCCTCCTGGCCAAATTCAATGGCCTTTACTCCATCCTAATCCTTCTTGATCTCTCAGCTGCCTTCAACAACATGGACCAAACCTTTCTCCTGGAAATACTGCCTAACTTTTGCCTCGCACTCTTTTCCTGTTTCTCCTATCTCCGACTGCTCCTTTTCACTCTCTTTCACAAGGTCCTCCTCTGCCTCCCACCCTCTAAAGTTGGGACTCTTTCATGGCTCAATCCTGTATTTTCCATTTACACTAACTCCCTTGGAGAACTCATTCACTGCCATGGCTTCAACTATCATCTCTATAAAGATGATTTCCAAATCTGCCTCTCCAGCCCTGACTTCCCTCCTTCTCTTCAGTCTCACATGCCTTCAGGACATCTCTACTTGGTTGTCCCGCTACTACTTCAAACTTAACATACCTAAAATAGAACTCCTTATTTTCCCATCCGGACCCTGACAGCCCCAGACTTTCCCATTACCCGACAATACCACCATCCTCCCTACCTCATAAGCCCGTAACCATGACATTATCCTTGACTTATCTTGCTCTTTCAACCTGTGTATTCAGCTGTCACCAAAACCAGTTGGTTCACTTTCACATCTTTAGAATCGGATCCTTCCTCTCTACCCAAATTGCTTCTGCTCTAGTCCAAACACTTGTCATATCTCACCTTTTTTTTAAAAAAAACACGTATTTAAGTACTTACTATGTATCAGCCACTGTATTAAGATCTGGGACTGTACTAAACACTGACTTGACTACTGCATCAGCCTCCTCACTGACCACCCTGCCTCCTGTTTCTAATGTTTCTAAAAAAAATTCAGTCCACATTTCCTCTGGCCTCAGAAACCTCCAATGGCTGCCCATTCATCTCCACATCAAACAGAAACTACATACCATCAGCTACATACCAGCTCTGCCACTTGTCAGCTGTGTGACTGTGGGCAAGTCACTTCACTTCTCTGTGCCTCAGTTCCCTCATCTGTAAAATGGGGATTAACTGTGAGCCTCAGGTGGGACAACCTGATTACTCTGTATCTTCCCCAGCGCTTAGAACAGTGCTCTGCACATAGTAAGCGCTTAACAGATACCAATATTATTATTTAAAGCATTCAATCAGTTCTCTCCCTCCTACTTCACCTCATTGTGGTTTCCTATTACAATCCAACAGTACACTCTGATCTTCTAATATGATCCTACTGTCTGTAACTCAATCTTATCTTTCTCACTTCTGACCCTTTTCCAACCACCTTCTTCTGACTTGGAACTTCCTCCCCCTTCATAATAATAATAATAATAGTAATAATGTTGGTATTTGTTAAGCACTTATTATGTGCAAAGCACTGTTCTAAGCACCGGGGTAGTTACAGGGTAATCAGGTTGTCCCACGTGAGGCTCACAGTTAATCCCCATTTTACAGATGAGGTCAGTGAGGCACAGAGAAGTTAAGTGACTTGCCCACAGTCACACAGCTGACAAGTGGCGGAGCCGGGATTCAAGCCCATGACCTCTGACTGCCAAGCCCGGGCTCTTTCCACTGAGCCACGCTGCTTCTCTATATCTGATAGGCCACCTCTCTTCTCATCATCAAATCCCTACCAAAATTACATCTCTTCCAAGATGAGTGACCCTACTTAGTCCTCACTTACCTAAGCCATCCCTTCTCCATAATCTACGAGAAGCAGCGTGGCTCAGTGGAAAGAGCACGGGCTTGGGAGTCAGAGGTCATGAGTTCGAATCCCAGCTCTGCCACCTGTCAGCTGTGTGACTGTGGGCAAGTCACTTCACTTCTCTTTGCCTCAGTTACCTCATCTGGAAAATGGGGATGAAGACTGTGAGCCCCACGTGGGACATCCTGATTCCCTCGTGTCTACCCCAGCGCTTAGAACAGTGCTCGGCACATAGTAAGCGCTTAACAAATACCAACATTATTATTACTTCGTTCTGTTCCCCTTGAACACTTTGATACTCGCCCCTCTCTCAGGCCTACAGCACTCAGGTGCATATCCACCTGCATTTTATCTCGATGTTTATCCCTCCTTTTCATCTCTAAGTTCCTTGTGGGCAGGGTTCATCTATACTTTCTCTGACTAAGCCCCCTTTTCCTTTTCTTCCACTCCCTTCTGCATCACCCTGACTAGCTTCCTTCGTTCTTCCCTGCTCCCAGCCCCACATCACTTATATATACACATCTGGAATTTATTGATTCATATTAATGTCTGTCTCCCCATCTAGACTGGAAGCTCGTGGTGGGCATGGAACGTGTGTTGTATTGTTAGATCGTACTCTTTCAAGTGCTAGTACAGTGCTCTGCCCACAGCAAGCGCTCAATACGATTGACTGACCGACCTACTCTTTTGTGATATCCTCTCCAAGAGCTTAGTACAGTACTCTGCACGCAGTAAGTGCTCAATAAATACCACTGATTGATTTATTAATTAATCTCACACTGACCACACAACCAGTGCATCAAAAAGTGGGTTCCAAATCACCAAGAAAGCTAAACATTAAATGTGTAGAAATGGAAGACATTCGTGGATAGCCTTGAGGCAGTGTTATAGCAAACAGGAAACTTGTCCCCCACCTTCAGGTCCCATCTTGCTTTCTCCAGCTGCAGCAGGGTAATAATAATGATAATAATAATAATAATAATGTTGATGGTATTTTAAACACTCTTCCAAGCACTGGGGTAGATATAAGCTAGCCAGGTTGGACACAGTCCCTGTCCCACATGGGGCTCACAGTCTTCATTCCCAATTTACAGATGAGGAAAGTGAGGCCCAGAGAAATGAAATGACTTGCCCAAGGTCTCCCAGCAGACAAGTGGCAGAGGTGGGATTAGAACCCAGATCCTTCTGACTTGCAGGCCCAGGCTCTATTCGCTGGACCACGGAGCAGCGGTTGCCTGAGGCCTTCCCTAATTTTAGATCGGTGGAATTGTGGTTCTGGCGGCAGGGGCCGTTGTGACTCTTGGACTGTGAACAGCCCAGCCCAGGTGGTGAGGAAGATGAAACTGTAACTGTCTTGGTATTTTTCTCTTTTTCTGTTTTTCATTTCCCCTTCCTCGTGTGTCTGTTACCAAGCCTTGACGTCTTCTCTTCTCTCTGGCCCCTAATTCTTGGACTGTGAGCTCCTTGTTCCTTGTGACCTTGGGTCCCAAGCACCATACACAGAGGAAGGCTTGTGGACTTTGGGTTGCCTCCCAATGTCTCTTGGGTTGTTTATCCCTTTCCCCCTACACCTCCCCAAGAATGGCAGGCATTCTTTCCTAATCAGTGTCAGGTATTTATGCTTTGAACTCGTGTAGTGGAATGGGATACAGACCCTGGGAACCTGCCCTTGCTCAAGCCAGCAGTAGGTCCTTCTCCCGCTAGGACTTGGGACCTTAGGAGTATTTCCTCCAAGTCTCCTCTATCCTATCTCCACTGAGCAAAATTCCCAAACCAGAACCTCCAAGCCTCTGAAATCCTCAATTTCCTCATGGGGAAGCAGCATGGATTAGTTAGGAGATTGTGGGCCTGAGAAAGGGAAAGAGCTGGGTTTTAATCCTGGCTCCACCACTTGTCTGCTAGGTGACCCTGGGAAAGTCACTTAACTTCCCTATGCCTCAGTTCCCTCATTTGTAAAATGGAGATTAAGACAGTGAGCCCCATGTGGGACAGGAACTGTGTCCAACCAGATTAATTTTTATCTACCCCAGCATTTGGGACAGTGCTTGGCAATAGGAAGAGATTAATAAATATCACACACACACACACACACATACAAATAAAACAATTAAATTGGTTTGTGACCTCCCCTAGAGCGAAAGAGGTTTTTTTGTAATTACCTTTTCCTTCTTATTCCCCTATCACTGATTTTGGCCTAGCTTTTCATCCTTTCTTTGCACTTGTTTTGGAATCTTCTCCTGATCCAATCTGTATGAAAACACTTATAATGGAATTTATCTTAGATTCCTTATGTATCGTTCCGTTCATCAACTCGTCATTAGCTTCCATTCATCTCCGAAGATCTTCCTTGAGTTAATCGACTAGAAAAAAGCAGGGTCTCCCTAGTCTTGCTCATATCCTGATCTGGTTTTCCTCGCTATCCATTTTTTTCCCTAATACTGGAAATAAATTTAGCCGCAATTGTGAACTCAATTAGCCATTTCCATCAAATGATCAATGTAATGCTTTGAGAAGAGAATATACTTAGGTCGAACTAAGCATTAAGTTGCCCTCTTATTGTCTGCTTCAGCTTTGTGTCTTT
This sequence comes from Ornithorhynchus anatinus, assembly GCF_004115215.2. Classification (NCBI taxonomy): domain Eukaryota; kingdom Metazoa; phylum Chordata; class Mammalia; order Monotremata; family Ornithorhynchidae; genus Ornithorhynchus; species Ornithorhynchus anatinus. The sequence goes on from NC_041745.1 coordinate 24,485,390, forward strand.
GGAGGTAATTGCATGCTGATTTTGAAAGCAACACAACAAATCAATATATTTATGTAACTCTTAGTGGAATAAAATATGACCAAGGAGTCCAGTCTTTCTTAGCTCTTTCCTGGGATAACTGTATTATGAGAATATCAGATGCAAGCCAAGTTATTGCTCTTTGACGTTGCCAGCCACAGATCAAATATAAATGTTTTATTTATATGTGTCTCCGTTTGGGTGTGTTTGTGGCCATGTCAACACAAGGAGAGTCTAGTCTGTTGTTTATTCCCAACAGACTCTTCATAACTGTTTATTGTGTGTACACCAAAAATAAAAGACATTGGAGTCAGTGCCTTATTTAGCAAAACTCATTTTGACAAAGATAACCATTGTGAATATTCCAAGTTTTTAATCAGCAACTTTAAATGCCTGGATTGTCAACCGATATAAGGAATTCCCAGACAGGAAAATCAATAGTAAAGAGGGAAGAGCGGTGCCGCCTAGTGAAAAGGGCATGGGCCTTGGGGACCTGGTTTCTAATCCTGGCTCTGCTATTTGCCTGCTAAGTGACCTTGGATAAGGTCACCCACAGCAAGTAAGTGGTGGAGCCACGATTAGAACCCATGACCTGATTGTCAGGCTGATGCTCTAGCTGCTGTGCCATGTGTCTCTGACCAAACTTGAGAAATTCCAGTCAGAACTGGAAAGGCCCCGTATGGAAGCTGCCTGGCCAGTTAACCCTCGGAAGCTTGTTCCCGCCACATTCTCACCACTCCTAAATTCTTCATCCCTTTTGGGCCCCTGCACTCAAAGGGAAAATCTGTTATCTCTGCACTGGTGTTTTTTTCCCTGACTGATTTCTAGAGGAGAAACTTTCTTTTCGGTCACTCTTCAATATAATAATTGTGGTATCTGTTAACTATGTGCCAGACACTGTTCTAAGCACTGGGATAGTGACAAGGTACCTGGGGTAGATCCCCACTTCCTTACCGTCTCCACTAAGCCATGCAATATAAAGCGGACAGGCTGCCCAGCACCTATTAAAGTAGAGTAGCTAGTGGAGAGAGCACGGGTCTGGGAGTCAGAAGGACCCGGATTCTCAACCCAGCTTCGCCGCTTGTCTGCTATGTGACCTTGGGCAAGTCACTTCACTTTTCCATGCCTCCGTTCCCTCATCTGTAAAATGGGGATTAAGGCTGTGAGCTCCATATGGGGCAGGGACGGTGTCCAACCTGATTTGCTTGTATCTATCCCAGAGCATAGTACAGCGCCTGACACATAGTAAGTGCTTAACAAGTACCACAACTATTATTAGTGTTATTATTATTATTATTCCCAGTGATTCTGTGTGGACAATGGGTTGGTAGAGACAACAAACTTGAACAGTCACATGATTCCCAATGCCATAGTGGGGGTGGGGATATAGAAAGAATGGCTGCTGAGCACCCTGGGACCTCACTTGTCAATGTACGTTCTTCTGGACCAACAGGAGACAGGACAAGGAAAATATAGTCCAGACATGCTGCTCTCAGGACAAACAGTGCCCACTACCAACCCCAAACACCAGCTACCATTCCTCCTTCCGTAGATTGAAAATGAGATTGGGAACACTGCAGGCCTTGAGAAGCAGGCAGTATCCGTTTATGTTTTTTTGGTTTCTGCAAACTGGTTTGTAGTTGAATTTGTGTTGATTCTCTATCAGTGAGAAGTTGGGACCCTGGATTGAAGGGAAATCAGGGAGTGGGAAATCTCCGATCATGCTAGGCTTTGAAGACTTCCGTTGGCCAGCATCGGCATTTATGAGGAGCAGTTAATATCAGTGGCATCTCTGGGCATTTCCTAAATGTGGGGTCACCCAACAGTCACCATGGATACTTTGCGGCTGATGTATAAAGTTTGCAACAGCCACCTGGCCCCGCTAATGGTGTAACGGGAGGTGTTGGTATTTCTGGAGCTAGATTAGCCCGGCTAATGTTTAAAAGGCACTTATCGCTGAAAGAATATAAACACAGGAGGTGAGCTGTGCATTTTATTTTTGGCTCTCTGATCCAGTTACCAGACTCCATGATGAAAGATTCTTGTCACCAGTACTTTTAGTGCAACTAGGTCACTTGAGAATAATAACAGTGGTATTTGTTAAGTGCTTACTCTGTGCCAGGTGCTGTACTAAAAGGTGGGATAGATACAAGGTAATCAGGATGGACACAGTCCCTGTCCCATCTGGGGCTCACAATCTTAATCCCCATTTTACAGATGAGGGAACTCAGGCCCAGAGAAGTGAAGTGTCTTGCCCAAGATCACACAGCAGACACCTGGCAGAGCCAGGATTAGAAAACAGGTCCTTTTGATTCTCAGGTCCATGCTCTATCCACTAGACCTCACATTTAATGAAAACAGTGCTGGGATTTTAGGACATCTGGGTTCCAGCCCTGGACCTGCCACTCCGTTGCCGAGTGACCTGCTTTGAGTCACTTCACTTCTTTGAGCCTCAGTTTCTTCATCTGTAAATTCGGGGTAATCATATGGGCCTCCCCTTTCCTCCTTTACCGAGGGATGCGAGGATAAAAGAGGTGTCATTTTGGAGGGCAGATTTGTGCTTAACTAAATAAAGAAAGAGAGCTGAAGGAAGGAAGGCAGAAGAAAAAAGAGTAAGGAGATTATGGGAAATACCTCTGACGACCAGATTACTGCTAATAAAAGCACTTTGAGAGGCAGCATGGTCTAGGGAGAAGTAGCTTGGCCTAGTGGAGAGCTCCTGGGGCTGGAAATCAAGAGGGCTTGCGTTTTAATACCGGCTCGGCCACTTGTCTGCTGTGTGACCATGGGCAAGTCACTTAACTCTTCTGTACCTTGATTACCTCATCTGCAAAATGAAGATTAAGACTGTGAGCCCCAGGTGGGTCATGGACTGTGTCCAACCTGATTATCTTGTATCTACCCCGGTAGTACAGTGCAGTTTCTGGTACATAGTAAGTGCTTAACAGATATCACAGAAAAGAATGATCCAGGTGTTTCTGGGAATATATTGTGTGCCTGAGGTATGAGTTGGATAAGTTATAGTGCTAGCGAGGATCTTTCTCAGAGTGCTATGGAACAGCAGGTCAGCCATTTCAACCAGGCGCCTTGTGTTTCCTCCTTCCACCGAGAAATAGTGTATGTTTGAATGTGGAAAGAGGTCCTTGGATTTTTTTTTCTTTAAGTAAAAGGAGAGGTCAGTTGGGACAAGAGCTTTGGCATGATCTTCCCTAATCAAAATTATGGAGGAAAGGGGAGGGATCTGGACCTGAAAACAGTGATAATAATGAAAAAGAACGGGAAGAAGAGAAAGTGATTTAGAGTGAGAGGACAGGAGGAATTTATATAAAGGCATTCTTCGGGGTAAGGAAAGAACATCTAGGATTTTTGAGGGGTTTGAAGACCAGGAAGTTAAAGTAATATTAAAGAACTTAAAACCATGTAGAAACGGGCAAAGGCTCCTTATGGTTTGCCCAGCAAGAGAAGCTGCAAGGGTAAAACCCAATTCAAAGGTAATGCACAGTCCGAGAGCAGCAGGCAGGATCCTTGAAGAGATGTAAGAACACTTAAATATAGACTTCCCAGAAACCAGGGCATTTTGAATTTCAACTGGCAAAAAAGTTGGAAGGGCAGAAATAGGACAGTCACCTCCGCATAAGGAAAAAATGCATGAAATAGAGGGTGGGGATTGAAAGGGGCAGCAAGATGTGGATGTTAAAGGTATTAAAAATCTGAAATGCGTAGCATTTTAAAAACAAGATTTAATGCAATGTATAAGTTTGCTAAAAGAGAAATCTACTACAGATGTCACATCCCTATCCAACTTCTGGGCACCTCTGCATATCGCTTTGCAGATATTAATAATAGCGGTATTTGTGAAGCTCTTACTATGTGCCAGGCACCGTGCTAAGTGCTAGGATGCATATGAACAAATTGGGTTGGACACAGTCCGTGTCCCACATGGGGCATACAGTCTTTATTCTATTTTACAGATGAGGGAACGGAGACCCAGAGGAGTGAAGTGACTTACCCAAGGTCACACAACAGGCAGGTGGAGGATCCGGGATTAGAACTGGGGTCCTTCTGACTCCCAGGCCCCCGCTCCAGCCACTAGACCATGCTGTTATGGATTGATAGTTAGACTGAAGCCTACCTCTGGAAAATCCTACCTGTGACTACAGATATTCATAGATAATACAGAAATATTGCCAAAGCTGCAACCTAGGCATAAGAACTTTCCAATCATGCACGGATAGACCAACACGTAGAAGACCCTCCTTCACTTGTCTATCACGTAACCTTGGTCACGTAAGGTCACTTAACTTCTCTGGGCCTCCGTTACCTCATCTGTAAAACGGGGATCAAGACTGTGAGCCCCACGTGGGACAGGGACTGTGTCCAACCTGGTTTGTTTGTATCTGCCCCAGCACTTAGCACACATAGTAAGTACTTACAAAATAAAAAGGATAGAATCAAAAAGGGCACATAGCCATTAGCAGATTAACAGCAGAGAAGTAACATGATCTAGTGGAAAAAACACAAGTCTGGGAGTTAGAGGACCTGGGTTCTAATCTTAACTCTGCCACTTGTCAGTTATATGACCTTGGGCGAATCACTTAACTTTTCTGTACCTCAGTTACCTCGTCTGTAAAATGGAGATGAAGACTTCCAGGTGGAAGTTGGACTGTGTCCAACCTGGTTTTCTTGTATCTACCCCAGTGCTTAGTACAGTGCCTGGCACAAAGTAAGTGCTTATAGATACCATTAAAAAAATAGATCGGCAAGAACATTCTGTACTGCGTCTGTATTTGGTGCAGGGCGCCTGCTAAATATTTTTCAGGAAAAAACCGTAAGGCTACTGAAATAATGGGTGTGGAGAAAAAAGTGCCATATTCAAGATATTCAGATACACTCAGTTCCGCTGTTACTCACATCTTCACTAAAGCATTTTGGCTCTAAGCTTGTTAGAGAATTAGGGATTGTCTCTATGACAACTGGAACCTGTTTGGATATCGTACGCTGTGGCGTCAGAAAGAAACCATTTGTAGGTGTGCTGGCAGATGTGTGGTGTTGGACACGAGAGGTGCTACCAGGCAAGTTGGCCCAATGCAGGGTTTTGCAAGAAATCAACCCTCAAATTATAGGAAAATTGTGTGTCGGGGGATTTTCATCTCTCGGGAAAGAAGTCAGTCAGTCGATCGCATTTCCCGAGCGCTTACTGTGTGCAGAGCCCTGTGCTAAGTGCTCGGGAAGGTACAATAGAACAGTAAACAGACACGTTCCCTGCCCACGAGTTTACAGTCTAGAATAAGAAGAGGCAGAGAGTGGAGTCCTCCGTAGATGGAAGATTGCCAGACCTTTGCGGGTGGGACTTTACGTTTCCTTATTCCTTTCTAAACGCAGGGAGTCACCTAGCTAGCACCCCCATGTGCCACAGAAAGAATGGAGCTCCTAAATGAATAATGTGGAAACAATAACAGTCTTTGGCCATTGCAGATCAATATCTAAGGCATGGAAATTGCAAGTGGGAAGATTTGATCCATATTTCCATCCTTCATCCCCATTTGCTGGGGGACCTGAATGAAGCCAGGGCAGCTTTGGATCTCAGTTTTCTCTGTCTGAAAGCCGGGGATTCCATTTGACAGCCGTCTGTCTCTCAAAGAGAATCGGAACAGTCGATACCTTCAACCCTTTACTCTCCTTAGGGAAATGTTGCCACAGATGCATAATGTTTTATTCTCCTTCTAACTGCCCCGGTGTCATCTAGGAGAAATCTGCTCTCCACACGCATTAAGTACTGTTTTTTACCTCACCGTCTCCCCATTCTAATTCATGGGGAGGGTGAAATAGCTTGAATTGTTCCTCCGCAGTTCCCCATTCCCCAAGAAGAACTAGGGGTGTTCCTCTCATCACTATCACCTGTATGTTCTTATTTTCCCAACCCAAAGAACTGCCCTTTAGGGTAGGCAAGGCTGGCTCTAGAATGGAGCAAAACAGAATTGAATTCTAGAATGGAATTGGGGAGGCATCATTCTAGAGCTCTGGAGCTCCCCTGATGCAAGTGGTAGCGAAACAATGGGTCCTCCAGGAAAAGGCAGCAGTGTTGCCTAATGGATAGAGCACAGGCCTAGGAATCAGAAGGACCCGGGTTCTAATCCGCCAATTGTCTGCTGTGTGTCCTTGTGCAAGTAACAACTTCTCTGTGACTCAGTTACCTCATCTGTAAAAGGGAGATTAAGGCTGTGAGCCCCACGTGAGACGTGGATTGCGTCCAACCTGATTAGTCTATATCTACCTTGTGTTAATTACAGTGCCTGGCACGTAGTAAGTGCTTAACAAATGCCATTAAAAAAAAGACATGGGCCGGGGAGCCAGAGGACCTAATAATAATAATAATAATTATGCTATTCGTTAAGCCCTTAATATATGCTAAGCACTGTTCTAAGCAATGGGGCAGATAATCAGGTTGGACACGGTCCCTGATTCACATGGGGCTCACTGGGCTCTGATCCCGGTTCTGCCACTTGCCTGCTATGTTGCCTTGGGCAAGTCACATAACTTTTCTGTGCCTCAGTTACCTCACTTGTAAAATGGGGATAAAATTGTCTTTTCTCTCCTCCCACACCTCCATTTAGACTGTGATCCCCATAACAGTTTGCCAAGCACTGTTCTAAGCACTAGGGTAGATACAAGCTAATCAGGTTGGACACAGTCCCTGTCCCACGTGGGCTCACAGTCTTCATCCCCCTTTCACAGATGAAGTAAGTGAGGCACAGAGAAATGAAGTGACTTGCCCAAGTTCATAAAACCGACAAGTGAGAGCCAGGATTAGAACCCATGCCTGTGACTCCCTCTGACTCCCAGGCCTGTGCTCCCTCCACTAGACCATGCTGCTTCCCCGAGCTTAGTACGGTGCTTGGCATATAGTAAACGTGTAAAAAATACCATAATCGTTGTTATTCTTATTATTATTATCATTCTTGTCGTTATTATTATTTGACGGTGGAGTGAGCCCTCGTGGAGTGATTGACATTTGCCATTGGCTTCAACAACTGCATTCCCTTGGCCTACCAAGGTCACCCATCCCAGGAGTGTTACAGCATGGCCTAGTGGATAGAACACGGGCCTGGGAGTCAAGAGGTCATGGGTTTTAACCCTGGCTCTACCACTTGTCTGCTGTGTGACCTTGGGCAAATCATTTCACTTCTCTGGGCCTCAGTTACCCCATAGGCAAAATGAGGATTGAGACCGTAAACCCCATGGGGGAACAGGGACTGTATCCAACCCGATTTGCTTGTCTCCACCCCAGAGCTTAGTACAGTGCCTGGTACATAGTAAGCGCTTAACAAATACTACAATTATTCTCATTATTATTATTATTACAGCCCAACCTGTCTCCAACAAAAGGAACTTCGCCGAATTGTGGCAAAATATGCCAGACTGGGATAATCTCCCTGTTCTAGGGCAGAAAACAAAGTCATTAGGCAGCAGGCAGTATGTTCTCGGTTTCTTTACGTTGTTTTTCAAGTGGCTACTTGTCGGTTGTAGCCACAACCATACTCTACCTGTGCATTTCCTCTTCCTTGTTCCCCAACTCATGCCTCCATCCCTTTCTTCTCTCCCTTGACCATGCCAACTATCTTACTTCATCTACTCCCAGAGGACAATTTCTAATAATAAAATGGTATTTGTTAAGCGCTTACTAGGTGTCCAGCACTGTTCTAAGCGCTGGGGGAGATACAAGCTAATCGGGTTGGACTAAATCCCTGTCCCACAGGGGACTCACAGCATTAATCCCCATTTTATTGATTAGACACTGAGGCACAGAGAAGTTAAGTGATCTGCTCTGCTCAAGATCACACAGCTGATAAGTGGGGGAGTGGGATTAGAACCCAGGTCCTTTCGACACCCAGGCCCACGTTTTATCTAAGACACTGCTGTCTGGTGGCCGGTCCTTCAGAAGAGACAGGGGGAGGTTATTGTCAGTCCTCTTTTTTCCCCCTGAGGTCTGCCACAGACTTCATTCCTGACCTCCAGAGCAGTTTCAATAGAGAGAGGACCAGATGCATTTCCTAACTAACTAGAAATTCCAAGAAAGCCTATTAAATTTTTATCAGAGCTTATTTTCTCTATGATGTTTGGCTGAGTGGGTGAACAGAACCATTAAATGTGAGAATGATTAACTTTTTTATTGCAATGTGGCCACAATTTTGGGCTTTCCTATTGCGAGCCCTCTAACTAAAATTCCCTTCTTCCCTCAGCAATGCTTTTCCTAATACCCACTGCCCCTGCCCCACAAAGATTTGGGAAAGGATCTTGTAATTCGTCGAAATGACTTTATTCCCAGCATTTGGCAGCAGGCACTTCATGGCCTCCAGAAGGCCAAGCTGGGGTGGCATTTCTTGTATTTCATCACAATTTGTCAATAGCGGATAGAGATGTATCGTTTGCCATCGAAGGAAATGCACTGTCTTTTCAGATTTTCATTAGAAGGGCTTATCCCGGGTATGATTTCACCACAGAAAACTCTTCCCAAACTTCATTCTTTCTAATCCGGTAGTGGAAGACCAAAATGAGGCATCATTAATGGTACGTACTGAATACTTACTGTATGCAGAGCACTCTCCTAAGTGCTTGGGAGAGTACAGCGCTATTTGTTTTTTTAAAATGGTATTTGTTAAGCGCTTACTATGTGCCAACCACTGTTCTAAGCGCTGGGGTAGATACAAGGTAATCAGGTTGTTCCACGTGGAGCTCACAGTCTTAATCCCCTTTTTACAGGTGAGGTAACTTAGGCACAGAGAAGTTAAGTAACTTGCCCAAAGTCACACAGCTGATAAATGGCGGAGCTGGGATTAGAATCCACGACCTCTGACTCCCAAGCCTATGCTCTTTCCACTAAGCCGAGCTGTAGGTACATTATGGATGGGATTTATTTTTTAATGGTATTTGATGAGGGCTTACTATGTGCTGGGCACCGTAGTAAGCGTTGGGGTAGATATAAGCAAATCGGGTCGGACACCTGATTGCCCACTGTGGGCAGGGATCATCTCTATCTGTTGCTGAATTGTACTTTCAAAGCGCTTAATACAGTGCTCCGCACACAGTGAGTGCTCAATAAATACGACTCAATGAATGAATGAATGACTGACTGACCCAGTCCCTGTCCCACATGGAGCTCATAGTCTTAATTCCCATTTTACAGATGGGGGGAACTGAGGCACAGAGAAGCAAAATGACATGCCCGAAGTCACACAGCCGACAAATGTCAGAGCCAGATTTAGAACCCAGGTCCTCTGGCTTCCAGGCCCCCGCTCTAAGCACTAGGAGTCTGCCCAGCAGGAAGTGATCACATTTTCTGGAGCTCGAAATAATAATAATACTAACGATGGCATTTATTAAGCACTTACTATGTGCGGAGCACTGTTCTAAGCGCTGCGGTAGATACAAGTTTATCAGGTTGTCTCGCATGGGGCTCACGGTCTTAATCCCCGTTTTACAGATGAGGTAACAGAGGCACAGAGAAGTAAAGTGACTTACCCCGTGACTCACACAGCTGACAAAGGAGAGAGGCAGGATTCGAACCCATGACCTCTGATTCCCAAGCCCATGCTCTTTTCACTAAACCACACTGCTTCTTTAATGGGATGGGAACTGGGATGAATTTTATGTGATACGAGAACCATGAGGGGAAAACCTGGGGGAAGAGAGGGACAAAAGGGAGCAAAGAGATTGCAAACAGACAGAGAAAGATAAACACAGAGACGTCTAGAGAGTATCTAGAAGTCTAGAAATCTATCCCGGCTCTGCCACTCGTCAGCTGTGTGACCGTGGGCAGGTCACTTAGCTTCTCTGTGCCTCAGTTACCTCATCTGTAAAATGGGGATGAAGACTGGGAGCCTCACGTGGGACAACCTGATTCCCCTGTATCTACCCCAGCGCTTAACAGAACAGTGCTCTGCACATAGTAAGCGCTTAACAAATACCAACATTATTATTAGAGAGGCAGAACCACATACTGACCCAAACAGGCTCTCACCTACCCACACCGACACCCTCACGCTCAGTGAATCGATCCCACACACACATATTCGTGGACCTGAGATATGCTCCCCCTGTCGAACCCACGACATGGAAAGTGGCAGCGCTTAGAACAGTGCTCGGCACATAGTGAGCACTTAACCAACACCGTCATCATCACGATTAGACTGTAAGCCCGTGATTAGACCGTAAGCCCGTCAAAGGGCAGGGACCGTCTCTATCTGTTGCCGACTTGTTCATTCCAAGCGCTTAGTACGGTGCTCTGCACATAGTAAGCGCTCAGTAAATACTATTGAATATATCATCAGAAGGACACCAGAGACCGGCAGCTGAGATCAGTCGCCGTCAATCGCTCAGGCAATCAGTGAGATATCCTGAGCATCTACCGAAGTGTTAGACACTGTGCTGAGCACTTGCAGATCTCGGCCCCGGGAGTCTAATCCGGGGTTCTAATCCCGGCTCCTCCACTTGTCTGCTCTGTGACCTCGGGTAAGCCACTTCACTTTTCTGTGCCTCATTTACCTCATCTGTAAAATGGGGATTAAGACTGTGAGCCCCATGTGGGACAGGGACTGTGTCCAACCTGATGATCTGGTAGCTACCCCAGCACTTAGAACAGTGCTTGACACAAAGTAAGCGCTAGCGTGGCTCAGCTCGGTGGAAAGAGCCCGGGCTTGGGAGTCAGAGGTCATGGGTTCGAATCCCCGCTCTGCCCCTTGTCAGCTGTGGGACTGTGGGCAGGTCACTTCACTTCTCTGTGCCTCAGTTACCTCACCTGGAAAATGGGGATTGACTGTGGGAACACCTGATCACCCTGTGTCTACCCCAGTGCTTAGAACAGTGCTCTGCACATAGTAAGCGCTTAACAAATACCAACGTTATTATTAAATGCCATGATTAACATTAGCATTATGGCTAGATCAGAAACACTCACTGTTACTACTGTTTACTTTGAGGTTCCCATGATAGCTCTGCTTTCCAGTGCCTCCACGGATTCTGTCCCTGGAGCCTGGAAATCAATCAGTCAGTGGTATTTATTGAGCGCTTACTCTGTGCAGAGCACCACGCTTAGCACTAGGGAGAGTACAATACAAGAGAATTAGCAGACACATTCCCTGCTCCAAAACGAGGTCAGAGGGGGAGACAGACACTGATATGGAGAAATGAGTAATTTATAATATGCAATTTAAAGATGTCCATCAATTGTACTTATTGAGTGCTTCCCATGTGCCAAGTGTGTACTACGCTCTTGGGAGAGTACCGAGCAACCGAATTAGCGGATGCCTTCCCCGCCCATAACGAGCTTAACGGTCCAGAGGGAGAGATGGACATTAATACAAATAAATTAATTATAATATATAATTTCAAGATCGGTACCTAAGGGCTGTGGGGCTGCCAGTGAGATGAATATCAAATGTCCAGAGGTCACAGACTGAAGCGCGTAGATGACGCAGAAGGGAGAAGGGGCCAGGGAAAAGAGGGCTTAATCCGGGAAGGCCTCCTGGAGGAGGTGTGACCGTAGTAATGTTTGCAGGGTGGAGAGAGTTGTGATCTGGCCTATATGGAGGAGGTGGGAGAAGGGACGAAGTTTAGAATGCCAGCAATGGCAGCTCGATTTGGGCTGCCCCTTCTCCATTTTCTGTTTCTCAGCTCCATTCTACGCTCCTGCATGGCCGCCAAGTTCTCTCTCAGTCAGTCGGTCGCTCAGTGGCATTTATGGAGTGCTTACTGTGTGTGCAGAACACTGTACTAAGCACTTGGGAAAATACACTACAATAGAGTTGGGAGGCAGGATTCCTGCCCACAGACATCTTACAGTCTACAGGGGGAGAATGACATTAAAATAAATTCAGCATAAGGGAATTGACAGAGCGTAAGGTTGTGTACTAACGTGCCGCGGGGCTGAGATTATTGTCGTAGTATTTGTTAAGCACTTACTTGCCAGCCGTGTGACTTTGGGCAGGTCACTTCACTTCTCTGTGCCTCAGTTCCCTCATCTGTAAAATGGCGATTAAAACTGTGAGCCCCGCGTGGGACAACCTGATCACCTTGTATCCCCCCCAGCGCTTAGAACAGCGCTTTGCACACAGTAAGTGCTTAACACATACTACCATTATTATTACTTTGTGCCAAGCACTGTACTAAATGCTGGGGTAGATACTAGATAATCAAGTTGGAGACAGTCCTTGCCCTACGCAGGACTCACAGTCTCAGAAAGAGGGAGCGCAGGTATTGAATCCTCATTTTACAGATGAGGAAAGTGAAACACGGAGAAGTGAAATGACTTACCCAAAGTAACACAGCAGGCAAAGGGTGGAGTCGAGCTTCGAATCCAGGTCTTCTGACTCCCGGGCCAGTTCTCTCTCCACTAATCTCCACTCCTTCTAGAAGTCCCTATCCAGGTCAGAATAATAATAATAATAATAATAATAATGTTGGTATTTGTTAAGCGCTTACTATGTGCCGAGCACTGTTCTAAGCGCTGGGGTAGACATAGGGGAATCAGGTCGTCCCACGTGGGGCTCACAGTCTTAATCCCCATTTTACAGATGAGGGAACTGAGGCACAGAGAAGTTAAGTGACTCGCCCACAGTCACACAGCCGACAAGTGGCAGAGCTGGGATTCGAACTCATGAGCCCTGACTCCAAAGCCCGTGCTCTTTCCACTGAGCCACGCTGCTTCTCTAAACGCATGGGCAATAAAACACATTTCCCCAACCAGCCTCACTCTTGTGGGCTGTGCGGGGAGGGGAGCACGGGCCTGGGAATCAGAGAATATTCATTCATTCAATAGTATTTATTGAGCGCTTACTATGTGCAGAGCACTGTACTAAGTGCTTGGAATGTACAAATCGGTAACAGAGAGAGACAGTCCCTGCCCTTTGACGGGCTTACAGTCTAATCGGGGGAGACGGACAGACAAAAGCAATGGCAATAAATAGAATCAAGGGGATGAACATCTCATTAAAACAATAGCAAATAAATAGAATCAAGGGGATGTACATCTCATTAACAAAATAAAATAGAATTATGGGTTCTAATCCCGGCTCTGCCATTTGCCGTGAGAGAGAAGGAGCGTGGCTTAGTGGAAAGAGCCTGGGGCTTGGGACTCAGAGGTCGTGGGTTCTAATCCCGGTTCTGCCACTTGTCTGCTGTACGACCTTGGTCAAGTCACTTCACTTCTCTGTGCCTCAGTTACCTCATCTGCAAAAATGGAGATTAAAAAAAATGTGAGCCCTACATGGGACAATCTGATTATCCTGTATCTACCCCAGTGCTTAGAACAGTGCTCTGCACATAGTAAGCACTTAACAGATACCATAATTATTATTTCTCTGTGCCTCAGTTACCTCATCTGGAGACTTAGACTGTGAGCCCCATGTGAAACAGGGACTGCGCCCAACCTGATTACCTTGAATGTACCCCAGTGCTTAGAACAGTGCCTGTCACAGAGTAAGCTCTTAACAAATACCATCATTATTATTATTATTATTATTATTATTTTTAAGGCTGGGGGAAAAGGGAAGGAGGCAGAGACCCGACTGGTTCTGATCCATTTGCTTAGGATCAGGTCTGCCCATGTGCCATTCAACAGCTCTTATAAAAAACACCTGACCTGGAGGAGTTTGCTTTCATCACTCTCGTCTTTAACAGTATTTATGGAGAACCTACTGTGTACCAGACACTTGGGAGAGTACAGTAGATGCAGAGCTCATTATGGGCGGGAAATGTATCTGATTATTGTTATATTGTACTCTCCCAAGCTCTTAGTGAAGTGTTTTGCACACAGTAAGTGCTCAGGAAATACCACTGACTGACTGAATGAATGAAAAGACCTGGTCTCTCCCCTCAAGGAGTTTACAAGCTAATCCCTCTAATTATTTCTGCTTCCACAAGGCACCTTTACTGGAATATTTCTTCATCTGACAGAGCAGCTCACTGCTCCCATCCTGGACTGGGCAATTGATGATTATCCAGTTACCAAAGATAACAGAACCCTTGCTTCCTTGCCTGGAATCATTCTCTTTTTTTCCACCCAAAACACATTCTCTAAAGATTACCGACAGTGACCGGAACTTTAGAAGGGAAGCTAAACGTATATTTCAGTCTAAGTTTAAAGAACTCCAAATGTGACTGAAACTAGACATGTAAAATCCTGCCCCAGTACATTTAAACAGGTGGAGTTGAAGATTCCTTACAGAATGACTTGGCATCTTCTTGTAGGAACAAAAATGCATGGCATTTTTACCGAGAAACATTTTTCTTCTCATTAACAAAGAAGCTATGTCTTTCCACTCTGCAGCCTGTAATGGTTCCATCTAGGAATCCCTATAATTTCTTCCTGTTCAGTTCCTTATCAAACACCTATCAAGGCTATTTTATTTATTTAGTTACACAGTTTCTACTGAAAATGGCAAACTGCTGAACCATAGACACGAACAAATGGATTAGTGTTGGGGTATCATTTGTTAAGATACTGTGCCATGTGTGCAACATCCATTATTCAACTCTCGACACCACAGTTCTAATAATTTTGACTTTTCACAGATGGATGCTTTTCGGGGTGGGGGACATCCGGAGAGAAGGAAGGAAGTGAGGAAGGAAGAAAAGAAGAAGGAGGAAGTAAGAGAAGAGAAAACTAGAGTCAAAAAAGTGTTACCGTCTCTTAGAGTCCCGAAAGGATGGGAGATAGAGACTAAAGGTATTCATCTGTTCATTCAATCATATTTATTGATCACTTACTGAGTGCAAAGCACTGTACGAAGTGCTTGGGAGAGTACAGTATAACGATGAACAGACACATTCCCTGACCAAATGAGCTTATGGCTGTCTGAGGAGTTTGGGGAGAGTTGAAGATACCTGTTTATTGTCTTACTCTGCCATTCACCACATCCAAATTGCCAGAAGAGTAGCCTGGGGTGAAAATGACCTTGCGTTCATTTTTTTTTAACGGTATTTGTTATGCGCTTGCTCTGTGCCAGGCCCTATGCTAAGCTCTGAGATAGATATGAGCAAATCAAATTGGATACAGTCCCACATGGGGCTCGCAGTCTTAATCCCCGTTTTACAGACGAGGTAACCGAGGCACGGAGAAGTCAGCCGACTTGGCCAAGGTCACACGGCAAACAGGTGTCGGAGTCGGGATAAGGCAGGCATCCTCAGGACTGAATGTGAGTTGGCAGCGGTGGAAAAGAGAAGGGAAGTGAAATTAGAGCAGAGCACAACTTCCGCTGCTGGAGTCAGAATCCCCACCTACCCAAACTCCTTTAGGCTTCCGGCAGGAAAACTGGCCAACCAGTGGGCACGGTCATGGGTGCACTAGGTTATAGTGTGTGAGTGAAGCTAACAGGCCCAGAGAAGTGAAGCGATCTGGCCAAGGTCACGCAGCCGACAAGTAGTGGAGCCAGGACTAGTACCCAGGTCCTTCTGCCTCCCAGGCCTGGGCTTTGTCCACTGGGCCACACTGTTTGACAGACTCCAGGGCCCCAGAACGGATACAGTCCAACCGTTTTCACCCATCCGAGTGATTCTCCAAGTCCCATTTTGTGCCCCCCATTGGGCACCCCTGGAAATCAGACTGAGACTGAGCTTCCCCTTTTCCCTCTGTTCCCTCGGCTGCCTCTCTGCCCCCCCCTTCACCTCCCCTCGGCTAAGCCCCCTTTCCCCGCTTTCCCTCTGCTCCTCCCCCTCTCCCTTCCCCTCCCCTCAGGACTGGGCTTATTTGCTCATTTGAATACATTTTGATTACCCTATTTATTTTGTGAATGAGGTGTACATCCCTGGATTCTATTTATTGCTACTGTTTATGTCTGTCTCCCCCGATTAGACTATAAGCCCGTCAACGGGCAGGGACTGTCTCTATCGGTTGCCGAATTGTACATTCCAAGCGTCCAGTACGGTGCTCTGCACATAGTAAGCGTTCAATAAATACTATTGAATGAATGAAGAAGAACGATGGTTTACTTCCTTGTCTCCTGCCTCTCTTTTCCTGATTGTAGTAACAATAACAATAATAATGATAGTAATAAAAAAAAATAATTGTGGCATTTGTTAAGCTCTTACTATTTGCCAAGCACTGTATTAAATGCTGGGGTAGATAGAAAATAATAATAATGATAATAATAGTATTTGTTAAGGGCTTACTATGTGCCAGGCACTCTTGGAAGCACAGGTAGATACAAGATAATCAGGAGGGATCAAGGTGATTGAGTGCTTAAAAGTCTATTGTAAGGAGTTTTGGTTTGATGCATTCGCTCATTCATTCAATCAATTCTATCTATGGCTACACATACCGGAATGATAATGTTGGTATTTGTTGAATGCTTACTATGTGCGGAGCACTGTTCTAAGCGCTGGGGTAGATACAGGGTCATCAGGTTGTCCCACGAGAGGCTCACAGTTAATCCCCATTTTACAGATGAGGTAACCGAGGCACAGATAAGTGAAGTGACTTGCCCACAGTCACACAGCGGACAAGTGGCGGAGCCGGGATTCGAACCCATGGCTTCTGGCTCCCAAGCCCGGGCTCTTTCCACCGGGCCATGCTAGATGGGATGTTCTGAAGAGGGTGCGTCCATGGAGTATCTATATGTCGGAAACAACTGGACTGCATTTGAAGAGTCAGGATTACAACCCGGGTCCTCTGTCTGACTCCTAGGCCCCTGCTCTTTCCACTAAGCCACCCTACTTCACTTCTACTTCCCTTTATATTATTAACCTTTATATCTCTCACTGTCCTTCCGTATTTTTCTCACAACGGCACAAAGCGTGGGTCTTTCTAGTGGCATAACATTAAAGGTAAAAGGTAAAGTTCTAAAAAATTCAATCACTCTTTAAATGTTCACAAATACATTTTCATAGCTATCAGACACCTGTAAATCTCCTCTGCACATTGGGATTGTATAGTTGGTTTCGGGATCCTCAGAGGTTTGCCATCTATGAATCTGATGCTTTGTTTGGCTGCTTACAAGAGCCCTAAGAGAACGTGAATGCTGCTAATATTTCCCCGACTGAGTCGAAACTAGTATGACAAAATGGAACATCGCTCGCTTTGAACAAGATTGTTTATTTTTAAAGTGTATTTGGTAAACACTTTCTACATGGCAGGAACTGTCCTGGGCTAGATGCAAGCTAACCGGGTTGGACACTGTCCATATCCCCTGTGGGGCTCAAAGTCTTAATCCCCATTTTACAGATGAGGTAACTGAGGCCCGGAGAAATGACTTGCCCAAGGTCACCCAGCAGACAAGTGGTGGAGTTGGGATGAGAATCCAGGTCCTCTGACTCCCAATCCCGTGCTCTTTCCACTAGGCCAGGCTGCTTCTCTAAGACTGAGGGTATCTAAGATGTCCAGGCAGTAGGGAAGGGGCGCGATATCAAGGGCGACCTGTCAAATAAAGGAGAGGAATCGGCAGGGAACATGTCTACCGACTCTGTTCTAGCGTACTCTCCCTCCCAGTGCCCCGGGGACAATTCAACCACCTCCTCAGGGTTCCCCTAAACACTAGATTCTTCATTCTCAAGGCCCCAAGAACAATTCAACCGTCGTCTCAGGGCTCTCCTAGTCCCTGGCCCTTTCACTCTCAACGACCCTAGGACAAATCAACCATCTCCACTGGGTATCACTGGATTGAATTGTTATTGCTTTTGTTTACCTCACCGACCCCACCATGACCCTTCAATCCACCCACTCCTTTCAGCCCATTTCACTTCTTCCCTTCCACCACATTTCCCCTGTCCCCTTCGCCATCCAATTCCTCCCCTTCCACCACCCAAGTCTACTTCGTCTACTTTGTTTATCCTTGCATGTTGTAACTCTGCTGTCTCCTCTGCCCAGCAAAACCATCTCTCCACCCTTATTGACACCCTGGCCAGTTGTTTCGGACATTTAACTCTTCCTCGGTCCTCCTGTCCCCCAGCTCCCCCACCCCTTGCCCCTAATGACCTGGCCACCTATTTTTATGAAGAAAATTGACACCATCAGGCATGGGCTCCCTAAAATCGTCTCTGTCCCTCCTCAGTCCCTTCCATATCCGGCCCCCTCTTCTACTCTCCCATCCATCCCAGCAGTATCTCTGGAGGAGGTCTCCTGCCTCCTCTCAAAAGCCACCGCCTTCACCTGTGCATACGACCCCATTTTTTGGTAGGTTATCAAAGCTCTCGCCCCTTCCCTTCTTCCCTCCCTAACAGCCACTCAACCATTCACTCTCCACTGGTTTCTTCCCCACTGCTTTATTCATTCATTCAATCCTATTTATTGACTGCTTACTGTGTGCAGAGCACTGTTCTAAGCACTTGGAAGAGTACAATACAACAATAAACGGACACATCCCCTGCCCACAACAAGCTTACAGGGAGCGCTGCGTCCTAATAGATAGAGGGATTTTCTTTAATCCTCATTAATATAGAGAGCACCCTCTGAGAACTTCATACAGCTGGGTCCCAATATATTCCACGATCTGTTGTTTTTAAATTATTATTATCTCAAATAATATACAATCTGATGCAGTCTCTATCTCTGAAGATTCCCTTGATCTTTAATATTTAAAAACAAGGTCATATTTATATAGTTTAAAAAGAAGTATTTGAACAAAACCAGCAGAATAAAATGAAACTTTAAAATTTTGCTAGAGATATTTTTAATCTTTAACATCTAGCCACCTCAGAGGAGGTATTATCTCTGCAATCATTCTAGTTCAGGCAGGACAGACAAAGTGGCTCCACTCTGGAATTGCCAAATGGCCTTGGGCAAATCATTTAACCTTTCTGTGCCTCAGTTTCCTCATCTGTAAAATGGCAATAATAATACCCACTCCTCTGTACACATAGGGATTACGCAGGGCTAGAGCGGAAATGAAGGTAAAGTCCTTTGGGCTATTTGGAAGAAAGCTGCTAAATCTATCAAGGTTAATTACTGTTCCTATAAAAAATAAAAATGGTGAAATGACTTGCAGAAGTTTACCAGTGGAGTTTTTTCTGGAAACATTTGAAACCTCTTCCTTGACACGTAGAAGACTAAATGTGGCAAAGCACTAAAGAATTTCTCTGTTTAATTTGCCTTCACCCACTCTACTTCTAGTTGCTCAAAGCTTTTTTGTTCTCAGACTCTCCACCTGCTTCTGATTGCTTTGTCTCTTTCCTTTTTAAGTGGGGTTTTGTTTTTTTTTGGCGGGGGGGGGATAAACTTACATTTAAGTTCTTTCCGGTTTAACTGCAAAGACCACCAGCAAGCTTTTGAGTGACTCTCCCTCCTTTCCTGCAACGTAGTCTAGAGCAACACACTAAATGCCCAGCACCTCAGTAGCACCTTATAAAATGTATGGCACAACATGTCCCTGTTGCAACACACGGTCCCCTAATTTTAGGCGGTAATAGTGATATTAGTATTTAGTAAACTCCTCCTTGGTGTCAGGCCCTCTGTTAAGCCCCAGGAGACAAGTAAACAGGTGAGATGTAGATATGGTCGGTGAAAAACGCTTAAAGGTAAGTCACTTAACTTCCCCGTACTTCATTTACCCTCATTTTTTTAAAAAGGAACCCCCGAAATGCAACATCATTATTCTTTATCACACAGTCCCTCTAGGGAGGGATGCCAGGCAGACACACTAAATACCTGACCCGCCGAAAGTCTTACTGAGGTACGTCTCCTCCATCTCCTCCAAGAGGCCTTCCCCATCTAGTTTCTCATCTCTTCTTCTCCCACTCCCTTCTTGTCACCTTGCATCCGATTTGCATTCTTTATTCACTCCTCCATCAGCCCCACCACACTCACGTACATATCCATAATTTATTCATAATAATGTCTGTGTCCCCCTCTAGACTGTAAGCTCACTGTGGACAGGGAACACGTCTACTAATTCTAATTAATTAATGCTGGTATTTATTAAGCGCTTACTATGCGCACAGCACTTTTCTAAGCGCTGCTTCTAATTCTATTCTATTGTATTCTCAAAAGTTCTCAGTAATAGTAATAATAATGTTGGTATTTGTTAAGCGCCTACTTGGTGCAGAGCACTGTTCTAAGCCCTGGGGTAGATACAGGGTAGCCAGGTTGGCCCACGTGAGGCTCACAGTCTTCATCCCCATTTTACAGATGAGGGAACTGAGGCACAGAGGAGTGAAGTGACTTGCCCACAGTCACACAGTTGACAAGGGGCAGAGTCGGGATACGAACCCATGACCTCTGACTCCCAAGCCCGGGCTCTTTCCACTGAGCCACGCTGCTTCTCTACAGTACCGTACTCTGCCTGCAGTGAGCATTCAATTAAGATGATTGACTGATTGATTGATTTTGGAGCCCTTAGAACCCAATGAAAGTGTTCTCTTGATCTTAATTTGGACCACTGAAAGTCAAACACTCAACCTAAATCAGGAATCGTCTCCCTCCCACCAATGGAAGCAGCGTGGTGTAACGGCTAGAGCACGGGCCTGGGTGGTCAGGAGGTCACGGGTTCTAATCTCACCTCCGCCACTTGTCTGCTGTGTGGCCTTGGCAAGTCACTTCACTTCTCTGTGCCTCAGTTACATCATCTGTAAAATGGGGATTGAAACTGTGAGCCCCACATGGGTCAGGGACTGTGTCCAGCTTGATTGCCTTGTATCTACCCCAGTGCTTAGTACAGTGCCCGACACATAGTAAGTACTTAACAAATGCCATAATTATTATAATGGGGATTGGGTATCAACTGTCAAAGCGAGAATGGAGTCTCTGAGTCCCAAGCCTGGAGAGTTTGCATGAGAGGAACTCCCGAGTAGTGTCATCGGAGTTCCACTTCCAGAAGGGGTGGAGAACTGTGTGAACAGTCAGGAGCTGAGCTGGGTTTGAACTTGTCCTTGCTGGAAACCATAGAAAGTTTTAAAGACCTGCTGGGCTTCCCTAGAAACAGAGCCAGGGTGGATTACACCTCCTGGTAAATAAATCGTAGGCCGTCAGCTCGCTGTGGACGTTCATTCATTCATTCAGTAGTATTTATTGAGCGCTTACTATGTGCAGAGCACTGTACTAAGCGCTTGGGATGAACAAGTCGGCAACAGATAGAGACGGTCCCTGCCGTTTGACGGGCTTACAGTCTAATCGGACGTGAAACCTGACTGCTATCCCTGTTGTTTCATGCTCTCCCAAGTTCTAAGTAGAGTGCTGTGCACATAGTAAATGCTCAATAACTACCATTGATTGATTTATCGATCGACAGAATGGGCATGGAGAAGCACTGGGCCCACGGAGAAGGAAGCTCCCTCTTGCCTGCTTCTTTCGTAGCCACCCCAGAAAACCAGAAATAGATAAGCACACTCTCAAAGACAGCTACCCGATATGTTTATACCGGAGAAGCAAATCCAGCCAAATCTCCGTAATTCGGGGGCCGATAAGCCGGTTTGTGGAAATCCAGGCCGCAGCCTTCTCCTTTTTCACCCGTCTGCTCCTACCTCTATCCCATTTCACTCCAGGTTAGTTTCAGAAAGGGAGTGCGGTGTGGTGGAGAAAGGCAGGAAGAGGCAGAAAGCAATTTTATTTTTAAAGAAAATTACCTTTCTAGGTATTTTAGATATAGAGCACTTTATAATGCTGTTCAACTGGATGTACTCTGTTGGGAAGCTAAAAAAAATAAAATGAATGGCAGTTCCCCCCCACCCCAAATAATATGACAGGCTCTAGTTTTCAGGCATAACCAAAATGCTGAGATTTTGAATTTACATGCACTACCTGTCCCACATAGGGCTCGCACACTCTAAATCCCTATTTTACAGATGAGGTAACTGAGGCCCAGAGAAGTCAAGTAACTTGCTCAAGGTCACACAGCAGGATTAGAACCCAGGCCCATGCTCCATCCATAAAGCCACGATGCTTCTGCAGACATGCCCTGCCTGACCACCGTGTTTCTGAAAGGGGATAGCTGAAATCCACTGCAGCAGGAGAGAAAATCAAGGCCAAGGGGAGAGACGGTACATGACCTACCCAAGGAGATGGAATGTTCTCTTCTCTCTGACTCACCTCTTTCGGGTTGGACTTCCTGAGAGGAGATTTCGACATTTGCCACACAATAGCCTGAACTTCTCCGGAAGAGAGATGGAAGAGTGTACTTCCATTCAGCTCGGAGGGACACCACACAAAATCTCAGGACTTCCCGCACCCAGAAGTGCAGGCGCCACTCCGCAGGATGAACTGGCATCGTGGGATCAGTCGATCGGTCAGTGGTATTTATTGAGTGCTTACAATGTGCAGAACACTGTACTAAGCGCTTGGAGGAGTACAATACAACAGAATTAGCAGACACATTCCCGGCTCAAAACGAGCTTCCGGTCTAGAGGGGATTATACCTACCCTGCAGATAGAAGCCAGCTCAAACCTCTTCTTCACCAAAGCTAACTGGACTTTTTAAAATAATATTTAACCATCCCTGCTGTTGGTTCAGTGGGAAGTCCTAGGAGTCAGTCAATCAATCAGTGGTATTTATTGAGCACTTTTTATGTGCGAAACATTGTACTAAACACTTGAGAGAGTACAATACAACACAATTAGCAGACACGTTCTCTGCTCGTAATAAGCTTTCAGTCTAGAGGGTGACTTGGGCCTAGTCGCTGTTCTGATTGCTGTTACTATGCCAACAACATTGAAGATTAGACTGTAAGGCGGTTATTTATTTATTTATTTATTTATTTATTTATTTATTTATTTATTTATTTATTTATTTATTTATTCATTCATTTATTTATTTATTTATTTATTTATTTTATTTACTTATTTACTTATTTGTATTAATTTCTGTCTCCCCCTCTAGACTGTGAGCTCACTGTGAGCCGAATGTGTCTGTCTGTTGTTCTATTGTACTCTCCCAAGTGCTTAGTACAGTGCTTTGCACACAGTAAGCGCTCAGTAAATAAGAGTGAATGAATGAATGAAGTTGTGGGCAATCAGTCAATCATATTTAAGACTGTAAGCTCATTATGGGCAGGGGATGGATGATATGACTCTGCCCCTTGTCAGCTGTGTGACTGTGGGCAAGTCACTTCACTCCTCTGTGCCTCAGTTCCCTCATCTGTAAAATGGGGATGAAGACTGTGAGCCTCACGTGGGACAACCTCATTCCCCTGTATCTACCCCAGCGCTTAGAATAGTGCTCTGCAGTGCTCTGCACGTAGTAAGCGCTTAACAAATACCAACATTATCATTTTTATTATTGCTATTGCTGCTTTGGGCAGAAGCTTCCCTTCCCCACTAGGAGCTGTGCCATTCATTCCAAACAGCTGCATCCAGGTGGAGAGCGAACGCAGATCATTCCCATCCGCTGATTCCGTTCTATCGTACTCTCCCAAAGTGCTTCGTACAGCGCTCCACACAGAGGAAGCGCTCAACAAACACCACTGACCGATTGAGCGGTTGACCGATTGTAATGTTTGTAGTTTGCGCATCGACACTCAGGCACCTTCTCTCCCTGGGGTAAGGAGTACAGTTGAGGGAGAATAAGAGGGCAAGGGTGTGAGATATTAAGAATCGTTGCTGTCACTGAGAGGATGAGCGTGTGTGATTGTATGCACGGATGTGTATGCGAGAATGTGTGGCGTGGGTGTCCGTCTCTGTGTCCTTCGACTGTATCTCGGTCTGCCTGTGTCTGTTCTCCGCCTCTTTCTCCCTGGGCCTGCCTATCTTTCTCTCGTTCTATATCTCTGCCTCTCACGATGTGTCGCTTTCTCAGTGGGGTTTTTCCCCCTCCTTAGTCTTGGGCTTCAGCCCCAGCAAGCAGAGAAGGCCCACCCACTCTCATCGAATCTATAAAAATAAAAATTCCGAGGGTTTTAGGCACCAGTTTAATCATTGTTCATTCTCTTGATTAATAATAATGTTGGTATTCGTTAAGCGCTTACTATGTGCCGAGCACTGTTCTAAGCGCTGGGGGAGATCCAGGGTAATCGGGTTGTCCCAACGTGAGGCTCACGGTTAATCCCCATTTTACAGATGAGGTAACTGAGGCACAGAGAAGTGAAGTGACTTGCCCACAGTCACACAGCTGACAAGGGGCAGAGCCGGGAGTCGAACCCATGACCTCTGACTCCGAAGCCCAGGCTCTTTCCTCTGAGCCACGCTGCTTAATAATGTAAGATGCTGTTAACGATTTCACTAAGAATTAGTTGTCTGTGGCGTTTTGAAAGTCCAGCCTGCAAGCAAATGTGTAATTGTATATGTATCCCATCCACAAATAAGTGTTGACCTATCTGCCTTTCAGAGCTCACCAATCTGGGGCAGAGGAGAGGAGAATGTCATAGGTTTACAGAGGAAACTTTACCATGGAGAGAAAATAATATATAATGGCATTTATTAAGCGCTTACTACGTGCCAGGCACTGTTCTAAGCTCTGGGGTAGATACAAGCTAATCAGGTTGGTTACAGTCCATGTCCTACATGGGGCTCACAGTGTGAATCTCCATTTTACAGATGAGGTAACTGAGGCACCGGGAAGTGGAGTGACTTGTCCAAAGTCACACAGCAGACAAATGGTGGAGTCGGGATTAGAAGCCAGGTCCTCTGATTCCCAGGCCCGTGCTCTTTCCACTAGGGCCAAAAGAGTCTCCCCCCGCCTCACCCCCCATTGCCATATCTAGGGGCCTGAAGATTATGGGGTATCTGTACCCAGGCTGTACCTTGACACTGTCCTGGGTCATTTGGAGACATTTTTCTGGCAAGATTCTGAGCTTCTTGAGGGCAGGGATCAGGTCTGCCAATGGATCGTACTCTCCCAAGCTCTTAACCCAGTGCTCTGCACTCAGAAGACCCTCTGTCAATGCTATTGCTGCTTTCTAGGAGAGGAAGCTTCCCTTCCCAACAGCAGCTGGGCAGTGCATTCCAAACAGCTGCATCCAGGCAGAGAAGGAACGAGATCATTTCCATCCACTGACAATTCTCTGGCTAAGGCGGTGATGAGCCTCCTTTAATCAGGACCCCGTAGTCATCAACCGTCATCGGTGGTGTTTACTGAGCAGTTACGATGTGCAGAGCCCTTTATTAAGCTCTTGGTAGAGCAAAATACAACAGAGTTGGCATTCGTTCAATAATATTTATTCTATTCTATACTATTTAGTATAAATAGTGGGTAGACCTGCTCCCGCCCACAACGAGGTTACAGTCTAGAGGAGGAGAGAGGCATTAATATGAATAAATACTTTATAGGGTGTAATTTAAAGATATGTCCTGAGGGGTTGATGGAGAGGTGAAGATCAAATGCCCAAAGGTCACAGATCAAAGTTCAGAGATCACGCAGAAGGGAGACGGAGCTGGGAAAAAGAGGGCTTAATCGGGGGATGGCCTCCTGGGGAAGAAGTGTGGCTTAGTGGATAGAGCAAGGGCCCGGGAGTCAGTAGGATCTGAGTTCTAACCCTGACCCTCGTCTGCTGCGGGACCTTTGGCGAATCACTTCACTTCTCTGGGCCTCAGATATCTCATCTGTAAAATGGGGATTAAGAGTCTGAGCCCAGTGTGGGACTGGGTCCAACCTGATCACCTTGGATCTACTCTAGTGCTCAGAACAGTGCTTGACATATAGTAAGCGCTTGACAAGTACCATAATTATTATTATTTGGAGATGTGACTTGTAGTGTGACATCTTCGTGCGCGGCAGACCAGAATGTTGAGCCTAGCATGTCACCTACTGCTCTTCAATTACTACCGTGGCCACCATCTTTCCATCTGATGTCTCGTGAAGTTGAGAAGGGGTCACACAGCTAATCAATCCATCAACTGTGCAACCGATAAGTTTGAAAGAAGCATATATATGTCCACATACACGGAGGTGAGTAGTGGTCAGAGCCCAAGAATATTGAACGTTCTGCCGATTTACAGGGAAGAATGACTCGAAGTAATTCATCATGAGTATTATTCATGAATATAAATAATTCACGGTATAATCCAGGGAAACTGTCCCGTATCCTTTCGAAGAAAAAGAAAACCCCTATGTAAAATGAAAATATCGGCGCTAATAATTCATCAATATTGTTCACTTTATGGCACTTTTCATCTCAAGTTGCTCTGATGCAAACATTTGTTAATTAAGTCTCCTAGCACCCTGTAAAACAGGCATCTCTAGGTGAAACTAGCAGATGTTTAATAGAACAAGGCAATAAACTGAACCACAGTTAAGAACCAGCGGGCTGGAATGTGAGTATAATGGGAATGCCGTTTTATATGATACTCTAAAATGTGTACTGCCATCTGCGTGTTGATCTACTTATATGTATTCTGAAACGCAATATGGTCAATAAATATAATTAAGAAAAATAGAAATTACGCTTACAGACTGTGCTTTCTCACTTTTAACAGGGAGATGAGTTCTAATCCCGGCTCTGCCACATGTCTGCCGTGTGCCCTTGGTCAAGTCACTTAACTTCTCTGGGCCTCAGTAACCTCATCTGTAATTAGGAATGGGAACCCCGTGAGGGACAGGGACGGTGTCCAACCTGATTACCTTGTATCTACCTCAGTGCTTAGAACAGTGCTTGGCCCATAGTAAGCACTTGCCAAATACCACTGTTATTATTATCATCACTCCTTTACCCACGGTAACTCTGGAAGTAGGGGCCAGTGCGAATAAACACTGATGCTACGATTGACCCTCGAAAATCCTATAATCGAGGCTAGAACTACAGGGCTCTTGAGGTGGAGAACACAGAGGTAGAGACCTCTGCCCTGCTCAACAGCAAGCAAACCCCACTGTCCTTCAATCTAGCCAGATGCGCAGTTCTTCGGAGGAGGAGCTGACAGGCCACTGTCCACAAATCCGCTCTCAATTCCTAGACCCCCAGGCGGGACATTCCAGAGGAAACATAAGATCCATAAGCCTCCTGGGCATTGGTCAGTATTGAGTGAGTTACGGGCCGGTTCTATATTAGACCATTGACTCACTGCTGCTCTGCTCATTAACCAGGGTGAAAAAACACCTGAAGGACCATTATGGGCACTGCTTTAAACTAGTCTGAGAACGCAAAGATGGGAGGCGGGGGATCTTATTCGTTCTATCCTGAGCTGGCGGGCTAATTTTAGGGTAGACTGGAAAGCAATCCGCACACAAACCACTGACTCAAGGATGCATGAACGTGGAGCAGGTCTCTGGTGGCAGGAGAAAGAACGGTAATAGCTTCCTAGGCAGCTGAGTTAGAATGCAAATCTTTAGCAACCCCATCCACCTACCAACTTGGAAGAGCATTCGTTGTTTGGATCTTGCCTTTGCCAGCAGCAGAGGTGAGATTAGTGTGGAGAATTGGGGCAAAAGAAGAATAACTGTGGTATTTGTTAAGCGCCGACTATGTCAGGCCCTGTACTAAATGCTGGGGTAGTTACAAGGTCATTGGGTTGGGCGCAGTCCCTGTCCCACGTGGGACTCACGGACTCAATTCCCATTTTACAGACAAGGTAACCGAGGCACAGGGAAGTGAAGTGACTTGCCCACGGTCACACAGCAGACAAATGGTGGAGCAGGAATTAGAACGTAGGTCCTCCCGACTCCCAGGCCATGCTGCTTGACCCAAGAAAGAAGCCAGGATTTGGCCACTGCTCCTTCAGATAATTGAGCCGGAACCCAACCGGTGAAGCCAAAGCCCATTCAGAGAACTGAACTAGCCTAAGCCTCCATCAGTTAGCATAACTGGTTTTCCCTGGCACTGGTTAGATTGGGTCTGACCCGATCATCTTGTATCTACCCAGTGTGGACTACAGTGCTCAGAACATAGTAAGCACTTAAATTGAGAAGCAGCGTGGCCTAGTGGAAAGAGCATGGGCCTGGGAGTCAGATGACCTGGGTTCTAATCCCACTTGTCTGCTGTGTGACCTTGGGAGAGTCACTTTACTTCTCTGGGCCTTGGTCACCTTGTCTTTAAAATGGTGATTAAGACTGTGAGCCCTGTGAAGGACAGGACCGTGACCAACCCAGTTATCCAATCGATGCCTAGAATTCCTTAACTCCCATTCTCTCCTAGACCCCCTCCAATCTGGCTTCCGTCCCCTCCACTCTACCGAGACTGCTCTCTCTAAGGTCACCCATGACCTCCTTCTTGCCAAATCCAATGGCTCCTACTCCATTCTGATCCTCCTTGACCTCTCTGCTGCCTTTGACACTGTCGACCATCCCCTCCTCCTCCATACCTTATCTCACCTTGGCTTCACGGACTCTGTCCTCTCCTGGTTCTCCTCTTACCTCTCTGGCCGATCATTCTCGGTCTCCTACGCCGGAGCCTCCTCCCCCTCCCATCCTTTAACTGTTGGAGTTCCTCAAGGGTCAGTTCTTGGCCCTCTTCTGTTCTCCATTTACACTCACTCCCTCGGTGAACTCATCCGCTCTCAAGGCTTTGACTACCATCTCTACGCAGATGACACGCAGATCTACATCTCCGCCCCTGTCCTCTCCCCCTCCCTTCAGGCTCGCATCTCCTCCTGCCTCCGGGACGTCTCCACCTGGATGTCGGCCCGCCACCTAAAACTCAACATGAGCGAGACTGAGCTCCTCATCTTCCCTCCCAAGCCCGGTCCGCTCTCAGACTTCTCCATCACCGTGGATGGCACGACCATCCTTCCCGTCCCGCAGGCCCGCAATCTCGGTGTCATCCTTGACTCGTCCCTCTCGTTCACCCCACACATCCTATCCGTTACCAAGACCTGCCGGTTTCACCTCTACAATATCGCCAAGATCCGCCCTTTCCTCTCCACCCAAACGGCTACCTTACTATTACGGGCTCTCGTTATATCCCGGCTAGACTACCGTGTCGGCCTTCTCTCTGACCTCCCTTCCTCCTCTCTCGCCCCGCTCCGGTCTATTCTTCACTCCGCTGCCCGGCTCATCTTCCTGCAGAAACGATCTGGGCATATCACTCCCCTTCTTAAACAACTCCAGTGGTTGCCTATCAACCTCCGCTCCAAACAAAAACTCCTCACTCTAGGCTTCGAGGCTCTCCGTCACCTCGCCCCTTCCTACCTCTCCTCCCTTCTCTCTTTCTACCGCCCACCCCGCACGCTCCGCTCCTCTGCCGCCCACCTCCTCGCCGTCCCTCGGTCTCGCCTATCCCGCCGTCGACCCCTGGGTCACGTCCTCCCGCGGTCCTGGAACGCCCTCCCTCCTCACCTCCGCCAAACTGATTCTCTTTCCCTCTTCAAAACCTTACTTAAAAATCACCTCCTCCAAGAGGCGTTCCCAGACTGAGCTCCTCTCCCCCCTCTACTCCCTCTGCCATCCCCCCTTTACCTCTCCGCAGCTAAAGCCTCATTTTCCCCTTTTCCCTCTGCTCCTCCACCTCTCCCTTCCCGTCCCCACAGCACTGTACTCGTCCGCTCAACTGTATATATTTTCGTTACCCTATTTATTTTGTTAATGAATTGTACATCGCCTCGATTCTATTTAGTTGCCATTGTTTTTACGAGATGTTCTTCCCCTCGACGCTGTTTAGTGCCATTGTTCTTGTCTGTCCGTCTCCCCCGATCAGACCGTAAGCCCGTCAAACGGTAGGGACTGTCTCTATCTGTTGCCGACTTGTTCATCCCAAGCGCTTAGTACAGTGCTCTGCACATAGTAAGCGCTCAATAAATACTATTGAATGAATGAATGAATGAATCTACCCCACTGCTTAGTACAGTCCCCGGTACATACTAAGCACTTACTAAATGCCATAAAAAAGCCCCCAATTATTTGTAGTGGGATCTTCTGAAATGTGATCATTTCTTGATCTTGCTTGTACCTTCTCCTTCACTTTCTCATTTCTGCAGGCGTCCAGCGAAGGAGACCCAGTGCAAATGCATCCACCGTCTCTCAATCCCCTGGCCATCTCCCTTCCATTGTTCCCGCAGAAAACAGTGAGTCAGAAGTACCAGATTCTTGCATTAGCAACCACGCTGGGAGGATGCAGGCTTGTAACTAAGGATTGTTGCCAGGAGCAGTCGAGAATTGGCCTTCCAAGAACTGCTTGCTTGTTTGAACCCTGCTATTTTGGTTTGTTAACTGGATTATTTATTGTTGTTCATAATTCACTGTTACGGTTCTTCATATCTGTCTACCCCTGCTTAGACTGTGAGTCAAATCAATCAAATCAAAGTCAGACGGGGACCGTTCGATCTAATTGTCATCTCAGCACTTAGCTCGTAGTAAGTGCTCAACAGACAGCAATCGGTCAATCAACCAGTGGTATTTTGGAGCACCGAATGAGTCAGAGCACTGTACTAAGTCCTCGAGAGAGTACAATATAATCGAGCTGTTAAATATGATCCTTGTCCACAAGGACTACAGGAGAAAATAGATATGAAAATAAATTACAGATTGATCTGTACCTAAGTGCTGTGGGAGTGGGGTAAAAATCAAAGTGCTTGAGAGGGACAGACCCAAGTAAGTAGTAAATGCAAAAGGAAGTGCAATTAGGGGAAATGAGGGTTTAGTAAAAAAAAGGCCTCTTGTAGGAAATGTAATTTTAGTAGGGCTTTAAAGATAGGGAGAGTGGTGTTCTGTCAGATAAGAAGCAGGAGGGAGTTCCAGGTCAGAGGGAGGATTTGGGCAAGGGGTCAGTGGAAAGAGCCCGGGCTTGGGAGGCAGAGGTCATGTGTTCTAATCCCGACTCCGCCACTTGTCAGCTGTGTGACTTTGGGAAAGTCACTTCTATGTGCCTCAGTTACCTCATCTGTAAAATGAGGGTAAAGACTGTGAGCCCCACGTGGGACAATCTGATCACCTGTATTCCCCCGCCCCAGTGCTTTGCACACAGTAAGCGCTTAACATGTACCGTCATTATTATTATTCTCACACTGCTTCCTTAAGTTGTTGCCACTGTGGTCATAGTAGTAACGTCGGTATTTGTTAAGCGCTTACTATGTGCCGAGCACTGTTCTAAGCGCTGGGGTAGATACAGGGTCATCAGGTTGTCCCATGTGAGGCTCACAGTCTTAATCCCCCATTTCACAGATGAGGAAACTGAGGCCCAGAGAATAATAATAATAATAATGTTGGTATTTGTTAAGCGCTTACTATGTGCAGAGCACTGTTCTAAGCGCTGGGGTAGACACAAGGGAATCAGGTTGTCCCACGTGGGGCTCACAGTCTTAATCCCCATTTTACAGATGAGGTAACTGAGGCACAGAGAAGTGAAGTGACTTGCCCACAGTCACACAGCTGACCAGTGGCGGAGAGGGGATTCGAACCCATGACCTCTGACTCCAAAGCCCGTGCTCTGTCCACTGAGCCATAGTGATGTCTATTGAGAGGGCAGTCTACTATAGAGGAAAAAATATGTTCCCTGCCCACTAGGAGCTTACATTCTCTGGGGGAAAGGTAGAAATATAGAATTCATATACAAACACAAGTTTTGAGGATGGACATGAATAAAATCCGAGAGAAGCCACAAAGGATTACTATGACTTCGGGTACTGATAATTACCCAAGGAAAGCTTGTTGTAGGAGATGAGATGGCTTTGAAGGGTGGGGGGGCTGAAAGCAGATTGAGGTGAGTAGGGAGTGTTACATAAAAAAAATGGGGTCACATCTGACGGGGCGATACTTCCAGGAGGTTTTGGGGTGATTTGGAGGGACTTCCGAAGGATCCTCGGCTGCAGTCTTCTCATCAGCGCAGGCCCTTGCCTTTTGGAAAGTTAGGTCTGTGTCGGGCAACTCATTGTCCTGGGGTTCCCGTTCCCCGGGGAAGGGGAGCAGGGGAGTCTCGGGTGAAATGGGACAGGCTACTGAGGGGCTGGCGGGTGATTGACAGCAAAGCTGTCCGACCCGTCTGCCATCTTGCCTCAGATCAGGTCTCCCCCCACCCTCACTCCCCTCGGTTTTGTAGACGGACACAAAGGAGAGGGTACCACAGGCCGACAAGTAGGCACAGCAAAAGAGTAACATTGAATGGCGGGAAGGGGTCAGAGAAGCTGGGTCAAGGGTGGGAAAGCCACAGAGAAGGAAGGAGGCAATCAATCGGTGGTATTTATT
This sequence comes from Ornithorhynchus anatinus, assembly GCF_004115215.2. NCBI lineage: Eukaryota > Metazoa > Chordata > Mammalia > Monotremata > Ornithorhynchidae > Ornithorhynchus > Ornithorhynchus anatinus. Next base: position 24,517,366 of record NC_041745.1, read on the forward strand.
GAGCGCGTGAGATCATGGTACTAAAAGCTTGGCAGACTACAGTGTAACAGAGTTGGGAGAAACGTTCCCTGCGCACGAGTTTACGGTCTAGAGGGCAAGGTTACATGATACCGTACGAGTCTGGTGTCGCAGATTTGGTAGGAACCGCTCCTGTAAATACAAGACGGGCTTAAATTCAGAGATGCCTGTACTGTCCTGCATGATAACTCGGTTTTTTTTAAAAAATGATATCTGTTAAATGTTTATTATTTTTCAATAACGGTTCTAAGCACTGAGGTAGACTCAAGATAATCAGGTTGGACACAGTCCCGGTCCAAAATAGGGCTCGTGGTCTTAAGCCCCATTTTGCAGATGAATGAACTGAGACACAAAGAAGTTCAGTGAGTTGTTCAAGTTGTCAGGTATCCATCGAGGACCCTCTGGATGCTTTCCCATTAACCATTCGATCATTCAGTGATATTTATTGAGTGCTTTCTGCATGCAGAGCTCTTCACTAAATGTTTTGGGGAGAACAATACAAGGTCATTGTTTGACACAATCCCTGCCCTGAAGGAGTTGTCAGATGAGTGGAGAAACTTACAGTCTAGTTAAAAGAAAAGCAGCATGGCCTAGCCGCAGGAGAGCACGGCCTTAGGAGTCAGAGGACATGGGTTCTAATCCCGGCTCTGCCCCTTCTCTGCTGTGAGTCCTGGGGGAAGTCACTTAACTTCTCTGTGCCTCAGTTCCCTCATCTGTTGAAGGGGAATTAAGATTGTAAACCCCATGGGAGCAGGGACCGTGTCCAACCTGATTGTCTTTTATCTACCCCAAGACTTAGAACAGTGCTTGGCATATAGTAAGTGCTTAATAAATACCATAATTATTCGTTATTATTAATGGCAAAAGACAGGCAGATAGTATATGGAGAAGGCCCCATTTTTCCTAGGATTCCTGGAAATCGATTGATCAATGGACCTGCCGTGGGACAGTGAAATACTGATGATGATGATGATGATGATGATGATGATGATAGTAATGTTTTTTGTTAAAACTGAAAAGGACTAGCATGATGATAAACTCTACTAGCCCTACTTATCCAGGTGAATAACAAATTATGTCATTTTTGTCGTGTCATGACAATTATGTCATGATTCATTCCACTTGGCTTGATTATCTCAAATCACTCCGGCTGTTTCCGAGATCTAGTTTTACTTTGTGCATTTGGTGTAAATACTTTCACCGTTTACAGACTGTAAACTTCTTTAGCTTGCGAGCTCACTGTGGGCAGGGAATGTGTCTGCTAACTCTGTTGTATCGGACTCTCCCAAGTGCTTCGTACAGTGTTCTGCACATAGAGAGCGCTCCATAAATACCACTGATGGATACACATTTTTAAAATGGCATTTGTTAATGGTATTTGTTAAGCACTGACACTTTACTAAGCTCTGGGGGAGATTCAAGCCAAGCAGGTTGGACACAGTCCCCATCCCACGTGGGACTCACAGTCTCAATCCCCATTTTACAGATGAGGTAACTGAGGCACAGAGAAGATGCGACTTACCCAAGGTCACACAGTAGGCAAGTGGCAGAGCAAGGATTAGAACCCAGCTCCTTCTGACTCCCAGGCCCATGATCTACAGACTAAGCCATGCTGCTGGACTTAGTAATTTTTATAATCTATCTCTCCGCCATTTGGTCTCCTTGTATATTATGAGTTTATATCTGTCTTATTTTCCTCCTCCTCCCTTAGATTATAAATTTCACTGGGGCAGGAACTGTGCTTTACCCTTCTTTTATTATCTCCCCAGAGCAACTAGTACAATGTTGGGAACAGGGGATTCTAAATAAATATCGTTGAGTGAATTAATGTCAAGGGAGTAGTAAAGAATGCCGCTTGTCATTTATTTTCCTAGCCATATTCCTCCAGGGGATAATTAGCATGAAGAACACAACTGATAAAAAACATGGTGAGGGCTAGCTAATTTTTGCACCTTATTAGCAAAGCTGTTTCTGATGTACTGCCTGAGTTCCAGGGGCATAGTATATTGTCAAAAACTGTTTTAAGCGGCTAAGTTATTTCCAAACATATAGGCACCTCTCAGATCTGATTATTTTGTAACATTCCCCAGAGCTCAACACATGGTAAGTACTTAAAAAACACAATACTTGTTATTATTATTATTAACATCATCATCATCTTAGGCAGTTGGAGAGAAGATAACTGACATCCATAGATGATCTAAAATCCTTTGATTCACCTCCTGTCACCTTGCAGAAGAGCTAACATGCTGCAGTTGAACTGACAGATTTGATTTTCACCTCTTCTCACTTTTTCTGCCATTCCCTAGTAGATATGCAAATAATCAATGATAGGCCCCCACCAAATACATTTTTGTTTCCTTAAACTTTGCCCAGAATGTGTTCATTCCCACGCTATGACCTTGAAGATCCCTGAGAAACACAAAACACAAATATTCTACTCTGGCATTCTCAAGATTTGTTGAAGTTTTTAAAGGCTGACTAATTTCACTCAGTTTTTTTAAATGCTATTTGTTAAATGCTTACTACGCGCCAGACACTGCATTAAAAGCGGGGGTACGTACAAACTAATCAGGTTGGACACAGTCCATGTCTCACATGGGGCTCACGGTCTTAATCCCCATTTTACAGATGAGGTCACAGAGGGCCAAGGTCACATAGCAGACATGCAGCGGAGGCAGAATCAGAACCCAGGTCCTTCTGATTCCCAGACCCGTGTTCTATCCACTAGGCCATGGGACTTCTTTTGGAGGTGAAGTTTTATATTGGATTCTTCCTCTTAGATGTTGAAGCTTCTCCAGGTACCCTTCTCTTTTACGACACACTCAAGCTTTGCTCATTTGTCTCTCAACGGTCTACAGCCACGCTGCACCGTTTGAGACTGAGCCTCACTGTACCTTTAAAAGGTTTATTTTGTCCTCGCTGCTTGGGGCTGACCCATTTCGGCTCCCAAACGGCAGCTGCTTGGATGTCCTGCTGTCGTCCATTTCTCTCACATGTTCTGCCAAGAGAAATTGCGCTGTGATGAGCATTAGTTCGACGCTGGTATCCGGTGTTCCAGGAGCTTGCTGTTTGTGAACCTGTCTTGCCATCTGATGTTAACTGTGGCTGGCAAGTGATGCTGATGAAATTGAGACACGAGATGGGCCATCTGCGGTATAATGAGAGTGGGATATTACTATAATTCCATAGGTCTTTCATTTAAGTGTATAGTTTTATGCTAGATTGGCTCCAAATCAATCTATCACCCAGAGGAATTGTGAACCTTCTTGGTTTGGTTTTCTCTTTTGTCTAGCATGGAAAACTTGGGAACGGCAGAATGCCTAGGTAGCAGAATTCAGTGACACTATGAAGTTACCACTGCATAAGGGAAGAATAAAGAAGTTAACTATTCCCACTGGTTAAGTGTGTGATAGAGTTGAACAAATTTACATATTTTGTCCAATCTAATGAGTAGCTCCCACAGAGCACAGTTGAACTAAGGGCGCACCTCTCTTTACACTGTTTTTGAAGACAGCATTATAATTGAATATCCTTTGAAATGCCAATAAGAATCTCTGCCAAGATTACTGATTAATTTGCAAGAGAAAAGCACCTTAAACAAAAAACACCTCTCTAACCAAATGATTTAGGGAATGTGAGTTATAATTTTTGTTCATTTTCAAACAGTGTAATCAGATGTTATTTTAAAAGGCACTTGTTCATTAAAGTGCCATTTTTATCATCTTACAATAAATTAAATAAATGAGAAGCAGCATGGCCTAGAGGATAGAGCACAGGCCTGGGAATCAGAAGGACCTGGTTCTAATCCTGCTTCTGCTGTGACTCTAGGCAAGTCAGTTAACTTCTCTATGCCTCAGTTACCTCATCTGTAAAATGGGGATTAAGACTTTGAGCCCTGTGTGGGACATGGACTAATTACCTAATTAACTAATGGACTAATCCAACCTAATTACCTTGTAGCCACCCCAGGTTTTAGAAGAGTTCCTGGCACATAGTAAGTGCTTAACAAATAACCTTAACAAATGTTTTTCTGGAATACAGGCGCATTTATGCCATCTCTAACTATTCCTCACAATGTCTTCTGGAAACTGAGAACCAGAAAGATTAAGCGATTCAGGGAAGGACACCAATCATCAGATGATTCAGCATTAGAATTTACAGGTCCAGAATTTCTTAGCTAACATGTTCCTTGCTAACAATCCAGCCTAGTCTTTACTAGTCTTTTCTATCCCACAAACATCAAACCCGGGAAACCTAAACATAGGGTAAGTATTGTGACCCCTCTTTGGGCAGCACCTGGAGAGTTTCCAGTCCTCTACCAGTCTTCATTATGGGAGGGAGAGTCAAGCAGAGGCATATCCATTCCATTCTTAGCTTGGGCAGTGGCTAGTGAGGGGAAGGCAATCTGCTACAAGTCAAAACTCAGCTGGGCTGGGCAGCAGCAGCATGGGAGACGAGTCGAGGGTGGAGACTCATGTTTACTGCACAGAGAAGGCAATGGTAAACCACTTTTTACCAAGAAAATTCTATGGATATGCCACCAGAACGATTGCAGTTGGAGGTGGGGCACTCTGGGAGAGATGTGTCCATGACGTCGCTATGGGTCGGAGACAACTCGACAGAATAAGACAAAAAACAAAGTATGGTGAATTCCAATTCAAAGGAATGTTGAGCCTTTAAATGTGAACCACAATTTATTCATTCATTCATTCAATCGTATTTATTGAGCACCTACTGTGTGCCGAACACTGTACTAAGCACTTGGGAAAGTACAATTCAACAATAAACAGTGACATGCCCTGACCACAAGGAACTTGCAGTCAAGTGGGGAGAGGCAGACCTCAATACAAATAAATAAAATTACAAATACTATGTAAGTGCTGTGGGGCTGAGAGAGGGGAAGAGCAAAGGAAGCAAGTCAGGGAGATGAAGGGAGTGAGAGAAGAAGAAAAGTGGGGCTTAGTCTGAGAAGGCCTCTTGGAGGAGATATTCATTCAATAGTATTTATTGAGAGCTTACTATGTGCAGAGCACTGTACTGAGCGCTTAGAATGTACAATTCCGAAACAGATAAGAGACACTCCCTGCCCAATAATGGGCTCACAGTCCAAACGGGGGAGACAGACAGCAAAGCAAAACAGAATAAAACAAAACAAGGCAACATCATCAAGATAAATAGAATCAAGGAGATATACACCTCATTAACAAAATAAACAGGGTAATAAATAATATATACAAATAAGCACAGTGCTGAGGGGAAGAGAAGGGGGAAGAGCAGAGGGTCGGGGGGATGGGAGGAGGAGCAGAGGGAAAGGGGGGCTCAGTCTGGGAAGGCCTCCTGGAGGAGGTGAGCTCTCAGTAGGGCTTTCGATAAGGGTTTGATGGGGCCGGGGGAGGGTAACTGTCGGATCAGAGGAGGGAGGGAGTTCCGGGCCAGAGTCTGGGGTTTAGGGGTCGGTGGTGGTGAGACTGGTGAGATCAAGACACAGTGAGAAGGTTAGTACTAGAGGAGTGAAGTGTGTGGGCTGGGTTGTAGAAGGAGAGAAGTGAGGTGAAGTAGGAGGGGGCAAGGTGATGGACTGCTTTACAGCCACTTGTCAGGAATTTTTGTTCGATATAGAGGTGGATGGGCGACCACAGGATTTTTTGAGGACTGGAAGTGACATGTCCTGAACACTTCTCTAGAAAAAAGATCGGAGCAGCAGGGTGAAGTATGGAGTGGAGTGGGGAGAGAAAGGAGGCTGGAAGGTCAGCAAGGAAGCTGATGCAGTAACTCAGGTGGGAGAAGCAGCGTGGCTCAGTGGAAAGAGCATGGGCTTGGGAGTCAGAAGTCACGGGTTCAAATCCCAGCTCTGCCACTTGTCAGCTGTGTGACTGTGGGCGAGTCACTTCACTTCTCTGTGCCTCAGTTCCCTCATCTGTAAAATGGGAATTAAGACTGTGAGCCTCACGTGGGACAACTTGATTCCCCTTTATCTACCCCAGTGCTTAGAACAGTGCTCTGCACGTAGTAAGCGCTTAACAAATACCAACATCATTATTATTATTATTATAGGGTGGGTGATTGTATTCATGTGGTAGCCGTTTGGATGGAAAGGAATGGGCAGATTTTTTTAGCGATATTGTGAAGGTGGGACCAAAAGGATTTGGTGACGGATTGAATATGTGGGTTGAATGACAGAGAAGAATCAAAGATAACTCTAAGGTTAAGGGTTTGTGAGACAGGAAGGATGGTGGTGACGTCTACAGTGGTGGGAAAGTCGGGGGAGGACAGAGTTGGGGTGGGAAGATGAGGAGTTCTGTTCTGGATGTGTTACGTGTGAGGGGACAGGAGGACGTCCAAGTAGAGACGGGACGTCAAGACTGAAGGCAGGAGGAGATGCAAGACTGGAGAGAGGGAGAGAGATCAGGGCTGAGATGTAGAGAGAAGCGGTGTGGCTCAGTGGAAAGAGCATGGGCTTGGGAGCCAGAGGTCACGGGTTCGAATCCCTGCTCTGCCACTTGTCAGCTGTGTGACTGTGGGCGAGTCACTTCACTTCTCTGGGCCTCAGTTCCCTCATCTGCAAAATAGGGATGAAGATTGTGAGCCTCATGCGGGACAACCTGATGACCCTGTATCTACCCCAGCGCTTAGAACAGTGCTCTGCACATAATAAGCGCTTAACAAATACCAATACCCACATTAATCCCCATTTTTACAGATGGAGGAACTGTGGCATAGAGAAATTAAGTGACTTGCCCGAGGTCACACAGCAGACAAGTGGCAGAGCTGGGATTAGAACCCAGGTCCTTCTGACTCCCTGGCCTATAAGCTTTCCAATATGCCACACTTAATATTTGCAATTCACACTTTCCCATCCCCTAACAAGGCAGAGAGATTTTGAAGTGAAACCTTTCACCAAAACGTAACATCTAGTTTGGCCCGTGTCTAACCTGATTAACTTGTATCTTCCGCAGTGCTTAGAACAGTGCTTGGCACATAGTAAGTGCTTAACAAAGTACCATAATAATAACAATACTAATGAATCGATTCTAGTAAATTATTGAGATAATTCAGATGTCCTCCAAAATGCTTCTCTTTTGGCTTGACATAATTTTATCGCTGAAACGTAAAAATATCATTTGCCCTTGAATTGTAATAATAATTGCATTTGGGTAAGCACTTATCATGTGTCAAGAACTGCTTTAAGCCCTGGAGTAGAGAAAAATGAATCAAGTCAGACCCAGTCCCTTTCCCACAAGGTGCTCACCGTCTAAGAGGGAGGACAGAAAATAAATCCCCACTTTATAATTGAGGAAAGCGAGGCACAGAAAAGTGAAGTGACGTGATGTCACCCGTCTTTGTCATTTGGGATTCGGCACGGCGAGAGAGAGAGAGAGAGAGCCCGCGGACAGAAAGGTTGAGTTTTATACAAAATTATTCCACAAGGCACATTGAATTATTTGATTATTCTGGACACGGCAAATTGAACCTCCCTTTGAGAGGAATATGATTATTTATTAGAGCTTCCCTAACAGGAGGAATATACTTATGTGTTACTCGTGCATGGCAAAACCTCCAGGTCCCACCCGGGAGGAGTTCACTTATGGTTTGTTCTCATAATAATAATCGTAATGTTGGTATTTGTTAAGCACTTACTATGTGCAGAGCACCGTTCTAAGCGCTGGGGGAGATCCAGGGTAATCGGGTTGTCCCACGTGAGGCTCACAGTTAATCCCCACTTTACAGATGAGGTCACTGAGGCCCAGAGAAGTGAAGTGACTTGCCCACAGTCACCCAGCTGACAAGTGGCAGAGCCGGGAGTCGAAACTACGACCTCTGACTCCGAAGCCCGGGCTCTCTCCACTGAGCCACGTTATGTGGTGAGGCGGCTACATCCCACCCATGGGAACCTCCCACTCGGGAGGAATCCACTTATGCGTTACCCACCCGTGGTGAAGCACCTGGCTTCCAGCCCTACGAGTGTTCAGCGGGACATTCACCCATCCCACGGCTCCTCATTTGGTGCACCAGAGAAGGCAACTCACATTCTTGGGCAGAGGCGACCCGCAGCCGTCTGCTGCAAGTCTTGACTCACTGCACAGAAGGTCAGAGGCCGCAGGTATTCATTACCTGTCCTCCTAGGCCATTCCAGCTTCCTGCCTCAGTTTATCCAGTCTCCTCCCTCCTCCCTCCTCCGTACCTGATTTGCTTGGCTTGGGAGCGGGGGACACCTTCTGGATTCCCGGTTTGGGCTGTCAATCTAGCGGTTTTGGTTGTGGGGGCGGGATCCCACCCGTACTTCTTAGTTCCCCGGGACACATGCCCGAAGTCACACAGCAAGCAGGTGACAGAGCCAGGATTAGAACCCCGGTGTTCTGCCTCTCGGGCCTGTGATCCTTCTGAATTTCCACATCACTTCCCAAATTGCCAAGACAGTGATTGCTAGAAGAAAAACCGCCACTAGTTTCACTACATTTCACTAAGGAACGTTCTAATCCATTTCCACTTGAAATGAAAGCTAACCGGGAAACAACACGTCATAGCTTGCCGAAGTAATTCCTCTGGACTTTCCTGAAACCTGCGGAAGGTAATTTTTGCTCCGATATGAGCCATTCACAGACGTAAACACCCCCGTCCTTGCCTTGCCAGTCGGCCACGACAGGGAGGGATCTGCTCAGTGTGTAAATTTTGGTGGCTGAATTTGGCGAGATGTAACTGCTTTTGCAACTAGTAAGATCTGTGATATTTGTTAAGCGCTTACTATGTTCCCAACACTGAGGTAGATATAGAATATGCAGAAAGAACATAGTCCCTGTTCCACATGAGGCTCACCGTATAAATTGGAGGGAGGACAGGCATTTAATCCTTATTTTCCAGATGAGGAAACTGAGACATAGAGACAACTATTTGGATGGTTGTTGTTGATAGTGACCCAGGCGTGGTGGTTAATTATTGCTCTTTGACGCCATCCACCTTTTTCATTCTGCTTTTGACGGCCCATCGCTGCCCAGAATAACTATTTGCAAATGCTTACAGAAGATTAGTCAAATCAATATGGATTAGAAAAGTCATTTCGAAAGGTAACGTTGTCGGGTCTCTTCTGGCAGTGTGTCAGTTCCCTCTGCGAGAAACTGCAGGTCCAGAGATGCTGCTGGGTTTTCCCAAATGAGATTTGGGCAGGCCAGGTTGAGGGAAGGTTGAACCCAGAACAGTCTCTCTGGGTCCCACATCACCAATATTTTGGACCAAGAGCGGCCCCTGATTCGGTGGCACCGGTGCATATTTGCCACTGTCCTCCTTTAGATATGGTATTTGAACTGTGAAATTATCTATCAATTAGTAATATTTATTGAGTGCTTACTGTGTGCACAGCGCTGTGCACAGCACTCGGGGCAGTACAGTGCAACAAAATTGGTAGACCCGTTCATTCCCTGTGTACAAGGATTTTAGAGAAGCAGCGTGGTCTAAGGTCAGAGCAAGGGCCCGGGAATCAGAAGGACCTGGGTTCAAATGCCGGCTCTGCCACCTGTCTGCTGTGTGACTTTGGGCAAGTCACTTCGCTTCTCTGGGCTTCAGTCACCTCATCTGTAAAATGGGAATTAAGACTGTGGGCCTCTTGTGGGATAGGGACTGGTGTCCAACCTGATTTACCTGTATTCACCCCAGTGTTTAGTACAGTGTAAGAATAAATAATAATAATGTTGGTATTTGTTAAGCACTTACTATGTGCAAAACACTGTTCTGAGTGCTGGGGAAGACGCAGGGTAATCAGGTTGTCCCACGTGAGGCTCACAGTCTTAATCCCCATTTTCCAGATGAGCTAACTGAGGCCCAGAGAAGTGAAGTGACTTGCCCACAGTCACACAGCTGACAAGTGGCAGAGCCGGGGTTCGAACCCATGACCTCTGACTCCCAAGCCCGTGCTCTTTCCACTGAGCCACGCCGCTTCTCTACTTAACAAATACCACAATAATTATTAATAATAATAAAGGGGGGCCAAATTAAAATAAATTCTTGAATGTGCATAAGAGGGTGGGGTGAATATGAAGCGCTTAAAGGGTAGAGATCCAAGTGTGTTGGCCACGCAGAAGGGAGAGGGAGTCGGGGAAATGAGGGCTTAGGCGTGGAAGGCATCTTGGAAGAAGTGTGATTTTAATAAGGCTTTGGAAGTGAGGAGAGTGGTGGTCTGTTGGATATGAAGGAGGAGGGAATTCCAGGCCCGAGGGAGGAGGTGGGTGACGGGTCAGCCGCGAGGTGGACCAGATCGAGTTACGGTTTGAGAAGGTTGACATTAGTGGAGAAACTGGGTTGCAGTAGAAATCTGCAAAGTAAGGTAGGAGGGTGATTGCCCCAATATAATAATAATGATCATTATAATTACGGTATTTGTTAAGCGCTTACTATGTGCCAAGCACTGTTCTAAGCACTGGGGTAGATACCAGGTAATCAGGTTGGACACAGTCCCTGTCCCCCATGGGGCTCACACTCTTGATCCCCCTTTTACAGATGAGGTAACTGAGGTGCAGAGAAGTTAAGAGACTTGCCCGAGGTCACACGGCAGACATGTGGCGGAGCTGGGATTATAGTCTCTCCCTTTCTTATATCTGTCTTAAAGTCTTGCCTCCGCTTCTCTGAAGAGGAAAACTTCAAATGTTATTTTGTTCTCTTCCGTCTTCAGAATGTGATACTAGTGAAGGTATTTGTTAAGTGCTTATTCCGACTCTGCCCCTTCTCAGCTGTGTGACTGTGGGCAAGTCACTTCACTTCTCTGTGCCTCAGTTCCCTCATCTGTGAAAGGGGGATGAAGACTGTGAGCCTCACTCGGGACAACCTCATTCCCCTCTATCTACCCCAGGGCTTAGAACAGTGCTCTGCACGTAATAAGCGCTTAACAAATACCAACATTATTATTACTCTGTGCTAAGCCTTGTCCTATGAATTGAGGTAGTTACAAGATAATCAGGTTTGGTCCAGTAAAAGGACTCACAATCCTCACAATTAAGGTAGGAAGGAGAATCCCCAATTTACAGATGAGGAAACTGAGGCACAGAGAAATTCGGGGATATGCCCAGGTCGCACAGGTCCCTTGACTCCCAAACTTCAACTTTTTTTCACTAGGCCACATAGATTTTATCAGGAATTTCCCAGACTTTAAACATCAAAGTTGCTCTAGCACAAGAATCAAAGCAGTGACATCAGAATATTCATTCATTCATTCAATAGTATTTATTGAGCGCTGATTATGTGCAGAGCACTGTACTAAGCGCTTGGAATGTACAAATTGGCAACAGAGACAGTCCCTGCCCTTTGACGGGCTGACAGTCTAATCGGGGGAGACGGGCAGACGAGAACAATGGCAATAAATAGAGTCAAGGGGAAGAACATCTCATAAAAACAATGGCAAATAAATAGAATCAGGGTGGCGTACATCTCATTAAACAAAATAAATAGGGTGATGAAGATTTATTCGGTTGAGCGGAAGAGTACAGTGCTGAGGGGGTGGGACGGGAGAGGGGGAGGACGAGAGGGAAAGGGGGGAGAAGAGGGTTTAGCTGCGGAGAGGTGAAGGGAGGGGGTAGAGGGAGCAGGGGGGAAAAGGGGGGAGCTCAGTCTGGGAAGGCCTCTTGGAGGAGGTGAGCTTTAAGTAGGGATTTGAAGAGGGGAAGAGAGTTAGATTGTCGGAGGTGAAGTCATCCTTTTTCTCTTCATGGGCTGTTACCGTTAAAGACCAATTATCTCCATAGAGGTGTTGACCTTTCTAATGCTATTGATTTCATTGTCACTTTGTCTTTTTGAGACATGTAATGACTCCAGTTAAGCTTTCTGTTCTGTGACCAACCTATTCACCGTACCTTTCTCACCACCATCCCTTGTCCACATCCTCCCTCTGGCCTGATCTCTCCCTGTTCGTATCTGACCACCGTCCTCATCTTCAGAGCCTTACTAAAATCCTCCAAGGGGCTTTCCCTACTATCTCACTTCCCTTATTCACCTTCCCTTCTTCTTCAAATGTTATCCAGTCATTTCCGACCCATAGCGACTCCATGGACACACCCTCTTCAGAAAGTCCCATCTTCTGTCATGAAGTCCATAGGGTTTTCTTGGTATAGATACGGAAGTGGTTTACCACCGCCTTTTTCCGCGCTGTGAAAACTCGAGTCTCTGCCATTTTCTTTGATCACTGTTTCGATCACTTGATCATCTTCCTTTGATCCTTTCCCGTGCCGCTGCTGCACAGGTGAATTGACTTGGGCCCTTGGGCTTAGACTTTTCCCTTTTGGGTAGCTCGATATGGCGTAGCTCTAAGCTTCATCAGCAATCGCAAACCCTCCTGCCACGATAAGTCACTGATTCATAGGAATCACCTTCCCTCAGGCCTCCCCTCGGCCCGTGGGTCTGTAGCCCTTAAACATTTGATATTCACCCTACCCACAGCACTGTGGAACTTACGTATAAGTTTGTCTAATGTCTGTCTCCCACTTTGATCTGTAAGCCTCTTGTGGATGGGGATCGTGTGTCTACCGACTTCATTATTTTGTATTCACCAGAGTGCTTTCTACAGTTACTCTGAACCAGTAAGAGTTCAATAAATATCATTGGTTGATTGATTGACTGATTGATTCCCCCCCTTCTTTTTCTTTCCCCCACTCTGCAGCCGGCAAGCCGAGAAAGAGATAAGACCCAAGGTAGCAAAGCCTCGCCCCAAATTAGTGAGATTGAGAACAAAGGTAATAGCTTAAGGCAGTCAGTCAATCGTATTTATTGAGCGCTTACTGTGTGCAGAGCATTGTACTAAGCGCTGGGGGGGATACAAGGTGATCAGGTTGTCCCACGTGGGGCTCACAGTTTAAGTCCCCATTTTATAGATGAGGTGACTGAGGCACAGAGAAGTTAAGTGACTTGCCCATAGCCACACAACTGGCAAGCAGCAGAGCCTGGATTAGAACCCATAACCTCTGACTCCCAAGCCCGGGCTCTTTCCACTGAGCCACGGTGCTTCTCTACCCTTGGGAGAGTACAATATAACAATTAACAGACATATTCCCCGCTAACAACGAGCTTACAGTCTAGAGAACAGAGCTTGGCACACAGCACCTAACAAATATCATTATTATTATTGCTATTAGAGTAACATAAATACATTTATAATGAATAATTTTAAGGTCACACCTCTTCCAACTGGCCTTCCCTGATTAAGCCCTCTTTTCTCTGGCTTCCTCTACCTTCTGAATCATCTGTGCAGTTGGATCTGTGACCCTTGGGCATTTGTCATTCACCCCACCCTCAACCCCTCAGAGCTTATGTACATATCTATAAATTATATGATATTTATTTATATGAAGTCTGTCTCCTCCTTTAGGCTATAAGCTCACTGTGGGCAGAGAACATTTCTGCCAACTCCGTTATATTGTACTCTCCGAAGTGTTTAGTACAGTGCACTGCACATAGTAAGTCCTCAATAAATACCATCGATCATGATGAAATATGATCTTCACAAACATTCATTCATTCAATCTTTTTTATTGTTTACTGAGTGCAAAGCACTGTACTAAGCGCTTGGGAGAGTACAATGTAAGAACAAACAGACACATTCCTTGCCCACACAAGCTCACAGTCTGGAGGGGGAGACAGATATTCAATAGTATTTATTGAGCGCTTACTATGTGCAGAGCACTGTACTAAGCGCTTGGAATGTACAAATCGGTAACAGATACAGTCCCTGCCCTTTGACGGGCTTACAGTCTAATCAGATATTAATCTATACAAATAAATGAATAAATTACAGATATATACATACGTGCTACGGGGATGGGAGAGAGGATGAATGAAAGAGCAAGTAAGGGTGACGCAGAGGGGAGTCGGAGAAGAGGAGAGACGGGCTTAATCAGGGAAGGCTTCACGGAGGAGATGGGCCTTCAATAAGGCCTGAAAGTGGGGGAGAGCAACTATCGGTCTGATATGAAGAAAGAGGGTATTCCAGGCCAGATGGAGGAGGTGGGCGAGGGGTAGGCAGCGCGATAGACAAGATCGCGGTACAGTGAGAAGGTTAGCATTAGCGGAACCAAGTGCGTGGACTGGGTCGTAGTAGGAGAATAGTGAGGTGAGGTAGGAAGGGGCAAGGTGATGAAGTGATTTAAAGCCAGTAATAACAATAATGATGGTATTTGTTAAGTGCTTGCTATATGCCAAGAACTGTTCTAAGCACTGGGGGAGATACAAGATTATCAGGTTGTCCCAGGTGGGACTCAGTCCCCATTTGACAGATGAGGTAACTGAGGCACAGAGAAATTAAGTGACTTGCCCAAAGTCACACAGCTAACAAGCGGCAGAGCCGGGATTAGAACCCACGACCTCTGATTCCCAAGCCCGGGCGCTTTCCATTAAGCCACGCTGCTTCTCTAAGCCTCTCAATGGTGAGGAGCTCTTGTTTAATGCTGAGGTGGATGGGCTGTGGCGAACCCACAACGAGCTGCCATATTAGGGACCGCTTGTGATCCCGAGAACAAGGAAGAGATTTGCCAGGCACTGATGAGCTCTACCTGAGCAGGTGACTGTGGGCCTATGGGGGTGGAGCGTGGAGGGAGGCGTGGCTTTCTTTCCTGTTCTACCCAGTAACGGGCCTGGACCAATCAGTGACTGCCATGTGAGCTACAGCTGTAACACCTAAAGCAGATTAAAGGCGGTTGCTTTGAATCGCAAGGGCGGTACTTGGAGGCAGAAGTATGCGAAGAAGTGGAAGAGAGCAGCACTTGCAAGCAGAAAGAAGTACTGGTAGAATGGGCTCTTTTGACTCCAGACTGGTATTGGGCCCTCGGTGGAGTGAGTATCTGTGTGCAAGGGAGTGAAACTCTCTTGCATACTGGTAAAACTAAGTAAAAAACTTTCCACGATAACCTTGGTGATCAGAGGTGTAGTTTGAACTCTACAACATGGCACTGAGGCTCTCCTGGTCCAGGAAGGTCCTGGCAGGCTCGTGACATGGGCAGCCACTGGAGCTTCTTGAGGAGTGGGGAAACATGGTCTGGATGTTCTTGAAGGAAAATGATTTGGGTAGTAGAATAGAGTATGGACTGGAGTGGAGAGACACAGGAGGCTGAAAGGTTAACAGGGAGGCTGATACAATAATCAAGGGGGGATAGGATAAGCGCTCACGATAATGGGATCTGTTTGGAAGGAGAGGAAGGGGCTGATTTTGATGATGTTGTCAAGGTAGAAACGACAGGATTTAGTGATGGCTTGAATATGCGGGTAGAACGAGAGAGGAGTCAAGGCTAATGCCAAGGTTACCGGCTTGTGAGAGGGTAAGGATGGTGGTGGCGTCAACGGCGATGAGCGCCCGACAGGTCAGAACGGAACAAAGAAGCTGGTCTCAAGAACGTTAAGTGCCTTTCTCCACACTCTTCTTCCAGTCCACAGCCTCCCTAAACTACTCTCTTCCAAAACCACTTCCAGGCATCTCAAACTTATCCCTTATATCCCCTGCTCCATTCTTCGCCCTCCCCCTCATTTCCTTACCACATCTCCATTCCACTGTGATTTGTGGAATTTTTACTTCAAGAGCAGACTCCTTTTTATCCTCGATCAGATCTTTTCCCACTCACTCCTCCTTCTCACCATCCCCAAGACTTACCTCCCACCTGATAACTTTGTCTTTCCTGTTCTCCCTCTCTCTCTGGCTTCATCTTCTCCTGCCCTCCCCACCTCACATGGAGCAAGTCGTCTTCTAACCTCCCTGCCTCAGGTTGCTTTTGCTGTATTTCACACTTTCCCCTCTTTCCCCTCCTTCTCCTCCTTAGATTACCACAGTGTCTATCTTTACCACTCTCAACAACTACTAGTCATTGTTTACTGCCCTCCTGCTATCACCTCTGCATTTCTGATGGATTTTGATGTCTTTACCCATCTTTTCCTCTCTTTTTTCCTACTGATCTTTGGGGACTTCAGCCTCTGTGGTGATGATCTCTCATACCCCCAACTTAACTGTTTCCATTCACTTCTCAGTTCTTCTGACCTCCAGTTTCATCCCACCTCAGCCACTCTGCTCCCCTCATCAACCCTGACCTACCACTACTGGACTACAATCTTCTAACTGCCCCCTCAACCAAACCCTCTCCTAATCAATCAATCAATTACTGGTATTTATTGAGTGCTTACTATATGCAGAACACTGTTCTAAGTGCTGGGGAGAGTACAATACAAGAGAATAATGATTATGGCATTTGTCAAACTCTTACTATGTGCCAAGCACTAAGTGCTGAGGTAGCTACAAGATAATCAGGTCTCACCTGGAGCTCACTGTCTAAGCAGGAGAGAGCAGACACTGAATCCCCATTTTACAGATGAGGGAACTGAGGCCCAGAGAAGTGAAGTGACTTGCCCATGGTCACACAGCAGACAAGAGGCAGAGTCAGGATTAGAACCCATATCCTCTGGCTTCCAGTCCTATGCTCTTTCCACTAGGCTATGCTGCTTAGGCTAGGCTAAGTGAACACTTCTAACCTCTCATCTAACCTGCAATCTTACACATACTCTTGCCTACAGAATATGTCTACTTGGAAATTTCCTCCTCCTCCCAACTTTCCCATCTCGATCAATAATGCCACCATCCCCTCTGCCCCAGGAACCTGTAAACTCGGCGTCAGCTTTGACTCCAACTCTTCTTCAATTCTCACATCCAATCTATTTATATAAATACCTGTCTCCGCACTAATAATAATGTTGGTATCTGTTAAGCACTTACTATGTGCAGAGCACTGGTCTAAGCGCTGGGGTAGATACAGGGTAATCAGGTTGTCCCACACGAGGCTCACAGTTAATCCCCATTTTACAGATGAGGTAACTGAGACACCGAGTTGTGACTTGCGCACAGTCACACGGCTGACAAGTGGCATAGTCGGCATTCGAACTCATTACCTCTGACTCCAAAGCCCGGGCTCTTTCCACTAAGCCATGCTGCTTCTCACTAGACTATAAGCGCACTGGGGGAAGGGAATGTATCTGTCATACTGTATGCTTCCAAGTGCTAAGTACAGTGCTCTGCACATAGTAAGCACTCAGTAAATATTATTGCTGACTGACTACTGCCAAATCTTGCTGGCTCCTCCAACCCACTTTTCCTTAATTCATCCCTCCCTCTCTCCCCAGTCAGCTCTAGTAGAAGCTCTGGTCGTAACAAAGCTGGACTACTGAATCGGCCTCCTTGCTGGTCTTCCTCCCTCCCTCCCTCCCCTCTCCCATTTATATTACAGCCCGCTGCCTGGGTCATCTTCCTAAAGCATTGCTCAGCACAGATCTATCCACTCCTAAAAACCCTCCACCCTCTCTGCCCCTCAATGTCAAGCAAAATCAATCATATTTATGGAGCACTTGCTTTATGCCGAGAACTGTACCGAGTGAGGGAATTAATTATAGCAGAATTGGTAGACGTATTTACTGCCCACAAGGAGCTGACAATCTAGAAGGGGGCTAATCCTCCTTACAATGGGTTTTGTGGCTCTCCACCAACACACCCCACCTTACAAAGCTACTCTTTTCACTTATGACTCCCCAGTCCACTCTCTTAGTGCCTTCCAAGCTAGCGATCCAAATGTAGGTCACTCTCAGCTTCCCCTCCTCTATCTCCTGGCTTATGCTGTTCTTCCAGTTTGGAGCACCCTCCCTCCCCTTATCCAACACACCACAAACTTCCCCATATTCAGTGCCTTCATGAAAGCCTTTCTCCTTTCATTCATTCAGTAGTATTTATTGAGGACTTACTAGGTGCAGAGCACTGTCCTAAGCGCTTGGAATGGACAATTCGGCAACAGATAGAGACAATCCCTGCCCGTTGACGGGCTTACAGTCTAATCGGGGGAGACAGACGAAAACAGTAGCACTAAATAGAATCAAGGAGATGTACACCTCATTAACAAAATAAATAGAATAATAAAAATATATACTATTGAGCAAATAAGCACAGTGCTGAGGGGAGGGAAAGGGAGAGGGGGAGGAGCAGACGGAAAGGGGGGAAAAGGGGCTTAGCTGAGGGGAGGTGAAGGGCGGGCAGAGAGGCAGCAGAGGGAACAGAGGGAAAAGGGAAAGCTCAGTCTCGGTCTGAGAAGGCCTCTTGGAGGTGAGTTCTCCTGCAATCTACCTTCTCTGATTAATTCCCAGAATTTTTTTTTAAAGTGACTATTATGTGCCAGGCACTGTACTAAGTGCCGAGGGTAGATAAAACATAATCAGCTTGGATTCAGTCCCTATCACAATCTTACTCTCCATTTAACAGATGAGGTAACTGAGGCACAGAGAAGATAAGTGACTTGCCTAAGGTCATACAATAGACAAGTGGTGGAACGGGAATTGGAACCCAGGTCTCCTGACTCCCAGGTCCGTGCTCTTTCCACTAGATCACGTTGCTTCTGAGTTCTAAATTCTAAGTTATATCAACCCAACAGACAATTCTAGCACTTCTGTACTTATTGATTCATAATAATATTAGTGCTATTTGTTAAGTACTTACTACGTATCAAGCATTGTACTAAGCACTGGGGTAGATACCAGATAACCAGGATGGGCACAGTCCCTGTCCCACATGGGGCTCAAACTATAAGTAAGAAGAAGAACAGGTAATGATTCCCCATTCTACAGATGAAAAAATTGAGGCATAGAGAAGTTGTTTCTTGCCCAGGGTCACACAGTAGGCAACCAGAGGTGCAAGGTTCTAATCTTCAGGTCCTCTAACTCCCAGGCTTTCCCCACTAGGCCAAATGATTTATACCCACCTTCAGCATGCACACACACACACACTTAAAAATATATATGATTTCTTCATAATAAATTTATTTTATACACATATAAATAATTCAATTATTTATGCATATATTTATATGTAAATAATTGAATTTTTTATTTTTATTGATTTGTTTATGGATACTTTTATGTCCTCATCCATGAGAACACCCTTTTTTATGGATGGGGAATATATCCTTTGCTTGTTTTTTATTTCTCCAAGACTTAGTACACGACATTATATCCGTTGCACTCAATAAACATTACTAATACTATTGTCATTGTTATTCCTACTATTACTACTGATTTCCTCTTTTCTCACTCTCCTGCTTCTCGCTGACTTGTTTCCTTTATTCACCCCCACCTCCCAACCCCGCAGCACTTAATGCCATATCCATACTTTATTTATCTTAATGTCTGTCCCCTCCTCTAGACTGTAAGCTCGAAGTGGGTAGGGAATGATGTGTCGGTTACACTGTTGTGTTGTACCCGCCCAAGAGCTTAGTTTATTACTGTCGATTACTACTGCAGTGAGTCAGTCAGTGAGAATTCCCAAGAAGAGCTCTGGGTGAGTCTAGGCGTCAATAAAATTTTAGAGTCCTTTAAACTTTAAATGCCCCATGCTAGGGCAGGATAATAGGAGAGAGAGCTTCAGGGAGAAGGAACAAAAGGGGAGAGTTGAGGGAGGTAAGTTGCGTAGTCTTAATGCATTTAATTGCTTCATAATCCATTTCCATACAT
This sequence comes from Ornithorhynchus anatinus, assembly GCF_004115215.2. NCBI lineage: Eukaryota > Metazoa > Chordata > Mammalia > Monotremata > Ornithorhynchidae > Ornithorhynchus > Ornithorhynchus anatinus. The sequence goes on from NC_041745.1 coordinate 24,536,881, forward strand.
CTAGGCCATGCCAGAGAGATTGGTTTCTATCTTGTTAAAAAGACCTCCAAGAATGGAGATGCTTCCATTTCCATACATCCAGGCCATGCTGGAGAGACTGGTTTCTATCCGATGATTTAAAAAATCTCTAAGAATGGAGATTCCTCTCTCTTTTTAGGGCATTTTGAAAGAGATTCCTAATGGTTAGCACGAATGACACTCCTAGTTCTAAACAGATTCTTCTCATTTGGGGTTAGTAATCTTCCACCCTCTTCATTACACTGTTTTCCCGGCTTGAGCCTGCTTGTTCCATGAGGCTCCCGCCAGCAGGGCTATAATCAGGCTCTGTTGTAAGTGAAAATATGAGTGATCCAGTGATAATGCTTCACCCTCAGGGAGATTCAGTGTAGATTTATGATTTACAAATGTGGAAAACTGAATCACTGGAGAACAGAGAGCCGTTGCCTTCATTCGGTAATTAAGCAGGAGGAGAAGAACCTTAGGGGAAACACAGTGTGAGTATTTGTGTTTGTATGTCTCCCTGGCTCTTATTACGTAGATACCCACTCCCAGGGATAAAATCTCTCCTTCAATAGTGTCATCTTTGAACATGAAGAACTGTGTATATATTATACAGATAAACAGGCCAGGGGAGTTGAACTTTACAAATAGGTATGCTCATTCTATGCCTAAAGCAAGCCTCTGCCCATGAAAACCATATGATGCATATGGAAGGCACAGTCCTTGTGTTCAAAGATGCTGATGCTAAAAGTACAGGTCTTCATTTGTGTGGGTTTGGCTAAAAAGGACTGATTCAAACCCTCTAGATAGGTGGGTTGTGGATGGGGAGTGTATCTGTTTATTGTTATACTCTCCCAAGAGCTTAATATGGTGCTCTGCACACGGAAAGCACTCAGTAAATACGACTGAATGAAAACCAACAGTCCTTAGCACTCAGAATGTCGACGAGAGGTGCTGTTTCCAGCCTCTGCTGTTTGCCAGGTTGGTCTGTCTATCTTTCTGTCTGCCTGCTGCTGCTGATCAGAATCTAATCGGTGGGACCACAAGGCTGAAGTGGTGTTTCAGTGAATCTGATCATCCCCTTCAGATCCAGATGGATGTTTGCTTATTAGTTGATCTGTGTCAGATGAACCTAGAGGATTTGGACTTGCACCCTTTATTTACCCCTCCCTCAGCCCCACAGAACTTATGTCCCTAGCTGTAATTTATTTATTCATATTAAAGTCCATCACCCCCTCTAGACTATAAATTCGTTTCGGGCAGGGGGGCGTGACTGCCAACTCTGTTATGTTGTACTCTCCCAAGTGCTTAGTAGAGTGCTCTGCAGCCAGTAAGCGCTCAATCAATACCACTGATTGAGAAGTGAAGGATAGAATAATGTCCTTGGGAGTCCATACTTGCTAGGGCCAACTCTCCTCTACCCATCCTCACCCAGCCTGAGTATTTGAAGGAGTCGGGGGGCCTTCTCTCCCACCACCGCCATCAGCCCCGTGAGTAAACGCAACCTGTTTCTAAAGAATATATATTTATATGCCTGGAGGGAACTGGATTTCCCTCTTCCTCACTCCCAAGCCCATCCCCGGGGAGGGTAGAGGAGAAATGGGGCTCAGCTTGTTCTTAAGGCGTTCTTCCGTGTATCTTTATAATGTGTAATTCTCACATAATGTCTTTGAAGTGAACAAGTACTAAACAGAGTTAGAATGATGCCACAAATAACTCCAAATGGCATGGTTCTGGCTCCTGCTCCCCTTCATTATTTAAGGAGAGCTTAACATGATAGCTGGCATAAAATGAGCTTTTTTGTTTCGCCCCAGTCCATGCAAGACTGTCCCCGTCTCTAGCCTCGAAATTGTCATCTGTGACATTAGGTGAAGGACTAATTAGGCCGCACGAGGACATTGCGTGTCATGTGTCAGGTGGATATTATTGCAGTCTCCTAAGAAAATATTTTCAAAATTGCTTTCCTTGCTGTTCCTCCCTCCACGTGCCCTCCCCGTTCCCGTATCTTTAGTACTTTCTTGTTTTGCTTGTCATCTGAGGCTTCCAGAAAGTGCTGGGGGAAAAAAAAAGAAAAGTGAAATCAATGGCCCTTTCATTTGCAAACCATCCAAGTGGGACAGCAACATCTCAAGTCACAGATTTAAAAATGGCCAAAGAAAATCATTCATGAAGCCCTTGGGTTAAAGAGAAACACAAAGGACAAGCCTAATCAATATCAAATGGGCCAGTCATTTATTTGTTTTTTCTGTGATTAAATGGAGCACATGTGGGATTATTGTCGACCGTCGACTGAGTCCCCAGCAGGGTCAGCCAGACAAATAGGAACTTCACAGCAGACACATTGTGTACATTCTAATGCAGCCTTTCCACTGGAAGGGTACGGTTGTTAGCACAAGGTCTTCATGAGTCAAATCTAAATGGGATTGTGCGGGCCAGTTGTTGAATAGCGCCGTACGCAAGTAGCGGAAGCAATTCAGCCCAGTTTCTTTCCTCCCTGAAAGGGAACAAAGATTAATCTGTTCGTATTGATATGCAAAACCCCCGGCCATTTTCCTTCATTTAGGCAATTGAGTTTGCCCCTCAATCAGGCTTACAAATAGGCATTCACCCATGAGAGCAACGGTTTACGCTGGCCTTATGCTCCCTTAGGCAACCTGCTACTTCTGCATCTGGGGGGTGGGGGGGTGAGGAGGAGAAGAGATCCGAAGCCCCAGCCTTATTTTTGCATTTTGGTGAAGGGCCAAGTCCCCTCCCATCACTGCTTCTGTCTCCTCTGCCTGGGGTTGGTGGGGGGAGGGTGGCGGCGAGGGGGCTCTGAAGAGGCAAAGTCTAAAACGAAGGTCGTGAGATGGCTGACAGCAATAGTGTGTTGCTTCCTCCAGATAAAGAGAATGTCCAGCCTCCAAAAGCCCATCTTTTCAATGCACGGTGGAGAAGATAACAAAAGTGACGAAATTATTGTCTCCGGACCAACTTTCCATCGATCCTGGGTTCTGTCTCCGTCGATAGCAGTAGATACGTGGAACAGCTATACTACAGAAACCACACAATAGTGCTCTCCTTGACGCCCTCCCTTACGGGTAGGAATGTACCTTCTAGCATCCCTAACTTTTCCTCTATTCTGGCTTTTCCCATTAATAACCGATATGCTCCTTTTATCCATAAATTTTATACAACTTCTCTCGGTTCAAATCGTATTTTTGGCCTGCATCGTATCCAAGCTCACTGTGGGCAGGGAATATGTCTGTTTATTGTCATATTGTATTCTCCCAAACACTTAGTACAATGTTTGGCACACAGAACTCAATAGATACAATTGAATGAAAAAATAAATCCACGTGTGAGAACGCTGTATCCACCCTAGTTATCTCGTATCACATAGTAAGCACTTAACACATACCACAATTATTTATTTTTATCAGAATCCACAGAGATGAATGTTGGAGACCACCATATACATGTATGAGAAAAATCAGAGGTGAATTGTGTCAGAATGATTAACACTGAGACGTTAGAAAGTATCAGAAAATAGAAGAATCTGGGGAGTCGGCCGGACAGAGTTTCCACAGAATAGTTTGAGCAGAGTAGTGTGGTCAACTGGGAGTCAGAAAGACCCGGTTTCTAATCTTGCCTGTCATTTGTTTGCTGTGTGGGCTTGGACAAGTCACTTAACTTCTCTGTGCCTACATTTTCTCATCTGTAAAATGGGGATTAGGACTGTGAGCTCTATGTGGGACATGGGCTGTGTCCAACCTGATTAACTTCTATATACCCCAGCACTCAGTACACTGCCTGGCACGTAGTAAGTGCTTAACAAATACCATTAAAAAAAAAAAACAAGCTTAGCTATGGGGCAAAAGGGCTTACTATGCATTACTATACAATAGTGCACATTTCTACTAAGACTGTGAGCCTGTTGAGGGATAGAGACTCTGTCCTATCTGATTACTTGGTATCTTCCTCCATTGCTTAGTATAGTGTGTGGCACATAGTGCTTAACAAATATTATTATTATTAATTACTGTAGCACTTTTTTCCTTCCAATTATTTTTTCAAGAACTAAATACAGTGTTCTGCCCTTAATAGTGCTCAATAAATGCTCCTAATAGATAATTCCATAATTTCCATTTATGACTTAGCCTTTCCTGTCTATGTTAATAATTGGAGTATGTGGTATGTGTTCAGCATTTACTGTGTGCCAGGCAGTATATGAAGTGTTGGGATGGATAGTCCCTGTCCCTTGTGAGGCTCACAATCTCAATCCCCATTTTACAGATGGGGTAACTGAGGCACAGAGAAGTGAAGTGAGCTACCCAAGGTCATGCAGCAGACAAGTGGTGGAGCCAGGATTAGAACCTCTGACCTTCTGACTCCCAGGCCCTTGCTCTACCCACTTGTACCATGGTTGTGTTAGAACGGCATAAGAGGGGATGTTGAGGTAGCCTGCTCTTTCCTAAAGGCACGGTCCAGTCTTTCCGTACACACAGAGGACCCTCCCTGAGAAAGCCGCAGGGCTCAGTGGAAAGAGCACAGGCCTGGGAGTTAGAAGGACTTGAATTCTAATCCTTGTTCTACCACTTGCTTGCTGTGTGACCTTGGGCAAATCATTTAACTTCTCTGTGCTGAATCTGTAAAATGAGAATTCAATACCTGTTCTCTCTTAGACTGCAAGCCTCATGTGAGACAGAGACTCAGTCTGACGTAATTAACTTGTATCCATCTCAGAGTTTAGAACGGGGCTTGTGATCATCTCATTAAGAGAAATGGATTCCCAGAACCATTAATGGATATCCAGACCCACCTGGGCACATTTGAAATGGGGCCTCATGACACTTTTCTTCTCTCTCCTCATTTTCCCCTTTCTCTTCTCTTCTTGTACCAGTTCCTTTCACTCTGCCCCATTAAAAAACAAGGTGGCCTATTGGAAAGAACATGAGCCTGGGAATGAGAGGACCTGGCTTCTAATCCAATCTCCACCATTTGCCTGTTGTGTGAACTTGGGTAAGTCACTTAACTTCTCTGTGCCTCAGCTTCCTCACCTGTAAAATGGAGATTAAATACCTGTTTTCCCACCCAGTGTGGGACAGGGAGTGTGTCCAGTCTGATTATCTTATATCTTTCTACTCCAGGGCTTAGTACAGTGCTTGGTACATGTTAAGCAGTTAAATACCATGGTTTTTATTATTACTATTAATAATAATAATAAATATATGCCAAGTAGCCACTGTGAACAAGACCCTGAATTTGACACTGCTAAGGTTTTTGAACGATGGATAAGTCTTGTTCTTTTTCCTTGAAGAGCTTACCCTATAAGGAGAGTGATGAGATGGACACCCATCTTAAATTCCAGCCAGAACAACCTGTAGATACATGTGAAGCAGGAGTTGGAGCTTAGCTCCATCAATGGCTTTTCTTTTCAAGGAGCAAAGAAGAACAAAACTCCAAGTTTACTTTGAGGGAAGTACCAACAGAGCCCTTTAAAAACAAAGCCAAACTAACTAGAGTTTTCTTTTCAACTGGAGCACGTGCTGGCAAGCGGTGGGAGGCAGATCACAGCTTCCCGTCCTTCTCAAGAAGCCACAGAAATCACGAGAGGCAGCGCAGTCTGCTTCTGAAGAGATCAGAATCTGCAGCCGTCCCCTAAATATGTTAGTGCCTGTCTCGCTGTGGGCGGTGGGGTTGTCAACCTACACCCTCCTCATCCTTGACAAATAGTGTGTTCACGTTACTGGTCTGAACAGATCTCAGAAGGTCCCACTCAGGCGGGGAGTATTTTCCAGGCCGTTGACACCAGCACCACCAGCACCACTCCCAGTAGACCCTCCCACCCTGGTCTCACTCCTAGCAACCACGGCAAATTGACTCTAGGATTCCTTTGTGACCCGGTACTTGCTATTTAGGTGGAGCCCCAGGGCTGTGCAGATCATATCTAGTGAGTTCTTCCATTGCACCCAGAGTGTAGCGAAGGATTTCCTGTCTCCAAGTAGGGCAGGAAAATCGAGGTCCAGGAGAATATAAGAATAGGCAGGGCCCAGGGATAGAGCAGCCTGGTCAGAACACATTGTCTACTTGACTGGTTCGTGGGGTGGAGAATAATTGTCATATTTATTAAGCACTTACTGTGTGCCAAGCTTTGCCCTAACTGATGGGGTTAGAGGCAGGCTGATCAGATTGGACACGGTCCCTGTTCCATGTGGGCTCATAGTCCTAAGGAGAACATTCCCGTTTTACCAGTGAGGAAATGGATGAGGATACAGAAAAGGAAGTACAAAACCGAATGCCTGTGTGAGCTCAGTAGATGATCGGCATTGGCCTAATATGGGTTTAATCTGTTTCAAAGTCTCTTTATAGTACTACTAATAACTGTGGCATTTAAGTGTTCATTATATGCGAGACACTGTATTAAGAGTTGGGGGAGATACAAGATAACCACGGGGGTTGGGGGAGATACAAGATAACCACGTTGGACCCAGTCCCCGTCCCACATGGCGCTCACAGTCTTAATCCTCATTTTACAGATGAGGTTACTGAGACCCGGAGAAGTGAGGTCATTAGCCCAAGTTCACCCAAGAGGCAAGTGTTGGACCCAGGATTGGAACCCAGGCCCTTCTGGCTCCCGGGCCTGGGCTCTATCCACTAGGCCATGTTGGTTCTCTTCAGCAGGGAACAGTTAATCTTTACAGCATCTAAAAACTTGCAACTTTCAGGGGACATACCCTCACCAACGAGACAGGGAAAAGAGCTGTTCACCAAACACCCGCCAAACGTGTTACAAGCATATCTCTGCAATCTGAGTGGACTGCTCCGTCTGTTTTGTTCAAGCCACTGTTTCTGTTTCTCAGTCCCAAGCGAACCTGCCACGCGCTTGTGTGTGTAAGAGAGAGAGAGTGGCAGGGTTGGTAGGTAGACGGATAGTGAGTGAGAAGGCTGGTCTGCCCAGCTCACTTTTTAGAAGGCACAGAGCTGGAGTCTAGCTCTCAGATCTTTCAGCTCTAGAATATGGAACAGATCCGGAGCTAAAGTCGACTAGGGATTAGAGCTCACCTCCTCCAAGAGGCCTTCCCAGACTGAGCTCCCCTTTTCCCTCTGCTCCCTCTGCTGCCCCTCCCCACCTTCACCTCCCCTCAGCTAAGCCCTCTTTTCCCCCCTTTCCCTCTGCTCCTCCCCCTCTCCCTTCCCCTCCTCTCAGCACTGTGCTCATCTGCTCAATTGTATACATTTTGATTACCCTATTCATTTTGTTAATGAGATGTACATCCCCTTGATTCTATTTATTGCTATTGTTTTTGTCTGTCTCCCCCAATTAAACTGTAAGCCCTTCAATGGGCGGGGACTGTCTCCATCTGTTGCCGATTTGTACATTCCAAGCGCTTAGTACAGTGCTCTGCACATAGTAAGTGCTCAATAAATACTGTTGAATGAATGAATTTAACAGAATTGCACATCCCTTGCTAAAAAGTCATTGGACTTCATTCTCTCCCCCTCTAGACTGTGAGCTCATTGTGGGCAGGAATGTGTCTGTTTTATTTTAGTCTTCCAAGCACTTAGTACGGTGTTTTGCAAACAGTAAGGGCTCGATAAATTTGATTGAATGAATGAACTCAGCCACACATGCGAAAGCACAAATATATGCTAGATTATAAACTACATAATGGTAGAGATGGTGTCTACCTGTGCTATTCCCCCATGGTTTGAAGGGTGATGATTTCACCTGTTTTCTACAGTCTTATGTGCCATAATTAAATGTGATACCTTCCTTCTCATATCTGACAGTTACTCATCTTATTGAAGGCACGTCTCCTCCAAGAGGCCTTCCCTGACTAAGCCCTCCTTTCCTCTTCTCCCACTCCCTTTGGCATCTCCCCCACTTGCTCCCTTTACTCATTCCCCTTCCCAGTCCCACAGCACTTATGTACATATCAATAGTTTATATTAATGTCTATCCCCCCTCTAGACTGTAAACTTATTATGAGCAGGGAAATGACTGCAAATTCTGTTGAACTGTACTCTCTCAAGTGCTTAGAAGAGTGCTCTCAATATAGCAAGTGCTCAATAATAATAATAATGGTACTTGTTAAGCATTTACTATGTGCCAAGCACTGTTCTAAGTGCTGAAGAAGATAAAAGTCCCTGTCCCACATGGGGCTCATACTTTTAAACCCCATTATAAAAGATGAGGTAACTGAGGCCCAGAGAAGTGACGTGACTGGCCCAAGGTCACACAACAGAGATGTGGCAGGGCTGGGATTAAAAACCAGATCCTTCTGACTCCCAGGCCCATGCTGATAATAGCAATTCTGGTATTTAAGTGCTCACTATGTGACAGGCATTGTTCTAAGCGCTGGGGTAGATAGAAGATAATCGGGCACTCCCACGTGGGGCTCACAGTCTCAATCCCCATTTTACAGATGAGGTAACTGAGGCACAGAAGAGTTTAGTGACTTGCCCAAGGTCAAACAGCAGACAAGTGGCAGGAATGGGGATTAGAACCCACGACCTCTGACTCCCATGCTCTATCCAACTAAGCCATGCTAGTTTTCAAATAGCATTGATCAATTGGTTGACTGGATGAAGAGGAAACACATTTTCTCCCAGCTGCTGGCGAGGTGCAAACCCCACCAGAATGGAAGGCTGAGTTCCTCTGGTTGCTCTGGGCCCTGGCATTTTCCTGGGCTCTGAGCTGTCATCTTACCCATTGGCACTAGGGCTGGGAGCCTGGGCTAGTAGTCAAGAGTCCCAAATCAATGGCAGGGGCTTTGTGGGGAAGAGAGGATCGTGAGGAGCAGCGTGGCCTAGTGGAAAAAAGATGGGCCTGGGAGTTGGAGGACCTGGGTTAATAATAATAATAATAATTTTTGGTATTTAAGTGCTTACTATGTGCTGAGCACTATTCTAAGCACTGGGTTTGAACCCTGGCACTGCCAATTGCTTGCTTGCGACCTTGGGCAAGTCGCTTAACTTCCCACCCCTTAGAACAATGCCAGGACCATAGTAAGTGCTTAACAAATACCATAATTATTATTCTCTGTGCCTCAGTTTTCACAACTGTAATATTGGGATTAAATCCAATTCCCTCCTACTTAGACTGTGAATGCCTTGTGGGACAGGGACTGTATCCAACCTGATATAACCCCAGCGCTTATAACAGTGCTTGACACATAGTAAGCACTCAACAAATACCATAAAACAAACAGGGAGTGCCGCCCCCGCTCCGGCCTGCATGGGAGAGAGAGGGTTTGCTGTTCATCTGCTTCTTTCTAGCCAACTTAGATTTTTGCCTCTTCCTCTGTCACCTCAGTCCCTCACCACTGTCTGATGTCCAAAATGGCAGAAGAAGACCTGGTTGGTCCTGCGCCAAGACAATGCCAGCGGGTGTGGGTCAGGGCCCTGAATTGTTCCGGCATCATCCCCTCTGAGGCCGTCTCCTTATCCCACTGTTCTGCATGACCTAAAGCCCAGTTGCCATCACTGGGCGGTGGGGGCGAGGAAGGGAGAAGAGGTGCCTGTAACCTTTGCCATCTTCGAGGGAGCGATGTTCCTGCTGCCGTAAGGGTGATGCTGTCCCTGTCAGCTTTGTTGGGGTGGAGCCGTTGTCCCCGCTGGCATTTTGCCCTAATGGTTTACCTCGCTTACCCGTCTCAAACCGGCCATGTGAAACCCTATGGGACTTTGCCCTGGGGTGTGCAGTAGGGTCTCGGATAATTTACTGCTCTGAGGGGAAAGTCGTACTTCTTTCTGTTGCAAGCTTTCAGCGGCGAGAGGAAGGAGAGTTCTAGCAATGAGGTGTGTGAGAAAGAAAGGTGGGCCTACGAGCCCTGTGGGACCTGACCAAATGTTGCTTTCTCAGTGAGATTAATGACTCCAAAAGATCCAAGATGACCACCTAAGGGAACAGTTGGCTGTATTTGCTTTTCATTTGCAGCCAGCATGGCCACCGTATAAAGATTACAACTTGGGAACAAGTCTACCAACTCTGTTGTATGTACTCTCCCGAGCACTTAATACAGTGCTTTAAATGCCGTAAGCATTCAATAAATCCTATTTAAGATAGTAAGAATATTTTTAAGCTCTTACTGTGTTCTAGGAGCTGGGGTAGATCCAGATAATTGGGTTGGACACAGTCCCTATCTCATATAGGGCTCCCAGTCTCAACACCAGTTTTATGGATGAGGGAACGAAGGCATAAAGAAGTTAAGTGATTTTTGCCCAAGATCACATCACAGACCAGTGGTCGAGTCAGGATTATATCCCAGCTCCTTCTGACTCCCAAGTGCATGCTCTATCTACTAGACTACACCGCTTCTCTAGAGAAGCAGCGTGGCTCAGTGGAAAGAACCTGGGCTTGGGAGTCAGAGTCATGAGTTCTAATCCCGGCTCTGCCGCTTGCCAGCTGTGTGACTTTGGGCAAGTCACTTAACTTCTCTGTGCCTCAGTTCCCTCATCTGTAAGATGGGGATTAAGACTGTGAGCCCCATGTGGGACTACCTGATCCCCTTGTATCCCCCAGCGCTTAGAACAGTGCTTTGCACATAGCAAGCGATTAACAAACACCAACATTATTATTATTCCTGGGTGCAATACAATTTGCTAAGTGATTGACAAAATACAAAAGAATCATGAACAAGTTTTCTGCCCACTAGAAGCTTATACTGTAGTGGGGAGATAGACATAAAAAGATTTAGAAATGGTGGAATCCGAATGAAGAATCGAACGTCCGGTTGAATGCGGGTAAATTTGCAAGTCCTACAAGTGGCAAGAGGTGTTGGATTGCCACACAAAGAAAGACACAAAAGAATATGTTTCCAGTATAGAGTAGCAAAGAGCTGAACTAGCCATCCAGCTGCCATGGATCATTCAATCCATCTATCATTTCCTCCCTCCTTTCCAGGACAGCGCTTACGTTCTTAACTGTGGCAAATGAGATCTCCAGAGAAAGTTTAAATCAAAGTCTTAAAAGAGTTCCTGAGGTGGAAAAGATGGCTCTCTGTATGTGTGTGCTGGGGAGAGAAGGTGGTGAGGGGGTGAGGGAGATGTTTGAACCTTTAATCTTTGAGATAAGTAGGCAGGGGAAATCATCAGCTGATAACATCTGGAATGAAACTCTGTGAGTATTTTTAATTCCCTACTCAGGTGAATAGACAGGACTTGGGGAATTAAATGTTCCTATCCTTTATTTTTTCATGGTATTTGTTAAGCGCTTACTACTTGCCAAGCACTGTACTAAGCACTGGGGTAGATTCAAGGCTGGATACAGTCCATGTTGTACAAGGGGTTTGCAGTCTGAATCCCCATTTTACAGATAGGGTAACTGAGGCACAAAAAGTTAAGTTACTTGCCCAAGTTCACACAGAGGGCAGGTGGTAGACCTATGATTAGAACCCAGATCCTCTGACTCACAAGCCCAATCTGTTTCCACTAAGCCCCACTGCTTGACAGGGACTAGAACTCATTGGGACGCAGTTTGGATCAAGTCAACTCAAGTTAATTTCGGGGGCTGATAATAATAATAATGTTCGTATTTGTTGATCGTTTACTATGTGCAGAGCACTGTTCTAAGCGCTGGGGTAGATACAGGGTAATCAGGTTGTCCCACGTGAGGCTCACAATCTTGATCCCCATTTTACAGATGAGGGAACTGAGGCACAGAGAAGTGAAGTGACTTGCCCACAGTCACACAGCTGCCAAGTGGCAGAGCCAGGATTCATGTGGATTAACCAGAGTCTATGTTTCCAATATTAATGGAATTCATTAAATGTCTTATGCTTAATGTCAAACAGAGGTAGATTCAGTTCAATCAGACCAGAGACAGTCCCCCAAAGGGCACATAAACCAAGGGGAAGAAAGAAAAGATATTTCATCTCCATTTCTACAGAGGAGGAAACTGCATAGTTGTTATTTGCCCAAGGTAACGTAGAGGGGAAGTGGTGGAACTTGGATTAGAACCCAAATCTTCTGTCTCACAATCCTGGGCTCTAGGCCTTGCTGTTCCCTTTCCCATCTCTTTGCCTCTCTACTTCATGGTCATTTTATTGCTCACCAGTTACTCCAGGGGTCTAGGGAAGCAAATGCAGGTTTATTCCCCTTTTTCACAGCTCTTCTGTCAAAGTTGATAGAGAAAGAAAATGAAACTATTGGAAAGAGATATCTGGGGTATTAGTCACACACAATCATAGTCAAGCTTTTTTACTGGAATTAGATTTAGTAATGCTATCCCTGTAATTATAATTATTTGCAATTCGTTCAGGGCTATCAAAGGCACTCTGACACTAGAGAATTTCCAAACAAACTTGGCCTTTTGGGACTGACAAAATAAACTGGGCAGGCACAAGAGATGCTAATATGGAGAAAGGTAGAAAGGCCAATGGAAAGCATTGACATGGGATAGAAGTGCAGAACTGTAGAAGTTCTGCATGAATCACAAGGTGCCACGCCTCCATCTTTGTCCACAGCTTTGGTAAGCATCGGTTGGGAAGTGGGAGAGGGAAAGGAGAAGGCGCCAATAGAGAACTCTTAGCAGACATCACCTAAAATTAGCCCTGTGCTTCCTCCAAGCCCTGAAACCAGAAATGTAGCTCTTTTACAACTGGACCAACATGGCACGTCACTCAAGTTATCATCCAATCAATTATTCAAATTATTCAAATTCAATTATTCAAAGGACCGTAAATTGATCACAATTTATGACAGGTCTATTTTATTAAAGTTTTCCACTGCCCCCCACCCCCAGTGTCCGCAACTGTGGCATCATCTGGTAGGCCAAACCCTGACGCAGCCAGGACACTGCCCTTATATCTATTACAAGATCAGATCATGAACGGTGAAGTTCTGGAAAGTAGTCACCTATCAACCGAAACTACGCTCTGCTTAACACCGCTCCCTGGATGAGACGTGTGAGGTGAAGGAGTGATAGCAGGGTACCCAAACAGCTGTGATATGGAATGCTGAGTCAGTCGATCAATCAGTGATATTTATTAAGCAATTACTGGATACAGAGCACTGTACTAAGCGCTTGGGAGAGTACTATACAACAGAGTTGGTAGACACCTTACCTGCCCATATCGAGCAGTCTAGAGGGGACTGTAAGGTCTTGCTTTCAGTTTCCCAGTTTCAACCCTTCATTTAGCACCTCTTTGGATCTCCTCCTGTTGCTCAGTCTCTTCACATCCCATCTGTCTGTCAAGTCTGACAAGACTTGAGAGTTTCCAGGTGGAGCTTAAGGGACAAAGAAGGGTGGTTTTCTGACCTATTAGCTCTTAGAAGCCTGTCTTCTTCCACTCCTCATGTATTTAAAGTTGATATCTCCGACACACTCTCATTTCGGGGAAGTTGAAATGATTCACAATAATTTATTAGAAGAAATGGATCTTGAGCCATGAGGAGAGTTCATCAGCTGGCCGTTGGAAGGTATTTAAAGGGATCTGATACTCATCCAAGCCCCACAGCACTCATGTAAATATCTTTATACTCTATTTTTCCCTTATCTGTAATTTATTTTAAAGTCTGGCTTCTACTGTAGATTGTAAACTCCTTGTGGACAGGAATCATGTCTACCACCTCTATTGTATGGTCCTTTCCTATGCACTGCACATAGTAAGCACTAAATAAATTCCATTCATGTGTTCTGGCAGGGAAGAGAGCTTGGAAGCTGAATTAGATGGGCAGAGAAACCAGTAGCACGAAAAGGTAATAATGATAATAATTATGATATTTCTTAAGTGCTTATTAGGTGCCAAGCACTGAACATTCCAAGCGCTTAGTACAGTGTTCTGCACATAGTAAGCACTCAATAAGTACTATTGAATGAATACACAGCTCTGGGGCAGACACAAAATAATCAGGTCCCACATGGGGCTGACAGTGTCAGTAGGAGGGAGAAAAATTATTGACTCTTCATTTTGAAAATAAAAGGACTGAGGCACAGAGAAGTTAAGTGACTTGCCGTAGGTCACACAGCAGGCAAATGGCATAGCTGGGATTAGAAAACAGGTCCTCTGATTCCCAGGTCCATCCTCTTTCCACTAGACCTGGCTGCTTCCATCCTAAAGAGGAGCGAGGAAGAATGCTTATGTGAAAAAAGGGAGCTTAGATCTCTAAATCACTTAGTACAGGGCTTAGCACTTAAGGATAGCCTAACAGCACTTATGTACATATCTTTAATATATTTATATTAATGTCTGTCCCCCCCCCCCGGCCTGTACACTCATTGTGGGCAGGGAATGTGTCTGTTCATTGTTATACTGTACTCTCCCAAGCGCTTAGTATAGTGCTCTGCACACAGTAAGTGCTCAATAAATATGTTTGAATGAACAAATGAAATATCCTCCAGAAATGCTATTGATTTGTGAGAGAGGTAGGGATGGGGAGGGCTCTCCCCTAAAAGACTGAAAAATTAAATATTTAGGATCCTTGAGAGTCAGCGAAGGAATTTGAAAGGCTGTTTTGGTCATAGCAGTAGTTTCACCTTGGCGTTTCATTCAGTTGTATTTATTGAGCACTTACTGTGTGCAGAGCACTGTACTAAGTGCTAAGTTAGCACCGACTGTAACGACAAGTTGGGTGAGTTGCGGGAAGTAGTCAGGCCCAGGAGGTGAAACCCCATCCATGGCATTAAACACTTTGACATTTCCGTCCCTCTGGGTGGACTTTATTTTGGTCTCCGGACAGTAAGTGTGAAGAGCAACTCATTTTTGTGTAGACTCTCTAAGATGACTGATTCACCAGGTGAAACAGTACTGCATCGGTGGAGACTTGTAGTCTGGAGGAAATAAAACAGGCAGGGAGTCACGGGACTCAGATTCATAAGACTGCCACTGAGAGAATGACTTCAGGCAAATCACTCAGTTGCTCTGTGCCCCACTTTTCTCACTCCTCCATCAAGCAGGGGTGTTTTTAAAACGAATGTAATAACACATGGAAGAAAGCCACTTTGTTATCACCGTTACCTTTGCAAACTTCTTTCCAAGCTTATTTTTGCAAGAGGTTCAATTACCTCCAGGTCATTATTAATGTTCATACTAACAATAACACCATTATCATGGCTATTAGATCTTGAGACACAGAGGGCTCTTGGCACTGGTCCCCGAAAAAATTGCAAATGAGATGGATAAGCAGTGATGACACTGAAAATAATAAAATAAAATAGAAAGCACTCTCTGCCTGAGGTGGTAGTGCCCTAGTGTCCTAGATTTAACACAAGGTCGTGCCATAAATCCTGGGGTTGTAGCCAGTGAAATTTTCAGCAACTGTGCATGATCTGGAAAATATCCAAGTTCATAAGCGATCTTGCACTTTTATTCATCCGTGGACTGCTATAAAATGGACTATGGCTCTCCAGCAATTTGCAGATGGAGCATAAAGTCTTGCTGGAGATTAGATGCTTCATCCTTCATATTCAAAGAGCTGAAAAAACACTCACTGGCTCATTATCCAGGCCTATAGAGGTGGCTGTGTACATTAAATTTTGTATTATTTAACTATTAATTACTTGTGAAATAATTAAAGTATTTGTTAAGCGCTTACTATGGGCCAAGCGCTGTTCTAAGCGCTAGATAGAAACCAGAAGATCACGTTGGACACAGTCCGTGTCCCACATGGGGCTCACAGTCTTAATCCCCATTTTATAAAATGAAGTAACAGAGGCCCAGAGAAGTTCAGCAACAATGTCTGTCTCCCTCTCTAGACTGTAAATTCATTGTGGGCAGGGAACATGTCTGGCAACTCTTTGGCACTGTACTCTCCCAGACTCTGCACAGAGCACATTGATAATAATATGAAATTAATATGATGATAATATAAGATTACCTGAGAAGCAACACACCTAGTGGATAGAGCACAGACCTGGGAATCAGAAGGATCTGGGTTCTAATCCCAGCTCCTCCACTTGTGTTGTTGTGTGGCTTTGGGCAAGTCAATTAACTTCTCCGTGACTCAGTTATCTCATTTGTAAAAAAGGGATTGAGACTGTAAGCCCCATGTGAGCCATGGATTGTGTCCAACCTGATTAGGTAGATTTAAGCTTAGAACAGTGCCTGGCACATAGTAAGCGCTTAACAAAGTCCATTAGTATTATTACTATCAGTTTCCTCCATACTGTGTTCAGGGAGGACACCTCTTCATCTATGAATTGGGGTAGTTTTCCAGGCTTTGTACACTGAAGAGGCTCCTCCGAATTGTTATTTAGCGTCTACTAAATGTAGTGCACTGTACTGAGCACCTGGGACATGCAACAGCATTACAGGACAAGTTCTCTGCCTACAAGGAGCTTACACTCTAATGAGGAGACTGATGTAGAGAAGCAACCTGGCTTAGTGGAAAGAGCACGGGCTTGGGAGTCAGAGGTCGTGGGTTCTAATCTCGACTCTGCCACTTATCAGCTGTGTGACTTTGGGCAAGTCACTTAACTTCTCTGTGCTTCAGTGGCATTATTTGTAAAATGGTCATTAAGACTGTGAGCCCCACGTGGGACAACCTGCTTACCTTGTATCTACCCCCACGCTTAGAATGGTGCTTGGCATATAGTAAGGACTTAACAAATACCGTCAATACTATTTTATTAGGTTATGAAATAGTGACTATGGACATGTAGATATGTGAGGGTCAACGTAAAAAATAGATAAATACCTATGTGCAAAAGGCAGCTGAAAAATTGATAGAGAATTGGGTACTGATAATTTGTGGGGGGGGAGGCTTGTTGGAGAAAGTACTAATTTGTATCTATCCTAGTGCTTAGAATGGTGCTTGGCACAGAGTATGGGCTTAATCAGTGTAATAATAATTGTAGGATTTGTTAAGCGCTTACTATGTATCAAGTACTGTACTAAGTGCTAAGAGAGGTAGAAGATGCTTGGGTTGGACCCAGTCCCTGACCCCCTTGGGGCTCACAGTCTTAATCCCCATTTTACAGATGAGGTAATT
Organism: Ornithorhynchus anatinus; assembly: GCF_004115215.2. Taxonomy (NCBI): domain Eukaryota; kingdom Metazoa; phylum Chordata; class Mammalia; order Monotremata; family Ornithorhynchidae; genus Ornithorhynchus; species Ornithorhynchus anatinus. The sequence goes on from NC_041745.1 coordinate 24,553,795, forward strand.
GAGGTCCAGAGAAGTAAAGTGACTTGCCCAAGATCACACAACAGGCAAGTGGTGGAACAGGGATTAGAACCAGGTCTTTCTGATTCCTAGGCCTATGCTCTTTCCACTAGACCACACTGCTTCTCTTAATAATAATAATAATAATAATAAGTATGATTTTAGGGGGGGTCTGAAGGTGGGGAGGTCCGGAAGTCTAGTGACAATCCAGGAGAAGGACAAGGCTAAAAATGGGTGGGGAACAATTAGTAGGTTGGGCTTGGGAGGAGCAAAGAGTGTGCGTGAAGGAGTCAGGCCTTGAAGTGTGGAGAAATAAGGTGGGGAGAGATGGTGAGAAGTGGTGGTGGAGAGACTTAAAGCCCAAACTTTGCTCGATGAGGAGGGAAATGGGCAGCCGATAGAATGTTTTCAGGAGAGATGATGTAAGCTAAACCACATTCCAAAAAGATGATCTGGGCATGAGCAGTTGGACCAGAGAGGAGACCGAAACAGTAGTCTAATCTTCATATTACCAGGGCGTAAAGGCGGAGAGGGAAGGATGGATCCACAAATTGTTTTAGAAGAAAAATCAGCTGGTTGTAACAGTAGATCGGAAGTGAGAGGAGAATGACAGTGAAGAGTCAGGGGCCGGTAACAAGGTCGTAGGTTTCTGTCACAAAGCTGTTCTTGGTACTGTCAGTTAGTAATAATAATAGTGATAGTAATTATTGTTATAATATTTGGGGTATTTGTTTAATGTTTACTATGTGCCAGGGACTGTACTAAGCCCTGGAGTAGACATAAGGTAATCGGTTTGGACACAGTCTCACATGGGCCTCACAATCTTCATCCTCATTTTACAGATGAGGTAACTGACGGACAAAGAAGTGAAATGACTTGCCCAAGGTCATCCAGCGGAGAAACGATGGAGCTGGGATTAGAACCCATGTCCTTTTGATGCCCAGGTTCTTTCAACTAGACCCCACTGTTTCTTATTTGTCAGGAGGAATCTTAATAATAAACTGGGATGTTTTTTAAACACAAACTATGTGCTAAGCACTATACTAGGGTCAGATAATACAAGATAATGTAAAATAATCAATGTAGATGCAATCCCTGTCTCAAATGGGACTCACAGCCTAAGGTTGAGGGAGAACAGGTATTTAATCCCAATTTTACAGATGAGGAAACCGAGTCACAGAGAAGATAAGTAACTTGACCAAGGTCACATAGAAGACAAGTACAAGTCGGGATTAGAATCCAGGTCCCCTGACTCTCAGGCCCATGCTATTTCCACTGAGGAAGTTTTTTTTGGTTGTTTTTTTTTGGTCCCATACTATAAGTGAGTAATTCTATGACTAAAGGGAGGCTTTAGGAGGGAAGATGAAAGGATCAGTTTTGAACAAGTTGAGTAGGGTGGGCCATCCAAGTAGAGATGTCCTGGAGGCAAGTGGAGATGTGGGATTGGTTAGCATGGGAGAGGTCAAAGCTAGATAGATCTGTGAGTCATCGGCAAAGAGATAGTGGCTGAATCCATGTGAGTGGGTGAGTTTCCCAAGAGAATGAGCGTTGAGGGAGAAGAGTAAAGGGACCCAACACAGAGCGTTGTGGAGTACCCATGGTTGGAGGATAAGCGGTGGAAGAGGAGTTTCAGAAGACTCAGAGAGACGGGGGAAAACCAGAAGAGTATTGAGCCCCAAAACCAAGATCAGATATTGTTATTTGAGATAATAGGCTCAGAACCAGCCAGTATTTGCAGCACTGCCTTGCATTCCTGCCCTTCTCAGTACCTTTGCTCTAAGAGAACCTCTGCACACAGTAGGTGCTCAATAAATTCAATTAATTATTGATTAATTGAGTGAAGAACTAGCCCCTCACTGATTGCCACACTCCCAAGCGGGACTGCAGGCTGCCTAGTTGAAGTTGGGTGTTTGTGTGTCCTTAAATGTTAAAGCAGCAGCCTGCAGTCCTGAGTGGAAGGGACATGGACGACCTGGGAGTCAACAAAGAACCTGGTTTATAAACCCAGCTCTGTCACCTATCTATCAACCGTGGACAAGTCGATTGACTTCTCTGCCCTCAGTTTTCTCCTCTGTAAAATGGGGATTAAGACGGTGACCTCTAAAAGGGATTCAACAGCTGTTCTCCCTCTCACCTAGACTGTGAGCCCCATGTGAGATTGGGGCTTTGTCTGACCTGCTTATCTTGTATCTACCTCAGTGCTTAGTACAATGTTTGGAGCAAAGTAAGCCCTTGGTGAATTTTATCGTTATCATTATTATTGCATGATGACTTTATCTGGGGAAGTAACTCCTCTTTCCCCATTATGGGATGCAGCATGGACTAGTAGGTAGAACATGGGTCTTGAAGTCGGAAGGACCTGGGTTCATTCATTCAGTCATATTCACTGAGTGCTAACTGTGGCGGAGCAGTGTACTAAGCGCTTGGGAGAGTACAATATAAAAATAAACCTTCCCCCCCGCCCCGCAGTGAGCTTACAGTCCAGAGCCGAGGGAGACAGACATTAATATAAATAAATACATTACAGATATGGACTTAAGTGCTGTAAGGTCGGGATGGGGGGGATGACCAAAGGGAGCAAGTCAGGGTGATGCAGAAGGGAGTGGGAGAAGAGGAAAGGGGGGCTTAGTTAGGGAAGGCCTCTTGGAGGAGATGGGCCTTCAATAAGGCTTTGAAAGTGGGGAGAGTAATTTTCTGTCAGATCTGAGGAGGGAGGGCATACCAGGCCAGAGGCAGGATGTGGGGTAGGAGTCAGCGGCGAGGTAGATGAGATTGAGGCACAGTGAGAAGATTTATTCAATTGTATAAAGTGAGCGCTTACTGTGTGCAAAGCACTGTACTAAGTGCTTGGAAGAGTACAATATAGCAACAGACACATTCCTGCTCACAGTCTAGAGGTTAGCATTAGAGGTGCAAAGTGTGCGGGCTGGGTTGTAGTAGGAGAGTAGCGAGGTGAGGTAGGAGGGGGCAAGGTGATGGACTGCTTTATAGTCAATGGTGAGGAGTTTTTGTTTGATGCAGAGGTGGATGGGAACTACTGGGGTTTCTTGAGGAGTGGGGAAACATGTCTGAACATTTCTGTTGAAAAATAATCCGGGCAGCAGAGTGAATTATGTACTGAGAGGGGAGAGACAGGAGGCTGGGTGGTCTGTCAGAAGGCTGATGCAGTAACCCGGGTAGGTGAGGATAAGTGATTGTATTAACGTGGTAACAGTTTGAAGGGAGAGGACAGGGCAGATTTTAACATTGTTGTGAAGGTGGAACCTATAGGAATCAGTGATGGATTGAACATGTGGGTTGAATGAGAGAGAAGTCCAGAATAACGCCAGGTTTACAGACTTGTGAGACAGGAAGGATGGCGGTGCCATCTGCAGCGATAGGAAAGTTAAGGGGAGAACATGGTTTAGGAGGGAAGACGCAAAGTTCTGTTTTGGACATGTTAAGTTTGAGGTGACGGGAGGATATCCAAATAAAGATGTCTTGAAGGCTGGAGGAAATGCGAGACTGCAGAGAGGAAGAGAGATCAGGGCTGGAGGTGTAGATTTGGGTGTCATCCACAGAGAGGTGGTTGTTGAAGCCATGGGAGTGAATGAGTTCTCCGAGGGAGTGGGTGTAGATGGAGAATAGAAGGGGATCCAGGACTGAATGTTGAATGACACCCACAATTAGGGGGGTAGGAGGCAGAGGAGGAGTCCACAGAGGAGACTGAGAAGGAACAGGCAGAGAGACAAGGGGAGAACCAGGACAGGACAATGTTAGTCAAACCAAGGTTGAATAACGTTTCCGGGAGAAGGGGGTGGTTGACAGTGTCGAAGGCAGCTGAGAGGTTGAGGAGGATTAGGATGGAGAATTTGGCGAGAAGGAGATCATTGGTGACTTTTGAGACAGCAGTTCCCCGGCGGAGTGAAGAAGAAGATAGCCAGACTGGAGGGGGTCAAGGAGAGACTTGGAGAAGAGGAATTTGAGGCAGCAGGTGTAAACCACTCACTCAAGGAGTTTGGAGAGGAATGGAAGGAGGGAGATGGGGCAAAAACTAGTTCCAATCCCAGCTCCACCACTTATCTGCTGTGCGCCTCAGTTTCCTCAGCTGTAAAAGGGGGTTGAAGACTGTGAGCCCCATATGGGACATGGACTGTGTCCAACCTGATTTAGTTTGTATCTACCCTAGTTTTAGGCGCAGTGTCTGGCACATAGGAAGTGCTTAATAAATGTAATAATAATTCTCTCTTCCTTCCCCCAATTTTCGATATGGTAGTGCCTGTCGATAGCTTATCCAATCTTTGGAAAAGTGGGTGGGGTGCATAGTGGAAAGAGGTTTAGGTAAATACCAGACTTTTACTTAAATCCAATCTTAAAACTAGAAGGACAAGACTCAATAACTGTTGCAACTCTCAGGAATGGAAGGAAGAGAAAAGCAGTGTGGGCTAGAGGAAAGATCATGGGTCTGGGAGCCAGTCTTGTCTACTTTCTGAACTTAGCAAGTCACTTAATTTCTCTGCGTCCTAATTACCTCATCAGCAAAATGAGGATTAAAACTGTTAGCTCCACATGGGACATGGATTGTGACCAACCTCATTAGCTTGTATCTATCCCAGTGATTTGCACATAGTAGTGCTTAACAAGTGCCATTTAAAAAAAACTGGGTTTTACCAAAGAATTCATAACTTCAGGATCGTGGCTCAGTGGAAAGAGCCCGGGCTTGGGAGTCAGAGGTCATGGGTTCGAATCCCGGCTCTGCCACTTGTCAGCTATGTGACTGTGGGCAGTCACTTCTCTGTGCCTCAGTTACCCCATCTGTAAAATGGGCATGAAGATTGTGAGCCTCACATGGGACAACCTGATTACCCTGTATCTACCCCAGCACTTGGAACAGTGCTCTGCAAGTAATAAGCGCTTAACAAATACCAACATTATTATAAAGGACTTTAGCTCATCAAACAACCAAACAATGATATTTACTGAAGGTCTACTCTGTGCATAACTCCATATTAAGCACTTGGGAAAGTCCAGTAGGGTTAATAGACATGATTCCTATCCTCATGTCTTCATGACTACAGCACAGTAAGAATTAAGTTCCCCCGAAAGCAGACTCAAGAAAGCTAAAGGTAATCATGAGCAATCAAAGGACACAGATTCTTTACCTTGGTAGCTTTTTTGTGGATTCTCTCAGGGGGGTTTGTGAAGTGACATTCAAACTTCGTTCAAGACAATCTATTGGGAAGGGAATATTATCATTACTATTGTTTTTATTACTATGGTATTTGTTCAGCTCTTACTATGTGCTAAGCACTGTTCTAAACCCTGGGGTAGATGCAAGGTAATCAGACTGGACACAGTCCCTGTCCCACATGAAGCTCACAGTCTTAATCCCTATTTTACAGATGAGATAACTGAGGTACCGAGAAGTTAAGTGACTTGCCTGATGTCACGCAGCAGATATGTGCTAGACCCGTGTTTAGAACACATGTCCTCTGACCCCCAGGCCCGAGCTCTATCCACTAAGCCATACTGCTTCTTAGTGGATGAGGTTTGACATTGATTTGAGTGTCTTACAGGGTGTTATAAGTGAGCCCTAGCCATCCTCTGCTGAAAAAGAAATCGCTTGAGGGAGAAGTCATTATAAGGGATCACTCAAGGTTCTGAGTTTGAAAACCACTTGCACAGGGAATTGAAGAGGTAGAGAGGACAATTAGGAAGCATAGCTTCATGTGCACCAACGTCAGTTCAGAGGGTATGAAGATCTACAGGGGGAAATATGCTGGAACCAACCTAAGGCAGTTCCTAAAACTAGGGAGGAGGAAGAGATGAGGTGGTTTGAAATTGTGACTGGAAAACTTTTTAAAATGTGGCAAAACTGGCTTACGTCTGTCCTCTGTTGAATTTTTTTTCCAAGAAAATGTTTAAATGAGAAAATGTTTAGATGAAAAAATCCTGACCAAAGAGCAATAAAGTACTTTCTCTGTGTACTAAATAGTTCCCTGCTTTCCTTTTGGATTTTCTTCCCTGTTTTTCTTCCCCAGTCCATGAGCAAATGATGAAAGAGGTTTTCATTTTTATTGTCTCTGGAAAAATGAAAACCGGAATACTCAAGCCACAGGCCTGAGTTTTTATTATTGCTGTTATCAATAACAATAATATGGAAAAATACAGAACCTAACAATGTTAACAGTGCACTATGTGGCCCAAGTCCTGCTAAAATGCCATACCCGAACAAATGTTAAAAGAAAACTAGGAATAAATCAGTGGCGGAAAAATTAAGCACAAAAATGATTACTGTCTGAATCAATACTAATAGGGTGAAATCATTGTCAGAATAAATAAATGAGGGTCATCTAATGCATTTAGATGATTGGTAAAGCACATGTGGAAATAACTCGTGTAATGTTGTCTATAAAATGTAACTAAAATGGACTTGATCATAAGAAGCAAATGCATTTCCAAAGGGTGGAAGTGTCTGTTGAAGGGCTTGCTGGGACCCATTCAAACACTAGGTTTATTTAGAACCTTTGCCAAAATCTAGAGGGTAAAAATGATTTTCAGTGAACTCTCTAATTTTATCCAGAGACAGACTGCATAGGTTTTATTATACTTGGAAGCTGTATGAACTCATTCAGGTCATTAGAGATTATTTGATAGTTTAGGCTGTAACTACATTTGGTATTAGATTATTGTATTACACTGATGATCTGAAAGAGTTGATCGTAGAAGCATTGGACTGGAAGGAACTTCCAGAAGTTAGATAGTCCCGCCTTCTGCCCTTTGTCTGCCAAGATGCTCAACTTCCATGTTTAGCTGGGAAACTCTGGTTCACACAGGTTAGTCTGCATTCATAACATGAATAATATTTTAAGTGTGTCTCTACCTTTTAATGAACTTTTATCCTATTTCTTCTTCCCCACTTCTCAAAAAATAGAAAGGAAAGAATTGACTCACTCACCCCTCTCCCTCCCACCTGAATTTGCCAATCTCCTACACACTGCACTCTTCTAATGCCAACCTACTCTCTGTACCTCTATTTCAACTATTCCACCACCAACCACTTCTGCATATTCTCTCTGGGTCTGTAACTCCCTGCCCCTTCATATGAAACAATCTTTCACTCTCCTGATCTTCAAAACCCTTCTAAAAATCACATCTCCAAGAAACCTTAATTGACTAAAAGTCTTTAATTTCCTTTATTCACCCTCTCCTCTGCATCGGCTAGGTACTTGGCTGTGTAAGCCCTAAGCACTTTGATACTCTCCACAGCACTTAGGTAAATAAGTATGTAAAGTATGTAATTTACGTATAAATCTAGCACTCAGTAGAGTGCTCTTCACACAGTAAGCACTCATTAAATACAACTGAATGAGTAAATATACTTATGTTCTACTACTTCCCCTAGCCTCAATTTATTTAATGTTTAAACTGTAAACTTCCAGTGCGCAAGGAACGTGTCTACCAACTCTTTTGTTTTATACTTTCCCAAGTGCTTAGTACAGAGCTCTGCCCACAGTAATATTCAATAAATATGATTGATTGAAAGAACACCCAAACAGGCACACTACAGTTTGCTTTTGCCTCAATCAGCCTCTGAGCTTGATGGAATTAAGATGATCTCTCTATTCCGGTGGCCTTCTCCCATAATCAGCCAATTGATAATGGTATTTATTGAGTGCTTACTATGTGTAGAGCACATACTAAGTGCTTGGGAGAGTACAGAATGGCCTGGGAGTCAGAAAGACGTGGGTTCTAATGCTGGCTCCACCACTCCCCTGCTGTGTGACCTTGGGCAAGTCATTTAACTTCTCCGGGCCTCAGTTCCCCCATCTGCAAACTGGGGATTAAAGTTGTGAGCTCCATGTGGGATAGGGATGATGTCCAACCCAACTTGCTTTTATTCACCTTAGTGCTGGCACATAGGAAGTGCTTAAGTACTGTAATTATTATCACTATTATTACAATACAACAGAATGAGCGGACGTGATCCCTGCCCATGATCATCTTACATAACAACAATAACAATAATAATAATAGTACAAGGCCGATGTTGCCGATTTGTACGTTCCAAGCGCTTAGTACAGTGCTCTGCACATAGTAAGCCTTCAGTAAATACTATTGAATGAATGAATAAGTGCTTACTATATGCCAGGCACCGTTTTAGGGGCTGGGGTCTCTACAAGCAAATTGAGCTGGACACAGTCCTTGTTCCATGTGGGGCTCACAGTCTCAATCCCCATTTTTTACGGATGAGATAACTGAAGCCCAGGGAAGTGACCTGCCCAAGGACTCAAAGCAGATAAGTGGAGGAGGCAGATTAGAGTCCATGATAACTGCTCAGCAAATTCTACAGATTGAACTGAGATGGGCTAATGAGCTCTGAGGGCTAGGCGTCTCCTCCTTCCAACTCCAACTGGTCTTTGCAACGGGTCAGTCTGGGCATCCCCCAAACCTGCTCTGGACCAGACTTGGTTTGGGCCCCAATTCCCAATCATTCTCCCTCCCCTAATTATTCATGGGGTGCAGAATGACACCTGGAGTCTGCTCATGTATGGTGTATTTGTATTTGTGTGGGAATCCCATCCCAGCAGCCTTCAGAAGGGTCAAAAACCCAGCTCGGTACTTATATCACAGCATTTATGAGAATTCTGACCTGGACTCCATACAGACCCTGAGGTGGGCTCAAACTCCGGCATCCAGGATTTAGCAAGAGAGTGTTAAGATAATCTGGCCCGTGTTCTGCTTAAGGAGACAGAGGGGTGGGGAGAGAGGAGTTCCTGATGACCCAAATGGTTGAAATAAAAGATCTGACCTTCAGATGTTCCACTGTCTCTTCTGATTTGGGGCAAATCACTTAACTTCTCTGTGCCTCACTTACCTCATCTGTACAGTGAGGATTAAGACTGTGAGCCCCATGTGGAAAAACCTGATAAGCTTGTATCTACCTCAGCACTTAAACAGTGCTGGGCACATAGTAAGTACTTTACAAATACTATCATCAACGTCATTATCATTAATCATTACTATCCAACCTCCCCCTGACTATTGTATCTGTCTCCTAACTGGCCTTCTAGCCTCCTGTCTCTCCCCACTATAGTCCATTCTTTACTCTGCCTCATGGATCATTTTACAACAAAAACACTCAGTCTACATCTCCCCATTCCTCAAGAACCTCCAATGGCTGTCCATCCACCTGCACATCCAACACAGAAACCCCTTTCAATCAGCCTTATAATACAAAATCACCTCACTTTACTTATCTCTTATCACTTTACTTATCCCAGTAGGCCACACACTCTACTCCTCTAGTGCTAGCTTACTGACTGTGCCCTGATCTCATTCATTCAATAGTATTTATTGAGCACTTACTATGTGCAGAGCACTGTACTAAGTGCTTGGAATGTACAATTCGGCAACAGATAGAGACAATCCCTGCCCATTGACGGGCTTGCAGTCTAATCGGGGGAGACAGACGGATAAAAACAAGACAACTTAATCACGATTAATAGAATCAAGGGGATGTACACCTCATTAACAAAATAAATAGGGTATTAAAAATATATACAAATGAGCACGGTGCTGAGGCGAGGGGAAGGGAGAGGGGAAGGAGCAGAGGGAAACGGGGGAAAGGAGGCTTAGCTGAGGGGAGGTGAAGGGGGAGCAGAGAGGGAGCAGAGGCAAAAGGGGAAGCTCAGTCTGGGAAGGCCTCTTGGAGGAGGTGAGCTCTCAGTAGGGCTTTGAAGAGGAGAAGAGAGATCTATCTTGCCACCAAACCCTTTTCCCCATCTTCCCCATAATCTGAAACTTCCTTCCCCTCCATTTATACCAGACTGTCGCTTTCTCCATCTTCAAAGCATTATTAAGATCCCATCTCCTCCAAGAGACTTTCCCTGATTAAGCCCTTGTTTCTCTGACTCACTATGAACTTGGATTTGTGACCTTTGAGCAGTTGGCATTCTCCCCACTCCTAACCCTACAGCATTTATGCACATATCTTTAAATTATGTATTTTAAATTACTTATTTGTATTAGTGTCTATCTCCCCTTGTAGACTGTCAGCACATTATGGGCAGGGGATGGGTGTGCTGATTCTGTTACATTGTATTCTCCCAAGCACTTAGTACAGTACTCTGCATATAATATATATTCAATGAATACCATTGATCGGCTGACGGATTGGCCAGACATGGGCAGAAGAGGATAGACTATTTTGCTTTTGTAGTCATATAGTTGGAGAAATCAGAAAAGCATTGGTTTCAGCCTTAATCATTTTTTATTTTAAATATTTTTATTTTGGTATGCCATTTCCCTTTAATTTGGACTTACCAGTATCTTTTGTAATGTACATCTTTTGTCTATTTTAATTTGCTTTGTGGAAAATCGTTTGGCATTTGTCATAAGGATTCCTCAATGTTTATTTTTTGGATTGGCCAGGTTATGATAAAAAGAAAAATTATAGCTGTTGCTGTTTTTGTTAAGCACTTATTATGTGCCAAGCACCGAAATAGATGTAAGATAAGTAAAAAAGATGCAGTCCTTGTACTAGAAGGGGCTCACAGTTAAAGAGGAGAACAGACATTTAATTCTCATTTTACAGATTAGAAAACTGAGGCACTGAGAAGACTTGTCCAAGGCCACATGGCAGGAAAATGGCAGATCAGAGGTTAGAAGCCAGGCCCAGGTTCTCTGATTCCCAGATATGTGCCTTTTTTACTGTGTGTATGTGTATGTGTGCATGTCTTACTCTCTTAATAATAAGACTGGGGAATTTTCTCAGTGATGAAGTTTTTAAATTTTTATATTTTCTGAACAGATTTTTGTGGTTGTTTTTAGTTGCTCCCCTTTAATTATGAATCATTTCTTCCTGGGAAATATGTGTGCGCATGTGTGCGTTTCCATGTTTTTCCGGAGTTTTTGCTCAGCGTGAGGAAAGAGGGCAGAGAACAGACGCCTCATTTCATGCTCCTAGAAGGAGCAGGCCAAGGGAGCATTCTTCAATTCCAACACGTCCCCTGAGACAGGCAGCCTTTTCTGGTGGACAAGATAAGGCAACAGTGAGGGTCTAGCTAAGGATGACATGAAAAAGAGGGTAGATTGCTGATCCCAAATGACTTCGGGGGGATCTTGAGAAAAATGCCAAACAACATTCCTCTAAACCACGCTCCCCCAAGGGGACCACTGTCTCTCTATCTGCAATAGTCTATTTGTTCAATGCCGAAAATGTTCGGCCTTTTATTCTTCATTCTGTTGTCCCCTGGTTCTAGAGAACTACGGCTCACAAGAGTTCTATCCCCGGTTTGACTGCCATTCCAAACAATGGAAAGAGAAGATTCCAGTGGAGGCAGAACTTCTTCTTGTTCACATGTGGGGAAAAAAAAGAGGACATGGGGACAAAATCCCTTAAAAGCGGACATCCTCCCTTTTTTTAGTGGTATTTGTTAATTGCTTACTCTGTGTCAAGCACTGTGATGGCACTGGGGTAGAAAGAAGATAATCACATTGGACACAGTCCCTGTCCCACCTGAGGCTCGCTGTCTTACTCCCCATTTTACAAATGTGATAGCTGAGGCAGAGAGAGAAGTTGAGTGACTTGCCCAAGGTCACGCAGCACAAGTGCCAGAGATAGGATTAGAACCCACATCCTCTGACTCCCAGGCCCATGATCTTTCCACTTGGCCACAGTGTTCTTTTTTTTGTTATAAAGGTGCTTTCCCCATTCCCCACTCTCCCCACTACTGCTTATTTTTGCTTTTGCAATGAAGACCCTTATAATAATAATAATAATAATAATAATAATAATAATGGTATTTGTTAAGCACTTTGTTCCAGGCACTGTACTAAGCACTGGGGTGGTTTCAAGCAAATAGGGTTGGCCACAGTCCCTGTCCCTTGTGGGGCTCACAATAGCCGTCCTCATTTTACAGATGAGGTAACTGAGGCAGAGAGAAATGAAGTGACTTGCCCAAGGTCACACAGAAGCCAAATGGCAGAGTCAGGATTAGAATCCAGGCCCGTGCTCTATCCACTACACCATCCTACTTCTCATGGCACTGCTGGTACCATGCTGGCACTTGGGAAGCCAGGGTAACCAAACCTCAGTACTACTGGATTTTCTGCCCAGGTGAGATGGGGCTCGAGGGAGATTCTGAAGAGATGAGATAGTGGCATTGTGGAAATGGGTCAGTCCTGTCCCTCCACTCTCACTGTCCCTTCAACCTTTTTTCTGACCATCCTCTGACCAACCAGCCCACTCGGGTGACTTTAATGCTCCAATCCCACCGACTCCTGCTGTCATCCCACATGACCCCAAGTACATTCAGTTTCTAGGATCTTCTGAAAAAAATCATCCCAAATTCTTGCCCTGAAATACTGTCTCCGAAATTTACTTTGATATATATAAAAAAGAATACCCACAACAACAAAAACCCCTCTACATTTGATATTCAGCTGTCTGTCTGGCCTTCCTGTGGGTTAATTTAGAAATAGAAGTGGAAAAAAAACCCCTTTGCTCTTATTTAAATTTTTGGCAACTGCCATAGTCAGAAAAAAGAACAATTAATAGCATAAATGTTCCAGCTGCTATAAATAAACCAAATCCACATTTTAAAAGAATGCATACTCATCAATATAAATAACTGGATAAATAAAATTCAATTCTGACTCCCACATCAGCCCACTCACAGAGACCAGTAGGCCAAAGGAAACACTGATTTCTGGACAAAATGAATCCTCAAACTACACAAAAAGTGGGATTTTTCTCCTTGTGGTTACAAAGATGATGTCGTAGAATATGGGGGTAGGTAAGAAGCAGTGAGGCCTAATGGAAAAAGCACAAACCTGGGAGTCGGAAAGACCCGGCTCCACCACCAGTCTCTTATGTGACCTTGGGCAAGTCACTTCTTTCCTCTCTGCCTCAGTTACCTCATCTGTAAAATAGGGATGAAGACGGTGAATCCCATATGGAATATGGACTGTGTCAACCCTGATTAGCTTGTATCTACCCCAGGGTTTAGGACAGTGCCTGGCCCATAGTAAGAGCCTACTATAATATGGGGAGAGTACACTATAACAAACAGACACATTCCCTGCCCACAACGATCTTAAAGTCTAGAGGAAGTACAGTGAGAGGGTAGGTGGGTAGGGGAACTAGTCACTAGATTGTAAGCTCTCCGTGGGCAAGGGATATGTCTGTTTCCTGTTGTACTGTCCCAGGTGCTTAGTACAGTGCTCTGCACATAGTAAGCACTCAATAAATACAACTGAATGAATGATATTTTATACGCCCAACGATTTTTTCCACCCAGGACCAATTTATGGCCAAAATACCACAGCATAGTAGCGATATTATGCTGGACCAATCAGTCATTGGTATATATTGAGCATTTTGTGCAGACCACTCTACTAAGCACTTGGGACAGTACAACAGAGTTGGCAGGCACATTCCATGCCTACCACGAGCTTACAGTCTAGAAGGGGAGACATATTAAAATAAATTACAGAGAGGTACATAATTGCTAGCAGAAAGAGGGTTGGATGAATATCAAATATTAAAGGCTACAGATACCAAGTGCACTGGTGATGCAGAAGGGAGAGGGAGTAGGGGAGATGAGGGCTTAGACTGGGAAGGCCTCTTGGAGGAGTAGTGGTTTTAGGAAAACTTTAAAGGCTCAGAAACTGGTGGTCCGTTGCATATGACGAGGTGGGTGGGGGGAGTTTCAGGCCAAAGGGAAGAAATGGGTAAGGGGTGGAGGCCATAATGCCACAACCCAGAAGGTGGTTGCCTTAGTACATCCTGGGGCTTCACCACTCACTTGATCCATCTCTTTTCCCCTGTAGACTGTAAGCTGCTTGTGGGCAGGGATCTCGCTTACCAACTCTGTTATATTGTACTTTCCCCAGCATTTAGTAGTGTCATCTGCACACAGTGAGAACTCAATAAATACCACTAATTGATTATTTTTCGGGGCTCCGTTGGGCCTGTCTATCTTGTGGAACACCCTAGGAGTTATTCATTAGCCTGAATGCTTCAGTCATTCATTTGATTCATTCAATCGTATCTACTGAGCGCTTACTGTGTGCAGAGAACTGAACTAAGTGGTTGGGGAAGTACAATACAACAAAGAAAACCCTTCCCTTCCGTTAGCGTAGCCCCAAGTTGTGTTCCTCTATTTGCAGGCCTTATGCTGCCCCAGAACTGAGCTTTTCAATCAGTCGATCAATTCATCATATTTATTGAGTGCTCACTTTGCGCAGAGCACCATACTAAGCGCTTGGGAGAGTATGATATAACAGCATAATAGAGTAGGTAGACACATTCTTGCCCACAACGAGCTTACAGTCAATAGGCTCTTTTGCCTGGATTACCAGCTAATGGGTCACCTTCTGTATGGGGGACAGCTGACATCCACTAACATCAGCGGGAGCCCCGATCTACCCCACCTCCAGAGAGGGATGGTTCCAGACCCATATCAGCACAGGCAAGCAAGAATGAGAGGTGTCAGGGCAGGAAGATTCATTCATTCCATCACATTTGAATGTTTACTAAGCACTTGGGAGAGTACAACATAGATAGAAGACCTTTGGGCTATAGGTGGGATAATAATAATAATTATTGTATTCGTTAAGCGCTTACTGTGTGCCGAGCACTGTCTAAGCGTTGCGGCAAATACAAGGTAATCAGGTTATCGTACGGGGGGCTAACAGTCTTAATCCCCATTTTACAGATGAGGTAACTGAGGCACAGAGAAATTAGCCTGCCCAAGGTCACACAGCAGACAAGTGGAGGAGCTGGGATTAGAACCCATGACCTCTGACTCCCAAGCACGAGCTCTTTCCATGAAGCCACATTCCTTACCACCATGATGTTTAACAGGGCCTCTGGCATAGGTAAAGGGGGAATAGGATTTAGGAGTTCTGAGTAAAGGTCCAGTTGAGTTGTGCTTTGCTTACTAGAAGACAAAGTCAAGGAGTTGGGACCTGGGTGAATTGTTTCAAACTATCTATCATTTAACTATGCAGCAAGTGGGGTTTTCTATGTGGTTTAAGTCTGTATATTTTTATAATGCTGCGGTGCATAGTTCTTATTCTATTTCCCTGGTCGTCCTAGAAACAGGACAATATTATTCTGAGAGGTGGAGGGCACACACTGGCAAAAAGTTATATTTCCATCTGAGCATCACATGAGTGCAGAGTAAGCCTAGACTGTGGAAAATATTCCAGATTTTGCTGGTCACTAAAGCCCACACCTTTTACTCTAAAATGTCTCCAAACCATGGTGATTCCAAAAAGGATTTGGAATACTCTAACCCCCACCCCCACTCCACTCTGCATATGTCCAGCTCTAATCTTTAACAGAAGTGCTCAGGATCATATGATCAGCACCGAAAAGGATCAGCTCGGTAATTTACCTTTTTGTCATTCTATTCATTTTGAGCACAACACACCGAGTCCCAATCTGAGCCGAATGGGTTGTGTAAAATGTTGTCAGGCTGACTCCTGCAAACTCAGGTAATCATAAGACAAATCAAATGGAAACCCTGGACTGCATTGCCTTGAGGTCTATGAGTAGGTACTTTATCCAAGGCAGGAGGCAGAACTAAAAGAGTTAAGAATAGTGTCAACAGAATTCTTAGATCTGGAAACTTTCCCACCTTAGAAAAAGTTAGGTCTGTGCATGGCTTTAAACATTTATGGATAGGTACAAAGCAAAGGGACATTGAAAAAAAAAGATTCTAAAGCTGATTATTCAAAAGTCATGTTGAAGTGGATTAACTGTGGAGGAAATTTGATTTTCTTAATAAAAGCTGCCACAACCAAATATTCATCAGATGCTATTTTCGTAGGAAGGAAGCCAGGGAAATCATGCAAAAGGATTGGGATGAGCTTGGCTAGCTTGTGAAGAACATTTGGAGAGAAATGAGGCCTCCAGTGTCTCAGAAGACTCTTCTCTTGTTCCTACTCTTTCCTCGCACCTGCAAGACAGTGGTCTTGCTGGCCTGGACTCTTTGGATTAGTGGGAAGGGAAGTAAAGAGAAAATAAATAGGGATGCTTGAAAAGAGAGATGAGAAAGAAACCAAAGAGTGGGGGATGTTGGCAGGGTTTGGTTTGACTGTGCTAATATTCAGCCTTCCGCAAGAGGCAGAGATGATGTCAAAGGACTGAAGGAAAGTAGCAAACTTACTTGGGAACCATATATCCCGGCTCTGCCACTTGTCAGCTGTGTGACTGTGGGCAAGTCATTTAACTTACCTCTGCCTGTTACCTCATCTGTAAAACGGGGTTTAAGACTGTGAGCCTCATGTGGGACAACCTGATTACCCTGTGTCTACCCCAGCGCTTAGAACAGTGCTCTGCACATAGTAAGCGCTTAACAAATGCCATCATTATTATATTCCAGAAGGCCATAGCTTACATTCCCAAAATCATCCGGGAATAAGAGGGCCAATCAGCCTCGAGGGAATGGGGTGGGGAGGATAGAGGCCTTTAATTCAGAGGGTGGCTTTCCCTCTCTCTCCCTTTCTCTCCTTCTCTCTCCCTAACCCTGTCTTTCTCCCCATTCTTTTTTAATGGTACTTGTTAAGTGCTTACTATGTGCCAGACACTGTTCTAAGCACTGGAATAGATGCAAGGTAATCAGCTTGGACACAGTCCCATGTCCCACATGGGGCTCTCAGTCTCAATCCCCATTTTACAGATGAGGTAACTGAAGCACAGGGAGCTTAAGAGAATTGTCCAAGGTCCTACAGCAGACAAATGGTGGAGCTGGGATTAGAACCCAGATCCTTCTGACTCCTAGGCCTGTGCTCTCTCTACTAGGCCACGGTGCTTCTCCATTCGTCCCCCGCCTGCTCCCTCTCTCTGTCTGGCTGTGGAACTAAACTGGACCTATCTTGTCCACAAGACCCAGTCGTGTGCTACTTATGCTTACACACTTTTAAACCTTTGTTTATTCAAATAACTTTCTAAATCTATAAGAAAGTCAGTGCATTAATAGAAGCAGGCCTGCCTAGGGGTTTACTATATTTGGATCGGGTTTAGTTTCCCTCTCTTTCTCTTTATGTACATTAAATTAAATTTCTGTGTCTTCATTTTAAATATTTTGAAATATCTAGCATTTATCTCAGGCACCTCAGCCAGTAACCCTGACAGCTATCATTGTCAGTCAATCAAATTTATTGAACGCTTACTGTGTGCAAAGCACTATACTGGCTTGGGAGAGTACAGTGTAACAATATAGCAGACTTGTTCCCTGCCCACAGTGAGCTTGCAATCTAGAGGGGGAGACAGACATTTATATAAATAAACAAAATTAGAGATATGTATATATGTGCTGTGGGGCTGGGACGGGGGATGAATAAAGGGAACAAATCAGGGTGACGCAGAAAGGAGTGGGAGAATTGAATACCACATGACCACTCATGGGGCTCTTATAACGTTAATATATATTTTAATTCAATAGGGAGGTTCAAGAGGAACAGAGACATCAAGGACAAAATGGCCAGTCGATATAAGAGATAATTCTTTAGATAATTCTTCAGCTTTCACACACATAATGCGTGTATTCACAAGCTTGGTGTTTAGGTCACCTTTTTAGAAATAAATCCCATTAAAAGACTCATTGCAATATGGAAATCAGAGGGTTTAAACCCTATCACCGTGGATGGCACGACCATCCTTCCCGTCTCTCAGGCCCGCAACCTCGGTGTCATCTTTGACTCGGCTCTCTCGTTCACCCCACACATCCAATCCGTCACCAAAACCTGCCGGTCTCACCTTTATAATATTGCCAAGATCTGCTTCAGGCTCTCGTAATATCCCAGCTAGATTACTGTGTCAACCTTCTCTCTGATCTCCCTTCCTCCTCTCTCTCCCCGCTCCAGTCTATTCTTCATTCTACTGCCCGGCTCATCTTCCTGCAGAAACACTCTGGGCATGTCACTCCTCTTCTTAAAAACCTCCAGTGGTTGCCTATCGACCTCCGCACGAAACAAAAACTCCTCACTCTAGGCTTCAAGGCTCTCCATCACCTTGCCCCTTCCTTCCTCTCCTCCCTTCTCTCTTTCTACTGCCCACCATGCACGCTCCGCTCCTCTGCCGCCCACCTCCTCACCGTCCCCCGTTCTCGCCTATCCCGCCGTCGACCCCCGGGCCACGTCCTCCCGCGGTCCCGGAATGCCCTCCCTCCTCACCTCCGCCAAACTAATTCTCTTCCCCTCTTCAAAACCCTACTTAAAGCTCACCTCCTCCAAAAGGCCTTCCCAGACTGAACTCCCCTTTTCCCTCTGCTCCCTCTACCTCCCCTTCACCTCTCCACAGCTAAACCCTCTTCTCCCCCCTTTCCCTCTGCTCTTCCCCCTCTCCCATCCCATCCCCTCAGCACTGTTACTCGTCCGCTCAACTGTATATATCTTCACTACCCTATTTATTTTGTTAATGAGCTGTACATCACCCTGATTCTATTTATTTGCTATTGTTCTAATGAGATATTCTTCCCCATGATTCTATTTATTGCCATTGTTCTTATCTGTCCGTCTCCCCCGATTAGACCGTAAGCCCGTCAAAGGGCAGGGACTGTCTCTATCTGTTGCCGATTTGTACATTCCAAATGCTTAGTACAGTGCTCTGCATATTGTAAGCGCTCAATAAATACTATTGAATGAATGAATGAATATTCTGAATGCAATTTACTAAGCATATTAATAACAATAATTGTAATATTTGTTAAGTGCTTACTATGTGCCAGACATTCTTCTCAGCACTGGGGCAGATACAAGTTAATCAGGCTGGACACAGTTCATGTCCCATATGGTTTTCACAGTCTTAATCCCCATTTTACAGATGATGAAACTGAGGCACAGAGGCACAGTGACTTGCCCAAGGTCACACATCAGACAAGTGGAAGAACCAAGATTAGAACCCAGGTCCTTCGGAATCCCCGGCCCTTGCTCTAACCGCTAGGTGGAGAGATGGACCATTGGAGCTTGCTGTGGCTATCAGGATTGAGGTTTTCCAAAAATCTGACTCACACTCAGTTGGAATATTGACCATATTCCCACTCCCTTCACTTCTCTTCCCACTCGCTCCACTCCCTCCTCCCCCTACCTCCATCCCAGTACACATTCCATCCCCACTCTCTTTCTTGATATCCTCTAGGGGGAAGAAGCAAGAGAAGCCAATCATTTTCATGGCTAGATCTTTTTCTCCTAGAATATAATTAGCCACAGGCCCTCCACGCCCTTCCATTTATCAAGAGACGGACTCAGAAAGCTGTTCACTAGTTGAACATTTGAGCCAAATTGACAGTCACACTGTCAAAAGTGTCACCCAGAAAATGAAGGAAATATTTCTTGAGGGCACATTCAGCTTCATCATGAGGGCTCAAGGGAGGTTTTTTTTTTTTAAGATAGGTGAGAAATGAGCAGGAATGCCCTCCATCTTCATCCCCAAAAGACCATCACTACCCCCACCTTCAAGGCCTTACTGACGGCAAAACTCCTCCAAGCAGTCTTCCCTGACTAAACCCTCATTTCCTCTTCTTCCACTTGCTTTTGTGCCATCCTTGCTCTTGGATTTGCTCCATTTAATCACTCCTCACTCAGCCCCACAGGACTTTGTACATATCCATAATTCATTCATTTATATTAATGTCTGTCTCCTCCTCTAGACTGTAAGCTCATTGTGGCCGGGGAATCAGAGGACCTGGGTTCTAATCCTGGCTCTGGCCTTGTCTGCTGTGTGATCTTGGGCAAGTCACTTCACTTCTCTCTGCTTCAGTTACTTCATTTATAAAATGGGGATTGAGACTGTGAGCCCTACATGGGACAGGGACTGTGTCCAACCTTATTTGTCTGTATCCATCCCTGCGCTTTAGAAAGTGCCTAGTCTGTCTCCCCCGATTAGACTGTAAGCCCGTCGAAGGGCAGGGACTGTCTCTATCTGTAACCGATCTGTACATTCCAAGCGCTTAGCACAGTGCTCTGCACATAGTAAGAGAAGCAGCGTGGCTCATTGGAAAGAGCACGGGCTTTGGAGTCAGGGCTCATGAGTTCAAATCCCAGCTCTGCCACTTGTCAGCTGTGTGACTGTGGGCAAGTCACTTAACTTCTCTGTGCCTCAGTTCCCTCGTCTGTAAAATGGGGATTAAGACTGTGAGCCCCACGTGGGACAACCTGATTCCCCTGTGTCTACCCCAGCGCTTAGAACAGTGCTTGGCACATAGTAAGTGCTTAACAAATACCAACATTATTATTATTATTATTATTATTATAGTAAGCGCACAATAAATACTATTGAATGAATGAATGAATAGAACATAATAAGCACTTAACAAATACCACAATCATTATCATTATTATTATTATTATTATTCTTATTGAGGTCATTGTGGGCAGGGGATGTGTTTACCAACTCTGTTATATTGTATTCTCCCCAGCACAGTCCTCTACATACAGTTAAGTGCTCAACAAATCTGATTGATTCATGAAAAATATGTATTGTCTTCCTACTGGGCAGAGTATTGAGGGGATCTACCAATTAAAGGGTGAAGCAGAGGAGAAATTGAGAAAGAAAGGCCAGAGAGCTAGGAGGAGAACCAGGAGAGGACAGTGTCAGTGAAGCTAAAGTTAGATAATGTTTCCTGCAGAAAGGGGTGAATAAGAGAATAGGGTGGGGAGATGTGAGCTTAGTCAGGGAAGGCTTCTTGGAGAAGATGTGATTTTAATAGGACTCTGAAGATGGAGGAAGTTTTTGCCTATCAGTTATGTTGGAGGAGGGACTTCCAGGCAGGAAAGAGGGTGTGAACTAGGAATTGAAAATGAAACGAGAATGAGGCACAGCCAGTAAATTGGTGACAGACAAGCCAAGTGTGCAGGCTGGGTTGCAGTGGAAGAGGAGTGACAATGAGGGCGAGAGGGCTTATTGAGTGCCTTAGAGCTGTTAATGAGGAGTTTCTCCTTGATGTGGAAATAGATGAGCAACCCCTGGAGATATTGGAGGAATTGAGAGTCATGTGCAGAACATTTTTTTATTTGAAAAATGATCTGGACAGTAGAGTGAAAAACAGATTAGAGAGGGGAGAAGCTGGAGACAGGTAGGTTGATGAATGATGTAATAGGATAATGATAGCAAACCAACTTATTCCAGTGTTGATTTCCTGCTAGTGATTTGGGCATTTTGAGAGGAATTTAAACATTTCCAGGTCACATGGAGACAATTTAGTACACTGCTATATACATAGGGTATTCACAGGGCTGCAAAATACTCAGTAATCCCCAAGTGATATGAAAGGGTTAATGCTCCTCCCAATCTGCCTACTTCTATACCAGGGACTAAACTTGAGCACTGGGGCAATTGAGCTCTTTCTAGCATGAATAATAATAATAATAATAACGTGCGGGGCAACTCTGATTCCAACTGTAAAAAGGGGTATTTTCTTACAAATTTAATCAATCAGATTTTTAATCTATAGCTACATCTCCCTCACCATCCCCCTCTGGTTTATATGAACCCCCTTGCCTGGAACTCCCTCCCTCTTCACATTTGGCAAACCACAGCTCTCCCCATCTTCAACTCTGCTGTATTGTACTCTACCAAGCATTTAGTGCAATGCACTATACATGGAAAGCACTCATTACATACTAGATATTGACTGATTCCAAGCCCTTTTGAAATGGCAACTCCACCAAGAGGGCTTTCATTCAATCTTTCAATCGTATTTATTGAGCACCTCCTGCATGAGCAGCACTGTATTAAGCACTCGGGAGAGTACAATGCGACAATAAAAATATACATTCCCTGCCCACAATGAGCTTACAATCTAGAGGGAACTTACAGTCTAGAGGGAAAGGCTTTCCTTATTGACCCCCATTTCTCTACTCCCTACTGTCTCTTTTGCACTTCCCTGTTATTTATGCACCGGAGAACTGACCCACTAAGCCCTCCACAACCATCCCTCCCCTCCCCCCAGCTCACCCCAGCCAACCATTAGCACTTCCATCCTTCAATTTACTTTGCCCCTTCCCCCTACCTGAAATTTGTTTTAATGTTTGTCTCCTCCAATAGATTTGTCACCTTCCGTGGGCTAGATCAAGTCTATCAACTCTATTTTACTCTCCCAAGTGCTTAGTACAATGCTCTGTACACAGAAGTTAATGAATACTACTGATGGATTGGTTAAAGGCAGGAACCAAGTCTGTTCTTAAGTCAGATATTCCCATTACCAAGGCAGTGGGTATTTATTGACTCACTGACATTTACTAATTGATCTGGCCTTGTAAACTTTTCGTTACTCTAGAGACTTTGTAGCCTGAAGGGATTAATACAGCCGAATTTGATAATAGACTTGAAAATCATTCAGTGTTTTAGCAAGAGGGACTGCGTAAATGGAACTACAGTAACTGTGCTTTTGAATGAATAGACACTCTTCCCTCTAGATTTGTAAAGTACTTAATAAATTAAACCAGCTCTACAATCCTTTCCCTTGACCTTCCTCAACAACTCTTCTGCCCCTTCGCCATCTTGGATGGCTAATGGCATGTGTACCACAGATATTTTACACATGGAGAAACTTTGGAATAATTGGACCAGCACTCTGGAAACTCTGGTCATACCTGAAATGATGAGTAGAGTGAAGCTTAGAGATCACCATAGAATTCAGTTCTCGTTCTGTGTTAAAACCCTGCTCTTGCCCCATTGGAAAACAGGACTATAATTTCCGTGGAATAGCACATATTTTTCAGAGTAGGAAGTGAAACAGATGGCTAGCTTTAAGCAGTGCAGTTGAGTTACACGCTGTGTCCCTAAAAAGAGAGAACACTTTAATCTAAAAAGTGTAGGATGGGTTGTCAGGCAGGGTGTCTGTTTTATCTACCCAACACCAGGACAGCAAACTCCTGATTGTGTTGCATCCTTTCTTCAGGAGGAGAAAGGGAAAACTGGAATTTTACTACACTGTTCTTTCTGATGGTTGAGTTTTTCGACAGTGAGGGGAATGAACTCACAAAATACCCAAGAGTGAACATTAATCAAGGAAAACTATTTCCAGAATGATTTTATGGGAACATGCCATTTCTTGTTGCAGAGTATACATTCTAGATTGCTTTGAAAAATTCTTTCTGAGCACATCCAGAAATGTTCAAGAAAGTTGGGTCCCTCATATTCAGAAGTCTTCCCATGTGGATATGCTACTATTTAGGTGATAGCCTGATGCTGATGGACAGGATTCTGATTTCTTATTTGGCTGTCTGAATCCATTATTATTGGTATCCATGTGAGTCATATTTAGCTTGAATTTCTGTATTTGAAAGAGTGGGACTAGCTTTTCATGACTGCATAAAACCGAGGAGCAATGAATATAAAAACCACCAATTTATTTTAATTTACAAGATCTTTGGCCCCTTACAACTCCAAGTACCCAAACTTTCCCTGAAAAATATGAAAGAATCAAGTAATTATTCTGTGTTCCACTGTGCCTTTCACCTAGGACTTCTAAATTCCTTTTCAGAAGTTTGAAGTCAATCAATAAATCAATGGTATTTATTGAGTGCTTACTATGTGCATAGCACTTTACTAAGTGCTAGGGAGAGTACAATATAACAGAGTTGGCAGACATGTTACCTGTCCACAACAAGTTTATTTATGGTCTTGATGGGGAAACATACATTAATGCAAATGGCTTATAATATGTCATTTAAATAACATACCTCGGGGCTGTGGGGTTGAGGGTCAGGTGACTATCAAAAGCCCAAAGGTCACAGATGCATGTGCATAGATAATAATAATAAATTGGTATTGAACCTAAGGGAGAGGGAACAAGGGAAAAGAGTGCTTAATCGGGGAAGGCTTTTTGGAGGAAATGTGACCTTAATAGCTATGAAGGTGAGGAGAGTGGTCGTCTGGTGTTTGTGTAGGGGGAGGGAGTTCCAGGCTAGGATCGATGTGTGTGTGTGTGTGTGTGTGTGTGTTTGTGTATCTCAGTTCAGACACTATTTCTGTCCCACATGGGGCTCAGTGTCCAAGTAAAAGGAAGAACAGGTATTGAATAACCATTTCGCTGATGAGAAAACCGAGAGACAGAGAAGTTAAGTGGTATCTCTAAGGTCACACAGCAGGCAAGTGGCAAAACTGGGATTAGAATCCAGGTGCTCTAAGTCCCAGGTCTTTGTTTCTTTCCACTAGGCCAAGGTAAATGCAAATATCTATTTTCAACAAATGCATTCCACTCATCCAAAGTCAACAGTTCTCAAGAATATTCAGCAAAGATGGCACAGTAATGAAAAAATATAATAGTAGTATTAGTATTTATTAGTACCCAATGGGCATAGTGTGTTGCACTAAGGTCATGAGTTCTTACCCCAGCTCCACCACTTGTCTGCTGTGTGACCTTAGACAAGTCACTTCATTTTCCTGTGCATCAGTTACCTGATCCGTAAAATGGGGATTAAGACTGTTAGCCCCGTGTGGGACAGGAACTGTCTCTATCCAACTTGATTTGCTTGTACTCTTCTCTTCTCAATGCCCAGCACTTAGAACAGTGCTTGGCACATAGTAAGTGCTTAACAAATACCATCATTATTATTCTTCCCAACCCCATCCTGGTGCTTAGTATTGTGTCTGGCGCATAGTAGGTGCTTAACAAATTCTCTCTCTCTCTCTCTCTCTCACACACACACACACACCCACACACACAGACGCAGCACCTAGGAGGTAAAATCTAAGAAGTGAGCTTACCTTCTAATGGAGACAAAAAATGCTGCCAAGTGGAGTATTGTAATCAAATAGTTGAATGTAAAATTGAATAAATATAAATATATATTGAGGAGAATCATGGTCTAGTAGAAAAAGCATAGGCCTGGAAGTTCAAGAACCTAGGTCCTAATCCCAGCTCCTCAACATCCATGCTGTGTGACCTTGGAAACTCATCTAATTCCCTGTGTCCATAGTTTCCTCATCTGTAAAATGGGGGTCCGTTGCCTATTTTCCCTCTTTCTTAGATTGTGAGCCCCATATGGGAGAGAGACAATGTCCAACCTGATTGCTTTGTATGTACTCCAATGCTTAGTATAGTGCTCGATGTACGGTATGTACTGAACAAATACCATAATAGTAATAAATAACTATATAATAATACATATATACATAGTACTAAGGAAGGATGTAAATGAGTACCTAAGTGCTAGAGATGGCTGATGTTTATAGGACTTGGGGGCCTGGAAATTAATTAGGTCAGGCTTGGGAGGAGGAGAGATTTCAGAAGGACTTTGACTACAGGTTTGTTGGATTTGGGCAAGAAGGGAGTTATAAGCCAGGGGTACAGTGTGAATGAGGAGATGGAAGTGAAAGAGCTGAGAGTTGGGGACAAGAGTGCGAAAAGAATAGATTGGAAGGTGGCATAAGTTGTTGGAGAGTTTTGAGATAGATATGTCCAAGTCCTCTCCTATGAACCAATGCTTTACCGTGGCTGGAGAGTTTGCATATGCCAGTGAAGCTTAGAGCTATGCCATTGAGAGACACTCTCTTGCTAAGATTACCCATAGTGGAAAGGTCTAAGCTGAAGTGTCAAAGTTGATTCACCTGTGCCAAGCAGCAGCGGCATGGGAACGAGTCAAAGACGGATAATCAAGTGATCAAAATGTTGATTAAAGACAAGGGCAGAGACTGCAAGTTTTCACTGTGCAGAAGAAGGCAATGATAAACCACTTTCGTATTTTTTACCAAGAAAACACTAGGGATGCACATGCCTGAATGACTACAGGTACAGTGCTGGAAGTTGAGCTCCTCGGGTCAGAATGAGCTCAATAAGCTATGGGGGATAAGGAGATGATGTCTCAGAGTATCATGAGTGTCTAGGATGTGGCTGGAATAAAGCCTCTGGTTACTGATGTTGCCATGAGAGAAGTGAATATCCGAAGCGGTAAAGATACGCTCATTATTGGGACATGGAATGTGCGGAGTATGAACCAGGTAAAGCTGGAAATACTCAAGAATGAAATGACCAACTGAAGATCAACATCCTTGGAATAAGAGAACTGATATGGACGGGTATTGGGCATTTCCAATCAAGTGAGCGCATCTCTATACATGCTGAAAAAGAAGAAATGGTGTAGCGGTAATTGTGACAAAGAAAATTGTTAAGACCGTTATCGGATATATCAATGATCGATTGATATCTATTAGATTCAGAGGAAAATCGTTCAATATGACAATACTTTAGGTGCATGTTCCAACAAGAGATTCAGAGCAAGAAGAAATAGATAGGCTTTATGATGGTGTGCATTGGGATGATTGATAAAACCTGCAAGCAAGATGTGTTGATTATCACTGAGGACTAGAATGTAAAAGTTGATAATGGAATGGAAATGAAGGTTGTTGGAAATTATGGCCTTGGAAATAGGAATCAAGCTGGAGGCCTACTTATTGATTTCTGTGAATTAAATGACTTTTTTATTGCCAACACCTTCTTTAACCAAACAAAACAATGAATGTGCATATGGACTTCACCAGATGGACTATATAGAAATCAAATCGACTACTTTATTTGTAGAAAGAGATAGAGGAGTTGTATTTTGTCAGCAAAAACCTGGCCTGGAGCTGATTGTGGAACAAATCATGAGCTGTTGATGTGTAAACTCAGGGTAAAACTTCGAAAGATCAATCATGCCTTACAGCTGCCCAAATATGATCTGACGAATATTCCCCCCGATTTTAAGGATCATGTAAAAAATTGATTAGAGGCACTTAATCTCACAGACAGGTAACCAGAGAAAATGTGGATGGAGATTAAAAATGTCATCGAGGAAGAAAGTGACACAGTATTGCAAAAGGTCAGGAAGCAAAAGAAGCCAAAATGGATGTGGAACCTAACTCTGGAAGTGGCCAGGAAAAGGAAGGAAGCAAAAATCAGAGGACAAAAGAACCTGGTTAAAAAAATGAGCCAAGAACGCCAGCACTCTGCCAGGAAGGACAAACGGAAATATATGTAAAGAAATGGAAGTCTATAACAAATGAGTACAGACAAGATCACTATTTCATAAAATTAAGGAAATTAAGGGAACATGTCTTTGTTAAAAGCAAAGATGCACTGACGATAAATGATGCCAGTGGAATAAAACAGAGTGGAATAAAACAGAATGCACATAGAAACGATAAGGATAGCAATATACAAGAAGTATTTGAAGAAGTTCCTTATGAATTAGAAACACTCATCATGGAAAGCAAAGATAGATCAGCTTTATGCTGTTTTGCCAAAAATAAGGCACCTGGCTTTGCTAGGCTTCCCATTGAGGTGAGTTTCAGGCAGCTGGAGAGAAATCTGTTTAAGTCCTCGCCAAATTAATTCAACAGGTATGGCTAACCACTCAATGGACCACACTGGAAGAGATCAGTTTCATGTTCCAATACCGAGGAAAGGAGAAATAATTAATTGTGACAGTGTGATTGTACCTTGATTTCACAAGCCAGCAAGGTACTGCTGAAAGTTCTACAGGATCAAATGGAGATCTACACGGAAAGTCAACTGCCTGATGTTCAAGCAGGATTCCGCCAAGGACGAGGGATATGCGATATCATCGCTGATGCATGTCGGATAATTGAAAGGACCAGAGAATATCCAAAGGAAGTCAGAATGTGCTTTATTGATTATAGTAAGGTCTTTGTGTGGATCATGAGACGCTCTGGAGCCCATTAAGGAAAATGAGCATGCTGGACCATTTAATTGCATTAACACGTAGCCTGTATGCCGGACGGGAGGTTACAATAAGAACAGAAACAGAACTGATTCGTTTCCCATTAGTAAGGGTGTAAGATAAGGACATCCTGCATTTTCTGTTGATCCTTTATGCTGAATACTTAATGAGAGAAGCTGGATTGGATGCAGACAAATGAGAAGTAGAGATTAGAGGAAGGAAGATAAACAACCTTCCTTATGCCAGTGATGCTATCTTAGTAGCAGAAAGTGAGAAAGATTTGAAGGGTTTATTAAAAGTTGAGGAGCAGAGCCAAAAGATGGGCCTGTATTTGAATGTCAAGAAAACAAAGATCATGACAACTGGAAGTTTTAACGCATTTATAGCAGATGGAGAGAAGGTTAAAATTGTTGACAATTTTTCTCTCCTGGGATCAATAATCTGTAATAAAGGAACTAGTAATAAGTACACAGAAGATTAATGTTAGGAAAATTTGCTATTAAGAGCCTAGAAAAAAATAATGAAGCATGCTGTTGTGACAATTGCTCCAAAAATACAAATTGTTGATGCTATGACATTTTCGGTGACAGCGTATAGATCCGAAAGCTGGCCACTGAAAAAGCAGGTTAGACAAAAACATTGATTCTTTTTAAATGTGGTGGTGGAGAAGGCTTTTGCAAATACCATGGACTTCCCGAAAAACAAACAAATGGGTTTTGGAGCAGAGTAAGCCAATTTGGTCTTTGAAAGAACAAATGACTCAGCATATTTTGGACACATCATCAGGAGGACCGATTCTCTAGAGAAGACACTCATGCTAGGAAAAGTTCAGGGAAAGCATGGAAGAGGCAGACGGATGGATAGATGGATAGAAACCATAACAACGATAATGGAAGAATTGTTAGCAAGGTTAAGGATTATGAGAGAAGATAGGACATTCTGGAGAAAATATATCCATAGAGTCGTTATGAATCGGAAGCGACTCGACAACAGCCTCTTTAAGTTTGTTTCCTGAGTATGTGAGATTGTGTTCATACGCCTGACTGCTTTGTGGTCAAACTTTTCTAAGCTTCCTTGAGTGAGAAACTGAGGCCAACAAAGAGAGAACCTGATTGAAGCTTTTAGATTCTCCTATCGTATGATCTGTCTGCTAGTTCATCCTTATTTTAAAAGTTCTTTCTGACAACATTTCCATTGCAAAATAGAGAAGCAGCATGGCCTAGTGGAGAGAGCACGGACCTAAGAGTCAGAGGGTTTGGGTGCTAATCCCGGCTCTACTAGGTACCTGTTTGGTGATCCTGGGCAAATTATTTAACTTCTCTGGGCTTCAGTTCCCTTATATGTAAAATGGAGATTGAGACTGCAAGCCTCACATGGGATATTGTGAACATATTCATTTATTTAATTGTATTTATTGAGTACTTACTGTGTGCAAAGCACTGTACTAAGCTTGGAAGAGTACAATGTAACAACAGACGAACACATTCCTGCCCACGATGAGCTCTCAGTCTATAGGGGGAGACAGGCATTAATATAAATAAATAAATAGATAAATTACAGATACATACATATGTGCTATGGGGATGGGAGAGAGGACGAATGAAGAAGCAAGTAAGAGCAGTACAGAAGGGAGTGGGACAAGAGGAGAGGAGGGCTTAGGGAAGACTTCTTGGAGGAGATGTGCCTTCAATAAGGTTTTGAAGTGGGAGAGAGCATTTATCTGTCTGATATGAGGAGGGAGGACGTTCCCGGCTAGTGGTAGGATATGGGCGAGAGGTCGGTGGCCAGATAAATGAGATCAAGATACAGTGAGAAGGTTAACATTAGAGGAACAAAGTGTGTGGTCCGGGTTGTAGTAGGAGAGCAATGAGGTGAGGTAGGAGGGGGCGAGGTGATTGAGTACTTTAAAGCCAATGGTGACAGCTTTTGTCTGCAGAGGTGGATGGGCAGCCACTGGAGTTTCTTGAGCAATGGGGAGACATGGTCTGAAAGTTTTTGAAGGAAAATGATTCAGGCAGCAGAATGGAGTATGGACCGGAGAGCGGAGAGGTAGGAGGCAGAGAGGTCAGCAAGGAGGTTGATACAATAATCAAGGCCAGCTAGGTTAAGTGCTTGCATTAATGTGGTAGTTTGGACGGAGAGGAAGGGGCAGAATTAGACATCCTTAGCCTGCATCTACTCCAGTGCTTAGTACAGTGCCTGTCACTTAGTAGCTCCTTAATAAATACCATAAAATAATAGATGTACAGCATTTGGGGATTCCCTTGGATAAGGATATATAAGGTTTTGATGCTTTTGGAGTCGATTTTCTGCTTTTATAAAGCAGCCCACAGTCTTATCAACCAGCACTACAATAAGCGAAAGATCATTCAAGAGGCAAACGTTGTCCTATGGACCTTTTTATGAGAGTTCAATTATTCCACCCCCATAGACAGTTCATTGTTACCTTTCGGAACTTAATTTCCATGGAAATGTTGGTTGTGTAACATTCAGAGTCGAGAAGAACTGACTCATCGATGATTCTGGATTTTCTTTAAGTAACCTTACTCCATCTTCCACTCCTCTCCAAACCTTCTCTTCCTGCAAAATATGTATAACTTTTTGGAAGAAAGGAAGGAAGGGAGGCAGGCAGGCAAAAAGACTGAATGGAGATAGAGAGAAAGGCAGGGAAGAGGAAGAGGGAGGAGAGAGAGAAAGAAAGAATAGCAGAAGAAGCTACCACCTGTTCCTATGGACAGGTCAAACTAAGTTCTAAATGAATAGAAAAGAAATGATGAGCTCACATTCAGTTGGCATAAGGTACCTCTCTAAGCATGGGCCTGGGAGTCAGGAGGTCATGGGTTTTGATCCTTTCTCTGCCACTTGTCCGCTGTGTGACCTTGGGCAAGTCACTTCACTTCTATGGGCCTCGGTTCCCTCATCTGCAAAATGGGGATAGAGACTGTGAGCCCCATGTGGGACAGGCACTGTGTCCCACCCGATTGGCGTGTATCCACACCAGTGCTTAATACAGTGCCTGCCACATAGTAAGCACTTAAATCCCAGAGACATTACTATGATTATTATTTGTCATGGAAGCCACCTTGCGGGAGAAAACTGTGAATGGGCCGTGGATGAGAGATTGGGAGAGCACAAAAATTAGAAGTACTGGCAGTATGAGGGAACATTGTTTTGTGCCATTTGTGTTGTGGGTTACAAGCTCTGCTCGGTATTCTTTCTCAAACATACCATTCTTCCTACATGCATTGTTATACCCTCCCAGTTATGAAAGCATTCTTGGCTCGCTGCCTTACCCACTCCAATGCTGGATCATTTGCATCTTCATCTGGAATTCCACCCTTTACCCTGTTTAAGTAGCCTCGCCACGTCTCTCTGACTTCTCTTCCGTCCTCACCGTTTCCCGGCTCACCATTCTCCATCTCCCTTTAGGAGCACAGGAGTGGGATGACTTAATAATGACTTAATAACCCGTGCGAAGTGCTCACAGAGTTTGTGGTCTTTCGGGATTTGGCGGTAGCCTCTCCAGTATCATCTCAACCTAACCTCCATTGCTGCTCCGTTGTTATTCAAGAAGACAGAGGCATACGGGGTGAAAGGTTAGGGGAAATGCAGTATGGTGATAGACAAGAAAGTAGAAGCAGCATAGTGTAGTGGATAGAGCATGGGCCTAGGAGTCGGAAGGTCACGGATTCTAATCCCAGCTCTGCCACTTGTCTGCTGTATGACCTTGGGTAAGTCACCTCTCTTCTCTGTGCCTCATTTGCCTCATCTGAAAAATGGGGATTGAGACTGTGAGTCCCACGTGGGACAGGGCCTGTGTCCAACACAATTTGCTTATACACACTCCCGTACAAAGTGTGGCACATAGTAAGCACTTAAATACTATAGCGATCTAATTTACCATAATTATTACAAAAATTCAATTAATCAATCAATACTATTTGTTTGTTTGTTGATATTTGTTAAGGACTTTCGATGTTTCAGGCACCGTACAGTAATACTATCTACAGTATGCAGGACACAATACTAAACATCTGAGAGAAGAAAATAGAGTTCAAAGTCCCAATTTCTCTCTCTCTCAGTTGGGGAGACAGACAGAGTGGGTGATTCCAGGGGGAGCAGGGGAGCAATGTTTTCATTCAATTCAATCATATTTATTGAACGCTTACTGTGTGCTTGGGGGAGTACAATACAGCAATGCAACAGACACATTCCCTGCCCACAGTGAGCTTACAGTCTACAGTGGGAGAGAAAGTTTTGAGCTGGGCTCTCGGTTTTGCTCATCCCAGGCCTCTGAAAAGACCTGGAAGTCTCCACCTGTCAGCTCTTTGAGATTGTTCTCTCCAGGCCCTGACCTCCCACCCCCATCACTTAAATACCTAACTCCTACTTGTTCCACCCTCACGATGAAAAGGTGGCATTTAAGATTAGAGAGAGTAGGAAAAAGTGAGTGAAAAAATAGATATAAAGAAGTGCTTAAATAGTGGAATCTATAAATCTATATGGTACTGGTGATTATGAGGGCATGTGTTGTGTGGGGGGGAGGTGACACAAAATTGGAAGTTGGGAAGGTTCAACATGGGGGAAGAGGGTGGGATTTCAGAAATCAATCAATCAATGGTATTTATTGCGTGCTTCCTGTATACAAAGCACTGTACTGAGCAGTAGGAAGACTACAATACAATAGAGGTTGGTAGACACAGTCCCTGCCCACAAAAAGTTTACAGTCTACAGAGGTAAATGAAGGGTATGTACACAATGGGGCTAGGGTGAGTATCAAAAATGCTTAAGGGAAAGCCTTTACCGAAGGCTTTTGAAAATTCATCACCTCCAGGAGGCCTTCCCTGATTGATCTCTCATCTCCCTATCTGATTTTCTGCCATTTTAACCCTTCCTCATCACATAATGCACTTGGGTATTCACATTCTGCTCTTACATTTATGTATCTATCTTTGTCCTCTATTGCTTTACTCTCCCTATGGTGTATTTCAGAGACCATCTCTCCCACTAGGTTGCAAACTTCTTGAGGGAGGAGCTCAGGTTACTCACTATTATATTCTCCCAAGAACTTAACACGGTATTCTGCATTGAGTAAGCACTCAATAAACACCAGTTGTAGATTGGTTGTTTGAGCGATCTGAGTCTGGCAGGTTCAAAGGGAGAGAGAGTTCCAAGCAGGACTCTGAGGCAGTAGAGTTGAGGAAACACACAGTCAAGTGAGATGGAGGGGAATGAAGAGTGTGATCTGGGTTGAAAATATAAAGTGAGAAGAAGATATGCGCCTTAAAAACAACAGTTAAGAGTTTCTGCTAGAAGCGGAGAGACAGATCATCAATGGAGGGTTTTGAGGTGTGTGGGTGGACAGCTGCTCTAGCAGAATGACCCTGGCAGCAGAGAGATGTATGAACTGGAATGAGGAGAGGCTGGAGGCAGAGTGTAGTAAGGAGGTTATTAATCAATCAATCAATTAATCATTTATTGAGTGCTTACTGTGCGCGGAACACTGCGCTAAGCGGATGGAAGAATACAATAGAACAATATAACAGAGCTGGGAGTCACGTTCCCTGCCAACAATGAGCTTACAGTCTAGAGGTTAATAGTCTAGTCAGGATTTAATAGTCTAGTCAGGATATGTATACTGAATTGGAAATTGTCCTTTGTCTTAGAAGAAAACACCACTCAGAGTAAAGTTCACCTATGACTATGTCTCAGAAGCTTAATACAGTGCTCTGAACACAGTAAGGACTCAATAAACAGAACTCATCATCTTCCCATCCAAACTCCGTCCTCACCATGTCTTTCCCATCACTGTAGACGATACCACTACCTTCCTTAATGTTAGGTGGAAGAGAGGATTTGGAATCAAGAAATCGCCTTTGGGAGACTGTCAAGCAGTATGGAATGATAATAATAATGGTGGTATTTGTTAAGCGCTTACTGTGTGCCAAGCACTGTTCTAAGCACTGGGGTAGATACAAGGTAACCAGGGTGTCCCACGTGGGGCTCACAGTCATAATCCCCATTCTTCAGATGAGGTAACTGAGGCACAGAGAAGTTAAGTGACTTGCCCAAAGTCACACAGCTGATAAGTAGCAGACAGGATTAGAACGCACGACCTCTGACTCCCAAGCCCATGCTCTTTTCACTAATAATAATAAATAATAATGTTGGTATTTGTTAAGCGCTTACTATGTGTCAAGCACTGTTCTAAGTGCTGGGGTAGATACAGGGTGATCAGGTCGTCCCACATGAGGCTCACAGTTAATCCCCATTTTACAGATGAGGTAACTGAGGCACAGAGAAGTGAAGTGACTCGCCCACAGTCACACAGCTGACAAGTGGCAGAGCCGGGAGTCGAACTCATGACCTCCGACTCCGAAGCCCAGGCTCTTTTCCACTGAGCCATGCTGCTTCCCCAAGCACTAAGCCATGCTGAATAGCAGACTCAGACTAAAAGCTGACCAAATTAATATTTCCGTCCAAACTCCTCTATGACCACGCGATCCGGACTCCTCCCGGAGACACGTGTGACTCCTTAGAACAAGGAATTTCTTCTTTGACACCTATAAATTATACTCAATATCAAATGACAGGGGAGAATCAACTAATCAAATAATAAATAATATTTATTGAGCATTTACTGTATAAAGCACTTAAGGGAGTAGGTTAGTAGAAGATATGACTCCTGCTCTCAGTGATCTTACTGTCTAGTGGAAGAATTTACAATCTAACACCAGGATTACAAAAACCAAACTCTGACACGGAAAACGGTCTCCTAGCATTGAAGATTTGCTCACTATAGCTCTCCTGCGCTGTGTGGAGCACGTGAGGACAGGGACTGTCTCTCTCTGTTACCGATTTGCACATTCCAAGCGCTTAGTACAGTGCTCTGCACATAGTAAGAGCTCAATAAATACTATTGAGTGAATGAATGTGAGGAGAGTGGATGTCACAAGAGGAGAAGCATGGCCTATTTTAAAGACCTCTGGGAGTCAGGGGACCTGGGTCCTAATCCCAACACTACCGCATGTCTGCTGAGAGACCTTGGGCAAGTCACTTATTGTTATACTCTTCCAAGGGTATAGTGTAGACAGTATATAGTATAGTATACTATACACTATAATAATGTTGGTATTTGTTAAGCGCTTACTATGTGCAGAGCACTGTTCTAAGCGCTGGGGTAGACACAAAGGGATCAGGTTGTCCCACGTGGGGTTCACAGTCTTAATCCCCATTTTACAGATGAGGTAACTGAGGCACAGAGAAGTATATATATATATATATATACACTATATTCTCTTTCAAGGTACCATGTTCTGCACCCAGTAAGCACTCAGAAAATACTTTTGACTGACAGCTTCTTTTTGCTTCAGTTACTTCATATGTGAAATGGGGTTTAAGACTGTGAGCCCCAGGTAGGACATGGATTGTGTACAATCTGATCAGCTCGTATCTAGCCCAGAACTTATTATAGTTCCTGGTAAATAGTTAGAGCTTAACAGATGTCATTAAAAATAATTGAACACCAAAAAAAAAAAAAGACAAGATATTCAAGATGCCGCTGCCTCGTGAGCTGAAACTGGAAATGCAAAAGCAAGGGAAGAAGAAACATTTTTTTAGGGTTCAGTGAAACAATATTACACCTCAAAGGAAGACTGGGCATCACTTGGTTTAGGTACACCAAACAGTGTGGCACACTGGAAGCAGGGTAGAAGCATCTCCCTTTGAGCACAAGCTTTGTAAAAACATAGAAAGTAGTGGCAAATGTGAAAACAGCTCCAGTCACGGTAAGCATGAAGCAGGGTAGCTCAAAACAGGGTAGATAGAGATGTAGACGCAGAGCTAGATCTTGTGATATGAAGAAAGAGGGTGAGGGGAGAGAGATATAGTGGCTCAGTGTGTGGTCAGAAGAAATACAATCCAAGGACAGAAAAACTCAAACTCAGTTAGTTTTCCTACTCATTCACATCTCTGGCTTTCTTCAGTCCTGCCATGATTTTCTTTGTGCAAGGAGGCCAATCATTCTCTTCATGGCTGTTTAGATTGGAGACAGCCATGGGAGGTACTGCAATATGTCAAGATGTGTCCAAGAAATGGATACACAACAAACAAATGATTATTTGAAATCTTTTCCTGTAGATGCTATCACTAGAGTAGCAGCCCAGGTCTTCCCGGAAACAAAGAATCCAGAACGGGCGTACAAATGGTCTTTTAGGTTTTCTTCGTTTTTCCAGAGTACAGCAATTACATAGTTTGCTGTAATCAGGCTACCATTAGCAAGGCAAATCATGTTTTTTAATATCAAATTTCACTTGAAACACACCAGGGCCTAAGCTGAGGGGAAAACATATTTCTGAGCATTGGAGTAAGGTTTAGCCAGAACCAAAAAATAATCGAAAAGAGATTTAGAGTTTCAAACAAACCACGGCCTCCTTCTGATCCTCCCATTTTGATTTCCCAGCATCCCACTGACAGGAAATATGGGCCTGTTTTTAAATAACATTACCCATAACGAGACTTAGTCTTTTACTCATTCCGCGTTTCCTCTTAAAACCCCGAAGAGGGAGATAGTTCCATTTTCCCCACTCCATGTTTTTTAAATCGGTGTAAAATGTTTAATCTGGGCTCATTTGGCTTGTGTCCATTCCCATATGTCTTTCTGTTCAGTCTGCATTATTTACTTGTCATCTGGCTTTCTTGCGTTTGCCATTCATTGTGTGTGACTAAACCAGATGTGGCGATTTTAGCTGTCGGCCTCATTTTCACCTCCTCTACAAAGCCGGACATCTTCTCTGCGCATGAAGCACTCAGATACCACTGAGCTCTTCCGATGCCACTGCAGCCTCGGAGACTGTTGTGGGTTGTTTCATTGTCCAGCTGTACTTCCAAGGGACCCAGATGGACTCATCCAAAGTTGTACTCTCCCGTAGTTCATAACTGAGCCGGGAGCGGGACCTGTCACACCCATGACTCCTGTAGTCTGTAAGCTTACTGTGGGCAGGGAATATGTCTGTAATATTGTTAGAGTGTACTCTCCCAAGCATTTAGTGGAGTGTTCTGCATGCGGTAAGCATTCAATAACTTTGAATGACTCACTGCCTAGTAAAATCTGCTCAGTGGGTCGCAAACGTTTGTTCCAGCCCTGCTTTCAAACATCTTTTACGATGAAGCCGATTCAAGGTTAATTATCACGGATCCCTGTTCTTTCAGTGGCTTCTAGGTAGACATCAATCAACAAATCAATGGTATTATTATTATTAACTACGTGCAGAGTACTGGACTAGACGCTTGGGAGAGTACAATACAACAGAATTAGCAGGCATGTTCCCTGCTCAAAATGAGCTCACAGTCTAGAGGGGGAGACAGACATTGATATAAATAAATAATTTATAATCTTTAATTAAAAATTTGAAGATATGTATGAGAAATACGTACATCATCTTAAATGTTGGATTGGTTTAGCCAGATGACACTTTCATGGGGAAACGGAGTAGTTCTGCAGCCCATTCCAGAGCCTTGATCACTTTTTGGGAAACTTTACAATGCTGTTCTTCCATAATTGAGAAGTAGCGTGGCTCAGTGGAAAGAGCCCGGGCTTTGGAGTCAGAGGTCATGGGTTCGAATCCCGGCTCGGCCACTTGTCAGCTGTGTGACTTTGGGCAAGTCACTTAACTTCTCAGTGCCTCAGTTACCTCATCTATAAAATGGGGATTAAGACTGTGAGCCCCACGTGGGACAACCTGATTCTCCTGTGTCTCCCCCAGCGCTTAGAACAGTGCTCGGCACATAGTAAGCGCTTAACAAATACCAACATTATTATTATTATTATAATTCTTGGGTGAATCAGGAAGGAGAGCCGAGGGGGACAGGAGATAAAAGTGAGGATGTGCTCTATGGGGTTCTAGTTGTAGTGGGTTGCTCAAGGAATTACTGTTACTATTTCTAAAATATGAACAACATGGAGGTGATTTTTTTTTGAGTCAGGGCAAATGACAACCACTCTCTCAATGGAGTGGTAAGCTGTCCTCCGTGGGAAGTGAATTAACCAGTTCAGGTCATCAGACTATTCTTTGGAGGTCTTAGTGACTTTCCAGTGGCTCCTTCCCTATGGCTTTCAACACAACTTTTTATCCTCCCCCTTGACCCCGCAGCACCCTCCGGTTATCACCCCATCTCTGTCCTGGTGGTCCTGGAGTGTTTGAGGGGAACCTAGACGGAATCAAACCCTCCAGGATCTGCTCACCAATTTGAACCTCTGGGAGAGCCAACCAGCACAGAAGCCATCCCAACTCCAACAGCGATGGCTCACTCTCTCTCCTCACTCCACAGGATGTTTGTGGGTTAAGTTCCTTGAGGGTTGGGAGCATGTCTACTTACTCCACTGAATTTTCCATTCTCTGGGCTAGATGAACTCAGTAAATTCCACCGATTGATTGATTTCCCTGAGCCCCTGACAGTCTTGTATGGATCCCTGTTTGGAGAAACCAATAGGTTGGAGGCTTGTTTGCCAGTCAAACTTCTTGATAATAATGTTGGTATTTGTTAAGCGCTTACTATGGGCCGAGCAGGGCCGAGCACTGTTCTAAGCACTGGGGTAGATGCAGGGTAATCAGGTTGTCCCACGTGAGGCTCACAGTTAATCCCCATTTTACAGATGAGGTAACTGAGGCACAGAGAAGTTAAGTGACTTGCCCACAGTCACACAGCTGACAAGTGGCGGAGCCGGGATTCGAACCCATGACCTCTGACTCCCAAGCCCGGGCTCTTTCCACTGAGCCACGTTGATGTAAATGGCCAGTTCCAAGCTCCGGTGAGCCCAGGTAGTGGGGAAGTTCAACCTCCCTGGAGCACACGCATCCTCACCTCTCCTTTGCACTTCCACCCCAGAACCTGCCAGGGCTTAATGATAATAATAATGTTATTAATAACACTTACTATGTTCCAGGCACTGTTCTAAGCATTGGGGTGGATACAAGCAAATTGGGTTGGACAAAGTCCCTTGTCCCATGTGGGACTCACAGTCTCAATCCCCATTTTACAGATGAGGTAACTGAGGCTCAGAGAAGTTAAGCGGCTCACCCACGTCATCCAGCAGAAAAGTGGTAGAGCTGGGATTAGAACCCATGACCTTCTGACTTGTGAGTGGCCAATTCAGAGGGAAGACCAGGAGAGAATGGGTTGTGGAGGATGGGAGCTAAGGTACCTCACTGACAGATTTACCCAGTGTTCCTAGGGACTCTTTCCACATCCCTGACCGCCCTCGCAAAATGATCTTGGCAGTTGCGGCTCCTGCCGTCTGACTTCACGTCCTCCTATTTCCAAGAGCACACGTGAATTGTGGAGGCTGATGAGTCCAAATCAATCCACGACTTAAAAGCAAATTCCAGCCCCTACAGGTGCAGCAGCAGCAGTTTTGCTGAGGTGGATAGTTTTCTTCCTTCCCCAGGGGAATCTGGAAGGCAGGCCGGGGCTTTGGGAGGTGTGTGGGAACTGGGGGGTGTTCCCATGGGTCGGGGACACTAATTGGTGAACGCTGGTGCTCAGAGGGCAGAGATTTCCTTTTCAGAGGAAGTTTTTAAATGCCTGATGCTTCGAAGCTCCGAATCCACTTACCTTTCCTTGGTTTCCCATGCTTTTTAATCTTTCACCATCACTTAATAGTTCAGGTACTTAAATTTTATAGGCTGAGTAATACTCTCCAGCCAAACCCTTGTTTTTTCCCAAGGCCTTCCAAACGACTCCCAGAAATTTTGGCAGAGGGTACCCCACCTTTCTGCATTAAGGCCAAATCCCCACAGTCTCAATTAGCAGATAATTCCAAGGAAAACCCTGCCTGAGTTGCGGAAGCTCCTGGAACTCCACCCCATTGGTGGGCACTGTCAAACACGGGGTCCGGAGTGAACTTGTCTCTGGTTAAGATGACGTCCTTCTTTTTCCTCCTCTGCTCTCTACCATAGGCCTGGGTACCTAATGATGATAACAATAATAATGATGATAACTGTGGTATTCGTTAAGCACTTACTGTTTGCCAGGTGCTGTACTAAGCGCTGGGGTGACTGTGTCCAGCCCAATTTCCTCGTATTCATCCCAGTGCTTAGTACAGTGCCTTGCCCAAGGTAAGTGCATAACAAATCCGAGAATTATTATTATTATGACAAGCAAATCAGGTTGGACTCGGTCCCTGTCCCACATGGGGCTCACAGTCTCAATGCCCGTTTTCCAGATGAGGTAACTGAGGCCCAGCTAAGTGAAATGACTTGTGCAAGGTCACACAGCAGACAAGAGACAGAGCCAGGATTAGAAACCATGACCTGCTGATTCCCAGGCCCGTGCTGTATCCACTGTGCCTACCTGGCAAACATAACTCTATACAACCAGAATGGAGAGACCAGGGCTTTGAGGCTTCTCATACCCACTTTGAGAATGAATGCAGTGTCCCTTAATAGATGAAACGCTGACATAGGGAAGGACAGCGTGAACCAAACAAATCACGTTTAGGTCCCTGATGATTATATAAGCTAGGTACTTTTTTCCCTTCCCTTCAGACTGTGAGCCCCATGTGGGCCAGGAACTCTTTCCAATCTACCTAGATTGCATTTATCCCAGCACTTAGCTGAGTGCTTGACTCATAGTAAGCACTTACTAGGGAAGCAGTGTGGTCCAGCGGATAGAGCATGGGCCTGGAAGTCAGAAGGACCTGGGTTCAAATACTAGCTCTGTCACTTGTCTGCTGTGTGGCCTGCTGTGTGTCTTTACTTCTCTGTGGCTCAGTTATCTCCTGTGTAAACTGGGGATTAGGACTGTGAGCCCAATGCCCACTGTGGGACAGGGACTATGCCCAACCCAATTACCTTGTATCTACCCCACTTCTTTGTACAGTGTCTGACACAGAGTAAGCATTTAACAGACACCATTATTATTATTATTATTGTTATTGTTAGCAAATACCATGTTGTTTTTGTTGCTGTTCTTGGATTCCATGATCCAGGCCCTCCCCAGAGAAGAAGGATTTGGACTTTGAGGACTTCTTTAGAAAGGCAAAATAAACTTGTAGAAATAATTCAAGCTAAAAATCTGTTAATGAGGAAAAAATGGTAGCTTGGGAGCCAAATGATTCCAAATAGCTACAATGCTTATGGTTTTTGCCAGGAACCCCCCAGCTTCCTGATTTGCTTTACCAGTGTAAATATGGCCTTAAGTTCTGATCTTAAGAATGTACTTATACCTTCAGTATAGATGCTCCTCAGAGATTGAGAGAAATCGAAGCTTTGGAAACACAGACAAACTCAAATTTGAGGGGTTAATAGCTAAACCAACCATCTGTTTTTGACTCTGATCATCAAGATTGAAGTAGAACTCCCTGGAGTAACATTATCTGCAAGGGGGGAGAAATGATTGGAAAAAATTCCAAATCCACATGCTTGTTAATGGTGAAAAGATTGCAAATTCATTTTCACAGAAAAACATGGGGCGATTTCAAAGGGATCTTGTTGTTGCCTTTGGAATTTATAAACAGAAATGTGCCTGAGAAAAGTCTTCAATCTGAGTGTGGGAGATAAAAGGGAACTGAGACTTTAGGAGGGTAGACAGGGAAAGGGTCCACCAACTCCATGGGACTGTACCCTCCCAAACATTATAGTGCTCTGCACATGGGAAATGCTCAAAAACTATGATTGATTGATTGATAGCCTGACTGGAAGAGGATAGCCTTCAAAGAGGAAACATCCCAGAAAGTCACCATTTTGGATCTTTTCAGCCCTGATTGGAGGCTTTCAGGCCTGGTCACAGACCTGGAAAATGTCAGGTTTGGAGTTAAGCTCAAACTCATCTGGGGACCGCTTCCCCCATCACTTTCTTGGAATTGGTGCCTATGTTGAATTCCATATTTTCTCTCCTGTGAACTCAAGTGTGGGAATGACTTCTTATTAACCTAAGAGAAGTTCCGATCGACAGTTGCGGCTAGAAGACTGCTGTTTAGACCAGGGTAGTTAAAGGTGGATTCTTTTTAATTCCCAAAGTTGGCTGATGTATCTTTTGTGTGCTTGCCTCCTAAGTATTTATAATTTAGAGATCAGAGTGGGAACCCACTTGTGAGAGGGGATACTTTTTCAAGGGAGATAGTGCTATTTATGGAAAACGATGTTCTTTTCCAGCTTAACACCATCCAAAAATGTTGGGGTGAAACTAGACACAACTGGTCTGGGGTTGGATTTTTTAGCAGAAATTTTTAGTGCATCGTGGAAGCTGTTCTCAACTTGGTGACCTGGGTTTGATTTCAAACCAAGAAAGAATTATTTGCCAGGA
This sequence comes from Ornithorhynchus anatinus, assembly GCF_004115215.2. Taxonomy (NCBI): domain Eukaryota; kingdom Metazoa; phylum Chordata; class Mammalia; order Monotremata; family Ornithorhynchidae; genus Ornithorhynchus; species Ornithorhynchus anatinus. The sequence continues at coordinate 24,595,756 of NC_041745.1, forward strand.
AAAATGAGTTTAATTCCCCAGGGGTTGCTGTTATCTCTGCCCGATTCCCTAAAATGACTATGATCTGGTTTTCCTCCTACTTAGACTGTGAGCCCCCTGTGGAACAGAGACTGTAGCCAGGCTGATTATCCCATAACTACCTCAGGGTTTAATACAGTACAGAACGCCTAGTACATAGTCAACATTTAACATCATCAGCAACATCATCTTCATCAATGGCATTTATAGAGTGCTTTTTATGTGCACAGCACTACACTAAATGCTTAGGAGAGTACAATCCAACTGAGTTGGCAAACACGTTCCCTGCCCATAATGAGCTTACAGTCTAGAGGGGTAGTCAGACGTTAATATAAATGAATAATTTATAATATAGCGATAAGAGAGGTATGTAAATGCTGTGGGGTTGAGGGTGGGGCTAATAATTGTGCAACAGATCACAAATACTGCGGTTATTATTATTATTCATTTCTCCTCTCCAGAATGAAAAACTGACCAAAGGGTCTTCTTTCGGAGACATCCTGATGAGTCGCTGGTATTTATTAAGCACTTACTGTGTGCTGAGTACTATACTAAGCTCTTCTGCTCCTGAGAAAGGAGAGCCTATGGAGAGTACAGCAGCACAGAAGTCACCGAGAAAAGGAGCAAATGATATTCAGGTTATTTCAGGATATGAGACCCAGCAAAGGCAGTGGTTAAAAGTGAGCTGCACTGGCCAGGAATCAAACCCGGGTCTTTAACTGAGGAGTGTGTGGGTGGAAAAAACAGGCTTCAATTCTTCCAGAATGAACAGTTCTTAAGGATGGGAGAGCTCGAGGGTAAAACTTTCTGGGAAAAGTTACAGTCTTAGAGATGTGATCGTGAGACGTATTTTCATTGTTAACCTTAGCAAATGTTACGTTCCCCTGTCTTCTTCACATATACTATTTGCATTTCTGGCTTTGCCTATCGGTCATGTGCATTCACTGAGTGTCAGTCGATCAATCATAGATATTGAGTGCAGAGCACCATACTAAGCATTTGGGAAAGTAGTGTATACAATTTAACAGACCCATTTCTTGTCCATGACGAGTGTCCCCTACATGGGCTATCCTAGGCCCTTGGTGAAATTACACCGGATAAACAATTCACAACCTCTCTTCGAGAAACTTGCAAAGTAACAAAAGAGAAAGGAGGAATCCTACAGCAACCTAAAATACAAGTCACAGAGATAGAGCACACAAAGAGCAAATAAAAACCCGAATAACAGAAGCATATGCACAAGACATTATAATTCATGGTACTTGGAGAGAACTCTCCTGTTGGTCCAATAATTATGAGTGTGGTATCCATCAAACATCCACTGTGTGCCAAGCACTAAAATAAACACTGAGGCAGATACAAGATAACCTGGCCCTGCCACACATGGAGTTCACAGTCTAAGCGGGAGGAAAAGAACAGATATTTAATCCATATTTTCCAAATGAGGAAACTGAGGCATAGAGAAAGTTAGTGATTTGCCCAAGGTCATATAGCAGGTAAGCGGTGGAGCTGGGATTAGAACTCAAGTCCCCAGGTGCCAAAGTCCGCCCTCTTTCCACTGGAACGACCCCAGCGCTCTAATGAAGATTTGAGGATATGAAGATTTGAAGATTTAGGATCGAAGTCTCTCATCTGCTATTTCTGATGGGAGAAGGGTTAATCTTAGAAAGTTTCATGAAAAAGGTGGGGTTTTAGTAGGATTTTGAAGGTGGGGAAAGGATCTAGTTTGACCAAAATCAAAAGGGAGAGAACTTCAGAGAGAATTGTTCCAGAAAATGGGGAGAAAGTTACAGTTCCGTGTTTCAGTCTCTTGGAGACGACATTAAGGATGTTAGTCTACTGACATCTGAACAAATAAATGCCTGCTTTTGCCTTACTCCTCATGTCCAAACTTGGGATGTGCTTAGGAAAATTTCAAATTCCTTAAGATATCTGTGGCACAATACAGACAACATAGCATGCGTGCCAAGTTTAAAGTAGGGAAAGAAAAGAAGATGAAGAAGTCTCTCAAAAACAGCTTCAAAATTACATTTTAATGTTCAACCATTAATGAATCAGAAAAATAATGATTAAGCCACCACTAGAGTAGAATCTTGGTTGAAAATGGAGAAAAAAGTGCTTAGAAACTTATTTTGAAAATCGGGGGCCCCCAAAATTTGAAAAACAACTCATAATTCTGATTCTGTGATCATTGATGATTAGCTTGTTGTGAACAGCGAATGTGTTTTATTGTTATACTGTACTCTCCCAAGCGCTTAGTACAGTGTTCTGCACAGATTAAGGTCTCAATAAATATGACTGAATGAATTATTGATATCTAATTCGAACAGACCTTCATTTTTTTTCATCCTTCTCTGAGTCCAAGTTTATACTAAAAAATGAACCACATTGTACAATTCAAAATCATAGCCTGGCCTCAAGTAATCTGTTTTTTCAATCAAAAGCATTTGTATGTTTTAAACCTGAATAATCTACCTAATTTGCTGGTGCAGATTTGAGTTTCATTGGTAAAGCCTTGCAAATAGAAACGTACCTAAGGTAAGTAATGGTAAGAAGAGGAAAGGGTGAAAGGAAGAGGAATGGAAGGGAGAGAGGAAGATAAATGTCTGGCTTGTCCTCAGATTTCCACCCCCAATCCATGGATTTCGCTCAAGACTCTTCTGTGGTTCTCTTCTTATGTTACACTCGCTCTCTTGGGTTCATGGGTTCATCTTCCACCTTTATGTGTATAGCTCCCAAATAATAATAATACTGATAATAATTACAATCACAACAATATTGGTATTTACTAAATGCATGCTGTATGGCAGTAGCATGGCTTAGTGGATAGAGCAAGGGCCTGGGAGTCAGAAGGTCATGGGTTCTAATCCCAGCTCCGTCAATTGTCTGCTTTGTGACCCTGGACAAGTCACTTCACATCTCTGGGCCTCAGTTACCTCATCTATAAAATGGGAATTCAGAGTGTAAACCCCCTGTAGGACAGGAATTGAGTCCAACCTGAGAAGCTTGTAACTACCCCGGTGCTTAAAACAGTGCTTACCACTTAACAAGTACCATAATAATACTAATTATTAGATACAATATAGTCTGATTAGGCACTCATGGGGGTCAAGTCCAACGGGAAGGGAGAGCAGGTATTTTACCTCCATATTCATCGATACATAGATCAATCAGTTGTATTTATTGAGCATTCAGGGTGTTGTCCTAAGAGCTTGGGAGAATACAATACAGTTAGTAGATATTCTTCCTTCACTCAAGGAGAGTAAGTCCAAAGAGGAAAACAAATCTTAATTACAAGTAAGGAAAGTAACGAGAACCTAAGGATATGTACATAAGTGCTGTTGGCAGGGAAAGAAACTAAGCAGTTCCTAGATGGTTTGGCACATTTTGGGCTAGAAAACATTAATTAGGTGAAATTCTTCAAAAGGATCCGATAAACAATCATTAATTGATAAAAGAGAATAATCGATAGTCTTCATAGTTTCAATGGCTAGGGAGCCATATCTTCCCACCAGGAGGTGGCACAGGGAAATTATTATTATTGTAATTATGGTACTTATTAAACCCTTACTATGTGCCAAGCACTGTTCTAAGTGCAGGGGTTGTTGCAAGTTAATCAGGTTGGACACAGTCTCTGTCGCACAAGGGGCTCACGGTCTTAATCCCCCTTTTACGGATGAGGTACCCTGAGGAAAGTGAAGTGACTTGCCCAAGGTCACACAGCAGACGTGTGGAGCTGGAATTAGAACCCCGGTCCTTCTGACTCCAAGATCTGGGCTCTATCCATTAAGCCACACTGTCTGATGCTCCATGAAGGAGGAAGGGATTCAGGAGAGGGGCCATGTACACCGGTAGCGGATGGTCCACTTTCGGGAACTCATAGTTGGCAGGGAATGTGTCTACTTATTGATACTGTTTATTGTACTCTCCCAAGTGCTTAGCTCAGTGCTTTGTACACAGTAAGCGCTCAAGAAATACAAATGAATGAAAGAATGAATAGATGCGGGCACGCACGGCTTCCTCCAAAATTGAGGCGCCTCTGACCCGGCCTTCCCTCTGTATCCCCTAGTTCCCTGGGCTGCCACCCCTCCAAGGGGACAGAGAAGAGGCGGGGAAGTTGTGTGGGTGAAGGGAGATAGGCATGGTCTCCCGCTGCCTGCCGTGTGACCTTGGGCAAGTCACTTCGCTTCTATATGCCGCAGTTACTTCATCTGTAAAATGGAGATTTGAGACTGTAAGCCCCACATGGGACAGGGACTGTGTCTGACCTGATTTGTTTGTATCCATCTCAGCACTTAGTACAGTGCCTGGCACATAGTAAGAGCTTAACGAATCCCTCAGTTATTATTATTACAAGTAGATACAAAATAATCCGGTCAGACACAGTCCCTGATCCACGTGAGGCTCACAGTCAAAGGTGGGAGTAAACAGGTATTTATTCTCCACTGTACAGACGGGGACACTGAGGCGCAAGAAGTTAGTTGACTTGCCCAAGGTCACACAACAAGTAGGCCGAGACTGAGCACACCCCATTGCAATGCAGTGACACAGTCCCTATTATCATCAGAAATGGAGAGCTGCCAAGAGCCCGAAATTATATTCAAAGGTCTTCAGTGGCTGGAAAGAGAGGAAAGGGAAAAGTTCAGTGTATGCATACTTGACATTTCTATTTTTAGTTTACATGTATTAATAACTAAAAGTCACCTTTGAATTTCCTCCACTGAGCTCTGAAATGAATGTGTCGTCTATGAGGATCGTTCTGTATATCCTAGGCCAGATCCACATGAGATGTTTTGAAGGAGGAGCTTTGTTGAAGAAGGCTTTTCGTCTACTTAGGGGTGCCATCTATGTTGCGGTCAATTTTATGCTCTATTCATAAGGAAAGGGCTTTGTAGAAACCCTTATGCCATCTACATTCTAAAGGACAATAAAGTATTTGATTCCCTCGCCAGCTGCCATTACTTTCAAAGAGAAGTGCCTTCCAAATGGGCTTCCGCCTACACCCACCCGCTGTTGTCCAAACGGCCCTGAGATCTGCTTGAATCCTGCGCCTCATTTTCCAAGCTGAAAGCACAATTGTGCCAGTTCAATCAGGTTCTGTGACCAACACGAAGGGGAGAATCTTTTCAGGCTTCACGGCTTAGCTAACGTACGGGCTGCCTACTTCATGGCAGTTCTCCGTCTGTGGCTTTGGGGACGGAGTGAGGGAGGAGGGGACCTTCCTCCTGGCTCCCCTCAAAGCCGGGACAATGGAACTGTTGCTCCCAAGCCTTCAGTCCTACCATGACTGTGGAGGCACTTGTCTTCTCTACCATCTGAGCAGATGGAGAGCTGAGGTCCCGAGCCTGAGGGTTCAAGCAAAACACCTACAAGAAAAGTTGTCTTTTAGCAGTGGTATTTTTTAAACACAGTGGTAGATACAATCAGACCAGACACATTCTCCGAGTCTAAGAGGGAGGAACGACGGGTATTTACTCTCCATTTTGCGGATGGGAAAACTGGGGTTGAGGCAGCCGTTGTGGCTGTCGGGCCTGCCGGGGTTGTGGCTACTGCCGTGGAAGTGGTGGCTTCTGTGTTTGCAGCTGTGACTTCTAGCCTCTCAGCCATGATAAGCCCGGAGCTCTGCTCCCTTAGCCCCAGCGGCCGGCTGCTCTTTGTGTTTAATTTTGGGTTTCCCCTGTCCTTGCTTTTATGTTATTTTCATTCTTCGGTTGTTTCATCTCTCCTTGTGTGTCTCACCGGTTCCTTCTCACCCCATTATTCTCCTATTGTGAGTTTCCTCTAGGTCAAGGACTGTGTCTCTTTCTCTTGCTTGGATTTTTTCCCAGAACTTAGTTCAATACTTTGCCCATACTAGGTATATTACTTATTCCTGGGTATAATTCGCCCTTGGGTAAGAGAATGCGATGGCAGTTAACCCGGGCTTAAACTCCTGGGTCTTTGCCTCAAGGAAAGCAAATAACTGGATTTAAGTTGAGTTTTCCCAGGTTCGATTATCGCCTGCTCTGTCTGCTACTGTCATCACATTACTGTCATTCAGGTTATGCTGTGAGTTTTTCCTCCTTTCTCTCTTGAATATGGATTTCGGGCCCCCGTTAAACCACGGAGCTCACATAGGATTATTATCAATCATATTTATTTAGCACTTACTGCTATTTAGCAGAGAAGCAGCGCGGCTCAGTGGAAAGAGCACGGGCTTTGGAGTCAGAGGTCATGGGTTTGAATCCCTGCTCCGCCACTTGTCAGCTGTGTGACTGTGGGGAAGTCACTTAACTTCTCTGTGCCTCAGTTACCTCATCTGTAAAATGGGGATTAAGACCGTGAGCCCCACGTGGGACAACCTGATTCCCTTGTGTCTACCCCAGCGCTTAGAACAGTGCTCTGCACATAGTAGGGGCTTAACAAATACCAATATTATTCTTATTATTATTATTATTACTGTGGGCAGACCACTGTACTACGTGCTCAGGAGAGTACAATATAACAACAAAATAATAATAATCGTATTGGCTATGCTTACTCTGTCTCAAGCACTGTTCTAAGTGCTGGGGTAGATACAAGATAATCAGGTTGGACACAGTTCCTGTCCCACATGGGGGTCACACTCCCAATCCCCATTTTACAGATGAGGTAACTGAGGCACTGAGAAGAGAAGTGACTTGCTCAAGGTCACCCAGCAGACACGTGACAGAGCTGGGATTAGAGCCCAGGGCCTTCCGACTCCAAGGCCCATGCTCTATCTACTAGGTCACGTAGATTCTCAACATAAACGGGGCACATTCCCTGCTCATAATGTGCTTGCAGTCTAGAGGGGAGCACGTGTCATTCTTCTAGGTCTAGGGAAACTGAGTTTTAAAGAGTTTTGAAGAGCAGATGCCAACTTCATTTTACTGAAGATGTCACCGTTCTGATGTCTGTCATAAAGTTTTGCGTCTACACTGGTGAACATTGGTCAGGCCCCAGTCAAGGGGGTGGGCGAGAATTGCAATAGGAGAGATTTAGACTAGACTAAAGAAAAAAAAAATAAACGGAACGTGAAGGCTTTACGATGTCAGAACCCACGCACTAACAAAGAACCGTTAACAGAGAACTTGTGAAAACTTTCCTGGTGTCTTTAAAAAATAGACTAGGTAGACATTTTTACGTATATGATCAGGTGCGATTCTTTTCGGAGGGAGCAGCCAGGTCTAAATTTCCTCTCAGCAGTCAGACTCAAACTTCCCGAGGTCACTCCAGAAGCACGAGTTGAAGTCGGTGATGCCAACTCCTAGGGATTAAAGAGTTCCTGGGGAAGTTCGCTCCTTTCCCAGATCCCACGTGGAAAGAGAAACAGGAAAACAAGGAGACCATCACTTAGTACCTCTTGGGATGGTTAATTCATTAAAACATGGATGATGTAATTAAAAAAAAAATAGAAACCACTCATGGTTGCCAGAAGTAGAATTTTTCAATTCATCGTCCGCCAACTGTTTACAGAGAGTTTTTAAATGATCTAATTAACTTTTTATCTTTTTTGCAAGAGATCCAGTGGACGAAAACTCCCTTAGTATCCGCCATCGGCACCATTTTGTGATTTCTGATCCCATTCTGATCCCATTCTTGGTCATCGACACTTCCTTTTCCACCTCACTAGTGTGACCCCACCACTTTAGCTGTTTGCCCTGATGATGTGCTGCTGGGTTAAGTGAGCATTTGCCGAGTTGCAGGGTAAACTGGATCCTGGGCAGAAGGCAAAGACCCTGCCTTCCCGGAGATTACAATCTAAGGAAATACGACTCATGCTTATTGTCCAAAGAATACTCTATCACAACTATAGAAACTGCATGCACACGCCCCCGCACAAGTATAAACTCCAATGAGTGACCTGCTTTCTGCCTTGTTTTCCTTCTCATCTTTTTCTTTATTTGATGTGGTTCTTTGAGCAAAGGCTAATTTCTAAACTCAGGTGATTAGAGGAAGGCAAGGTTCTCACTGCTCTTCCCCGACTGGAACAGCTTTCTGAGAGTGTGTGGCTGGAATTAATAATAATAATGATGATAATAATAATGGTATTGGTTAAGTGCTTACTAAGTATCAAGCATAGTCATAAGTGCTGGGGAAGCTATGAATTAATCAGATTGGACACAGTCCCTGTCTCATATGGGGCTCACAGTCTCAATCCCCATTTTATAGATGAGGGAACTGAGGCCCAGAGAAGTGAAGAGGCTTGCCTAAGGTCACAGAGCGGACAACTGGCGGTGTCGGGATGAGAACCCAGGTCCTTCAGACTCCCAAGGCCAGTGCTCTATTCACAAGGCCATGCTGTTTTCCGGATGACTTCCAGATTCTTCCCTGGCAGCACCAACTTCAGAGCATGACGGGATGACTCCCTCCCTCAACCGTCACGCGCAGGGCAAAAGCAGTTTGAGAAGCAGCATGGCCTAGTAGATACAGCATGGGCCTGGAAGTCAGAAGGACCTGGGTTCTAAATCCGGCTCCACCTCGCGCCTGCTGTGTGACCTTGGTCAAGTCTCTTCACTTCTCTGTGCCTCAGTTCCCGCATCTGGAAAATGAGGATTAAGACTGTGAGCCACAAGTGGGACATGGACTGCCTTCAAAATGATTAGGTACCCCAGCTCTTAGTACAGTGTCTGGTGCTTAGAAAGCGTTTAACAAATACTATTTTTTTTTAAAAAAAAGATGTCAAAAACATTACTCTGACAGGTTAAGGAAATAGCGTCACCTAGTGGAAAGATCGCAGGCCTGGGCATCATGGGACCTGGGTTCTAATTCCCACATGCCACTTATCTGGTGTGTGATCTTGGACATGTCATTTAACTTCTCAGTGCCTCAGTTTCCAAATCTGTAAAATGGGGATCGAGACTGTAAGCCCCATGAGAGACGTGGATTGTGTTCAACCTGAGTATCTTGTATCTAGTACAGGGCCTGGCATGCAGTAAGCACTTAACAAATACTATTTTTAAAAAAATAGTTGAACAGCATTTTTTCCCAACAACCTTCTGCCCTCCTCCCTCTTCAAAAATAGGTACCCACTTGTTCCAAGAATAACTCTGTCTTCTCATTTTTCCAACCATACCTTCATGAGCAAATGACATGGATAATTCAAGCCCTTTGTCCCGAATTTATCAGAAATTTCTGACCATCCCCACAGTGGGAATTAGCTGGGCAAAGACAGCAAAGAGAAATTCTTAGCCTGAATTACCAGGACAGTTTTCTAAGGTAGGCTCCTCTCTAAGGACATACTGTCGAGAAGCAGCATGGCTCAATGGAAAAAGCACGGGCTTTGGAGTCAGAGGTCATGGGTTCGAATCCCGGCTCGGCCACATGTCAGCTGTGTGACTTTGGGCAAGTCACTTAACTTCTCGGTGCCTCAGTTCCCTCATCTGTAAAATGGGGATTAAGATTGTGAGCCCCAAGTGGGACAACCTGATTCCCCTATGTCTACCCCAGCACTTAGAACAGTGCTTGGCACATAGTAAGCGCTTAACAAATACCAACATTATTATTATTATTATTAATTATAATAATGGTATTTTTAAACACTTAGTATGTGCCAGGCACTGAACTAAGTGCTGGGGTGAAAAAAAGCAAATCCAGTTGGAGTCCCTGTCCCACATGGGGCTCACAATCTTAATCCCCAGTTTTACAGACGACGTCACTGAGGCACAGAGAAGTGAAGTGACTTGCCCAGGATCACCTGGCAGACAAGCGGGAGAGCCGGGATTAGAAGGTCATTCTGCCTCCCAGGCCCATGCTGGTTCTCATCACATCTGCTAAGAGAGGAGGCCTTAAGTTTCCATTTGGATCCTTTTCGTGTGGTCACCCTCGGTGTTGCTTGACTTCTAACAGCGGCCTCTTCCTCAGGGAAGGGTCATGGCTACTATTCCATCTCTCCTGGGACTCATAACTCTTCTGCGACGGTCCGGCTTGAAGGTGAAAGCTGTCAGATGCTGCCAGGGATTAGGAGGAAGACCTGGTCTCGGGGAGGAAGCCCAAACAATAGGTGCTTTCTTCTTCTGGGCAGCTGCCTTCTCTTGGGATGTGAGGGAGGGAGGTGATATCCGCATCCGAAGGAAAGACTTTGCAGTTTGAGGCGGTGAGGTCAGCCTCGGGAGACGGGAGGAAAATTCAAACCTGCCTAAGGCCAAGTAGTCCGTTCCGCTCAGTGAGGTGACGGAGCAAAATGGATGTCAGGGGAACGCGAGGTGAAAAACCGGAGAAAGTGTTTCTGAGGATGCTCTGTGGGCTGCTGTCAATCGAAGAGAGGCAGGACCAAGGCTGTGGACAGGCCCGAAGGGTCGAGGAGCCGGAGCGGGGAGAGACGAACAGTCCCGCTGAACCGAAGTGACTTGCCCGAGGTCACGCAGCATACATGTGGAGGAGCTGGGATTAGAACCCATGACCTTCTGCCTCCCAGGCCCGTGCTCTATACACTACGCCATGCTGCTCTCTCAAGCGCTTAGTCCAGTGCTTTGCACACAGTAAGCGCTCAGTTAATCCAACCGAATGAGCAAACGAATAGCTTGTGTCTACTCCAGTGCTTAGTACAGTGCCTGCCAAACAGTAAATGTTGAAGAAATACCACACACACAAAAAAAAAACGCCCCCGGCCCCCCCAACCCCAATCCGGATTGACGTTTTCTCCGGGATCCTATTTATTTATATTAATGTCGGTCTTCCCCTCTTAGACTGTAAGCTCTTTGTGGACGAGGAACGTGTCTGCTAACTCTGTTGTACTGTATTCTCCCAAGCGCACTCAATGAATGTGATGGATCTTGCAGCTGAGGACATGGATTGATTGTCGTCGTTTGGTAGCAGGGAACCGGCAGCAGCGTCTCAGCCCCCTCCCCAGCCAGGGCACCCCCCTCACCAATCCCTGTTGTCCCTGGAGGGGGGATAAAGCAACTTACAGTGGAGCAACTCTGCCAACGAGGGCCGGGAGCTGCTGGCCAGGTGGCTGCCAAGCTGCCACTCCACCTCATCATCAACCCCTTCCCACCCCTTGCTTCTCCCCCAGCTCCTGGCCTAAGGCTGCCTCGCCGACCCCGCTTATCTGCTGTGTGACCTCGGGCAAGTCACTTTGCTTCTCTGGGCCTCAGTTCCCTCATCTGTAAAATGGGGATTAAGACTCTGAGCCTCGTGTAGGACAGGGAACTGTGTCCAACCTAACTAGCTCCTATCTATCCCAGCGCTTAGAACAGAGCTTGACACATAGAAGCGCTTAACAAATATCATTATTATAATTATTATTACGTCATCGATGATCAAAGTAGAGACGATGGCAGTGGGCCATAATAATCACTGTGGGATTTAATGAGCAATAACTATGCCCGACTGTTGGGATAGATCGGACACAATCACTGTCAGCATGGCGGTTATAATCTACGTGGGGATGGGGGAGAATTTAGACTGTTCCCTCCTACTTAGGCTGATTACTGTGTATAGTAATTATGGCATCTGTTAAGCGCTTACTCTGTGCCTAGCACTGTTCTAAGCGCTGGGGTAGATACAAAGTAATCAGGTTGTCCCACGTGGGGCTCCCGGTCTTAATCCCCATTTTACAGATGAGGTAACTGAGGCACAGAGAGGTAAAGCGACTTGCCCAAAGTCACACAGCTGACAAGTGGCGGAGGGGGGATTAGAACCCACGACCTCCGACTCCCAAGCCCGTGCTCTTTCCGCTAAGCCGTATCTATCCCAGTGTTTGGTACAGTGCTTTGAGCATGTACTAAGTGCTTAGCAAATGGTGTGCCCCAATAGAAAGGGCGTGGACCTAGGAGTCAGAAGGACCTGAATTCTAATTCTGGCTTGTCTCCTGTGTGACCTTGAGCAAGTCGCTTTGCTTGTCTATGCCTGAGATACCTTGCGTGAAATGGGGATGAAGATTGTGAGCCCCACGTGGGACAAGGAGCTGGCACATAATAAGGGCTTAACAATACCTCAATCATTATTATTATTTACCATAATAAGAAGTAGAACAGGTACAGAATCCCCATTTTAAAGGTGAAGTAACTGTATAATTATTCATTATTATTAGCCCAGAGAATTTACATGCCTGGCCCAAGGTCACACGGCAGGCGAGCGGCAGAGCCGGTATGAGATCCCAGGCTTTCTGACGCCCAGGCTCTTTCGGCTAGACCACGTTACTGCTGCTGCAACTCACGCACCTCGGCCCTGCACCTCGCCCTCCCGTGAGCCCCAAGGGCAGCGTTAGCACCACGATACGATGTGCTCCAACCAGACCCTTGGAATCTGCTACTCCGTGTCATCTACAACCCAGAGTCAAACCCTGACTTCCCCTTTCCCAGGGGCGTGGCCATGGAATCGAGGCCTAAAAGAGGTCCCCGGGAGGCTATGAGTAAAGTCTTCTCACAAGGAGAATTCAGAGCCATTTGTGATGAGATTTTTCCCATATATCATGACTTATTCTAAATCTCATCTAATCTAAATCACCTTTTTCTGGAGGAAATGGAGAACAATTGTTGGCTTTTAAGCATGTCTAACTCTTAATGCAGGTCCGTGTTTCCCCACTCAAGAACCCCCGGTGGTTGCCCATCCACCTCCTCATCAAACAGAATCTCCTTTCCATTGGTTATAAAGCACTCAAATCGTCTTGCCCCCTCCTACCTCACCTCACTGCTCTCCTATTACATGCCAGCCCACACACTTCGCTCCTCTAATGCCCACTTACTGTACCTTGAGCTTGTCTATCTGCCGACCTCTCACCCACTTTCTTCCTCCGGCCTGGAACGCCGCCCCCCTTCATATCTGGCAGATGATCACTGTCCCCACCTTCAAAGCCTTATTAAAAGCACAACTCCTCCAAAAAATCTTTCCCCCACTAAGCCCTCATTTCCTCTTCTCCCACTCCCTTCTGTCTCATCCTTGCATTTGGATTTGCACCCTTTATTCCCCACTCCTTCAGCCCCACAGCACAAATGTACGTATCTGAAATTTATTTATTTTTATTAATGTCTATATCCCCCTCTAGACAGTAAGCTCACTGTGGGCAGGGAATGTGTCTACCAACTCTTTTATATTCTCCCAAGAGCTTAGTACGATGCTCTGCACAAAGTAAGTGCTCAATAAATAAAATTGATTGATTGACAGTGTGGCACCCTGGACACCCTCCAAGCAGGTCAGAACTTGCATGAGGGACAGAGATGTGTAGAAGAAGACAAGATAGTGATGATGGAAGTTGGCTTGGATCTTGGGAAAATAAATTAATCGATAGCGTTTATTGACTACTTACTGGGACCAAGGCACGAGGTGTTTGGAAGAGAACAGTGGAGTTAGTACTCATGATTCCCTGACCTGAGGGAGTTTACAATCTAGGCAGTGCTGAAGAGGTAGCTGGGGAGAGATATAGAGTTGGGATGGCGAGACATTAATCAGGGAGGCCCTCTTGGAGGAAGTGTGATTTCAAAAGGGCCTCACAAGTAGGGAAGAACAACAGGCTCGCCAGATATAAAGGGGGAGGTGTGGGAGTTCCAGCCAGAAAGGAGGACATGAGCTGGAGGTTGGAGAGAAGAGAACAAGGTACAGTGAGTAGATTGGTTTGAGAGGGATGAAGTGTGTGAGCTAGGGAGAAATGCAAGAGGAGCAAGGATAAATCGGAAGGAGAGAACCGATTGAGTCCCTCGAAGATGATGGTTGGGATTTTTTGCCTGATGCAGAAAAGAATAAGCAACTACAGGAAGATTGCGAGGAGTGGAGTGATGTGTGCAGAACATCGTTTTTTTTAAAAAAATGATCCAGGCAGAAGAGTGGAAATATGGACTGGAGAGGGGAGAGACAGGAGGTAGAGAGGTGTGAGAGGCATCTGATGAAATTGTTAAGTAGTGATATGACACGTGCCTGGACAAGGTTTTCGTTACCCTATTTATTTTGTTAATGAATTGTACATCGCCTCGATTCTATTTAGTCGCCGTTGTTTTTACGAGATGTTCTTCCCCTTGACGCTGTTTATCGCCATCGTTCTCGTCTGTCCGTCTCCCCCGATCAGACCGTAAGCCCGTCAAACGGCAGGGACCGTCTCTATCTGTTGCCGACTTGTTCATCCCAAGCGCTTAGTACAGTGCTCTGCACATAGTAAGCGCACAATAAATACTATTGAATGAATGAAAAGGTTGGTGACAGTTTGGATGAAGAAGAAGGGTGGATTTCAAGAGATTTTGTGGAGGAAGAACCATCAGGATTTGGTGGCAGACAGAATATGGGGCGTTGAAAGAGAGGGAGAGGTTGGGGATAAGGCCAAGATTATGAGGTTGAGAGATGGAGAGATTGGTGGGTGCTTTTAACTCTGATGGGAAAATCGGGTGGAGGAGAGTATCTGGGAGGGAAGATGAGTTCAATTTTAGACACGTAGACCCTAACAATAACAATAATAATAATAAAGGTGGTATTTGTTAAACCCTTACTATGTACCAGACATTGTACTAAGCACTGCGGTAATCTTATCAGGTTGGACACGGTCCCTTTGGGGCTCACAGTCTTAAACCCCATTTTGTAGGTGAGGTGAATGAGGCATAGTGAAGTGAAATGATTTGACCAAAGTTCCCCCGCAGACAAGTGGCAGAGCCAGGATTAGAACCCTAGCCCCCCTCAGCCACTTGTCAGCTGTGTGACTGTGGGCAAGTCACTTCACTTCTCTGTGCCTCAGTTACCTCATCTGGAAAATGGGGATTAAGACTGTGAGCCTCACGTGGGACGACCCGATGACCCTGTATCTCCCCCAGCGCTTAGAACAGTGCTCTGCTCATAGGGAGCGCTTAACAGATACCAACATTATTATGCGTCTGACACCCAGCCCAGGGTTCTTTTCACTAGGCCAGGCTGCTTCTCATGCTCTTTGAGGGGCTGGTGGGACATCCGTGCTGAAATGTTCTGGGGGGTAGGAGAAGATGCAAGGCTTCAGAGGAGAGGGGCCAGGAGTAGTGAGGTAGATCTGTGAGTCTTCATCACAGAAGACGTAGTTGAAGCTGTGAGAGCCGATGAATTTACCAAGTGAGTGAATTCTGAAAGAAGAAGGGAGCCTTTAAAGAACATCTGCAGCGAGGCCTGATGGAGAGAGCAAGGACCTGGGAGTCAGAGGACCTGAACGATGATAGTAATGATATATAACGATAATAATAACAATAGTATCTGTTAAGCACTTATTATGTGCTCCCAGTCTCAATCCCCATTTTACAGATGAGGTAACTGAGGCCCACCGAAGTGAAGTGACTTGGCTAAGGTCACTCCGTGGAAAAGTGACGAAGCTGCTATTAGAACCCAGGTCCTTCTGACTCCACTAGGCCACACTGCTTCACCTGGAGACACGTTCCCCGCCCACGGAGGGTTTACAGTCTAGAGGGAGAGACAGACCTTAATAGAAATAAAAAAAATACGGATATACGGACACAAACACAGATTCATAAATTACAAATATAAGAAATTACAGATATAATCCATCTCCCGTTTGAATCTTGGTCAAACCTTTCGTTGGGCAAGAGGAAAGGCCCTTGATTCTTAATCTGCAACCCACTACCTCAGAACGGCGGTATTCACTAACCGTGTACGCTGCTCCAATTCTGAGCCTGGGCCAGATTCGAGGTAACAGGATCGGACCCAATCACCGTCCCCATGGGGATCATTGTCTAGTGCACTGTGGTCTAGCGGACAGAGCGTGGATTTGGGAGTTCGAAGGACCTCGCTTCTGATCCCAGCTCCGCCGTTTGTCTGCCGTGTGACCTTGGGTAAGTTACTTCACTTCTTTGTGTCTCGGCTATCAAATCTGTGAAATGGGGATTAAGGCTGTGAGCCCCACGTGCGGCAGGGACTGTTTCCAACCTGATTAGCTTATCTACCCCAGTGCTTAGAACAGTGCTTGACACATAGGAAGCGCTTAACAAATACCATCATTATCGTTGTCTAGGGAGGTTTAAGGCCCCTCTATGAGAAGCAGCGTGGCTCAGTGGAAAGAGCACGGGCTTTGGAGTCAGAGATCATGGGTTCGAATGCCGGCTCTCTCTGTGTCTCAGTTCCCTCATCTGGAAAATGGGGATAAAGACTGTGAGCCCCACGGGGGACAACCCGATTCCCTTGTGTCTACCCCGGCGCTCAGAACGGTGCCTGGCACACAGTGAGCGCTTAACAAATGCCAACATTATTATTATAAATTAAGCTCTGGCCATCCGCGAGTTGCTGTCCTTAGTCTGCGGGGTCAAGAGGGTCACGGGAGGGTGGGGAGGGGGGAGGTTTCAGACCAGTGCCCTGACCCCACCATCTCCAACCTTCTACAACACAATGGAAACGTGCCCCTCGGCCACAGGGTGCAGTCTCAGGATCTTGGGATCTTGGCATCGGTTGCCAGAGGTATTTGCAATGCAAACAGTGTTGTTCAGCGATGCAGAAGTCATCAGTTTAGGATGGTGCAATTCTTCGGGCCAACTGCTTTTAAGATAATAATAGCGTTTTGCATTTCTGTAGCCCCGTGATTTTGCAGCAGTGAAAGGCTCCTCAGGCAGGGATAATGATAATTAATGGAACTTTTGCACTTACATAATGTCTTTCATCCGGGATCTCAAAGTGCTTTTCAAACGATTAAGGAAACCTCACCACACCCCCATGGGGTACATGCAGTTTTCATTCCCCAGTTTTGCCTCTCACCTAGGCAGAGGGGAGGGAAAAAAAAGCAGGTGACTTGCCTCAGGTGAAGCAGTTAGGAGTAGATGGGAAACAGGACCCAGGTCACCTGGCTCCTAAATAATAATAATAATAATGGTATTTTGTTAAGCGCTTACTATGTGCAGAGCACTGTTCTAAGCGCTGGGGTAGACGCAGGGGAATCAGGTCGTCCCACGTGGGGCTCACAGACTTCATCCCCATTTTCCAGATGAGGGAACTGAGGCACAGAGAAGTGAAACGACTTGCCCACAGTCCCACAGCTGGCAAGTGGCAGAGCCGGGATTCGAACTCATGACCTCTGACTCCAAAGCCCGGGCTCTTTCCACTGAGCCACGCTGCTTCTCTAAAGTGAACACTAAACCTCAGTGTTCACTGGTTCAGGCCCCAGGGACTGAATTCATTCATTCAATCGTATTTATTGAGCGCTTACTGTGTGCAGAGCGCTGTACTCAGTGCTCGGGAGAGTACAATATAATAATAAATAGACACATTCCCCGCCCACGAGGAGATTACGATCCAGAGGTTGCACCAGGCAGTTGCCAGATTCTTTATCAGACTTATTCAATCGGTCAGTCGTATTTATTGAGCACCTACTGTGAGCAAAGCACTGTACTAAGCATCTGGGAGAGGACCATATAGCAATAATCAATCAAATAAGATTGATCGATAGTCTGCGAACTCCCCCGGGGCCAGGGTCACGGCTGCTCTGTGACACAGGCTCTCATGTCTAAAACAATCCTGTAGAGAGATAAAAATAATAATGTTGGTATTTTAGTGCTTACTATGTGCAGAGCACTGTTCTAAGCGCTGGGGGAGACACGGGGGAATCAGGTTGTCCCACGTGGGGCTCACAGTCTTCATCCCCATTTTCCAGATGAGGGAACTGAGGCACAGAGGAAGTGAAGTGACTTGCCCACAGTCACACAGCTGACAAGTGGCAGAGCTGGGATTCGAACTCATGACCTCTGACTCCAAAGCCCATGCTCTTGCCACTGAGCCACGCTGAAAGAGCATAGTCCTAATGCCAGATCTGCCACTGACTTGCTGTGTGGCCTTGCTCTGTCACTTAACCTCTCTGTCCCTCCGTTTCCCCCTCTGTAAAATGGGAAGATAGATCCCCATTTTAGAATGGGAACGATTTAGAGAAGCAACGTGACTCAGTGGAAAGAGCACTGGCCTGCAAGTCAGAGGATCTGGGCTCTAATCCCGACTCTGCCAACTGCTTGCTATGTGACTTTGGGCAAGTCACCTAACTTCTCTGTGCCTCAGTTTCCTCAGCTGTGAAATGGGGATTCAGCACTCGCTCTCCCTCCTACTTAGACTTTGTCACATGCAGAACAGATTGAAAGCTCGTTGTAGTTGGGGATTGTCTTTATTGCTGTATTGTACTCTCCCAAGCGCTTAGGACAGTGCTCTGTACCCAGTAAGCACTCAATAAATACGACTGAATGAATGACTGTATCTGACCTAATTAACTCGTACCCACCCCAGCGCTCAGAACAATGTCTGACTCACAGTAAGTGCTTAACAGATACCAAGAAAAAAAATTAGAATGACTCCGATCGATGTGGGTCGTGAGGCCTGATGTCGATCGGCTACCCCTTCGTGTGAACCGTTGGCGTCGGGTGCGGCACACTGTGTGACGTCGTAGTACTGTACCACCTGTGTGGCAAAGCAGGGTAAACTCTCTGGGGCCCCTCACTTCAGTCCTGGGCAGTTGGGAAGCAGCGTGGCTCAGTGGAAAGAGCCCGGGCTTCGGAGTCAGAGGTCATGAGTTCGACTCCCGGCTCTGCCACTTGTCGGCTGTGTGACTGTGGGCGAGTCACCTCACTTCTCTGTGCCTCAGTTACCTCATCTGGAAAGTGGGGATTAACTGTGAGCCTCCCGTGGGACAAGCCGATTACCCTGGATCTACCCCAGTGCTTAGAACGGTGCTCTGCACATAGGAAGCGCCTAACAAATACCAACATCATTATTACTCAGCTCCCCATGCTCTGCTCCTCACCTCAACCGCCCACCCTTTCCCTCGCGCTGCCCCTCCCCTTTGTGACCTGCCGCCTCCCATCTCCGAGCCCCATGCCATCTGACCCTCCTCCCAACATAATAATAATGATATTTGTTCATTCATTCATTCAATCGTATTTACTGAGCGCTTACTGTGTGCAGAGCACTGTACTAAGAGCTTGGAAAGTACATCTGGGCAACAGATAGAGATAATCCCTACCCAACAACGGGCTCACAGTCTAGAAGGCGGGGGGTGGGGGGGGGTCGGACGATGAAGCAAAGCAAGTAGACAGGCATCAGTAGCAGCAAAATAGATCATTAGAATTACAGATATATACACATCATTAAAATAAATAGCAGAATAAATAAGTACAAATATACACAAGTGCCGTGGGGTCAGAAATGGGGTAGGGAAGAGGGAGGGAATAGGGGAGATGGGGCGGGGAAGAGGAGCAGAGGAAAAGGGGGCGCGGTCCGGGAAGGCCTCCTGGAGGAGGTGAGCTCTCAGTAGGGCTTTGAAGGGGGGAAGAGAGCTAGTTTGGCGGATGTGAGGAGGGAGGACGTTCCAGGCCAGAGGTAGGACGGGCCAGGGGTCGACGGCGGGACAGGTGAGAGCTTACTGTGTGCCAAGCACTCTTCTAAATGCTGGGTTAGATACAAGGTAATCAGGTTGTCCCACGTGGGGCTCACAGTCTTAATCCTCATTTAAAGCTGAGGTCACGAGGCCCAGAGAAGTTAAGCGACTTCCCCAGAGTCACACAGCTGACTAGTGGAGCCGGGATTAGAACCCGCGACCCCCGACTCCCAAGCCCGAGCTCTTTCCACCGAGCCACGCCGTTTCTCACCTGATCTGGGCCTCTTGCTGCCTAAGTCAAAATCTTGAGAAAACAAGTCCTGTAGCCTAGAGCTTTTATTTTAGGTGACGGCAGGAGGGATGATGGGGATAAATAAAGGACGTTGCTAAGCGTGGGGACTCTGATTCTCTACAACCACGATGGCCATCCTGAGAAGGGAGTTTGGCACAGGTATCTTCTGGAACCCAGGTCCTTCTGATTCTCAGGGCTGAGCACTACCCATTAGGCCACGTTGCTTCTCTAGCTTTTAGCACAGTGCTTGGCACCGTTAGAGCTTCGTAAAAACCGTAACTTACCGACTGTACTTTTTGGACGTCTCCCCACTGGATTAGGGTCTGTCAGGGTGTTTGGGAGAGTGCCAGACGGGGAGGTTTCTGGGCCTTGTTGAGAAGCGAGAAGGGAAGCCAAGCTAAGGAGGGTGTTAGATCGAAGTACAGGTCCTGCTGGGAAACTGAGGCAGAACAGGGTGAGTGTGAACGTGTCACAGCAGAAAACCCTCTGGGGGATTTGTTGCCCAAGAGAGACCCCTCACCTCTTCCTCACCATCAGTAGTATTTATTGAACTCCTATGGTGAGAAGAAAAGATAAGTGCTCTCCTTCCCACTTAGATCAGGACGCTGGGGTTGTGGGATCTTCTTGATCACACAAGAAGTGTCGTCTAGAGAAGCAGCGTGGCTCAGTGGGAAGAGCACGGGCTTTGGAGTCAGAGGTCACGAGTTCGAATCCCAGCTCTGCCACTTGTCAGCTGTGGGACTGTGGGCAAGTCACTTCACTTCTCTGTGCCCCACTTACCTCATCTGTAAAATGGGGATTAAGACTGTGAGCCCCACGTGGGGCAACCTGATTCCCCTGTGTCTACCCCAGCGCTTAGAACGGTGCTCTGCACATAGTAAGCGCTTAACAAATACCAACATTATTATTATTCTTGTATTGCATTCATTCATTCAATCGTATTTATTGAGCGCTTACTGTGTACAGAACACTGTATTAAATACTTGGAATGTACAATTCGGCAACAGATGGAGACAATCCTTGCCCAACAACAGGCTCACAGTCTAAAAGGAGGAGACAGACTGCAAAACAAAACAAGTAGTCAGGCATCAATACCATCAGTGTATTTCACGGCCCCCATTTCCCACCTCACAGCACTTGTGTCTATTTGTACTTATTTATTCTGCTATTCATTTTATTAATGATGTGGCTATATCTATAATTCTATTTATTTTGAAGCTATTGATGCCTGTCTACTTGTTTCGTTTCGTTGTCTGTCTCCCCCCTTCTAGACTCTGCGCCCCACAAGGAATCCCCACAAGGAATGGGGATTTGTCACTTCCCAAGCACTGAATTCAGTATATTGGGTATTCAGTGACATTAAAATAACCAATAATAAAATAATAGAATAAAAGAAGAAGAATACATTTTCTTTCATTCATTCAGTCATATTTATCGATCGCTTACCGTGTGCTCTATTATTTAACAATAATAATAAAATAAATTTAAAAGAAACGATAATAAAAAATAATTGTGATACTTGTTAAGCACTGACTGTAGTATTTGTTCAGTGCTTACTGTGTGTCAAACACCATAGTAGGTGCTGGGGTAGCTAGTGTGATAATAAGTGCTACGGTAGTTAGCTTGGTACGAAGTGAGGGGATGGATCCAATCTGTCAGATCAGACACAGTCCCTGTCCCATAGGGTTTCAGTGTGAAGCATAGTAGGCATAGCATTTCCATTTTACAGATGAGAAAATTGAAGCACCGTTAAGTGACTTGCCCAAGGGGCCCACGGTGGAGCAGAAATTAAAACCCAGGTCTTCTGCCTCCCGGGACTGAGCTCTTTCTACTTGATCACACGGCTTCTCGAAGTACCATTACATTTCAAAATGCCATTCCAAAAATCTTATAACTGCTACTGCTATAATAATGACGATCGTGGTATTTGTTAAATCACTTATTTATGTGCCAGGCACTGTTCTAAGCCCTGGGGTGGAGTCAAGCTACTTGGGAGCCCTGTCCCACATGGGGCTCACAGTCTTAGTCCCCATTTCACAGATGAGGGAACTGAGGCCCAGAGAAGTAAAGTACCTTGCCCAAGGTCACTGCACGTTTCTTGAATCACAGTGCATCTTCGGACCAAAACGAACAGTGTTTCAGGAATTGCTATACGGAGATGACTATTTGCTAGAAGCACGAGACACAAGAAGACATTCAAGCGTATTTATTGAGCGCTCACTATGTGCAGAGCACTGTACTAAGCACTTGGAATGTACAGTTCGGCAACAGATAGAGACAATCCCTGCCCAATGATGAGCTCACGGTCTAAACGGACGTGCAGACGACTATGAATGATAATTATAACTGTGGTATTTGTTAAGTGTATACTCTGTGCCAAGCACTGTAGTAAGGGTGGAGGTAAGATACAAGTTATCCAAGTACTCTCTTAAGCGCTTAGTACAGTAAGTGCTCAATAAATATGATGGAATGAATGGATGAATGAATACAGTCCCTGCACAGAGCTCACATTCTATGTAGGAGGGAGAACAGGTATTGCATCCCCATTTTATGGATAAGGAAACCGAGGTATGGAGAAATTAAGTGACTTGCTCAAGGTCACTCCGCAGGTAAGTGGCAGAGCAGGGTTAGAACCCAAGTCCTCTGACCCCCCCCCCCCCCGGGCCCATGCTCTTTCCACTAGACCACAATGCCTCGCAGATCTCTTTGCAAATTTAGCACAGCACTGGAGTCGAATAATAAGTCTGAGGAAGATAGAAGTTACATACCATCCCACGCTTGGAGAACCTTATAGCCAACCAAAAGTTTCTATCGGTCGCACAGAACTTGGCGGTCACCAAATTCTGCCCCCTGCATCATAAACTGTTCAGTCGGACCTGGGTCGATCGAGAGAGGTAGAAAACGGAACAAAAATGGTTAGCGGGGCTTTGGGAAGACGGCTAAACAGAGTGGGGTGACAGTGGAGAGTCCGGTGCCAAGTTGAGGATCTTCAAGGTTGTCGTGTGGCCCTCAGACCTGGTCCTGCTCGTAAGGATACATCTGGCTCAGTGGAAAGAGCCTGGGCTTCGGACTCAGAGGTCATGGGTTCGACTCCCGGCTCTGCCACTTGTCAGCTGTGTGACTGTGGGCAAATCACTTAACTTCTCTGGGCCTCAGTTCCCTCATCTGTAAAATGGGGATGAAGATTGTGAGCCTCACATGGGACAACGTGATCCCCCTGTATCTCCCCCAGCGCTTAGAACAGTGCTCTGCACATAATAAGTGCTTAACAAATACCAACATTATTATTATCAGTTCTGAGAGAGTTTCATCAGCATCGAGTATAAACCATATTCAGAATTAAATGACAAGATGAGATATCAAGAATGAGGACCTGAAAGGTAACTAGTTGGGTGGACCCCGTATCTACCCCAGAGCTTAGAACAGTGCTCCGCACATAGTAAACGCTTAACAAATACCAACAACAAAAAAAAATACAAAGTGAAAAGAATGGATCATTGCGGGATAGCCAAGAAACTAATCTCTGATGAGCTGAAAATGAGCACACAAAACCAGGAAGGAAGAAAAGTCATTTTAAATGAATCAATCAATCGATGGTATTTACTGAGTTATTACTATGAACAGCACTATGAAATCGAGTCAGCAGACCCATTCCCTGCCCACAGAGAGCTTACAGTCTACAGGAGGATATGAAAAATTGTATATTAATTAATGTTGAATCATAATAAGGTTGGTATTTGTTAAACGCTTACTATGTGCCCAACGCTGTTCTAAGCACCGGGGTACAAGGTGATGAGGTTGTCCCACATGGGGCTCACAGTCTTCATCCCGATTTTACAGATGAGGTAACTGAGGCACAGAGAAGTTAAGTGACTTGCCCATGGTCACAGAGCTGAGAAGCGGCGGAGCCAAGCTTAGAACCCGTGACCTCAGACTCCCAAGCCCGGGCTCTTTCCACCAATCCATGAAATATATGATAAATGAAAATATAAATGTGAATGATTCATATTTAAATAGATGATGAATGAAATTAATGTAAATATAAACAATATATTTAATACATGATCAATGAAAATAAATGTAAGCAGGAATAATTTATATTGAAATTTGTGAGAAATTAAAGATTATATATTTACATACAGGATGAAAGAAAATAAGACTATCTTATATTTAAACACAGGATAAAGATAAATCAATATGAATATGAGCAGTTTATATTTGAATGCAAACGGCAGGGACTGTCTCTGTCGCCGACTTGTTCATCCCAAGCGCTAGTACAGTGCTCTGCACATAGTAAGCGCTCAATAAATACTATTGAATGAATGAATGAATGAATGCAAGATAAAGCACAATCTCAAGCAGTACGGTGTGATGGTGGGCCATGAGAGACCAGTGAGACCAAATCCGGAGCGGCGGGCAGAAATTTGGAGGAGTGGCAGAGTTAAAAAGAGACAGGCTTGATTGGGGACAAACCACTAGTGCAACAGAGATCTATTTCACTCGGGAACAACTTCAGGTGTCTATTGAGTTGCTGCTTAGCATGCTGCCAGCAGGACTACAATGACCACGTGCTGGTAAAAGGATTTGACGATGAACGCTGCCGCCTGGATGAGGAAGGAGAGGTGGGTAAAGCTGGCAATGAGAGGAGCGATCTCAGTAATAAAGCAGGGCAGGATCGGACTTCTTCCAGCCGGCGGGCAAAACCCCACCGGGTGGAGTTTTTAGGATCCCCACACCTCTAGCGTCTGAACGTGCTCCACGTAACGTCTCTGAGGGAACGAGGAAGAGGCGAAACACGTGATTGGTTCCTTTCATTCCCGATCCGGAAAAGAATAACTGTGGTGTTTGTTAGGTGCTTCTTACGAGCTAAGTATGGGTAGACACAAGATAATCGGGTCAGGGACAGGGGCTCACCGTCGAAGGGGAAGGGAGAACTGGTAATTCCCTCATTTTACAAATGAAGAAATTGAGGCCCAGTAATTGACTTGACTAAGATTACTTAACAGGGAAGTGGCAGAGCCGGGATTAGAATCCAGGTCCTCCACTAGAACACAGTGCCATCCCGGAAAAGTCCGGCTGAGGCCATACCTTACCAAGAATACCTTCAAATGGATTATGCAGGAGTGGGGACATTAGGGTAGTGATTTGGTAGGAGATGGGAAGAAGGAAAGAAACACTCCCTGTGTGCTAAAATAGGAGGAGAATCAATCTATTAATTAATGGTGCTGGATAGGTTTTGACCCCCTCTCAGGATTGCGCTTGGAGGTTTTCCAGTACTCTACCAGTCTCTGCTATGGGAAGGACCTCAAGCAGAGACATACCCATTCCATTCCTAGCTTGGGCAGCGGCTAGCGAGTGCAAGGCAATCTGCTACAAGTCAAAACTCACCTGTGCTGGAAAGTGAACTGCTGAAGATGGTAGTCAGGAAGGGAAGAAAAGAAGGGAGGGTGTAAGTGTTTTAATAAGGTATGAAGGGATCAGAGGGAGCAACATAGCCTAGGGGAAGGTCCATGAGCCTAGGAGTCAGAGGACCTGAGTTCTAATCCAGGATCGGCTTCGTGCCTGTTGTGTGACCTTGGAAAAGTCACTTAACTTCTCTGTGCCTCCGTTACCTCATCTGTAAAATGGGGATTTAGTACCTGTTCTCCCTCCCAATTAGATAGGCTTCAAGGCTCTACATCACCTTGCCCCTTCCTACCTCTCCTCCCTTCTCTCTTTCTACCGCCCACCCCGCACGCTCCGCTCCTCTGCCGCCCACCTCCTCACCGTCCCTCGGTCTCGCCTATCCCGCCGTCGACACCCGGGCCACGTCCTCCCGCGGTCCTGGAACGCCCTCCCTCCTCACCTCCGCCAAACTCATTCTCTTCCCCTCTTCAAAACCCTACTTAAAACTCACCTCCTCCAAGAGGCCTTCCCAGACTGAGCTCCTCTTCTCCCTCTACTCCTTCTGCCACCCCCCCCTTTACCTCTCCTTAGCTAAACCCTCTTTCCCCCTTTCCCTCTGCTCCTCCACCTCTCCCTTCCCATCCCCACAGCACTGTACTCGTCCGCTCAACTGTATATATTTCCATTACCCTATTTATTTTGTTAATGAATTGTACATCGCCTTGATTCTATTTAGTTGCCATTGTGTTTACGAGATGTTCTTCCCCTCGACTCTATTTATTGCCATCGTTCTCGTCTGTCCGTCTCCCCCGATCAGATCGTAAGCCCATCAAACGGCAGGGACCGTCTCTATCTGTTGCCGACTTGTTCATTCCAAGCGCTTAGTACAGTGCTCTGCATATAGTAAGCGCTCAATAAATACTATTGAATGAATGAATGAATGAATGAATGGTAACCCCTATGTGGCAGAGGGCCAGTGCCTTATCTGATTGTCTTGTATCTTTCCCAGTGCTTACACCAGTGCTTGACTCAGAGTACGTGCATAACAAATACGACGAATCATTATTATTATTATTTTGAGAGGAGACAAGAGATCTCCTCTTGAGATACTCCTAGGGAAAGTGGGAGAGTCGAACAGGACACAGGAGGAAGGAGGGGTTGGAGAGGAGCAGGAGATATTTTAGGGAAAGCACAACCGACGGTTTCAATTTTATCAATAAAGTTCATGACCAAATCGTTAAGGGAAATAAATGAGGGGTTGTGGGGGTGAGGGAACAGGAGGTATGAGGAGGGAGTTAAATGTAGTTAAATGTCTGAAGCAGCTGGTGCAGTCAGTGGGTATATGAGTCAATAAGGAGGAAGAAGTATTATTGTCAGGTGGAGGAGAGGGCAAAATAAGGCAGGTGAGAATAAATCCAAGATGGAGGAAATCAGCTAGGTGTTTGGATTTCCACCAGTACCCCTTGCAGCCTCTCCACAGGAGTGGAAGCAGTGGACTGCGGAGCTGATCCAGGATTGCAGGTTAGTGGTATGAGATAAGTGTAGGAGCAGGGGAAGAGGCAGCTGAGTTCAGTGGGGAGGGTGGTGTTGAAAGCATCAATTTGTGTATCAAGAGAAGGAAGTTTGGGTATGGAGACTAAAAAGGCCAATGATGGCTATAGGGGTCAAAAGATTGGAAGTCCCTGTGGGGGAACAGGACAGATTTGTGGGGAGTGGGTATAGGGGAGAGAGACCTGGTGAGGAGGTTGTGGTCTGTTAGAGGAATTTTAGAGTTGGTGAGAGTAGAGAAGATGATGAGATCCAGCCAATGTTCAAGTTGGTGAAGAGGTAGAGTGGGATGGAGCAGCAGGTTACTGGAATTGAGGAGTGAGAAGAAGTAGACAGTGTAAGGTCTGTTGGAGATATCCATAGAAGTCCCCCAGGGATGGACCAAGAGAAAAGGGAGAAATGGATCAAAATGGTTCAGAAAATTAGTGGAGGGGGCCTGAAGGGTGGTAGATGACCATAACTAGGGATGGTTGGTAGAGGCAGATGATATGGGCTTCAGAGGAAGGGAAAGAGGGGGATGGGAGAGATGGGATGGTGTGAAAGCAGCACTGGGGAGCAAGGAGAAAGTTGACTCCTATCCCCTTCCCAGTGAGTCTTGGGGAATGAATGAATGAGGGAGAGAAGATGAGCCTGCCGTTGCTTCCCTCCCACCCCCTACTGAGAGCATTAGGGGTGACAGTGTCAACTAGGGAGAACCAGGTTTCAGTAATCAAGAGGAGGAAGAGTGACTGGATCAGGAATAGATCAGGGATGAAGGGAAGTTTTCCCATGATAGGTTCCACAGGATGCAAGTGGTTGAGGGACTGAGAGGACCTGTTGGGGTTAGTTAGGGTGATCAATAAAGAAAAACTGCAGCACCTGAAATGGGGCAGCCAGCAACCAACACTGGTTCCTCTAGTAAGTGAGGGCTCGGTAATAACCAGTTGAGTAAATGAGTGAACATAAATCATGTTGGAAAGATGGTAGAATGAACGGGAATCCAGTCCAGACTGTCATTAGCAGAGGTGGCCATTTTATAGATGAGGTAACCCTTTTGTCCACTGTGAAGCCACAGCCCCGGGTAAAAGATGGGCTCGATGCTGGGCCCTACTGTCAGCAGGTGGAGTTGGATGTTGCTCTTTGGGCATAATACTTGTGGTATTTAAGTGCTGGGGTAGATACAAGGTGATCAGGTTGGACACAGTCCTGGTCACAGTCTTAATCCCCACTTTACAAGATGAGGGAACTGAGGCAAAGAGAAATGAATTGACTGGCCCAAGGTCATACAGAGGGAAAGTGGCAGGGCTGGGATTAGAACCCAGGTCCTTCCAAATTCTACACCTGTGCTCTATCTATTAGGCCATGCTCCTCTAGATGGGAAGATAGTAAAATAAATTCAAGATAGACATGTATAGAAGTGCTGTGGAGTTGGGGTGAAAAATCAAATGCTAAGGGTTACAGACCCAAGTGCGTAGGTGATGGAGAAGGGAGGTCAAATAGGGGAAGTGATATGAAGTGGAGGGCTTATTTTATTTTTTAGAAGAGTTTAAAGATGGAGAGGCTGGTGCTTCCTTAGGGGGAGGGGTTTCCTAGGTTGTTGGAGAATATGGGGCAGGGCTCAGCTGCAAGAAAAGATCATGATGCATTGAGTAATTCGGCATTAGACGAGTGAAGTGCACGGGTTGGGTTGTAATAGATGAGGAGTGGGCAAGTTGGCTGAGTGCCTCAAATAAAGAAAATGGTACAGAGTTTTTCTTGGATGTGTAGTTGGATAGGCAAGCAGTGGAGGTTTATGAGGATAAAGAGGCATGGACTGAGCACTTTGTTTTTTAATTTTTTTTTTTTTTAAGAAAAATGATCAGGGCAGCACAATGAAGTGGGTAGAGAGAAAAGGCAGGGAGGTCAGCAAGGAGGCTGATGCAGGAGATAAGTACTTGGATCAGTGAGGCTGGAGTTTTGGAGAGGAAGGGGTGGATTCAAATGGTTCAGAAAATGAGTGGAGAGGTCATGAAGATAGAACAGACAGAATTTGATACCACACTCTATGCAATTGAATGCATGAGAGGAATTGAGGAAATGTCAAAGTTATTGGTTTGTGGGACAGGAAGGATAGTGGTGTTGGCTACATTTATGGAAAAATCTGGCAAACAGGGTTCTGTTTTGGACACCCTTACTAGATGCCAGGCACTGCACTAAGCACTGGGTGTCCTCAGTGTGAGGCTCACAGCCTGAGTCAGAGGGAGGAGTTAATTTGTGAAGCTTCAGGCATCTAAGGAGGGCTGTCCTGAAGGCAGGAAGAAATGTAAGACTGCAGAGAAGGAGAGAAATTTAGGGCTGGAGTGGTAGATTTGGGGATCATTCACATAGAAATGGTTGGTAGTTGAAGCCATGGGAGTGAATGTGTTTTCCCTAGGAGTAGTTGTTCCTATAATTTCTCTCTCACTCTATTTCTCTTACAAACACATACATGCACAATTCTGAATCTTTTCAAAGCAGAAATAAACTTCAACCTGATATTCTGAAATTCAGACCAGTGGTTTGTTTTCTTTTTTTAAATGGTATTCATTAAACGCTGTGTCTGTAAAGGCATTGTGGTCAGGGAATGTCTGCCAACTCAAATTTGGTACTTTCCCAAGTGTTTAGTACAGTGTCCTGCACACAGGAAGTGCCTAATAAATATGATTGATTACCAGGCACTGCACTAAGAACTGGGGTAGATACAAGCTAATCAGGCTAGATATAACCCATATGTCAAAGGACCCACACTCTTAATCCCCTTTTTATAGATGTGATAACTGAGACACAGAGAGGTTAAGTGACTCAAGGTCGCACAGCAGACATGTGGCAGAGCTGGGATTAGAACCCAGGTCCTCCTGACACCGGGTTCATTCTCTATCCATTAGGCGACACTGCTTTTCTCACAGATTTGCCCTTAAAACCAATGGCCTGTCCCCAAGAGGCATTTATTCATTCAAGCATATTTATTAAGTGCTTAATGTGTGCTGAGCACTCTACTAAGCACGTCATGCAGGTTCAGGCAAGATTTCTTCTGCTATCCACGTAATTGAGACTAAAGCTCCCGCATTCTTGTTCCCCGCCCCCCATTACACCCCCAAATTGACATGGGGAACTGTAGTTGTGTACATCTGGCTCTACTATTAGGTCCCAAATTAGAAAAGCTCAAAAGCAACATTAGGCCAGAGTTCCAGATTCAGAGTTGTCCTGAGGGCAGAAGTAATTATACAGATAATTATCAAGGTTCCATCATTTGAATTACCCACCTCGTTGATTTATCCTTCCTCTTTATGTTGGCTGTGGAAATATGGGCAATTAAAAGCCCAAATTGTCTTGCTTATTCTTTTTTTTTATTTATTTATCTAAGGATGGATTGATTGTTAGGAATCTGAGCTAGGCCGAGGTTTCAAGCCCTGGCCCAGTCAGACCCATAAGATGATGATAATTAATAGGGAACTTTGACTTTGTCCTCTCCTGGCTTTCCTCTAATCTCTCTGGCCGTTCATGCTCAGTCTCCTTCGCGGGCTCCTCCCGTCCCTCCCACCTCTTAACTCTGGGGGGTCCCTCAATGAGCTTACAGTCTAGAGGAGGGGGGAAACATATCAATACAAGTAAAATTACAGATATGTACATAAGTGCTGTGGGGCTAGGATGGGAAAAGAGCAAAGGGAGCAGGTCAGGATGACACAGAAGGGAGTCTGAGAAGAGAAAAAGTTGGGCTTAGTTTGGGAAGGCCTTTTGGAGGAGATATATTTTGGAGAAGGTTGAGTTCTGGGTCCTCTTCTATTCTCCATCTACACCCGCTCCCTTGGAGAACTCATTCACTCCCAGGGCTTCAACTCTGTGCAGATAATACCCAAATCTACATCTCCAGCCCTGATCTCTCTCCTCTCAAGTCTTGCATCTCCTCCTGCCTTCAAGACATCTCTTCTTGGATGTTCTCCCATCATCTCAAACTTATGTCCAAACAGAGCACATCTTCCCACACAAACCCTAATAATAATAATAATGTTGGTATTTGTTAAGCGCTTACTATGTGCCGAGCACTGTTCTAAGCGCTGGGGTGGACACAGGGGAATCAGGTTGTCCCACGTGGGGCTCACAGTCTTCATCCCCATTTTACAGATGAGGTAACTGAGGCACCGAGAAGTTAAGTGACTGGCCCAAAGTCACACAGCTGACAAGTGGCAGAGCCGGGGTTCAAACCCATGACCTCTGACTCCAAAGCCCGTGCTCTTTCCAGTGAGCCACGCTGCTTCCCTCCTCCTGACTTTTCCATCACTGTAGATGGCACCACCATCCTTCCTGTTTCAAAAGCCTTGGCATTATCCTCAA
Source organism: Ornithorhynchus anatinus (assembly GCF_004115215.2). Taxonomy (NCBI): domain Eukaryota; kingdom Metazoa; phylum Chordata; class Mammalia; order Monotremata; family Ornithorhynchidae; genus Ornithorhynchus; species Ornithorhynchus anatinus. The sequence continues at coordinate 24,626,574 of NC_041745.1, forward strand.
CTCCTCTCTCTCATTCAACTCACGTATTCAATCCATCACTAAATCCTGTCGGTTCCACCTTCGCAAAGACACTAAAATGTACCCTTTCCTCTCCGTCCAAACTGCTACAATGTTAATACAATCACTTATCCTATCCCACCTGGATTACTGCGTAACCCTCCTTGCTGACCTCCCAGCTTCCTGTCTCTCCCCACTCCAGTTCATACTTCACTCTGCTGCCCGGATCTCTTTTCTACAAAAACGTTCAGGATGTCTCCCTGCTCCCCAGAACACTCCAGTTGTTGCCCATCCACCTCCACATCAAACAAAAACTCCTCATCATTAGCTTTAAAGCACTCTATCATCTTGCCCTCTCCTACCTCACCTCGCTTCTCTCCTTCAACCCTGCCTACACCCTTCACTCCTCTAATGCTAACCTTCTCAGTGTGCTTCGATCTCACCTGTTTCACCCCTGACTCCTAGATCACATCCTGCCTCTGGCCTGAAATACCCTCCCTCCTCAAACCTGACAGCCAATTACTCTCCCCACCTTCAAAGCCTCACTGAAGGCACATCTCGTCCAAAAAGCCTTCCCAAACTAAGCCCCACTTTTCCTCTTCTCAGACTCCCTTCTATGTCATCCTGACCTGCTCCCTTTGCTCTTTCCCCATCCTAGCCCCACAGCATTTATCTACATATCTGTAATTTTACTTGTACTGATGTTTTCCCCCTCCTCTAGACTGTAAGCTCATTGAGGGCAAGGAATGTGACTGGTGATTGTTGTGTTGTACTCTCCCAAGTGCTTAATAAGTGCTCTGCACACAAAGTGCTCAGTAAATATGAATGAATGAATAAGACTCCAAGCCTGAGGAAGACAAATCTGATGTCTGAACCCGACCCTACTTTCCACTGGACCCCAGAGGAGAGAAACCCCAACCCCAAGGGACTGAGAAAAGGAGAGAAGAGAAGCAGCTGTCTTTATTTTTTATTCTCTGATGGTTTTTGATAAGCACTTATTATGTGCCAGGTCCTGTACTTAGAGCTGGGTATATGCAAATTAAACAGGTCGGACATAGTCCATACTCCCCGTGTAGCTCACAGCCTTAATCCTCATTTTATAGATGAGGGAACGGAGGCATAGAAGTCAAGTGACTTGCCCAAGGTCACACAGCAGACAAATCATGGAGTTGGGAATAGAACCCAGGTCCTTCTCGCTCCACTAAGGGCATGTTAGGTGCCTCCACTCCACCTCCACTAAGTGGCAGAGCTGGGGCTCATGAGTTCGAATCCCAGCTCTGCCACTTGTCAGCTGTGTGACTGTGGGCAAGTCACTTAACTTCTCTGTGCCTCAGTTCCCTCATCTGTAAAATGGGGATTAAGACTGTGAGCCCCACGTGGGACAAGCTGATTCCCCTGTGTCTACCCCAGCGCTTAGAACGGTGCTCTGCACATAGTAAGCGCTTAACAAATACCAACATTATTATTATTAGTATATTATGTTGCCTCTCTATTCTAAGTTTGGGCTCCTTGGGAAGGTTGTGAGATTTGGGGGCAGGGAGGTTGTGTCTGGAGAGGTGAGGAGATGAAGAGATGCCTCTGATGTCATCTCCTCTCGCTTTCCGAAACAAACGCGTTCCCATCTCTTTCCTTTCCTTAACCACCTTGAACTTCACTTGCCAAACCTCCTTCTCCTCTGCCTTCAAGCATGCTCACGCCACCCCTAGATGAAAAAGGCCTTCTCTGGATGTCACTCCCATCTCCCATCCCTCTCCGTCCTGCCATACCGGTCCAGGTTCCTTGATCAGGTGGCGCTTGTCTAGTGCCCACCTTCCCTTCCTCTAGATCCCTTCTTATCTCATTATAAACTGATTTCCAATGCCTCAGTGTCACCTAGGACTTCCTCCTCGCCAAATGTAGTGAGCGCTACTCTCTCCTAATCCTCCTTGACCTCTTAATAATAATTATTGTATGTGTTAAACACTTGTGTGCCAGGCACTGTATCAAGCCCTGGGGTGGATACAAGCAAATCGGGCTGGACCCAGTCCCTGTCCCATGTGGGGCTCACAGTCTCAATCCCCATTTTATAGATGAAGTAACTGAGGCACGGAGGAGTGAAGTGACTTTCCCAAGGTCACAGATCAGACAAGTGGTGGAGCTGGGATTAGAACCCATGACCTTCTGACTCCCAGGCCCACGCTCTATCCACTACACCCTGCTGACCCTCTTTCCCACCTGTGGTGCTACTGAGAACTTCCTTCTCCCCATGATTGCCATCTCACCTTAGTTTCTCCGACAGAACCCTCTCCTGGTTATCCCCCTACCTGCCTGGCCATACCTTCCCAGTTTCTTTCACTGAATCATCTTCCCTTTTCACCCCCTAACTGTGGGTGTCCCTCTAGGCTCTAGTCTTGGTCGGTCCCCTTCTTTCCTCACTTTATATCATTTGCTTCCATGGCTTTAGAAGACCACCTCTATGCAAGTGACTTCCAAATCTATCTCCCTAGCTCCAATCTCTCACCTTTGCAATTTCACATTTTCTCTTGCCTCCCAATATTTCCACATAGAGTCTCTTTTGGTACCCTAAGCCACTGAATTCCTCATCTTCTCCATCCAGTCAGCATGGCCTTTGTAAAGAGTACGGGCCTGGGAGACAGATGACTTGGGATCTGATCCTGGCTCTGCCACCTACCTGCTGTCACCTTAGCCAAGGTGCTTAACTTCTCTGTGCCTCTGTTTCCTTAACTGTAAAATGGGGATGAAACACCTATCCTCTCTTCCTTAGGCTTTGGGACGGGGACTTTGTCTGACCTGATTATCTTGTATCTAACCCAGAGCTTAGTACAGTGATTGGAATATAATAGCCCAACAAACCACTGTTCTCCCTATCTTCAAAGCTTTATCAAAAATCATATCTCCTCCATGAGACTTTTCCTGATTAAGCCCTCTTTTCCCCTACTCCCTCTCTCAGCTGTGTCACCTTTTAAGCATTTGATAGTCACTCCACCATCAGCCCCATATTCCCATATCGCTAATTTATTTATATTAATGCCTGTCTCCCCGGACAGACTACTTGCCGAAGTGAATTAGTCTACCAGTTCTGTTTTATTGTACTCCCATATGCTTAGTATGGTACTCTGCTCACAGTAAGCATTCAGTGAAGACTACTGATTAACCAGTACACACTTATTGTTATTAAACCCACTGTTCCACTCACTTTTCCAACCCTGTCAACACTATAATCAACTTCCCTGTCCCAGGATCCCATATACTTGGCCTCATCCTTGATACCTCTACATTTTTCAACTCACCACATTCAGTCATTCACCAGATCCTGTCAGTTTGTCCTTTCTAACATTTCCTGAATCCTCCCTTTCCTCTCTCTCTTTCTGGTATTGGAGTGCTTACTAAATGCCAGACACGTACTGAGGTAGATACAAGCTAATCAGGTTGGACACAGTCCATGTCCCACACGGGGCCTTACAGCCTCAATCCCCATTTTACAGATGAGGGAACTGAGGCATGGAGAAGTGAAGTGATCTGCCCAAAGGCACACTGCAGATAAGTGGCAGAGCTGGGATTAGAACCCAGGTCCTTCTGACTCCCAGGCCCACGCTCTATCCGCTAGGCCATGCTGCTTCTCCGTCCAAATAGCTACCTCTCGGGTCCAGGTACTCATCATACCCTGAGGAACCTACTGTTATAATAATAATGTTGGCATTTGTTAAGCGCTTACTATGTGCAGAGCACTGTTCTAAGCGCTGGGGTAGATGCAGGGGAATCAGGTTGTCCCACGTGAGGCTCACAGTGAATCCCCATTTTACAGATGAGGTCCCTGAGGCACAGAGAAGTTAAGTGACCTGCCCACGGTCACACAGCTGACAAGTGGCAGAGCCAGGAGTCGAACCCATGACCCTGTTATCAACGGGGTGAAGGTTATAAGTTGCTTTTCACCTGTACGAACGGGTGGAGATGGAAACTGGGCTGACTGACACAAGGATTTAAAAGAGAGGATCATTATCTCTCTCAAGTGCCTAGTTTAATCTGACCTGATTGTCTTGTCATGTACAGTAAGCACATGCTAAGAGCTTTAACAAATACCACAGTGAACGAGTCCTTGTCCCCGGTAGATATAGGCAGTGACTGAATTCGAACGTGAGCCCCATATGGGACAGAGACCGTATCCAGCCTGATTCTGTTGCATCTATCCCGGTGCTTAGTAAAGTGCTTGGCACATAGTAAGCACTTTCCCAGTATTATCATAATAATATGACAGTGGTCCTAATTAACTCAACAATAATGATCATCGTAATATTATTATTGATTAATGAAAGCTTGTCCCGACTGCTGCACTATTACCTCCTAGGAGTCATTCTCACCCACCCTTGAAATTTTGCCCAGGCATCAGGGCAAGAAAGCAGGAGCGATCCTGTGGGCACACTCTCCACCGGCGACTGTCACCACTGCTCAGAGCTCTCACACCGTCCCAGCCCCCTTGGGCCACCCACCTCCCACTGACCAGTGAAAATAATAATACCAAAAATAGGTCCGGTATTTGTTCAGCACTTACTCTGTGCCTGGTACCGTTCTAAAAAGCACTGCCCGGTGGCACCATTCTGAGCCAGCGTCGTGGAGGGATCCTTCCCTCCTCCCGCTCCAGAGGCCTGGTAATCATTCATTAATCATATTTATTGAGCGCTTACTGTGTGTAGAGCAATCGCCTAAGCACTTGGGAGAGTAAAACGCAACAATAAGCAGACACATTTCCTGACCGCAGCGAGCTTATAGTCTGGTGGGGGAAGACAGACATTAATACCCTATTCATTACCCTATTTATTTTGTCGTTACCCTATTTTGTTAATGAGATGTACATCACCTTGATTCTATTTATTTGCTATTGTTTTAATGAGATGTTCTTCCCCTTGACTCCACTGCCAGTCTTGTCTGCCCGTCTCCCCCGATTAGACCGTAAGCCCCTCCAAGGGCGGGGACTGTCTGTATCTGTTACCGATTTGTACATTCCGAGTGCTTAGTACAGTGCTCTGCACATAGTAAACGCTCAATAAATACTGTTGAATGAATGAATAATACAAATAAATTACAGCTATATACTTCAGGGTTGTGGACTGGGATGGGGGAAGAACAAAGAGAGCAAGTCAAGGTGATGCAGAAGGGAGGGGGGAGAAGAGGAAAGGGAACGGCTCCTGGAGAAGATGTGCCCTCAATAAAGCTTTGAAAGGGGGAAGAGTAATTCTTGGAAAATTAGCACTTGTTCTCCACCTGGGTCAGTGGGAAGGCCGCCGTAGCCGTGCAGACCATGGAGGTCTGCGTTTCCAAATGACTTATGCCAGAACCCTGCGGCCTAGTGGAAAGAGCATGGGCCTAGAAGTCAGAGGACCTGAGTTATAATCCCAGCTCCGCTACTTGTCTGCTGTGTGACCTCGGGCAGTCATTTCACTTCTCTGAGCCTGTTACCTCATCTGTAAAATGAAGATTAAGAGGACCTGGTTTCTAATTCTGGCTCTGCCACCTGTCTGCTGTGTGACCTTGGGCAAGTCACTTCTTCTCTGTACCCCAGTTCCCTAATCTGTAAAATGGAGATTAAGACTGTGAGGCCTATGTGGGACAGGGATTGCATCCGACTTGATTATCTTGCATCTGCCCCAGTGCTTAGAACAGTGCTTGACACATAGTAAGCCCTTAAATACCATTTAAAAAAAAAATACCACAAAAAACTGCAGCTGCTGGGGATATTTTTCCCCACTAAATGCAGTGATGCTCCGCATACAGCCCTAAGACCTCACCCCACCTACAGGGACACACACCCAGACACAATTCTGCTCTGACTTACACTGTCCCTTTCAAAACTAAGCTACATAAATGAAGCTGAAACAGCTTGAGACAGGCTTCTTTTATTCACGGAAACTTGTTACATTTTGCAACAATACAGCTTGCGTGCCAGAACAAGAAGAATGCCACCTTTGTGTAGGTAGGGAAATAGTTGTGATGTTGTCAGAGATTTTTGCTTTTTCCGTCGGCGGAGCCAAACTTTGCATTTAGTCTCTCGTGCGGGGAGGGTGTGCCAGGGCAGATAGGATGTAGACTTTGAAACTCCATCTCCATGGAGAAAAGACAGATGGAATCCAGGTGGCGGATATCACACACATTTTCTGTTCTGTTAGATATCACAGATCTGATAACCATGGAAAAATAACAAGGCTTTATAGAATATAGATGAATAGGGGTGTCCATCTGCTCTGGAAAAAAAAAAAAAGTTTGTCCAATTCTTGTTTCTTGTAAACTCTCAGAGCCCGGAAAACCAGATTGTGGTTGTTTAAAGTTCTTTGATTGCACACAGGGATGTGTATATTTATTAACATGCTGTGCCTTTGGTTACCCCCCTTTCATTTATAAAAATATCCTGTCAAGACTCTATTGATTACAAAAGACAGTAATAGGGTGTGAAGTTGAGGTTGGCTGCTCACTAGATCTTCTGGCCTCTGCCATTAATAACAAGTGTTGTCACTGGAGCAGAAGTAAATTCTTTTTATCCCCTGGGAAAACAAACAAATGTGACTTGGTCATCGCTTTCTTAAAGGGAGAGGTGTCCTAGAGGCAGATCTGGTCTCCAGCCCCTGCCTGCTGCTGCTCACGAACTGTGACACTGATAACAAAACTCTAGTCAGCAGTGTATGAGAGAGAAAGTACAGGCTTGGGAGTCAGAGGACGTGGGCGCTGATCCCGGCCCCGCCACACGTCTGCTGTGTGACCTTGGACAAGTGGCTTAATTTCTCTGTGCCCCAGTTTCCTCATCAAATGGGGATTCCATGCCTGTCCTCCCTCCTGCTTAAATTGTGATCCCCCTGTGGGACAGGAACTGTATTGAACCCGGTTATCTCGTAGCTACCCCAGTACTTGAGAGAAGCGGCGTGGCTCAGTGGAAAGAGCACGGGCTCGGGAGTCAGAGGTCATGGGTTCTAATCCCGGCTCCCCCGCTTATCAACTGTGTGACTTTGGGCAAGTCACTTAACTTCTCTGGGCCTCAGTTACCTCATCTGTAAAATGGGGATGAAGACTGGGAGCCCCACGAGGGACAACCTGATCACCTTGTATCCCCCCAGTGCTTAGAACAGTTCTTTGCACATAGTAAGCGCTTAACAAATACCAACATTATTATTATTGTTATTACTATAGTTTGAAAGCATATCTCCTCCAAGAGTCCTTTCCCAACTAACCTCTCATTTCCTCCTCTCCCACTCCCTTCTTCCTTGCCCTTCCACTAATAATAATAATAATGTTGGTATTTGTTAGGCGCTTACTATGGGCAGAGCACTGTTCTGAGCGCTGGGGTAGACACAGGGGAATCAGGTTGTCCCACGTGGGGCTCCCAGTCTTCATCCCCATTTTACAGATGAGGTCACTGAGGCCCAGAGAAGTGAAGTGACTCGCCCACAGTCACACAGCTGACAAGCGGCCGAGCCGGATTTCGAACCCATGACCGATGACTCCAAAGCCCGTGTTCTTTCCACTGAGCCACGCTGCTTCCGCTACGATGCGTAGCCTTTATTAACCCCCCCCCCAGCGCCATAGCACTAATGTACATAGCTGTAATTTAATTTATAGTAATGTCTGTCTTCCCCCTCTGGACTGTAAACTCACTATGGTGAGTGAACGTGTCTACCAACTGCTATATTGTACTCTCCCAAGCGTCTAGAACAGTACTCTGCACACAGTCAGCACTCAGAGAATACAACTGATTAATCTGTGGCATGTAGTACATGCTTAACAAATAGATACATTTTATCCATTATTATCCATTCTCGTACACTGAGCTATTCTTAGTTGCTGCTGGTAACGATCACATTCGGTACGAGTGGACAGGCTTGCTGAAATGTCGGGACATAGCTCCTTGTTTGTTTCACACATGGAAAGAATAGACTCTGGGTCTCTTCAGAAATTTTGTCCCCAAAGAGCTACCCCAAAACCGATGGCATTTGGCCAGGTTAGCCTGTCCGCTACCGCTTACCCAAACCTATTTCACAATGTTGGACGTGTACTTCCCACGTTTTCTGAGCATGTCCTCTGCTCATAGTCATATTTCTTAATAATAATGATAATGTTGGTATTTGTTAAGCGCTTACTATGTGCCGAGCACTGTTCTGAGCGCTGGGGTAGACACAGGGGAATCAGGTTGTCCCACGTGGGGCTCACAGTCTTAATCCCCATTTTAGAGATGAGGTAACTGAGGCACCGAGAAGTGAAGTGACTTGCCCAAAGTCACACAGCTGACAACTGGCCGAGCCGGGATTCGAGCCCATGACCTTAAGCACCTACTATGTGCCAAGCACTAGGGTAGATACAATACAGTCATTCAGGCATGGACCCTATCCTACGGAGGGCTTACAGTCGAAGAGAGAGGGTGAACATACAATTTTATCCTCATTCTATGGATGAGGGAATTGAGGCACGGAGAAGTTAAACACTTGGATCTCTGACCTTTGGACATCTGATCACCCCAACCCCATAGCACTTATGTACCTATCTTTAAATTATATACTATATATTACTCATTTATATGAATATCTGTCTCCTCCTCAAGACTGTAAGCTCCGTATGGGTAGAGAAAGTGACCGCTAATTCGGTCGTATCAGACTCTCCCAAGCGCTTCTTACAGCGTTGGGCACATAGCGAGTGATCAGTTAATACCACTGATCGATTGACTTGCCTAAGGTCTCACAGCAGGCAAGAGGTGGAGCAGGGATTAGAACCCAAACCTTCTAACTGCAGGTCAATTTGTCTCTCCTCTAGGTCATGCTGATTCTCAATTCATTTTACATCAGTTGTTTGAATAATAAAAATTGTGATATTTAAGCGCTTACTATGTGCCAAGCCCTGCTCTAATCGCTGAGGTACATACAAGGTAATCAGCGTGGCTCAGTGGAAAGGGCCCGGGCTTCGGAGTCAGAGGTCATGGGTTCGGCTCCCGGCTCTGCCGCTTGTCAGCTGTGTGACTGTGGGCGAGTCACTTCACTTCTCTGGGCCTCAGTGACCTCATCTGTAAAATGGGGATTAACCGCGAGCCTCACGTGGGACAACCTGATTCCCCTGTATCTCCCCCAGGGCTTAGAAAGTGCTCTGCACATAGTAAGCTCTTAACAAACACCAACATTTAATCGGGTTGTACCATATGGGGCGTACAGTCTTAATCCCCATTTTACAGATGAGGTAACTGAGGCATAGAGAAATTAAGTGGCTTGCCCAAAGTCACGCAACAGACGAGTGGCGGAGGCGGAATTAGAACCCAGGTCCTCTGATTCCCAAGCCTGTGCTCTTTCCACTAAGCCACGCTGCTTCTCTACGCAGAGATAAACAAGTAATAGTGCTTCCTCTGAGTAGAGGAAGCAACGTGGCCTAGTGGAAAGAGCATGAGCCTGGGAGTCGGAGGACCTGGTTTCTAATCCCTTCTCTGCCACTTGTCCGCTGTAGGACCTTGAACAAGTCACTTAAGCTCTCCGTACCTCAGTTCCCCCCCCCCCCCCCCGTAAAATGGGGATTCAACCCGTATTCTCCTTCCTACTTGTTCTGCGAGCCCCATGTGGGACCTGATTATCTTGTTACAGAGAAGCGGGGTGGCTCATTGGAAAGAGCCCGGGCTTGGGAGTCAGAGGTCATGGGTTCGAATGCCGCCTCTGCCCCCTTGTCAGCTGTGTGACTGTGGGCGAGTCACTAAACTTCTCTGTGCCTCAGTGACCTCATCTGTAAAATGGGGATTAACCGGGAGCCTCACGTGGGACAACCTGATTCCCCTGTATCTACCCCAGTGCTTAGAACAGCGCGTGGCACATTGAAAGCGCTTAACAAATACCAGCATTATTATTGCATCTACCCCAGTGCCTAGTACAGTGCCTGGCCCATAATAAGCACGTTAACAAATACCAATATTATTAGAGGATTAGTATATTCCTGCAAAAGCGTTTCAACAGCAAAGGGGTCTGAAAGAGTGACTAGGTCTTACATCAGGCAACTAACTTTCTCCTAGGGAGTGATTAAGTTCTTGGGAGAGTCTGTTTTAGGTTGTTTCTCTTGGGCGATTAGAACTTGCTAGGACCTCATGTTATGATTCTGGCATCTAAACGGCCTCAGCCGCTATTCCCCGCTGACCTGGCCTGGTCCCCCGACAGAGTGATTTTTATCTCACGGTTCCTTGGCAGCTGAGACTTTATGGGCCTAGGCCCAGCAGAGAGGAGCTCAAAGGTCAGGGTTCGCTGATGTTGATGAGATGCCAGAGGGGAATATCTAAGAAACTCAAGAAGGGATTAAATGGATTTATGGGCAATAGGTCTACGGTGGGTTAGCAGAGAGAAAAGTGAAGAACGGACTCGTGTGGTGGGAAGAATATTCCCTAATTATTCCCCTCTGTTATATCTAAACTGGGTAATGAGAACATACATCTTTAGCATTACTCTGAACCGGTACTGATGGACTTAGTGATAGAATCATGATGTGTTCCTCTGAAACGTGGGTGAGTCGTGAGGGGCACGTAGATTTATATCTGTTAGGCTCCATTCTGGAACTAGCCACCATAGGATGACAGGGCCTATGGGCAAGTTTAAAAAAAAAAAAAATTAGATTATAAATCCCTCTACATCATTTCCCCTCCTCTCATTTATTCCTCTCCCTTGTGCTTGAGGACTTTTCTGCTTGCCTGTTCCCTGATTTTACCCCTCCTCACCCCACCCCTCCACCCCTGCCTCCAATAGAGGAGTATCATATGCAGCAAATTAAATTCCTTGAAAATCATGCTTTATCATGACTGTATCATGAAATGGAAATCTTTGGAAAGAAAAAGGCACGTTACAGCTTGTAATCTGCTCCGAAACCTCAGGGAAAATAGGAAATTCCTTGATGCGCTACATGCGGTCGGTGTCACTGAACATTATTTAAACTTTGTTTAAGTAATTCAAAGTATTAAATCAGAGTAACTCATTGTGGGCAGGGGACATTCCTGTTTCTTGTTGTATTGTACCCTCCCAGGTGTTTAGTACAGTGCTCTGCACACAGCAAGTGTGCACACAGCAATTTCTCCCCCGATTAGACCGTAAGCCCGTCAGAGGGCAGGGACCGTCTCTATCTGTTACCGATTTGTACGTTCCAAGCGCTCAGTACAGTGCTCTGTACATAGTAAGCGCTCAATAAATACTATTGAACGAAAGTGCTCAATAAATACAGTTGAATGAAATAAGGAGATGTAGCATGGTTATGAATCTTTGCAGAAGACTTCAAAAGTAGAACCTTATTCATTCAATAGTATCTACTGAGCGCTTACTATGTGCCGGGCACTGTACTAACCACTTGGAATGTCTGTTGTGGCAGTGGTTTTTCAACTATCCTAAATGATTTGTCCAATTTAGTTGCGCAGAGGGAAGTTCCAGTGTAGCAGGCCAACTCCTTATGAACATTCTTCATGATTTGAACTCCTCTCTGCAACGGGGCTTTTAATCGTTTTCATATATTCATCTACTTTCTTCAAATTGTAATAGTTGGATCATTTGAGTGCCCACAGCGTGGCTTAGTGGATAGAGCACGGACCTGGGAGTCAGAAGGTCGTGGGTTCTAATCCCCGCTCCACCACTTGTCCGCTGTGTGACCTTGGGCAAGTCACTTCTCTGGGCCTCAGTTATCTGTAAAATGATGATGAAGATATTTAAGTGTTGACTGTGCGCCAGGCACTGTTCGAAGCGCTGTTGGGGATTGAGTGTGAGTCCTGTGTGGGACAAGGACTGTGTCCAACCTGATTAACATGTATCTGTCCCAGAGCTTGGAACAGTGCTTGGCCCATAGTGAGTGCTTAACAAGTACCATAACTATTTAGTAATAATAATAATAATGTTGGCATCTGTTAAGCACTTACTATGTGCAGAGCACTGTTCTAAGCGCTGGGGGAGATACAGGGTGATCGGGTCGTCCCACGTGAGGCTCACAGTTAATCCCCATTTTACAGATGAGGGAACTGAGGCACAGAGAAGCTAAGTGACCTGCCCACAGTCACACAGCTGACAAGTGGCGGGGTCGGGATTCGAACCCATGACCGCCGACTCCCAAGCCCGGGCTCTTTCCACTGAGCCACGCTGCTTCTCTATTAGTAGTAGTAGTAGGCCCTTGGAAAAAAACAGAATAAGAAGTGACACATACTCTGCCCACAAGGAGCTTATTCATCTTAAAGGAGGGGGGACAAACATAAAAATATTTATGACCAGAGTGGTCTAAATAATTGAGTACACACTTCTACACCAACCCAACACACACACACACACGTACAAAAGCGCTGAAGGTGGATATAAGTGAGTTCATAAGTACTAGAGTTGGCCAAATTGCATGGCTTAGGGGGCTGGAAGATTAACTGAGGAAGGTTTATGGAGGAGCTGGGATTTTAGGAGGGATGTGATTGTGGAGAGAGCTGTGGTCTGTCTGATGTGGGAGGGAGGGAGTTCCAAGCCAGGGGGGACAGCGGGAGAGAGGGGATGTAGACACGGAAGTCTGGAGTGAGGTGAGGCTGCTACGCGAGGCGTAAAGGCAGGAAGATGGGGAAGAGCTGGTGAGGAGAGCATATAGGGAAGGTGCGTAACTGTAATAATAATGTTGGTATCTGTTAAGCGCTTACTATGTGCAGAGCACTGTTCTCAGCGCTGGGGTAGATACAGGGGGATCAGGTTGTCCCACGTGAGGCTCACAGTTAATCCCCATTTTACAGATGAGGTCGGTGAGGCCCAGAGAAGTGAAGAGACTTGCCCACACTCACCCAGCTGACAAGCGGCGGAGCCGGGATTCGAACCCACGACCTCTGGCTCCGAAGCCCGGGCTCTTTCCACCGAGCCACGCTGCTTCTCCTTAGCCAATTGTAGTCAACCGTGAGGAGCTTTTGTGTGATGGGAAGAGAGGCAGGAAGCCAGTTCCCAAAACCTTAGCTGGTGGTGGAGAGATGATGACTTTTTCATCCATCCATCTTTGATGCATTGGATTGTCAAGGTATCAAACAGTGGCTATATCTCTGGTTTGCCCATGTCATGGAGCGTCTCTAATCTGGGGTAAAGTGTCAACCGCAGTGGCTGAATATCTGAATTCCGTGGTGGCCTAGTGGAAAGGGGATGGCACCGAGAGCCGGGAGATCCGGGATCTAGTCCCAGCTCTGCCGCTTGGGCTTGGCGGAAAGAGCCCGGGCCTGGGATTCAGAGGTCGTGGTTTCTGATCCTGGCTCCGCCGCTTGTCAGCTCTGTGACTTTGGGCAAGTCACTTAACTTCTCTGTGCCTCAGTTACCAATCTGTAAAATGGGGATTAAGACTGTGAGCCCCACGTGGGACAACCTGATACCCTTGTATCTATCCCAGGGCTTAGAATAGTGCTTGGCACGTAGTAAGCGCTTAACAAGTGCCATCATTATTATTATTCTGTATGATCTTGGGGAAGTCATTTCACTTTGTAGTGGCTCCTTCTCCTCATCCGTAGAATGGAGTAAAGTACCCATTCTCCCTCCCTGTTAGATTGTGAGGAATGTTCCAATTCCACGATCCTGCCTTCACTCCAGCATTTACTAGAATACATAGCATATGGTCAGTAGACCATGGGGTGTCTAAAACCTGGGGTACACCTGCATGTTGTTGCCTACCTTAGCCCGGTTAAGGTCACGTCTCCTCTGAGAGGCCTTCCTGGATTAAATCCTCTTTATTCATTCATTCAATAGTATTTATTGAGCGCTTACTATGTGCAGAGCACTGTACTAAGCGCTTGGGATGAACAAGTCGGCAACAGATAGAGACAGTCCCTGTCGTTTGGCGGGCTTACAGTCTAATCGGGGGAGACGGACAGACAAGAACAATGGCACTAAACAGCGTCAAGGGGAAGAACATCTCGTAAAAACAATGGCAACTAAATAGAATCAAGGCGATGTACATTAACATTAACAAAATAAATAGGGTAACGAAAATATATACAGTTGAGCGGACGAGTACGGTGCTGTGGGGATGGGAAGGGAGAGGTGGAGGAGCAGAGGGAAAAGGGGAAAATGAGGCTTTAGCTGCGGAGAGGTAAAGGGGGGATGGCAGAGGGAGTAGAGGGGGAAGAGGAGCTCAGTCTGGGAACGCCTCTTGGAGGAGGTGATTTTTAAGTAGGGTTTTGAAGAGGGAAAGAGAATCAGTTTGGCGGAGGTGAGGAGGGAGGGCGTTCCAGGACCGCGGGAGGACGTGACCCGGGGGTCGACGGCGGGATAGGCGAGACCGAGGGACGGCGAGGAGGTGGGCGGCGGAGGAGCGGAGCGTGCGGGGTGGGCGGTAGAAAGAGAGAAGGGAGGAGAGGTAGGAAGGGGCAAGGTGATGGAGAGCCTCGAAGCCTAGAGTGAGGAGTTTTTGTTTGGAGCGGAGGTCGATAGGCAACCACTGGAGTTGTTTAAGAAGGGGAGTGACATGCCCAGATCGTTTCTGCGGGAAGATGAGCCGGGCAGCGGAGTGAAGAATAGACCGGAGCGGGGCGAGAGAGGAGGAAGGGAGGTCAGAGAGAAGGCCGACACAGTAGTCTAGCGGGATATAACGAGAGCCCGTAATAGTAAGGTAGCCGTTTGGGTGGAGAGGAAAGGGCGGATCTTGGCGATATTGTAGAGGTGAAACCGGCAGGTCTTGGTAACGGATAGGATGTGTGGGGTTAACGAGAGGGACGAGTCAAGGATGACACCGAGATTGCGGGCCTGCGGGACGGGAAGGATGGTCGTGCCATCCACGGTGACGGAGAAGTCTGGGAGCGGACCGGGCTTGGGAGGGAAGATGAGGAGCTCAGTCTTGCTCATGTTGAGTTTTAGGTGGCGGGCAGACATCCAGATGGAGACGTCCCGGAGGCAGGAGGAGATGCGAGCCTGAAGGGAGGGGGAGAGGACAGGGGCAGAGATGTAGATCTGCGTGTCATCTGCGTAGAGATGGTAGTCAAAGCCGTGAGAGCGAATGAGTTCACCGAGGGAGTGAGTGTAAATGGAGAACAGAAGGGGAGGCCCCCTGTTCCTCCCCCTCCCCCATCTCTCACCCCTAATGATCTGGCCACCTATTTCCTCACGAAAATCAACACGATCAGGTCTGAGCTCCCCAAAGTCACCCCTCCGCCTCTCCCCTCCCCCCCAACGACCCCCTCCCCTACTTTCCCATCCTTCCCTGCAGTATCCTCAGAGGAGATCTCCTCCCTCCTCGCAAGTGCCACCCCCTCCACCTGCGCCTCGGACCCCATTCCCTCTCACCTTCTTAAAACCATCGCCCCTGCCCTCCTCCCTTCCTTAACTTCTATTTTTAACCACTCAATCTCCAAGGGCTCCTTCCCCTCTGCCTTCAAACACGCCCACGTCTCCCCCATCCTAAAAAAACCCGCTCTTGACCCCACTTCCCCCTCCAGTTATCGTCCTATCTCCCTACTACCCTTCCTTTCCAAAATCTTAGAACGAGTCGTCTACAATCGATGCCTAGAATTCCTTAACTCCCATTCTCTCCTAGACCCCCTCCGATCTGGCTTCCGTCCCCTCCACTCTACCGAGACTGCTCTCTCTAAGGTCACCCGTGACCTCCTTCTTGCCAAATCCAATGGCTCCTACTCCATTCTGATCCTCCTTGACCTCTCTGCTGCCTTTGACACTGTCGACCATCCCCTCCTCCTCCGTACCTTATCTCACCTTGGCTTCACGGACTCTGTCCTCTCCTGGTTCTCCTCTTACCTCTCTGGCCGATCATTCTCGGTCTCCTACGCCGGAGCCTCCTCCCCCTCCCATCCTTTAACTGTTGGAGTTCCTCAAGGGTCAGTTCTTGGCCCTCTTCTGTTCTCCATCCTCTTTACCCTGGCACGCTCTCATTTCTCTAGACCTAGAAGAAACATCGTGGCCTAGCGAGAAGCAGCGTGGTCTAGAGGAAAGAACACGGGCCTGGGAGTCCTCCTGGGAGTCGGGAGGACCCGCGTTCTAATCTCTGCTCCGACATTTATCAGTTGCGGGACCTTGGGCCAATCACTTCTCTGTGCCTCAGTTACCTCATCTGCAAATTGGGGATTAAGACCGTGAGCCCCATGTGGGACATAGGTATTGATAAGAGGCACACCCGGAGAGTCAGGGTGTACTGAAATAACTGAAAGGCTCGTGTCCAGTCAGATGCAGCTGCCTCTACCTTCTTCTATACATTGTTTTGTATCCGTTTGTGTGTCTCATTGCTACATGCGAAACCATCCATTCACCGCTATAGCTGAGTAACTCTTGGATTTGAAAGACATTCCAAGAAGGCACTCACAGTCCTATAATCCTACTGGTCTTGACAAGGCCCCAAGCATTAAGATGGGAGACAATGTAGTCTGGTAGGAAACCCATCAGTGCAATGGGTATTTCATTCATTCATTCCATAGCACTTATTGAGCGCTTACTCTACGCAGAGCACTGCCCTGAGCACTTGGGAAGTACAAGTCAGCGACAGATAGAGACGATCCCTGCCCACAACTGGCTCACAGTCTAGAAAACCTCATTTGCTGTGGAGTATTTGGTAAACTATTCAACCCCTCTGCGCCTTTCCATCTGCAAAATGAGGATTATAAAAAGCCAAAGTTACGGTATTTGTTAAGCATTTAATTTATTTCAAGCCCTGTTTGAAGTTCTGGGCTAGATAGAGGTTCATCAGGTTTAACACAGTCCCTGGCCAACATGGAACCCACAGTCTAAGTAAACAGGCATCGAATCCCATTTTTACAGATGAGGAAACGGAGGCACAGAGAAAGGTCCTCCCAGCAAGCATTTGGCAGAGCCAGGATTAGACACCAGATCCTCTGATTCCCAAGCCTGTGCTTGTTGTATGAAGGAGTGTGGCCTAGGGGAAAGAGTACAGGTCTGAGAGTCACAGGACCTGGGTTCTAATGCTGGCTCTAAAACCTATTTGCTGCGAGACCTTGGCTGTTCACTTAACTTTCCTGTGCCTTAGTTACCTCATCTGTAAAATAGGGAATTAAAGCTGTGAACCCTCTGTGGCCGTGTCTGACCTGCTTATTTTGTATCTACCCCAGTGTTTAGTACAGTGCCTGACACATAGAAAGTGATTAACAAATACCACAAAAAAACAAATGAAGCTACACTGCTTCTCTAGTAATAACTGCTCTCTGCTTTTCTTATGGATATGGGATGCTGCTAATCCACCTTTGCTTCTTGGAAGAAATAGTTTCGCTAGGTAGGGTGCTATTACTAGAGAGAGATCGGAGTTGCAAGAAGCAATCCCCCAATATCTCTGAGGTCTGTTTCTCACCACCTCCATTAAGTGGCTTTTTCCTTAACTTCAGTGAAAAAGCATATATATATATATATATATATATATATATATATAATGTTGGTATTTGTTAAGCGCTTACTATGTGCAGAGCACTGTTCTAAGCGCTGGGGTAGACACAGGGGAATCAGATTGTCCCACGTGGGGCTCACAGTCTTAATCCCCATTTTACAGATGAGGTAACTGAGGCGCAGAGAAGTTAAGTGACTTGCCCACAGTCACACAGCTGACAAGTGGCAGAGCTGGGATTCGAACTCATGAGCCCTGACTCCAAAGCCCGTGCTCTTTCCACTGAGCCACGCTGCTTCTCCATATATATGTATATATATATAATACATATATAATACATATATACATATGTGTGTGTGTTTTCTAAGAGCTGGGGTAGGTACAATTTAATCAGGTTGGACACCATCGCTCTCCTTTATGAGGCTCACACTAATAATAATAATATTGTTGGTATTTAAGCGCTTACTATGTGCAGAGCACTGTTCTAAGCGCTGGGGTAGATACAGGGGAATCAGGTTGTCCCACATGAGCCTCACAGCCTTAATCCCCATTTTACAGATGAGGTAACTGAGGCACAGAGAAGTGAAGTGACGTGCCCGCGGTCACCCAGCTGACAAGTGGCAGAGCCGGGAATCGAACCCATGACCTCTGGCTCCCAAGCCCATGCTCTTTCCCCTGAGCCACGCTGCTTTAACTCATATGTAAAATGGGTATTAAGACCATGAGCCCTCTGTGGGACAGGGACTGTGTTTAACCCGAAGATCTCGTAACTACCCCAGTGCTTAGAGCAGAGCCTGGCACATAGTAAGCACTTAACAAATACCACTGTTAGTATTATCGTTCTAATTATCCCCATTTTATGGATGAGGTAACTAAGGCCCAGAGAATCAAGTAACTTGCCCAAGGTCACACGGCAGACGTGTGGCAGAGCCGGGGTTAAAAATCAGGTCCTTCTGATTCCCAGGCCCGTGCTCTATTTACTAAGCCATGCTGCTTCTAGGATATACTTAGGGGAACCTTCCCATCCGTGCAGGAATTCCTTGTTGACGTGTTCTCCCTTCCTGCCGAAATGGCTCCGGGACTCTGGAGAAGTGGCTAGACTGTTACATGCTTCAGGGATGTTTATTTTTATTTGTTCTGAACTGAGGTCGGTTCTAACCATTTTGGCCCAGCATATCTGAGAGGATACAGTTCTAGCTGCAAAATTGGGAGAGTTCACGAGGGACCAGTCCTGACTCCATGATGGGTGACCATCTTCCTTCTGGAATGTGAGCTCGCTGGAGAGAGCTGGCAAAATCCAGTCTGCAGAGACTGGTGGTAGCTAACAGCTTCCTTTACATGGATTCTTTTAAAAAACGGTCTTTGTTAAGCACTAATCTAAGCACCGGGGTAGATACAAGATGATCAGGTCGGACGCGGTCCCCGTCCCACACAGGGCTCACAGTCTTAATCCCCGTTTTACAGGTTAGGGAACTGGGGCACAGAGAAGTGAAGTGACTTGCCCAAGGTCACACAGCAGGCAAGTGGCAGAGCTGGGATTAGACCTCAGGTCCTTTGAATGCCAGGCTAGTGCTCTTCCCACGAGGCCATGCTGCTCGCTTTGATGAATTCAGCATCGATTACCCTTCAGGAGCTCAGAAGAGGGAGATGTCACCTAATAGGGAGAGTGTCAGGCTGGTGGGGACATATTCCCTGGATTTCCCTTAGACCGTAAGCTCCTTGTGGGCGGGAATTGCATCTATCTACTCTTCCGCATTATACTTCCCCAGGCTTTTATTAGAGTGCTCTGTGCACAGTGAGTGCTAAATAACTACTACTGGTTGAATGATTGATTCCATAGTGCCCTCTGTCACTGAGAAACTGTGTGTCATCTGTGTGATAACTGTTATCCGGGGAATTCAATTCATATTGATTCCAATCTTCTCTGGAGGAAAGCGTATTTCCCCAAGGTTTTTCCTTGTTGACCCCACTCATAAGTATGAAGAAAATAAGAGGGAGTATTGGAGTATTTGGAAATGATTTTGTCACCCGTCGCCGGGGACGGGTTCTTTCGGAATCGGCGGGGCGAGACAGAGGCTGGGGATGGAAAACCTGAGTTTTGTATAGAATTTATTCCGCGGGGCGGATTGAATTAATTATTTAGACGCGACAATCGGCCTTCCCTTTTGGGGGAAATATGGTGTTAAAGCTTCCCCTTTGGGAGGAATTTGGTGTTAAAGCTTCCCTGTGACCTTGGGCAAATTGTTTCACTTCTCTGTGCCTCAGTTACCTCATCTGGAAACCGGGGGTTAAGACCGGGAGCCCCATGTGGGACAGGGACTGTGTCCAACCTTAGTAATAATAATAATGCTGGTATTTGTTAAGCGCTTACTATGTGCAGAGAACTGTTCTAAGCGCTGGGGGAGACACAGGGTCATCAGGTTGTCCCACGTACCTACGTAGTATCTACTCCAGCACCTAGAGCAGCGTCCGACGCACGGTAAATTCTTCAATACCACAGTTATTTGAGTTTGTTAGCATTATCATCAGTAGGGTCTCAATCCTGAGGCTTAAGGATTGAGGACCTGCAAGGAGAAATGGATTATCGTGCTAATGGTTGGCACAGTAACACTGGCACTCTTTCATCCCTGTCGGTCTCATTCCCATTCAGGCCTGGGGTGCCACGAGAAAGCCAGGACACAGGGACGCTGCAAATTGAGTAGTGCAGCATGATGCCAATGTTGTGCTCTAGCAAAGTTATAAATCAGTCAATCGGTGGTATTTCTTGAGCACTTACTGTGTGCAGAGGACTCTACTAGGTATTTGGGAGAGAACGCTACGACCGAGTTGGTAAGCCTGATTGTTGCCCTTGAGGAGCTTACAGTCTAATACTTATGGTTTTTGTTAAGCCCCTACTATGTGCCAGGCACGATACTAATCCCTGGGGTGGATACAAGCACATCGGGTTGGACGTAGTCTCTGTCCCATAAGGGGCTCACAGTCTCAATCCTCATTTTATAGATGAGGCAACTGAGGCACAGAAAGTGAAGGGTCTGGCCCAAGGTCACACAGCGGACAAATAGAGTGGGAATTAGAACCCATGACCTTCTGACTCTCGGCCTGTGCTCTATCCATTATGCCATGCTACTTCTCATGAGTGGCGCAGTGGAAAGACCCTGGGCTTCGGAGTCAGAGGTCATGGGTTCGATTTCCGGCTCTGCCACTTGTCACTTCACTTCTCTGTGCCTCAGTTACCTCCTCTGTAAAATGGGGATTAACTGTGAGCCTCACGTGGGACAACCTGATTACCCTATATCTACCCCAGCGCTTAGAACAGTGCTCTGCACATAGTAAGCGCTTAACAAATACCAACATTATTATTCTTGACTTCCTACAATGGCCAACTCCTCGTCAGGATTCCTGCTGGACCTGAGGACCTCCTGCAATGCCCTAAGTGATTTCTTCAGTAATCACCTGCTTGCAAAGCTGGAACCGCTCAACTGTATATATTTTCATTACCCTATTTATTTTGTTAATGAGCTGTACATCACCTTGATTCTATTTATTCGCTATTGTTTTAATGAGATGTTCATCCCCTCGATTCTATTTATTGCCATTGTTCTTGTCTGTCTCCCCCCGATTAAACCGTAAGCCCGTCAAAGGGCAGGGACTGTCTCTATCTGTTACCGATTTGTACATTCCAAGCGCTTAGTACAGTGCTCTGCACATAGTAAGCGCTCAGTAAATACTGTTGAATGAATGAATGGAACAAGAACCTCATTTTCAGATCCCCAAGCAGGGTGGGGAGGAGAATTTGGAATCATTAGAAGAAGCATTTTTAGCAGAACTGAGTCTGTAAGAGTACCGTTTCTGGCCAGACCCTTGGAAAATGATTTGTTCCCTGATTGGAGCAACTAGACGGAATTCAAATGATCGTGCTTTCCATTCAGTATCACCTCATGGCTTTTTGCTTGTTATGGTATTGGTTAAGCTCTTACTACGTGCCTGGCACTGTACTGAGTACTGGGGACGATTCAAGTTAATCAGGTTGGACACACTGTACCACAAGGGGTTGGCAGTCTTAATCCCTATTTTACAGGTGAGGTAACTGAGGCACGGAGAAGTTAAGTGACTTGGCCAAGGTCACATATCAGGCAAGTGGTGGAGTCAAGATTAGAACCCAAGTCCTTCAGACTCCCAAGCCCATGCTCTTTTCACTGGATCACAGTGCTTTTCAGGTGCACTCTGTGTTATAGGTATAAAATAGTTGAAGACTGCTTTCCACTGAATAAGAGCAATATATCCTTATGGAGAGCACAGATGTACTAGGTAAGACTTGATCTACAACATCAGAAACTCACTCAAAGATAATTTTTTTCAGGCTCTAACTTCCTGACTCTCTCAAAGTTGTTGGATTTTTGTTGTTGGGTGTTACTGTGCAGTGATTTCTCTTTCCACTCCTGACCCTAAAATCAAATTTTCCAGTTTTCTCCAATAAGTGACAGAAGCTAATTTCACTCCCAACCCCCATCCATCTGCCTGTATAATATATAGTGGTGACTGGAATCTTCTTTAACTCAGAGCCTTTTATTGCTTTCCTTTCAGATTTCAAGAATCTCCTGGTATATCTGCCTGATGCTATCACTCTTTTTTTATGCTATTTAAGTGCTTACCATGTGCTAGGCACTGTATTAAGCACTGGGGGTAAATACAAGCTTCTCAAGTTGGACACAGTCCCTATCCCACATGGGGGTTAAGACTGTGAGCCCCATTTTAGAGATGAGGTAACTGAGTCCCAGAGAAGTGATGCGGGGAAGCTGATATGAAATCCCAGGTCCTTCTGACTCCCACGTCTGTCTCTATTCATCAGGCCACACTGCTTCTACCCCTGTAGCTTTAGTTTGATGTAGAATGGAAAGGTTTTTGATGAATTCTTCCAGGCCTGGGATTGGGTATTCTGCTTTTATTGTATGTGCCTAAGTGGCTACTCGAGTGTTCCACGTGCAGTAGGTGCTCAGTAAAGACTATGATGATGTTAGAAGCAGCTTGGCCCAGTGGGTAAATCTTGGGACTGGAAGATTTGGGCCTCAGTTCCCTCATTTATAAAATGGGGATTGAGACTGTGACCCCCATGTGAGACAGGGATTGTGTCTAACCCTATCTGCTTGTGTCCACTCCAGGGCCTGGAACATAGTAAGTGCTTAACAAATACCGCCATTATTATTATGCTGGGACTCTCCGAAAACTCTCTTCTCGTGCTTTTTGGCCAAGACACACCTTTGCTACTGTGGAAATGAACAGGTATTTATCAAAAATTCACAAATATCCACAAATAATTATTGAAAAACTCCTACGTACATAGCTCAATTTTTAGAGTAGTCAAGAACGACTATGTCTAAGAACCACGGCTTTTTGGAATCGGGGGCTTGGGAGTCAGGGGACCTGGGTTCTAATCACGGCTCTGCCACTTTCCTGCTATATGATCTTAGAGAAACCACTTCTCTGGGTTTCAGTTTCTCATTTATAAAATGAGGGTGAAGTACCTGGTCTCCCTCCCCCCGTAGCTTTGAGCCACTGTGCCACACAGATTGTACCTAATCTGTTTATCTTGAGCCTACCCCAGTCACTTAATAGAGTGCTCGGCACCTAGTACGCTCTGAACGAATACCAAAGTTACTATTTTTCTGTCCATGGTAAGATTTGAACCCATGCATCTAGAGGCCAAACCGAGCACCTTATTCTGCCTGAGATGGCTTAGCCGCACCTTCCGCCTTCGAGGTCTGTGAGTTTGGTGAGTCACCCACATAAATAGGCTCATCCTGGGGAGGAACACTCTGAAAGGAAGAAGCTTGCTCAGGGCTACTAGGTGGGTCTGCCTGAACTCATTGCCGCATTCCCCCTCAGGACTGTAATTTACAGGTAGAACAGTGAGCTCCAAATGTGTTCATTGCATGGCTGAGTCGGGGAACCTATTGAACCCGTGGTTTGGACGGTTTATTATGACTCTTCAGATCTGGTAGGAGATGGGGCCTTACAAAGGGATCCTATTCCAGTTTCCCACCCAGAGTTAACTCAGTCAGTAGTATATATTGAGCTCCTCTTGCGGGAACCGCACCGTTAGTAGGTGCTTGGGAGGATACAGTAGAGTAGTAGACAAGATCACTGCCTTCAGATAAGGATCACAGGAAGCAGCGTGGCTCAGTGGAAAGAGCCCGGGCTTGGGAGTCAGAGGTCAGGGGTTCGAATCCCGGCTCTGTCACTTGGCAGCTGTGTGACCTTGGGCGAGTCACTTAACTTCTCTGGGCCTCAGTTCCCTCATCTGTAAAATGGGGATGAAGACTGTGAGCCTCACGTGGGACAACCTGATGACCCTGTATCTACCCCAGCGCTTAGAACAGTGCTCTGCACATAGCGCTTAACAAACACCAACATTATTATAATTTACAATCTAATGGGAGATGAGAGGTTTATAGTTTGCAGTGCCTTAAGGGGGATCAGGTTCAAGAGGAAGAAATGTTTAACATATATATTGGTTCTCCTTGAGTAGGAATGGAGTCCATTTACATTTATATCCTCCTGAAAAACATTGTGGGATGTCTATTGTGGGATAGAAGTGTCCCCCTTCTTCCTCCCGCACCCAACTAGGTCCAGGTTCTGGTTTAAGGGGCTAAATACACAATAAGAAGGAGAACACTACCTGCGTTTTGCAAGAGCATCTACTTCAGCCAGTTGGGATTAGAATTGCCCAGAATTTTTTTTTTCCTGTAATTAGCCATTGAGCTTCACTGCATTACGTGGGCCAAGCTTCAGGACCGTGCAGCAGATCTGTGAGACTTATCCTATCCATTGTTCATTTAGGTGTTGATAAAAAGATGTTGTTCCAAACATTTTTCAGAACATTTTTCAGAGATGCAGGATGGCCTCATGGAAAGACCGCCGGCCTGAGAGTCAGAGAACCCGGGTTCTAATCGCGGCTCCATCAACTGTCTGCTGTGTAACCTTGTCTCTTTGCCTCCGCGGCAAAATGGGGAGTGTGACTGTGAGCCCCATCCAGAGCATTCACTGGGTTCAAGCTGATAATCTTCATTCTATCCCAGCCTTTTGTGCAGTGCTAGGCACTTAGTAAGTGCTTAACAAATACCATTTAAAAAACAATGTGTTCTTGGAAGCAGTGTCTTTCTAACATCTCTCTGAAGTCTGATGAGTTGCTGGAAGAAGTGAACTAACCAAAGGGTTTGACTTGGATTTTCAGTCAGAGGAGGATTTGAATGCGGAGAATCCTGCAGGTCTTCTGCATGGTGACCTAGATAGAAATGCAGAGTTTTTAATTCCCCCACCCCAACCTCAGAAGCAGTCATTCTTTCAACTGTATTGATTGAGTGCTTACTGTGTGCAGAGCACTATACTAAGCGCTTGGGAAGAGTACAAAATAACATCAGACACATTTTCTGCCCACAGTGATCTTACAGTCTAGAGGGACATTAATATAAAAAATAAATTACAGGTATTTAAGTGCTGTGGGGCTGGGAGAGGGAAGAACAGAGGGAGCATATCAGGGTGAGGCAGAAGGCAGTGGGAGAAGAAGACAGGGGAGCTTAGTCAGGGAGGGCCTCCTGGAGGAGATGTGCCGTCAATAAGGTTTCGAAACAGGGGACAGTAATTGTCTGTTGGATTTGAGTAGGGAGGGCATTCCAGGCCAGAGGGAGGACGTGGGCGAGGGGTCAGCAGCGAGGTAGGGGAGATTGAGGCACGGTGAGAAGGTTAGCATTAGCGAAGTGAAGTGTGCGGTCTGGGTTGTAGTAGGAGCGGGGCGAGGTAGAAGGCAAGGTGATGGAGTGCTTTGAAGCCAATGTTGAGGAGTTTTTGTTTGTGGAGGTGGATGGGCAACCACTGGAGTGTTTTGAGGAGAGAGGTGATACTCAGATGTCCTGAACATTTTTGTAGAAAAAGGATTCAGGCTGCAGGGTGAAGTATGGAGTGAAGTGGGGAGAGGTGGGTAAACTCAGTTCCTCTGAGAGAAATCTGGAGAGGTTGGAGAGGACACATTAGAACAGGATCCAGCTAAAAACTGAAAATTTCCTTTTATGGTGTGTTGCCGGTCGGTGTTAATCCATCGTATTGATTGAGAACTTAGGGCTTAGTCAGGGAAGGCCGCCTTGAGGAGACGTGCTTTAAATAAGGTTTTGAAACTCTGGAGAGTGATTGTAGGATTTGAAAAGAGAGGCCATTCCAGGACAGAGGCATAATGTGGGCGAGAGGTCTGGGGTGAGATAGACAAGATTGAGGTACAATGAATAGGTAGGCGTTAGAGGAGCAAAGTGTGTGGGCCCGGCTGTAGTAGGAAAACAGCGAGGTGACGTAGGAGGGGCAAGGTGATTGAGGGCTTTAAAGCCGATGGTGAGGAATTTCTGTTTGATGTGGAGGTGGATGAGCAACAACTAGAAGTTTTCGAGGAGTGGGGCAATCGTGTTTACTGAGCACCTTGTGGAGATATCATAAAAGATCCTAGGCTGTGTTAGAATTTAAGACCAAGCAATGCTAATCAGGGTCAGACGAGGGGTGCATCCAGCCCAAGATGCTATCTGTGATAGGGGCACCAAAGAAAGCTCAGATACCCAAAGGATGAATAAAACACAGTTAAGCATCTGTATCAACAGTAGTAATTGAGACATACTGTGTGGGAAGCACTGTGTTAAGCTCTTGGGGACCGTACAGAAGTACGGAGTCTACAATCTCTTGGGGAAAACAAAATCCCCCAATACAAATAAAGGTACACGAAAACACAATAATAATTATGGTACTTGTGAAGTGCTTACCATGTGCCAAGCACCATTCTAAGCACTGGGGTAGATGCAAGTTAATTAGGTTGGACACAGTCCCACACCGGGCTCACACTCTTATCCCCATTTTACAGATGAGGTAACAGGCACTGAGATGTTAAGTAACTTGCCCAAGGTCACACAGCAGGCAAGGGGCGAGGCTGGGATTAGAACACAGGTCCTTCTTACTCCCGGACTTGGGCTCCATCCACTAAGCCATGCTGCTTCTCAGCGTCACACGGCGGGCAAGAGGCAGAGCCGGAAATCGAACCCAGGCCCTTCTGATCTGTGCCGTATTCACTAGGCCGCTCGGCATCCAACCTGATGTTCTTGTTTCTACCCTAGCACTTAATACGGTGTTTGGCATAAAGCATCTAACAGATACCATAAATAAAAATGACAGTGGGAGGTGAGTTGATGAATTGGCCAGAAACAGCTCCTCCATCCACCTCATATGGAAAATGGTAGGAGAGAGATAACTGGTTCTGTTTCAAGATCCAGCCAAAAAAAAAAAAAAAGAGCAAAATCAAACTCTCCCCTCTGCCTCATTGGCCCAGAGCCCCTGGAGAGAGGCTAGTGATTGCTGCCATTGTTAGCATGTGATTTGCTTATATCTGGTATTTCATGGCTCAGAAAGCCTTTCTATTGAACTAATCTCATTTTACAGATCCAAACGTTTTAAAGCCTCAGTGAAAATCATTGTGCAATTTGGGCTGGCACTCTCATTGCTGTGTCACTTGATAGTTTCTGCAAACAGGATAAATAGAGCCACACTTGAAGCTTCAGATAGGAAGGGGATTTGACATTTTATCAACACTTCAGGAATATCTTCTGTCAGGTACCTTTTAGTAACAAAAATAAATGGATCTCAAGGAGGATAACTGGACATTTTCTTGGAGCAGCCTGACTTTTTATTGGATTACAGTGGACTTTTTCCAACTAGAATGAGGCAGCTTAACGCTTCGAGCTAGGTCCAATACTTAGTCTCTCTTGAGGCTGTTGAGGAAGAGGAACTTCTGGTGCTAGTTTGCAGTCATCATACCGAGTGGTGGGCAGATTAACAGAATCGCTAAAGTTTCTTGCAAAGTGAGGTCTGGTCCTACCAGCAATAGCTGACAAGGTAATTTAAGGGGGAAAAGCGCTTTTTTTTTAAAAAAGTTGAACTTGTTTTTTCAAAAAATTGAAGATCTGAGTTGACTGTCCTCAAAGTTCAAATTTATTTCTTAATTGTTGTTAACCCTTGGCTCTACTTCATGCTATGTCAGCTTGGTCTGATATCCAGATTGCAGTTCTAAACATGCTCCAATACCTGTCATAAAATTCCACTGGTTTACAGGTGTGAGGCCCAGGGATATGAGACAGAGCATTCTGCCAACCCCTAAAACCCCATCAAGGTTTGTGGGTACAGAGCTTAGGACCAAACATGAAACCTTTGAAAGCTCAAGTTTCATTTGGTGTTGTCAAAACAGAACTTTCTGGTTCTAATGGAAAAAGCTTAAAATGTGACAGATAATTGTTTTGATATTATTAATGGTGATAATAATTGCTAATGTTATTTTAAAGGCTCAGAAGGCTTCTTGGACATCAAATAGTTGCAACCAAATGGTATTTTAATGAGATAAGTATACATGAATCAGAGACTCGTGGATTAAATTGCCCTTGAAATGCAGTCGAAGTTTAGAATGAAGGGAAATGTGTGTTGGATAATGTTTTCGGTTTTAATGAACCCTAAATGCGGGTAGAATCTTGAATTTTTTTGTAGTTCACATTTTTCTCTAACAGTTCACAGCATCTTTCTAGTAAAAAAAGAAATCATCCAGTTGAATATTTTCATCTCTGGGCACGACTTCCCTCTGCTTCCATCACACGGGCCCCTTCATGGTGTTGGGTACAGCGGTGTTTTCAATCAATCATATTAATTGATCTCTTTCTGTGTGCAGTGCAGTGTACAAAGTGCCTGGGAAAAGACGATATAAGAGAGTAGGTTGACACGTTCCCTGCCCACAGTGAGCTTACAGTCTTCCTGTTAGGTCCCAAGATTTCAGGTGAATCTAGGCTCTGAGCCCCAGGAATCAAGTCCCACATCAAACTTCTGTCCTATCTGTGCCCACCAGACTGTAAACTCAGGGAAACGGCATGGCGAGTGGCTAGAGCACGGGCCTGGGAGTCAGGAGGTCATGGGTTATAATCCTGCCTCTGCCACCTGTCTGCTGTGTGACCTTGGGCAAGTCACTTCACTTCTCTGTGTCTGTTACCTCATCTGTAAAATGGGGAATAAGACTGTGAGCCCTATGCAGGACAGGGACTATGGCCCACCCAGTTTGCTCTTATCCATCCCAACGCTTAGTCTAGTGCATAGTAAGCCCTTAACAAATACTATAATTATTATTATGATTATTGGCAGGGAATGACTGTAATATTGTACTCTACCAAGCCCTAGGAAGGGCGGCCAGGGGAGGTGGGTCAGATGGGAGGCTCAGAAAAGTATGGCTGATTTTTTTGTCTTGTGGGGAGAACCAGCACTGCGAAGTGGTAGAGCGCTGGCCTGCAAGTCAGAAGGTCATGGGTTCTAATCCCGGCTCTGCCACTTGTCAGCTGTGTGACCTTGTGCAAGTCACTTCACTTCTCTGGGCCTCAGTTACCTCATCTGGAAAATGGGGATTAAGACTGTGAGACCCAAGTGGGACCATCTGACTACCTTTTATCTACCCCAGAGCTTAGAACAGTGTTCGGCACTTGATTCTATTTATTGCTATTGTTCTCGTCTGTCGGTCTCCCCCGATCAGACCGTTAAGCCCGTCAAAGGGCAGGGACTGTCTCTGTTACCGATTTGTACATTCCAAGGGCTTAGTACAGTGCTCTGCACATAGTAAGCGCTCAATAAATACTATTGAATGAATGAATGAACATAATAAGTACTTAACAAATACCATCATTATTATTACAGTGCTTTGCACACAGTAAGCGCTCAGTACGTATGATTGACGCTAATGTCTGATAACATTACCAGGTGGAGACTGTGCTGGGAACATCCACTGCCAAGCACCGACTCCTGTACTTGTGTTCCCGTGAGCTATCCTTCTAATCTTAGCTTGACCAGGTAGTTTCAGACCCAGAATGGATTCTTCTCCCACAGATTAAATTTCAGAAAGCACGCTTGTTCTGGCAAGACAGGCCATTGTGGCCTGGCACATACTAAAGAGGCCAATGTTCTTGGATGTTCTGACATCTAAAGATGATCTGAAGGGGCAGTCAGGTGATAAAACCTTAAACATGCTTAGAGGGACTGACAGATGAGTTGAATTTCCTTAGTTGGAAATCTTTAAAAGATAAGACTGGGCTCATCTGTTGAACACTTAATACTTTTCAGGAATAAGAGTACTTACAGTGTTGTTTGTGACAAAGATAAATATTAATTTAATCAACGCTTACTCCTGCCCGAAGGAAGGATTTTGAATGAAGTGACCTCTTCCGATCACTTCCAACTCAGTGATTTTACGCTCGCGGTCTCAGGTCACATTTCTTTCTCGCTTCTTCCTCTGCAGCTCTCTTCCAGAACTCACCAGAACTTTACAGATTGAACACTCAAGCTTTAGGCTATAAGTTGAGCACGGACTAGCCAAACCAAAAATTGGAGGAGGAGGGGGAACTCTGTGTCCACCCCACCCCTGACAAACTTTCTTAAGTGACATTCGCTTCCTTGGGGCCAGGAAATCGAGCCAGATGAACTTTGGAAATGCTTTTCGGGAATACGATTCTGGGATTCTGCCCTCAAATCTTCAATCTCTGGAAGATCCTCCCCCAGGATTTACAAACTTTAGGAAGTTCCACCCAGAGGCCCGGGCAACTAGGATTTGGTCCAGCTGACCAGGTGGAGCCAGTTAGACTCAGGCTCCTAACTACACTGGGTCAAGGAAAAAAAGGTGTGTCTTTATCAGGGAGGGTGAAGAAGGGTCTTCCAATAATACTAATAATCGTGGTATTCTGAAATGCCTGCTATGTGTCAAGCACTGTGCTAGCTAGAAAATAATCAGATTGGATGCCTATTTTGCAGTTCTGAGTTTGGAGAAGTGGAGAGTGGAGACAGAGTAGTTCAACTCTTTAAAACACTCCCTTCTCAGAGCAGGTCAGGGGTTGTTTTGGACTCTAATTCAATCATTAACTCAGGTATTTTATCCTGGCCCCACTCTGTGGAAATCATTTTTTAATCTTCCTGCCTTCCTCAGTAGGTGGTAAACACCTTGAGGGCAACGCAGCGCTTACCCTCACTGGATGCTCAGTAGACACTATCACTCATTCAATCGTATTTATTGAGCACTTACTGTGCGCAGAGCACTGTACTAAACTCCTGGAAGGTACAATTTGGCAACAGATAGAGTCAATCCCTGCCCAACAATGGGCTCACAGTCTAAAAGGAGGAGACAGACAAGAAAACAAAAGTAGTCAACCGTTAATTGGTTGTGACACAATTTTTTTTTAGGGTTATTACCTTCTGATAACTTTTTTTATGGTATTTGTTAAGCCCTTACTATGCCCCAGGCACTCTACTAAGCAGTGGGGTAGATATAACCTAATCAGATTGGACACAACCCATCTTCCACCTGGGCTCACAGTCTTAATCCCCATTGTACAGTTGAGGTAAGTGAGGCCCAGTGAAGTGACTTGCCCGAGGTCCTTCCTACTTAATAATGTTGTTATTTAAGCGCTTACTATGTGCGGAGCACTGTTCTAACTGCTGGGATAGATACAAGGTCATCAGGTTGTCCCACCTGAGACTCATAGTCTTAATCCCCATTTTGCAGATGAGGTAACTGAGGCACCGAGAAGTTAAGTGACTTGCCCAAAGTCACACAGGTGACAAGCCAGGATTAGAACCCATGACTTCCGACTCCTAAGCCCGTAATCTTTCCACCGAGCCACGCTGCTTCTTACAATGTGAGCCCTTAAAATGAGAGCCCCATGTGAGACCCGATTATCTTGCATCTACCCCATAGTTTCGTGTCTGAGACACAGTAAGCCCTTAACAAGTCCCGCAATTATTATTCTTAATTATAGTAATGTTGGTATTTGTTAAGCGCTTACTATGTGCAGAGCACTGTTCTAAGAGCTGGGGTAGATACAGGGTCATCAGGTCGTCCCACGTGAGGCTCACAGTTGATCCCCATTTTACAGATGAGGGAACTGAGGCACAGAGCAGTGAAGTGACTTGCCCACAGTCATATAGCTGACAAGTGGCAGAGCCGGGATTAGAACCCATGACCTCTGACTCCCAAGCCCGGGCTCTTTCCACTGAGCCGCGCAGAACCTAGGTCCTTGAGACACCCTGGGCCCTGCTCTATCCATTAGGCCACGATGGAGATGCTATTCAACTGCAGGAACGGATTGGTGATCCAAACGGGAGAGATTTCAGAGACGCACCCTTACAGCAGACCAGGACAAGAATTCTCCCAAGGGAATTATTCTCTATATTCAGAATGCTGTTTCCTTTGTTTTTATGCTCTACTCCCCGCCCACTCTAAATCCCCTTAGGAATTTACACACTTCAGTTACTTTAATGCAGTGTGTGAACATCTTCACCTCCTTTAATCTAGTCGTCTAAATGTCTGCCATATTTAGCTGCAATTAAACATGGCACCTTTCATAAAGATGCTTAAAGCATTTGATGCATAAGTAGGCTTACCTTCCTTGCCTCAGAGTTCGGAGAACAAATGCATTTTACCCAAGTCCATGCTGAATGTTCCTGAGAGAAGCAGGAACAGATTCAGAGGAGTGAGACTAGAGAAGCAGTCGGACCTAGTGAAGGGAACCTGAGCCCAGGAGGCAGAAAGACCTGGGTTCTAATCCCAGCTCCGCCACTTGTCTGTTGGGTGACCTTGGGCAAGTCACTGAACTTCTTTGTGCCTGAGTTACCTCATCTGTGAAATGGGTATTTAGATTGTGAGCCCCTTGTGGAACATGGACAGTGTGCAACCTGATTACATGTACCTATGTGTAATTTATTTATATTAATGTCTGTCTCCCTCTCTGTGTCTGTTGTTGTACTCTTCCAAGTGCTTAGTATCGTGCTCTGCACGTAGTAAGCACTCAATAAATTTGATCGATCATCGTGTATGGAAGTGCTTAGTATGGTGCCTGACGCATAGTAAATGATTAAGAAATACCACTAAAAAAAAATGAGATCCCCGTTCTCAAACTTAAAAGATACTGGCTTTTCAACTCCATCAATCTCATTCACTCATTTAATTGTATTTATTGAGCTCTTACTATGTGCAGAGCACCGTACTAAGTGCTTGGAATGTACAGTTCGGCAACAGCCCTCACAACTCATTTTCGTTCTTCTTGATTTTCAACTTTATTGGCATTGTACTGCTATTAAGGTACTCAGCCTGCTGTTTAAATTAGTGGAAAAGAATGTTAAAAAAAAAAAAAGCAAAGGTTCTTAAAGAACAATAACGAAAATGCTGAGGAGAATAATGGCATTATTGATATGACAACCAAGGTCCTTCTTTTCAATTTCCTGAAACTCAGAACGTTGGATTGGGATGCGAATGATTTAGCAAAAGTGAGGCCAGGCACTATTGATGTTTTTGAGAATCTGGTCAGAAAACAAGATATTACGTTCTTTTCAAAGCACTTCGAGGTCTGTTCCATCCCTCAATAATGGCTGGGTTTATGTAACATTCTAAGTAAAAAATGAGGTGATTCTCACGAACTTGCTGACAAAGAAAATTCCTGGATGGAAATATCTGCCACCGAAAGCTGCAACTTACACTGGTACCTTCAGACATGTGCATCAAAGACAGTCCCAGACAGGGGCTGCTTCGGCCTCTGAAATCCTGGCCAATTGTTCTTCCCTGATGAGGTGGAGGGATTTGTCTTTCTTCTGGGTCTTTAGTTACGCTTTGTCCACCTGATTCTCAGGAAATCAGTCCAAATGTCTATCCAAATCCCATAAATCAGATTTTCCGTTTGAATAGAGGTAAGAAATTGGATAGGCCGGTTGGAATGATTCAATGTCAGTGGAAGTTTTAGGCACCTACTGGGTATGAAGCATTTTGGAGGATACCATAGAAGCAAGACTCACATGTCCTGCCCTCAACATCACAATCTAATGGGGAAGTTAAAAATGTTACTTACAGTCCAGATGCACAGGATGATGTAATGGAAGCAGTTCAAAAAGTGTAGGATGATAGAACATAATTGGGTGTAATAATAATAATAATGCATTTAAGTGCTCACTATATGCCAGGCACTGTACCAAGCACTGGGGTGGATACAAACAATTCAAACTGATCACGGTCCCTGTGCCGTGAAGGGCTCACAGTCTCAATTCTCATTTTACAAATGAGGTCAGTGAGCCACAGAGGAGTGAAGTGACTCGTCCAAGGTCCCTCAGCTGGCAAGTGTTGGACCCGGGATTAGAATCCCTAACTTCGGACTCCCAGGACCGTCCTCTTTCCACTAGGCCAGAAATGGAAATCCAAAGATAGACATACGCATAAGTGCTGAGGAGAGTAATAAAACAAAATATATTAACGCTATAGGCAGCTGTTGGGTTGATGGGGGTGTGAGGGAAGGGTTCCAAAAGGAAATGGGGATGATTTTAGTAGGGCTTTGAAAAGTTTGGCTAAGCCTGGCCAGGAGAGAGAGAGGATCATGATCAGTGGAAGAAGGATTTATCCAAGATTACGGTTACTCTGATCTAATCTCTGTTCTTTGCTGCTTGGTTGGCTGTGTTACAGTGGCACCGATATGGAAATTCTCTCTGTCCCTGATTCATTCAGTCATGTCTATTGAGCGCTTACTGTGTGCAGACCACTGTACTAAGAGCTTGGAAAGTACACTGCAGCAGTAGAGACAATCCTTGCCCACAATGGGTTTACAGTCTAAAAGGGGGGAGACAGACACCAAAACAAGTAAACAGGCATCAATAGCATCAATATAAATAAATAGAATTATAGACGTGTATATATATATACACATCAAAACAAGCAAACAGTCATTAATATAAAGAGAATTATAGATAAGTAATAATAATGTTGATATTTGTTAAGCGCTTACTAGGTGCAGAGCACTGTTCTAAGCACTGGGGTAGACACAGGGGGATCAGGTTGTCCCACGGGAGGCTCACAGTTAATCCCCATTTTACAGATGAGGTCACTGAGGCACAGAGAAGTGAAGTGACTTGCCCAGGGTCACACAGCTGACAAGTGGCAGAGCTGGGGTTCGAACCCATGACCTCTGACTCCCAAGCCCGGGCTCTTTCCACTGAGCCATGCTGCTTCTCATATATATACATATATACACAAGTGGGGTGGGGAGGAATTCCTTGGGGTGTGCCCCAGTTTGGTTCCTACTTAGTTTGGCTTCATTAATAGAAGCCTTTCTACTATTGCCCTCATTTCCTTCTTTCTCCCCTTCCACTGAAATTTCCATCTTTTCACTTTGAACTTCTCTGTGCCTCAGTCTCCTCAATTATAAAAGGAAGGATTAAATGCCTGTTCTCCCTCCCCTTAGACTGTGAGCCCATCCATCAAGCAGTCAATCGGTGGTATTTATTAATCTCCTCTTGCGTGCAGAGCACCAGGAGAGTAAAATACAGTAGAGTTGGTAGACTCTACTTAAAGGTACTTAAGGGTAGATCTCTACCCTTAAGAAGCTTACAGTCTAGGAGGAAGAGGTCTGTGATCAACCTGATTATCTCGTACCTTCTCCAGGGATTATGTTGGTATTTGCTAAGCGCTTACTACGTGCAGAGCACTGTTCTGAGCGCTGGGGTAGACACAGGGGGAATCAGGTTGTCCCACGTGGGGCTCACAGTCTTCATCCCCATTTTACAGGTGAGGGAACTGAGGCACAGAGAAGTGAAGTGACTTGCCCACGGTCACACAGCTGATAAGGGGCAGAGCTGGGATTCGAACTCATGACCTCTGACTCCAAAGCCCGGGCTCTTTCCACTGAGCCACGCTGCTTCTCTAATTACTTAGCTCAGTGCTTGTTACATAGCAGGCTCCTAATAAATACCACAATTGGTATTATTATGAAACATCATCTTATTTTTCTTCTCATCTCCAGCCTCCCTACTCTAACCTCTGTCCATCACTCTCCTTTCCTTCTCAGTCTAGTCTCTAACCTCTCCCGCCTTGATTTTCCCATTTTCTCTGCATTTCACCAAAATGGCCTGGAACTAGAAAAACTGCATTTCTGATTTCCTTCTCACTTTCATAGGGCCAGTCAAAAGAGGGAGGGACTCGATGTTTATCTCGGTGGAGTAATGTAGCTGCCTGTGTTGTGGCCTAGTGGGGAAAAGTACGGAGGAGTCAGAGGATGTGGGTTCTAATCGCGCCTCTGCCACTTGTTGGCTGTGTGACCTTGGACAAGCCACTTAACTTCTCTTTGCCTCAGTTACCTCGCCTGTAAAATGGGGATTAAGGATGCGAGCCCCAAGTGGGACAACCTGATTACCTTGTATCTGCCCCAGTGCTTAGCATAGTGCTTAACAAATAGCGTAATCGTAATTATTATTTATTATTATTAACAAATACAACCAATATGTACAATTACCCTTGGGCGCAAGTACAAGCTTTTTTTGGAGGGGCCTAGGGGATGGGAGCAGGGAAGGGAAAGAGACAGCTTTAAGAAAATTGGATAATACCACGAATATGGTATTTCACTTGACACAGAGTCCACAGCAGTGCCAGCTACCCTCTAATCCACATGCTTTGAGCGGTCACTGCTGAGACCAGAATGAGAAATTGAAGCGGTGGATTCTGAGTATCTTGCTTCTGTCACTAACCTACAAGCGGCAGGCTTAGCAAGATGGCTATAGTAGTGATGTGCAATCGGTGTAAATACTAAATATACCCGAAAATCAAATCCAGGGAGGGACTGAATGACCAAGGGGAGAAGAAACGTAAGGCCGGAAAGACGGGCAGTGGAGAACGGCGGGAAGAAATCTTATGAAACTGCTTGGCTTTTCAGAAGCACTTCGCACGTGAACAACTCAACTATTTAACCGATCATCACAGCTTTTTGCTCAATATCCTAACCGGAATATAGGTTCCTTACCAGGAAGTAGTGACCTGAGTTGGCACAGCTTCATATAATGATCGAGTTATTACTTGCAACAATAACTACCAGATGTTGGCAGCGGCAAGAAGACAGAAACTGGTGACGGGAGCAATATCGGTTCTTCAGAGCTAAGTCTTCAAAAAAAAAGTTTGCATCTTATGGAGGCCAATGTAGTTCCTGGCTTTGGGTACAAAGATGCAAAATGCACTTTTCGGGCCTTGCCCTTCCACTTCTTTCCACTCCGGCAACACGACACACACACACACTCTCTCTCCGTCTCTCTCTTCTTTAGGGGAGTGTTTGCCTGCTTTTCTGAGCCAACTGCTTCAGCTCATCAGCAGATGAGTTCAAATGCTGTAGTCAGACCAACTATGGGAGAATCATGAGGAATTTACAGTCTTAACCAGGCCATGTGTTTCAAGTTTAAATTGACACTCTCTGAGACTTTGACCAAACTAATAGAAAGAATGGGGAGTGAGAGAAAGAGTTGCCCGTCTCCGCTGATCCCCTCAGCCTCTAGCCACCAAATGGGGCAAGAAAGCAGTCTTCGCAGCGTTTCCAACAGCCTCAAGAAAGAATGTTAACTGTCTGCGGTCGTGTCACCGACCGAATAGGGTCAGCAGGACTGACTTTACTCACTGTTTTCCTAGCACAGTGGAACCCCAGTGGGCCTGCTTCGACCCAAGAGAAGGCAAGTGAGTCAGCTGGGCAAACCCACCCTCCCTCGCTATAATAAAGAGGCCGGGTTATAATCAAATCGAGTGGCGGATTAGGATTTTGACACCCTAAGCAGTCCCATTATTGAATCAGATTAATCTAGCCCAATTAATCTAGCCCAATCAATCAGTTGCATTTATTGCATGCTTACTGGGTGGTGATCACTGGACTAAGAGCTTGAGAGAGTACAGTCTGAGTTGACGGACATGTTCGCTGCCCGCAAGAAACTTACAGTCTAGAGGGGGAGACGGACGTTGAAATAAATTACGTACGGATGTTCCGGGGGGTCGAGGAGGGGGTGAAGAAAGGGTACAGATCCAAGTGCAAAACCGATGCAGAAGGGAGGGATTGTCTCTTTCTACTGCTGTATTGTACTTTCCAAGCCCTTAGTAGAGTCCTTTGCACACAGTAAGCGCTCAATCAATACGACTGAACGCATGAACGAACGAGGGCTTGGTCGATGAAAGACTCTTGGATGAGATGTGATTTTAATAAGGCTCTGAAGGGGGGTCGGCCGGATACGGAGCGGGGAGGGACTTCCAGACCAGAGGAAGTGGTGTGCGAGTGGTTGGTGGTGAGGTAGAAGAGATCGGGGTACAGCGAGTAGGTTGGCATTGGAGGAATGAAATGAGCAAACCGAGTTGCAGAAGGAAATCAGCACCGTATCTTGTCTCTGACTGTGGCACCGAAAGATTCTCCTTTACACCCATAATAATGTTGGTATTTCTTAAGCGCTCACTACGTGCAGAGCACTGTTCTAAGCGCTGGGGTAGATACAGGGGAATGAGGTCGTCCCACGTGAGGCTCACGGTCTTCACCCCCATTTTACAGATGAGGGAACCGAGGCCCAGAGAAGCGAAGTGACTTGCCCACAGTCACCCAGCTGACGAGGGGATGGATCCAACAGGTGAGTAAAATACTAACAGTTTTCATTAGCAGCGTGGCTTAGCGGCAAGAGTGTAGGCCGGAGAATCAGAGGATGTGGGTTGTCAACTTGTCTGCTGTGTGACCTTGGGCAAGTCACTTCACTTCCTCTGTGTCTCCGTTCCCTCATCCGTAAAATGGGGATTAAAAGTGTGAGCCCCATGTGGGACAACCTGATTAGCCTGTATCTACCCCAGTGCTTAGAACAGTCCTTGGTGCATAGTAAGGGCTTAACAAATACCATCGTCGTCGTCGTCATTATTAGGTGACTAGACTCGTTCAGTGCCATAATTGTCAGACCATTAATCAACTAGCATGGATTAAACTCCCAGCTAAACTTGACACTGTAATGTGCTCGACCCAGGCAAATAGGCACGATCCTTGCCTTCTCACTTGCTCACAAATGGTTCGAATCCCAGCGCTGCCACTTGTCAGCTGTGTGACTGTGGGCAAGTCACTTCACTTCTCTGCGCCTCAGTTACCTCATCTGTAAAATGGGGATTAACTGTGAGCCTCACGTGGGACAAACTGATTCCCCTGTGTCTACCCCAGCGCTTAGAACAGTGCTCTGCACATAGTAAGCGCTTAAATACCAACATTACAATTAAACGTCCACACAGGCACCACAGTGAGTGAGTTCCTTCTTCATGATACCCCTGAAGCTACGGAGAAATAGCGTGGCCTAGAGACAAGAACCTGGGTCTGTGAGTCAGAGGATCTGGGTTCTAGTGAGAAGCAGCGTGGCTCAGTGGAAAGAGCTCCGGGTCTGGGAGTCAGAGGTCGTGGGTTCTAATCCCGGCTCTGCCACTCGTCAGCTGTGTGACCGTGGGCAAGTCACTTCACTTCTCTGGGCCTCAGTTCCCTCATCTGTAAAATGGGGATTAAGACTGTGAGCCTCCCGTGGGACAACCTGATCCCCCTGTGTCTACCCCAGCGCTTAGAACAGTGCTCGGCACATAGTAAGCGCTTAACAAATACCAACACTATTATTATTAAACTCAGGTCCTCCACTTGTGTGACCTCGGGCTTCAACTTCGCTGGACTTCAGTTACCTTATCTGTAAAATGATGGTGAACTATTTGGTTTTCCTCCCTCTTAGCTTGCGAACCCCATAATAACGTTGGTATTTGTTAAGCGCTTACTATGTGCCGAGCACTGTTCTAAGCGCTGGGGTAGACGCGGGGGAATCAGGTTGTTCCACGTGGGGCTCACGGTTTTAATCCCCATTTTACAGATGAGGTAAGTGAGGCCCCGAGAAGTGAAGTGACTTGCCCGCGGTCACACAGCTGACGAGTGGCAGAGCCGGGATTCGAACCCATGACCTCTGACTCCAAAGCCCGGGCTCTTTCCACTGAGCCACGCTGCTTCCTGTATGGTACAGAGTCTGTGTTTGATCTGATGATCTTTTCTCTAATCCAGTGCTTAGTGCAGTGCATATAGTAATTAAGAGAAGCAGCTTGGCCTCATGGATATAACGGGTCTGGGAGTCAGAAGGACCTGGGTTCTAATCTTGCTCCGCCACTTGTCTGCTCTGTGACCTTGGGCAAGTTACCTCACTTTTCTGTGCCTGTTACCTCATCTGTAAAATGGGATGAAGACTCTGAGGCCTCTAATTCAATTTGAACTGTGGTTTTTGTTAAGTGCTTACTATGTGAAAAGAGCCTGGACCTCGGAGTCAGAGGTCGTGAGTTCGACTCCCGGCTCTGCCACTTGTCAGCTCTGCGACCGTGGGCAAGTCACTTCGCTTCTCTGGGCCTCAGGGACCTCCTCTGTAAAATGGGGATTAACTGGGAGCCTCACGTGGCACAACCTGATTACCCTGTATCTACCCCAGCGCTTAGAACAGTGCTCTGCACATAGTAAGCGCTTAGCAAATACCAACGTTATTATTACGTGCCAGACACCGTACTATGCGCCGGGTTGGATATAAGTAAATTTGAGTTGGACACGGTCCCTGTCCCTCCATGGAGTTCAGAGTCTTAATCCCCAAGTGGCGGAACCAGGATTAGAACTCATAACCTTCTGACACCTAGGCCTGTGCTCTATCCACTACGCCATGCTGCTTCCCTTTGTGAGGCGGGGACTGCATCCAACCCAGTTAACCTTTAGCTAACCCAGTGCTTCGACCAGTGCCTGGTGCCTAGTAAATATTTGACACATATCACAAGTATCATCACTATTATTTTCTTAACAAATAGCGGGATTATTAAAGCAGAATGAATTCGCCTCCACGAGAGGAGCTGTTTACTCCTTATTAGTTACACCAACTAATTTTCACTGAGACTCTGCTATTAGCTTGGGTGTTACGACGTCACTAGGTTCGGATTCCAGGGTTAGAGTTACATAGGTTGCTACGAATTATGACCAATCTAACCAACAAATTAGCCCATAACTCCTAGCAGCATGTACAGTTGGATCTCTATTGTCTAGACATTTCAAGCGCTCTGGGAACTGAATTATTTGAATAATTTATAACTGCATGCCAGATGAGCTACCAGACACCTAGTAAGAATGATTTCCAGTTTGGGAAGGAATTATAAAGTTGAGCTGTCTCTTTTTAAGACGCCATCCTGAAATTTCACTCTTACCAGGACCGCTGGGGGAAAGGCTTGGAACAGATGCGTTAGGATAATATGACCAAGTGGAGAGAGAGTCTCTGACCCGTAGAAAAAGATGATATGTGGAACAGTTGGCTAATTTTCGAGGCTAATATTCTTAATCTGCTCTTAACCTCAGGTTGGAAAAGCGAACTTCGACCACCGTGACGAAGAAAGGGCAGGGACCTGGGAATTAGAAGACCCGGGTTCTAATCCCTGCCTCTCCGTTGCCTGCCGTGGGCAGAGAATGGGGCTGGGAATCAGAGGAACCGTGTTCTAATCCGGGCTCTATCAGTTGCCCGTTCTGGCTTAGTGGTTAGAGTAAGCGCCTGGGAGTCAGAAGGACCTGTGTCGCATGGCTCAGTGGAAAGAGCCCGGGCTTTGGAGTCCGAGGTCATGGGTTCGAATCCCGGCTCGGCCACCCGTCAGCTGTGTGACGCTGGGCAAGTCGCTTAACCTCTCGGTGCCTCGGTTACCTGGAAAATGGGGATTGAGACCGTGAGCCCCACGTGGGACAACCTGATTCCCTTGTGTCCGCCCCAGCGCTTAGAACAGTGCTCGGCACGTAGTAAACGCTTAACAAATACCAACATTATTATTATATATTGGCTGTGCGACCTTGGGCAAGTCACTTCACTCCTCTGGACCTCAGTTACCTCATCCGTAAAATGGGGATTAAGACCGTGAGCCCCGTGGGGGACAGGGACTGTGCCCGACCTGATTAACTGGGACCTACGTCCGTACCTAGAACAGTGCTTGGCACATAGTAGGCACTTAGCAAGTACCGTCATTATTATCACTGTCTGTGCCTCAGTTTTCTCATCTGTAAAATAGGCATTCAATGCCTATTCTCTCTCCTACTTATACTCTGAACCCCATATGGGACAGGATCACTGTCTGACTTGATTAGCTTATATCTACCTGGAAGCTTAGCACGATGCTTGGCACATAATAAGCACTTAAAAAATGTAACCATATCCGTAAAGATTTGGTTTAAAATTGCAGTTCCCCTCTCAAGTTTAGAATTTAAATGGTCACAGAAAGAGTGAACTAACTCTGTTCTTTTCTCCTGCCTGTCAAAATCTCGCCCTGGGTGTGTAGTAGCGTGGGTTAGAGCGAGCCCGGGCCTGAAAGTCAGAGGATCTAGGTCTAATTCAGGCTCCACCATTGATTTATGATATTTGTTTAAATGCTTGCTATGGGTCATATAGTTTTCTAAGCACTGGCGTAGATGCAAGTTAATTAGGCCAGACACAGTCCCTGTCCCACATGGGGCTCACAAGCTAAGGAGGAAGGAGAACAGTCTTTGAATCCCCATTTTATAGTTGAGGAAACTGAGGCACAGAGAAGTGAAGAGACTTGTCCAAGGTCACATAGCGGGCAACTGGCAGAGCTGGGATTTGAGCCCAGGTCCTCTAACTCCCAGACCTGGGCTCTTACCACTAGGCCACAGTGCTTCCCGATTTGTCTGCTGTGTGACCTTGGGCAAGTCACTTAACTTCTCCGGGCCTCAGTTACTTCATCTTTAACTCCGACCTAGATTGTACCCCATCTTCCCTCTAATTTAGACTGCGAGCACCATACGGGAAAAGGACTGGATCTGACCTGATTATCTTGCATCCACCCCGGTGCTTAGCCAGGTACCGGGCACACAGTAAGTACTTAACAAATAAATTAAAAAGAAAAAAACCCGGTACTTAGGTGATTTTGTTTTCCAGATTCCCAAACTCCTTCCCAGTGTTCTAGCTGGTTGACTGTGTCTTGTCAAACCATTCCATTCACTTAGAGCAGAAAGCAGAATTTTGGATTCATTTTGATTCACCATATTTTAGCGAGCTAACTTCGAAGGGTGCCATGAAAGATCTCACGAGAGTGGCTGGGGCCTGAATATGACTCTTTCACTGCCTTGTCACTAGCCCTGTCACTCCCAGTGGCCACGCTATGTACAAAACTACCCCTCCACAGTGCACCACAGGCAGATCAGCTCCAAGACCCACTAGCAGATAACTTCGGTTCCACCGTCTCTGAGAAAGGGAGGAGTCCAGCCGGCGTTGAAAGAATAACCATCTTGGCGATGGTTAAGCGCTTACCGTATGACGGGCACTGTTCTAAGCGCAGGGGTAGATACAAGGTAATCAAGTTGTCCCGCGTGGGGCTCGCAGTCTTAATCCCCATTTCTAGAGGAGGTGACCGAAGCACAGTGAAGTGCCCAAGGTCACACAGCAGACGAGTGGAGAAGCCGGGAGTAGAACCCAGGTCCTTCTGACTCCCGGGCCCGTGCTCTATCCACTAGGCCGTGCCAAAGGGCAGTGTGGAATTCCACTTCTTTATCTGGCTTAATCCATGAGGCCACCACAGTGGAAGCGGGAGCTGGAAGCAGCCACTCCT
The DNA here is from genome assembly GCF_004115215.2 of Ornithorhynchus anatinus. Lineage (NCBI taxonomy): Eukaryota > Metazoa > Chordata > Mammalia > Monotremata > Ornithorhynchidae > Ornithorhynchus > Ornithorhynchus anatinus. The sequence continues at coordinate 24,669,373 of NC_041745.1, forward strand.
CTTTACAATAGTAGTAACCTTAGGGAGAAGAAGTGATCTTGAAAGTCCATCTAATCCAAACCGCTGTCCTCAGGCAGTAGCACATTTAAAACATCTCAACCAGGCATCAACTCTTCTGACTTTTGATGGAGTCTCCACTCAGGATGAGCCGCTTCACGGTGTGGTTCTGAGACGTCAGGACTGAACGCCCAAGTGAACGGTGCTCTTATACTAATCCCGACTCCTCCGCTTGTCTTCTGGGTGACCTTGGACAAGTCACTTCACTTCTCCGTGCCTCATCTTTAAAATGGGAATTAAAACTGTGAGCCCCTTGGGAGACAGGGACTGCGTCCAACCTGATTATCTTGCATCTACCGCAGAGCTTAAAACGGTGCCTGACACTTAGTAAGCGCTAAACAAATAGCATTTAAGAAAATGATTGATTATAGGTTTTGATTTTTCCCAGAGATTTACCCAGCATCATTTGCTCTCTCTTGTCCCTGACGGCCGTGTTCTTCTTGTGCATAGTACAAAAGGCTAGAAGGCAGGCAGGTTTGCAACCCATATGGTGAAATGCATGCAGAGTGCTTTATTTTATATAGGGAGGACCTATTAATGGACCAAAGCTTCATTTATTCATTCAATCATATTTGAGTGATTACTGTGTGTAGACTACTGTACTAAGTGCTTGGGAGAGTACAACACAACAATAAACAAGACATTCCCTGCTTACCACGAGTTTACATTCTAGAGGGGAGAAAGACATTAATATAAATAAATTGCCGATATGTACACAAGTGCCGTGGGGCTGGAAGCGGGGGATGAATAAAGGGAGCAAGTCAGAGTGATGCGGAAGGGAGTGGGAGAGGAAAGGAGGGCTTAGGGAAGGCCTCTTGGAGGAGATGTGCCTTCAATACGGCTTTGAAGGGGGAGAGAGTGATTGCCCGCCGGATTCGAGGAGCGAGGGTGTTCCGGGACAGAGGTAGGACGTGGGTGAGGGGTCAAAACTCAGCTATAGTGCCCTGACTTGGCTGGAAATTGTCGTGGTAGACCTTTGACTCTTTCAGGATTCCTACTGGGCTTCACCTCATGGAACATTCTAGGTGACAGAAGTCCAGCACGTGCTCCCTTACTTCCAGGACCGAGTCGAGAACCCTGTTCCACCAGTCTGAGAACATTGCTCTTTCCACTGGACAATGAGCAGGACTTTTAAAACCCTCCAGAAATGAGATTCCACCCCCACTATCTGTGTAACCCAATCCAGAACCTAAAACACAGGTGGTTGGGAAATTCTTCTTAATGCCTCACTGAAATCCCTCTCTCTACAGCTTTAGCACATTTCCTCTCGTTTGGTCTCTGATGGGGATGGCAAACACATGATTCTCCCCCTTTTTTTTTTTGCCACTTCTTGATCTCATTCCTTGCGTCTATCCTCTCTGAAATCACTTTTCTCCTGTTAGTCCCTTCCGGGTTTTCCCCCTTCCTCTTCATTTCATGAACTCAGGACAAGACAAGATACTCAGTCAGTGTCTGACCAGAGCTGAGTTTAATGGGAGGATTACCTCATAGTTCTCAACTGCTAGGTGTCTATTTAATCATCCCGATATCTTGTTTACTTTTCAAACAGCACTCTGTTGCCAACGCGTATCCGTCCGTGACCCCTAGAAGGTTCAGTAGCCTCACTCGCCCCTAGCCAACCAAGCCCCATCTTGCCTTCGGATAGCACGGCTTGGTGGGAGCACAGGATTTGGAATGAGAAGACTCGGGTTGAGAATTTGGCTCTGCCCCTTGCCTGCCGTGTGACCTTGGGCAGGCCTCAGTTTCCTCATCTGTTGTTCTCCCTGTTCTTCCTGTTCGGAAGATTGTGGTAAAGGGATGGACTGTGTCTGATCTGATTATCTTGTTTCTACCTGCATCCTTAGCACAGTGTTTGATACTTAACTTGTGTTTAACCAACACTGCATTTATTATTGTGTACCGTTCTGGACACATTTCCTCCAGACTGTAACTCGTTGGGGCAGGGAATGTTCCTATTAATTCTGTTGCATTGCACTCTCCCAAACACTTTGTACAGTGCTTTGCACCTAACAAACGCTCAATAAATACCACTGATTGATTGGTTGAGCGATCTACTGGAGCACCTGAGCTCAAAGTCCGACTCTGTTACGGTGAGGCAAGCGCCAAGGATTGGATTTCCGATTCCCAGCTCTCGGATTCTCTGATTTCATTCATCCAGTAGTATTTATTGAGTGCTCACTGTGTGCAAACCACTGTGCTGGTGTTTGGGAGAGTACAATATAGGGAAAAAACAGATACATCCCCTGCTCACTAGGAGCTTACAGTTTAGAGGGAGAGGTAGATAGCAATATAAATAAATGACAGATATGTACATAAGTGCTGTGGGGCTGGGTGGGGGATGAATAAAGGGAGCAAGTCAGGGTGACACAGAAGGGAGTGGGAGAAGAGGAAAGGAGTCAGGGAAGGCCCCTTGGAGGAGATGTATCTTCAATAACTCTTGGAATCGGGGGAAAGACACTGTCTGTTAAATATGAAGAAGAAGGGCGTTCCTCTAATAGTTATTGAAACAGGACCTGTCGCCTCCAATTCTGGGGATACTGATAGCATTTGTCTGAGTTCAGTGATGGGGTTCTAGTCTCCCCAAGTCATTTCCCGATTGCAAATTAGGCCCATTCATTCACCCTTACAAGGGTTTCTGTTCCAGTATTTAACTCTGCTTCCGGTTTAAAGATGAACTGTGAGTATTAACTATGGACTATCACGATCAACACCGTTATACCGTAGTAATAACAATGACGGTATTTAAGCATTTACTATGTGCCACGCCCTGTTCTAAGTGCTGGGGTAGATACAGTGGTATCAGGTGGTCTCACGTGGGGCTCACAGTCTTAATCCCCATTTTCCAGGTGAGGTAACCGAGGCACAAACATGTCACACAGCAGACGAGTGATGGAGGTGGGATTAGAACCCACGTCGTCTGACTCCCAAGGCCGTGCTCTTTCCACTAAGCCGTGCTGCTTCTCCCAAGGGAAGCACTCAGTAAGTGCTCAATAGATACGGTCGGTTGGTTGACCGATTAGTGATTTTTGTCTTTGCATCTGAGTGCGGTTGGAAAGACTGAAGCATGACTATGGGGCATATGAAAGCATCTTACTTTGCTATTGCTTTCGTATTTATCTGCAATACCTGACACCCGGATCATTTGATAGGATTTGGGCTCCTGAAGCTTCTGTCCCAAGAGAGATGTCCCGTGCCCGATTTTCTTGAAATAGTAAGACACATCTCTAGGCTCCCGGTCTTTTTTTTTTTTAAACAGTATTTGTTAAGGGCCTACTATGTGGCAGGTACCCGTGGCTCAGTGGAAAGAGTCCGGGCTTGGGAGTCAGAGGTCATGAGTTCAAATCCCGGCTCTGCCGCTGCGTGACTGTGGGCAAGTCACTGCACTTCTCTGTGCCTCAGTGCCCTCATCTGTAAAATGGGGATTAACTGTGAGCCTCACGTGGGACGACCTGATTACCCTGGATCTACCCCAGCGCTTAGAACAGTGCTCTGCACACAGTAAGCGCTTAACGGATACCAACGTTATTATTACTATTCTAAACACTGGAGTAGATACAAGATAATCAGGTTGTACCCAGTCCATGTCCCCCTTGGGGCTCACAGTCTTAATCCATGTTTTCCAGTTGAGGTAACTGAGGCACAGAGATGTTAATGACTCACCCGAGGTCACAGAACAGGCGAGTGGCGGAATCAGGATTAGAACCCACGTCTTTCTGACTCTCAGGCCTGTGCTCTATCCACTAGACCACACTGCTTCTCCAGCAGTCTTAGGACGCGCTCTTGTTGATTATCTCTTGGTCGGCACCAAAGGCGCACGTTCTAGAATGGGAATGACATACCTAGACGTACGAGATACATAGAGAGGCCACATGGCGTAGTGGTTAGAGCATAAATTTAGGAGTCAGAAGATCATGGGTTCTAATCCCTGCTCCATCACAAGTGTGCCGGGTGATCTTGGGCAAATCACTTCTCTGTGCCTCAGTTATCTCATCTGTAAAGTGGGCATTTAGACGGTGAGCCCCGCATGAGATAGAGACTGGGTCCAATCGATTTGCTTGGATCCACCCCATCGCTTAGAACGGTGCCCGGCACATAGTCAGTGCGTAACGAATACCGTAGTAATTATTTTTTATACCTTCGAGCTCTTGGTTGTGAGCTGGATCATTCCATTTTTTTAAAAAAGCTGGACTAACACCTTGGCAGAAGATGAAATCTTCCCCACGAATTCAGAAAACGCCCTGGATTTTGAAGGTCTCATTGGAAGTGCTCCGAAGCAGAAAGGAATGGGTTGTGGCCCTGCCAAGCCTGGAATTTGTGGTTCCAGGGAGTGAAGGCATCTGAAAGCAAAGGCTCAGGCCACTAAGCTAACCCCTCCAGCTATCCCAGGCATGCTCTCAGACAGGCTTTAATCTTCCTCAAACTGTTTGTCTCATTTAGCGTTTGAAAGTCATTATTATGCAATGGTCTGAAACAATAGCCGCCTTAGAAGAATGAAAGAAAAAAAAAGGGCTTTTCAAATAACCAAACACAAGCAGTTTTGCCAGTTCCTTATGCCTGGCTAGGTGTTTCATTTGTAGACTTTATTCACAAATTCTCCAGAAGGTTGGGCCTGGGAAACTGCATTTGTGATTCAGCAATGCCGAGGAATTTTGCAACTGTCTCAATAATAATGATGAGGGTATTGGTTAAGTGCTTACTGATGTGCCCAGGCACTGTTCTAAACGCTGGGGCGGATACGGGGCAAATCAATGTGGATTCGGTCCCTGTCGCACGCTGAGCTCATAGTCTCAATCCCCATTTTACAGAAGCTGTGTGACTTTGGGCAAGTCACTTCACTTCTCTGTGCCTCAGTTCCCTCATCTGTAAAATGGGGATTAAGACTGTGAGCCCCACGTGGGACAACCTGATTCCCCTGTGTCTACCCCAGCGCTTAGAACAGTGCTCGGCACATAGTAAGCGCTTAACAAATACCAACATTATTAGAAGCAGCATGGCTCAGTGGAAAGAGCACAGGCTTGGGAGTCAGAGGTCGTGGGTTCTAATCTTGACTCCGTCACCTGTCAGCTGAGTTGCTTTGGGCAAGTCACTTCTCTGTGCCTCAGTTACCTCATCTGAAAAATGGAGATCAAGACTGTGAGCCCCACGTGGGACAACCTGATTACCTTGAATCTCCCCCGGGGCTTAGAACAGTGCTTGGCACATAGTAAGCGCTTAACAAATGCCATCAATATATTTTATAGATGAAGTAACTGAGGCATGGCGAAGTAAGTGGAAAAGAGCCTGGGCTTGGGAGTCAGAGGTCATGAGTTCGACTCCCGGCTCTGCCACTTGTCAGCTGTGTGACTGTGGGCAAGTCACTTAACTTCTCTGTGCCTCAGTTCCCTCATCTGTAAAATGGGGATTAACTGTGAGCCTCACGTGGGACAACCTGATGACCCTGTATCTCCCCCAGCGCTTAGAACAGTGCTCGGCACATAGTAAGCGCTTAACAAATACCAACATTATTAACTTGTCCAAATTCCCACAGCAGACAAATGGCGGACTTGGATGCTACTTCCGGTTCATCTGTTAGCCAGGGTGGAAGAGGTTTTGATGGTCAAGGCGCAGTTATGCTGGGACCGATAGCTTTGGGTGACGATTATTAAGGCGTTTGACTTCCCTTCCTCCTTTTTGTGGCTGCTAGTGTGGTTCTCACACTGCTCATAAGCAGTATGGCCCGATGGATAGAGCACAGGCCTGGGAGTCAAAAGGTCATATGTTCTAATCCTGGCTCTGCCACTTTTCTGTTGTGTGACCTTGGACAAGTCACTTGGCTTCTCTTTGCTTCACTTCACTCTGCTTCTCTGGGGCTCAGTTAACTCATCTGTAAAATGGGGATTGAGAATGTTCCCTCGTGTTCCAACACAATGGTTTGTATCCACCAAGTGCTTAATACAGCGCCTCACACATAGAAAGCTCTTAACAGATGCCATCATTATTATTATTATTACCATCTTCCTCAAGAAGTGGGGCTGAAAAAGGGAATGGATGGAAGTGAAATTCAAGTCAACCTGGTTTGTTCTCTGGTACAGCTCTGGAAAAAGTTGGCTGGGGAAGTGAGGTTTTAGGACTGTTTGAGGATTCCATTTTTCCACGCTATCTGGCCCTCCTTACTGTTGTGAATCAAGGGTGAGAGAGGAGAAGGATTAGAGTTTTAATGCCTCACCAGGTCCTAGCTGGGCCCTTTCCCTCAAGCCCACAGTGCTCCCTAGCCTGCCCCTTGAGGGCCAGGACTCCTCAAGGCAGAGTTTCTTCACAGGGTTGTCTACTGATGATCATTCTGCTACTCCAGATATGTCTGGCCATTTTAGTCATACAGAGGTAAAACCTCCTTCTCCCACCCTTCCGCTCAGTGGCCGAGTCAATTGGCCTCAGGAGGAGAAATCTGGAGGAGCTGTGGCAGAGGTGGTCATGTGAGAGTGCTTGCAGGCAGTGAAGCCGTGGCCTCTCTCTCCCTCTTCCAAACGCTGCCAGCTTTCCTTGGTTCAACTGCCAGCCCACCCCTCCCTCTTGCCAGTGGGGTCCCATGATGGTACCCCCTGGGTAGAGCCTTGCTAGCCACACCGTCAGTTTTGAAGGCCAAACTTTGTATCCTTGTTGGTTTCATTCAGGAACCACCTCTCGTAATGTTCACAGACTGAGCCCTCAGTCCCCCGTCTTAAGCAGTAAATCGTCATGTACGGAAGCTTTCTAAGCTGAAAGGATTATCAAGCTACAGATCTAATTTTGCGATGATTTGATCTCTGATTGGTTGGGCAATATGAACTCCACTTGGCACGTGGAAGCCAGTGAAGCCACGTGAGCCCCAACGTGGAGCATATAGTGTTTTAAAACAGTTACACTCCTTGGTGCACGGCCTCAACTTGGGAGGAGGTCAGTCCACTGACTGTGTAACTCAAAATATTTATGTTGACTACCACATCAAGATAGCTATTTACTCCGATGAGTCGCAGTGCACTTTTCAAACTCTCCCAGTTTCCTCTAGTCCATCGGCTTGGGATGACTCTGACAGGATCCCGAGAAACAAAGCTTTTCCTCAGGTGCTTCGAGTACTTGAAAGCTGTTCGTTTTCTCGCCTTTGCGAAGGAAAGGGTGCAAGGAGACCAGAAGAAATCTTGGCACCAGATATGAAAACATTAAGTGTGATACTGTGTGATATTTAAAGGCAGTGTGTGGGCTGAAAGCAATCTGGAGACCTTAACCTCCATGGTCTTAAAGTGAAGCTGCCCTTTCCTCAAATTCGGCTTGGTTTTCTTTCCGGCGGTAGATAAAAATCAGACCAGTGTCCGAGTGGTGTTGTATGGTGCTTATGCCAATTGGGTAGGCATCATGCCCTTTCTCTAGTCTTGGAGCTTAAATGCGATCCAAACTAGTATTAACAATCATTACCTTGGAGAAGCATGGTGACCTAGTGGAAAGAAGGCAGATTTGGGGGGCAACAGGCCTGGGTTCTAATTCTGACTCTGCCTCTTGTCTGGTGTGAGATATTGGGCAAGACACTTAACTTGGCTGTGCCTCAGTTTCCTCATCTGGTTGAAAGACCAGTTCTCCTACTTGGCCTGTGAGCCCCAAGTGGGACAGGGATTGTTCCTGACCTGATTATCTTGTATCTACCCTAAGATTTAGCACGCTGTTTGGTTTACGGAAGGACGATAACGATTATTATAGCCAGCTTGATAATTTTATAGATCAGCAGATGGAAAATAGGTGGTAGGTAGGAGATGGATAGTTAGGTTTACCGATAAATAGACTACTAGATGAGTAAGTTCTTTCCTCTCCTTCCATACTATCAGCTACTATGCTGATCCAAGAATCTAGTTAATCGCGCCTTAACTGCTGCATCAGCTTCCTTGCTTACCTTCTTTCATCCTGCATCTCCCCTCCCCAGTCTATGTTTCACTCTGACGCCCAGATCATTTTTCTAAAATACTTTTTATTCCGTGTTTCCCCACACCTCAAAAACCTCCACCTCTACCTTGAACAGAGGCTCCTTATCTTTGGCTTTTTGACAGTCAACTTTCACCCTCCAATCAATCAATCTCATTTATTGAGCATTCACGGTGTGCAGAGCACTGTACTCAGTCCTTGGGAGAGAAAAGTGTAACAAAACTGATTGCACATTCCGTGCCCACAACGAGCCTACAGTCTACAGAGGGAGACTGACATTAATATAGATAACTAAATTACCGATTGCTACGGGGCTGAAGGAGGAGTGAATGAAAGGAGCGGATCAGGTTGATGCAGAAAGGAGTGGGAGAGGAGGAAATGAGGGCTTAATCTGGGAAGGCCTCATGGAGGAGATGTCTTCAAAAGGCTTTGAAGGTGGGGAGAGTAATTGTCCGTAGGGTATGAAGAAATAGGGTGTTCCTACACTTACTGTGTGCAGAGTACTGTACTAAGCACTTGGGAGTGTCCAGTGCAATAGAATTGGTAGATGTGTTCCCTTCTATGAACTGGCGGACTAGAAGGGGAGGCAGACATCAACATCAGTAAAAATAAACTATGATCGTGTATATAAGTATTTTGGGACTGAAGGAGGGGTGAATAAAGAGTGCAAATCCAGTGATTAGTAGACTTGAGTCCTTCCCTCCCATCCTGGAATACAATATGGCTATAATTGGAATGTCCAGACCCAGGCAATTCCTTGGAGAGTTTTTTTTTTATATTTCTGCTCAGAGTTAGTATGAGTCAAACCTGCCCTTTGGTAAATAACACATGTTTAAGCCCTGGTTTTGCCTAATGGATTTCAAACGGCTCTGGTAATCAGGAGACTTGGGTTCTAGTGGCTATTCTGCATGCAACTGGTTAAGATGGACAAAGAACATACATGCAACCTGCCTACCTACTCTCTGATTTCACTCCTTGCCATGACGAGCACATGACAGGTTGGGCCCAGGCCGTTCAAACGGTTCTCCGCAAGCCATGAGGATTATAATGAGCTCCTCTACCCAGATCCTTAATCCTGAAATCTAAGTACTGAAACTCTTGTTCCTGATGGGAGGCTCCTTCATCAATATGCTTTTCTTCAAGGAGAGATTTGCGTGGGCAAGGGTACCTACTACTCGTATCTCCTCGGCCCACCCCATGAACTCTGACATCATTCCATCTGCCTTATTGACAGAGGAGCTCTCAGGTATTTTCCAACCCCAGCACTGACATCCTATCTGGCTGCTTCTGCTGTTATTTTCTCAAGAAGCCAGAGTACCCAGATTATTCCCTTGGCCCATCAGGGAGGAGGTCTGCAGAACCAGACGATCTCATGACCAAAACTACACATCTGCCTAGCAGAAGCACTAGTGGAAAGAGCATGGGTTTGGGAGTCAGAGGACCTCGGTTTGAATTCCGGCTCTGCCACTTGTCTGCTGTGAGACCTTCAGCAAGTTGCTTACTTTTCCGTGACTCAATTTTCTCATCTCTAAACAACGGGGATTAAGTCCTATTCCTGCCTTCCCAGATTGGGAACCCCGTGTGGGAGAAGGACTGTGTCCAACCTGATAATTTTATATCTATCCCACTGCTTAGAACAGTGTTTGGTCCTTAGTAAATGTTGAATGCAACAAGCAAATTGTCAATTGCTGAACCAAATTAATCAGCTGGATATGCTTGAGCTATTCAGAAACCCATGGGTATGAGATTTCTTCGGGAAACATCTCCTGCTAAGGGGTAGAGTGTACTTATCACTGTACTAAGCTCTTGCTAGAGTACAGTAAGTCAGGACCTGGATAAGGGGTGGTAACCAAGGGGTGGGCACTTAGATTCGAAAATCCCTGATCCTCAGATACGCCCCTGAGCAGGCTTGGCCATTTACCCCCTTTTCTCTCTCGACTTCCTTCACTCAATAGCCAACTTCAAATGTAGGATGATCTAAGCCGCTCTTGCCAGAATTCAGGCCTAAGACCTCAGGGAAGCCAGAGTTCTGAGTTTTGAGCACGTAGACCACTGAGCCATGTTTCTTGGACTTTTTCCTGAGGCATCAGTAAGTGTGCTCTACCAACTCTGTTGTATGGTACTCTCCCTAGCGCTCAGCACAGTGCTCTGCCCTCAGTAGGCACTCAGTAATAATAATAATTATTTTATAAGCATTTGCTATGTGCCAGGCACTGTTCTAAGCACTGAGGTGGTTACAGGAAAATAGGGTTGGATGCAGTTCCTGTCCCACGTGGGACTCAGTCTCAAATACCCATTTTACAGATGAGGGAACTGAGGCAGAGAGAAGTGAATAATAATAATGTTGGTATTTGTTAAGCGCTTACTATGTGCAGAGCACTGTTCTAAGCGCTGGGGTAGATACAGGGTCATCAGGTCGTCCCACGTGAGGCTCACAGTTAATCTCCATTTTCCAGATGAGATAACTGAGGCACGGAGAAGTTAAGTGACTTGCCCACAGTCACACAGCAGACAAGTGGCAGAGCGGGGATTCGGACCCATGAACTCCGACTCCCAAGCCCGGTCTCTTTCCACTGACCCACGCAGTGAAGTGACTTGTCCAAGATCACACAGCAGACAAAATAATATTGATTGATTTTAAGTTCACTGTGGGAAAGGAACACATCTACCAACTCTGTTGTATTGTACTTTTCCAAGTGCTTAGTACGGTGTCCTGCACACAGTAAGTGCTCGATAAATGTCATTGATTGATCCGATTTCAATAGAGTCAGTAGACAAGACCCCTGACCTACAGGAGTTGACCCCATGAAACATCTGCGAAGGGAGGCTTCCAGATTTGGGCCTTGGGCATGCCTGCTCCAAGGAAACCGTGTGCAGGAAATGTTCCTGAATTTGCACACAGTTTCAAAGGTTCGATTTCAATCTCTCCCTCCAAAATGGGAGCAATCATCTTCTGGGCCCATAAATGTTTCCAGTTGGGTTTGATTCCCCAAGGGGTCATTAGACTTGCGGCAGGAATGACTTTCACACAGTAATGGCTATTGTTTGCACAATTTGTTGAGTGTGTCTTTGAGCAGAAAAAACATACATTTCAGAATTAGATTCCCATAGAGAAGGCAACTGAAATGAAAAGAGAATGTGTTTTGAAAAATATCCCCGGAGGCTTCTGGAACTCTTAAAGAAGGACACTTTTTGTGGAGAGTCCCACCAATCCCAGAATCCCTTGGGGCGAGGATGAGGTCTCTCCCCACTGCTCCTTTGAAGTTTCTCCTTGGAAATTGCTCCCTGGGATCTTGGACATTTGAAAGCATGTAAGCCATGCCATTGTAAAGCTTATTCATTGTTCGTTCATTTAGTATGGGTTTTCACAAAACGAGCTGCGTCAATTGATATAAAAAGAACCGTTCCAGCAACCCTAGAGCATTTATGTGTATTTCTATTAGTGATATGGGAATGTATTGTGATGGTCTGTGCCTCGTATTTTGGGTATTTCTTTCACCAGCGCGTGGTTGGTTTAGCTGTTTTACTGGTTAGACAGTAATCTCCTTGAAGGCAAGCAATATGTCTCCCAACTCTGTTGAATTGCAATCGATCAGTTAATCAATCAAATGTATTTACTGAGCCCTTACCGTGTGCTGAGCGGTGTACTAAGCACTTGGGAGAGTACGATGCAACAGAGTCGGTAGACACACGACCGTCTAGAGGGGGAGACAGACATTAATATAAATAAAATTACAGATAGGTACATAAGTGCTGTGAGGCTGAGGGAGATGTCAATAAAGGGTGCAAATCCAAGTAAAAGGGCAATGCAGAAAGGAGTGGGAAAAGAGGAAATGAGGTCAAAGTCAGGGAAGGCCTCTTGGAGGAGATGTGCCTTCAATAAGGCTTTGAAGGTGGGGAGAGGAATAATCTGTTGAATATGATGAAGGAGGGCATTCCAGGCCAGAGTCAGAGAGATGAGATCGAGGTACAGTAGGTGGATTGATGTAAGAGGAGTGAAGTGTGTGGGTTGGGTAGTAATGGAAATCAGGGAGGTAAGGTAGGAAGGGGCAAGCTGAGGGCTTTAAAACCAATGGTAAGGAGTTTGTGTTTGAGGCGGTGAATGGGCAACCACTGGAGATTCATGAGAATTGGAGAAACATGGACAGTGTGTTTTCTGTAGAAAAATGATCCAGGCAGCAGAGTGAAGTGTAGACTGCAGTTGGGAGAGATTGGAGGCAGGGAAGTTAGCGAGGGAGCTGATGCAGTAGTCCAAGTGGGACAGGATGCGTGCTTGCGTTAACATGGTAGCGGTTTGGATGGAGAAGAAAGGGCAGATTTTATTGAGGTTGAACTGACAGGGTGTGGTGACAGATTGAATATGCGAGTTGAATGAGAGAGTTGATTCTAGGGTAATGCCAAGGCTTGTGAGACAGGGTGAGACGGTGGTCCCAAGCACTTATTAGAGTTCTCTGCACGCAGTAAGTGCTCGACAGATACATCGATTGATTGATTTACTGACTTTCTGATAGGTTTCTTACTCTGAATTCAATCGTTAGGGGAACTGAGTCCTTCACATGGTTGATAGTTTCAGCCACTCACTGTTTTCGTCTGAGGTCTGGACCAAAAAATCAGTTCTCAGATCACCCTCTTGTCTCTGTTATTGAGAGTACCCCAGGCTTTGTCTCCCTCACCTCCACCCTTGCCTTCCAGTCCTCAGGGTGAAGAGCTCAGGACAATCCCCAGATTGAGAGGCAGGTGTGTCACAGGGCGGATGGGAAGGCAGAGCTGCCAGAACCCAGGCAAGAGAGTGGAATATTTTCAGCGCTTAATTGCCGCCAGACGTTAATGCTGCTAAGGCCTCAGATCTGGGGGGAGGACTCAGGCGTCTGGAGTGAGATGCTGCTCTCTGGAGTGGAAGGCATAGAACCTTTACTCTTCGGCCACCTCCTCCCCACCCACCCATCTCAAATGTCCCAATCAGCAAGGGAAAATTCAGTGCCTTGAAACCTCTTCCAAGACAAACTAGGAGTGGTGGTGTGCTTTGGAGCCAATAAGGAAGCACTCATGAGGAAGTTAATAATAATAATGATTGATAATAATTATGGTATTTGGTAAGCACTTTCTATGTGCCAATTACTAAGCTTGGGAGTGGATATAATATAATCAATCAATGGTATTTATTGAGTGCTTATTGTGGGCAGACCATTGTATTTAAGTGATTTGGAGAGACACATTCCTTGCCCACAGTGAGCTTCAGCAGATTGAACGCGGTCTCTGCCCCACATGGGATTCACAGTCTAAGGGGAAAGAGAAAAGGTATTTCGTCCATATTTGTCAGATGTGGAAACTAAGGCCTAGTGACTTACCCAAGGTAACAAATCAAGGAACTGGTGGAGCCAAAATTGGAAATCAGATTTCCTGACTGCCAGGCCTATGCTCGTTCCACTAGGCCAATACTGCTTTTTTTAATGGTATTTGTTTAGTGCTTACTATGTCCCAAGCACTATACTAAGTACTTGGGGTAGATACAAGCTAATCAGGCTGGTCACAGTCCATGTCCCACTTGGGCCACACAGTCTTAATCCCCATTTTACAGATAAAGTAACTGAGGCAGAGAGAAGTGAAGTGACTTGTCCAAGGTCACACAGCAGACAAGTAGCGGAGCTAGGATTAGAATCCTTTTGAATAGCGGGGCCCAGTTCTAGACACTAGGCCACACTGCTTGTACCCTTGTGGCATTTCTCCAGTGGCCCAACTTAGCTAGAGAGATGAGACTCATCAGTGAACAGAAGCACCAAGCATCGGTGTCTAATGCTTGGTTTAATAATAATAATAATGTTGGTATTTGTTAAGCGCTTACTATGTGCCAAGCACTGTTCTGAGCGCTGGGGTAGACACAGGGGAATCAGGTTGTCCCACGTGGGGCTCACAGTCTTAATCCCCCTTTTTCAGATGAGGTAACTGAGGCACCGGGAAGTGAAGTGACTCGCCCGAAGTCACACAGCTGACAAGTGGCCGAGCGGGGATTTGAACCCATGACCTCCGACTCCGAAGCCCGTGCTCTTTCCACTGAGCCACGCTGCTTCTGATTTGAAACTGAACCTGGGGATTCCATTAACAGTCTAAAGCCAACATCTGCTTGTGTTTTCTCGGTTCTGCTTGCGTGCTGTTCACCTGTAGGAAATACAACTTCAGACCCAGGTGTGAAAAGGTTGCAAGTTAAGCAGAACCCACCAACTTCTCATTCTCTCTCCTTTCCTCTGGCAAATTCTATGTGCAGGGAACATTCCTTGGGTGGGAAACTGACAAGACACTTAAGAAGTAGATAGGGAAGCCACAGGACACGCCCTAGAAGGGCAAAGAGTTTATAAAATTAGTTGGAACTCCCTCTGTTCTATAAGGAAACTGGAGATTATTTAAGCCAGTGGGAGAAACTCTCTAAAGTTCTGGCAGAGGCTGAGGCAAGCACTGATTCAGCAGCTCAATACAGAGGAGACCACAGTCATTTGGGGTAAATATCCAGACTGAACATGATGCCATTTGAGAGATCCCCCGTGGCTAATGTGCAGTTGGTTATATTCTTTGGCGTTGGTCCAGTTTCTCCATGGCTCCCTCCTCTATGGGCAGAAAGCCCAGGATATATGCGTATATATAGTAGAATTATTCTTTGGTTGTATCACTGCCAACTGTATCCATGGATTTGAGCATCCCGCTTTATCCACGGATATGGGAGATCCACTTTATCCGTAAATGTCAGTGTCAAGCAGAGATTCACTTGCGCACGTGCACATGAAAATACAGAAGTGTCCCGTTTCTGGCCCCTTGCCATTTTGGGGCTATCATTGCTCAGATACCAATAGTCATGGGAAGAAAATTGAGTTCTTTGTCTGTAAATTACTTATATATCTGTTTATATTCATTCAGTTGTATTTATTTAGCGCTTACTATGTTCAGAGCACTGTACTAAGCACTTGGAATGTACAGTTCAGCAAGAGATAGAGACAATCACTGCCCAACAACGGGCTCACAGTCTAAACTGGTGTAGCGGATAGAGGACGGACCTGGAAGTCTGCCGTGGATGGGCTCTAATCCCAGCTCAGCCACTTGTCTGCTCTGTGGCCTTAGGCAAGTCACTTCACTTCTCTGGGTTTGTGACATCATCTGTGAAATGGGGATTAAGATGGTGAGCCCTGTAGGGGAAAGGGATTGTATCCGACCTGATTTGGTTGTAACCATCTCAGTGCTTAGTACAGTGCCTGGCACATAGTAAACACTTAACAAATACTTAAGCACTTAAATACTCTAATAATTGTTATATATCTGTAATTTATTCACTTGTATTAATATCTGTCTCCGCCTCTGGACTGTAAACTCATGCGGGCAGGGAACGTGTCTACCAACTCTGTTGTATTTTCCCAGGCGCTTAGTATGGTGCACTCAATAAATATGATTGAGTTCAACCACCAGCAGGACAAGAGCCGGAATTGGGTTTTCTCTGAGTCATCCACTCTCTCTCACCCTAAACCTCTAGGCCCAGCAGCCATACTGTGAGGCATCTGGTAGAGAGAATGGGTGACAAAGCAGAATATAACTTTAAGACTTCAACAAAGGAAGTTCAACAAAACCTTCTCACACTGGCTTTAAAGCAGTCCATCACCTTGCCCCCCTCCTACCTCACCTCGCTTCTCTCCTTCTACAACCCAGCCTGCACACGTCACCCTTCTGGTGCGGCTAACCTTCTCGCTGGGCCTCAGTCTCTCCTACCTTACCGGCAGCCCTTCGTCCCAAGTCCTGGCCTGGAATGCCCTTCCTCCCCAGACAATTACTCTCCCCCCCTTCAAAGCACTAATGAAGGCACATTTCCTCCAAGAGGCCTCTCCATAGTAAACGCCCCCCTTTCCTCTTCTCATTCATTCATTTAATTGTATTTATTGAGCATTTACCATGTGCAGAGCACCGTACTAAGCCCTTGAGAGAGTACAATACAATAGACACATTTCCTGCCTATAGTGAGCTTACGGTCTGGGGGATGGGCTGGGGGAGAACAGACATCAGAACAAATAAATTAATTCAGATATGTACATGAGTGCTTTGGGGGGGACGGAGGGGGGTGTGTAGAACAAAGGGAGAAAGTCAGGGCGACTGAGGGGAACGGTAGAAGAGGAAAGGTGGGGCTTTGTCTGGGAAGGCCTCTTTTAGGAGATGTGCCTTCAATAAGGCTTTGAAGGGGAGGAGAGTAGTTGTCTGTCACACTTAATGAGCTTTTTTGTCACCCTGACTTCCTCTCCTTCTTCTTCCCCCCTCCTCATCTCTAAAATGAGGTTTAAAACTGTTAGTCCTAGGTGGGATAGGGACCGTGTCTAACCTGATTAATTTGTACCTACCCACTACTTAATATAGTGCCTAACTCGGTGAGTGCTCAACATATGCCATTAAAAAAAAAAGTGTCAGAGTCAGTATTGGAATCCGGGTCCTCTGAATCCCAGGCTCATTCACTTTCCACCGGGCAACTCTGCTTCTTAAGAGTCTTCTCCTCTTTCTTTGGAAAGCTAGGGGACAAGCCTAAACAAAGGCAAGAAACAAAAAATAAAACAAAGAGCAAAACCACTAACAAAATGCGCTACTGTCATCTGCCCAACCAGACTTACAAGAGTCAGAGAATAAGGGGCCAGTGTAGCTTCACTGAATAGTTATTGCTAACCCTCTACAAAATTGGTAGTGCTCTTATTCATTCATTCAGTAGTATTTATTGAGCACTTACTGTGTACAGAACACTATACTAAGCGCTTGGAAAGTAAAATTCAGCAACAAATAGCGATAATCTCTAACCAACAACAGGCTCGCAGTCTAGAAGAGGGGAGACGGACAACAAAACAAGTAGACAGGCATCACCAGCCACTGTGTGACAACATGTCTTTATATTTTGCACCCAGTGGACACCGAATGAATACTCTGTTACCACCACTAGTATTACTGCAAAACCACCCCTGTACGCTACCACTCTGATGAGAAAAGCCCATTCCATAGCAAGATATATCCAAAGGGCAAAACTTTCCCTTTCAGGTAACTCCAACCCAAAATAAAGAGGCAGCGTGGTCTAGTGGATAGAGCACAGGCTTGGAAGTCGGAAGGGTCTGGCTTGTAATCCCAGCTCTTCCACTTTTCTGCTGTGACCTTGGACAAGTCACTTCATTTCTCCGTATTTGGTATTTGTTAAGTGCTTATTATGTTGTAAGGCACTGTACTGAATGTTGCGGTAGGGAAAAAGTAATTGGGTTGGACACAGTCCCTGTCCTATATGGGGTTCCCAGTCTTAATCCCCATTTTACAAATGGAGTAACTGAGGCACAGAGAAATGAGGTGATTTACCCAAAGTCACACGGCAGACAAGTGGCGGAGCTGGGATTAGAACCCAGGTCCTTCTGACTCCCAGGCCCATGCTCTACCCACTAGAAGAGCTGTTGTACAGTGATGGAGTTTGGCTTTTCTTTCATTTATATTTGGTCAGTACCATCGTATCCCCGATCAGTCTCAACTTTTTTGAAATGACTGTTTTCAAGGTTCTTCCTTTTCCAAGAGTGGCTGTTTATGCTTTTCTGAAATATGCGCTCACTGCCATGTAGAATATCCGTTCACTCTTCGTTGTTGACTCCTTGTACCAACTGAATCTCATCCTGCAGCCTGCCTGCCTCTCATTCCAAAGCAAATAAAGGAGCTAATCTTATGGCTACAAGTGTCTTTTAGCTGTCTGGGAAAGGGATATTCGAATCCTTGACTTCATGCCTCACCCACTTTCGTTCATTGTTTTTGTTGACCTGGAGAATACAGCACCTCTTTTGATTTTTTGCTTGGACTATATCTGCTGACCTTGTTCATTCCAAACCTATATACAATCAGTCCATCATTTATCGAGTATTTATAACGTGCAAAGTGCTGGACAGAAATATAGATTTTGATTCCGACACGTTTCCTGGCTGAAAATGGGCTTGGAAATGAAGGGCAGGTACATAGAGAGAAAAAGAAGTGACATTCAAAAATTCAAATGCGGCTCAACTGCGCTTAAAAGGGCTACTAGTCAGCTTGGGCTCTTGATCACAACAGGCAGACCTACTGCCGACCATTCTCTGGTGGAGAGGGCCCTTGGGATGGAGTGGTAATAATAATGATGATATTTGTTGTGTGTCAAGCACTGTTGTTAGCTCTGGGGTAGATATAAGATAATCAGATTGGATAAAATCCCTATCCCACATAAGGCACGAGAAGCAGTGAGGCTTAGTGGAAAGAGCATGGGTTGGGAGTCAGAGGTCATGGGTTCTAATCCTGGCTCCACTTGTCACTGTGTGACTGGGCAAGTCATTAACTTTTCTGGGCCTGTTACCTCATCTGTTAAATGGGGATTAAGACTGTGAGCCCCACGTGGGACAACCCGATTGTCTTGTATCTACCCCGGTGCTTAGAACATAGTAAGCACTTGGCAAATGCCGCCGTTATTATTATTAGTCTTAATCATCATTTTACAGATGAGGCAGCTGAGGCTCAGAGAAGGTAAGAGACTTACCCAAGGTCACACAACAGACAAGTGGCAGAGCTGAAATTAGAAAGCAGGTCCTGCTGACTCTCAGGTCCGTGATCTACCCACTAGGCCATGCAGCTTCTCTGTATGTAGTATTTGCTTGGGAGAGTACAGTGTAACAATATAACGGACACATTCCCTTCCCACAACAGCCTTATGGTCTAAAGCAGTAGAGATGCAGGGACTTGGGGAGTGGTGAAAAAAGATGCCCCCAGACAGGAGAACCAAGAGTCCGGGCACCCCTAAATTGTCTCCGGGTGCTCTTTTGGCCTGGATTTAGGGTCGTCTATGCTCAGGGGGAGGGGAGAAATCTGGACATGGGCAAAGGAGACTTGGCTCTGCAGCTGGGGCGTCCATATTCGTTGGTACAGAGAGGAGAATTGAGCTGAGAATATAAACAGAGCATGTGTAGAACAAACAGTGGAATCAGTCTGTCAGCTGGGCTTTAAAGCACTTCTTGTGGTAATACTCTGTCAGCTCCACATAAGGCTCAGCTACCTTCTCAGAGATGCTTAATCTCCCAAGGGGGTGTTGTTGTGTGGAGCTTGTCGAAGAAGGAGCAGGAGAGGGCTGGCTAGGGCAGGCCGCTACAAGAATTTTCCCAGGCTCTTCCTGGTGCCTCCCCTCTGTTCTGATGCGAGCCTCTGATGCTCTACATTTAAAGAGAATATAGCTGGCCTTTCTTTCGACTCTATACAGCCGGAACTCCAAGTGCAGTAGGTGGCCAGAGAAGCTGTGTGGCCTCGCGGATAGAGCACGGTCCCCTAATCCCGGCTCTGCCACTTGTCAGCTGTGTGACCTTGCACAAGTTGCTACATTGCTCTGTGCCTCAGTTACCTCATCTGTAAAATGGCAATTAGGACTGTGACCCTTATGGGGGACATGGACTGTGTCCAATCTTGTATCTACCCCAGAGTTTAGAACAGTGCCTGACGCATAAGTACTTAACTAATACCACAATTATTATTATTATTATTACTCTTTATTAGAGTGTAGTCTCCCAGGCACTTAGCACAGTACTCTGCACACAGTAAGTGCTCAATAAATATGAATGAATGAATGAAAGTCATTCAGTCATATTTACTGAGCCCTTGTGTGCAGAGCACTGTACTAAGTGTTAAGTCCACATCCGGAGTGATAGCCCCATCGGGTGCCCAATCATTTGAGGTTATTGTTTCGGTGATGTTGTCAGTGTCTTTAAGTAGATCCATTAGGGTCAGATGAATGGAATGCAATGGAGTGGGAGAGCCTGTGGTTGGGAGTGGGGGTGGGGACACGACCAGGCCCAGCTCCAATTCTGGCTTGCTGTGTGGCCTTGGTTTTGGCAAAACGCTAAACCCCACTTCCCATCCTCTTCTCTGATCGTGTTTATATCTCCGGGTTTCAAGAGAATTTGAATTTCATATGGTTCTGTTTCCTCTTCAATTAATGTGTCCAAATGGTGTTTGGGTTGAAGCTGTTTGATGTACAAGATGCCTTCTGGGTTGTTCTCTGAAGTTTGTGGAAGGCTTTGCTCCTTGGAATCGGGAAGTGGCTTTGCACCGAGAACCTCTCTCTCAAATTGGGGGCAAAACCCAGAATCCTCATAAAGGGAAGACTTGAAACGGGAGAAGGCATTCTACTACGCGTAGATTAAAGAGGTTAATGACCAGTGTGTATTTTCTGCCAGTTGGCACTTGAACACAGTAACATGAAAAGAAAACAGAAAACATGAGCTCGAGTGGGATCTCCACTTTTCATATAGAGAAGCCACAGGAGGGAGAGCATGTGATCATTTTGTCGCTCTCCGGGTTCCAGCCTCTCATAAGAAGGCTCATCAGATTTCCCCGGCTTCTCACTTCAGGGAGGACTCCATAATTCCAGGACAGGGATAAGGCCTGAAGACAAACCCCACCCCTGCTCCCAGTCCCCCAGAATCTGGTCCACGACCAGGAATCAAATTACAGCACAGAATCAAATTACAGCAGTCAGGACTATCCTTGGATTGATGGGTACATCAGCCTTCTTGCTGACCTCCCTGCCTCAATCAATCAGTTGATCAATCAATTTTATTTATTGACTGACATTAATATAAATACAGAAATTACAGATATGTACTCAAGTTCTGTGGGGCTGAGGATGGGGTGAATAAAGGGCGCAAATCCAAGTGCAAGGGAGATGCAGAAGAGGAGGAAATGAGGGCTTAGATGGGGAAGGCCTCTTGGAGGCGATGTGCTTTTAATTAGGTTTTGAAGATGGGGAGAGTGATCGTCTGTTGCTTTTGAAAGGAGAGGGAGATTCAGACGACATGCAGGACATTGGCAAAGGGGTGGTGGTGAGATAGATGAGACTGAAGTACAATATAGGTTGGCTTTAGAGGAACAAAGTGTGCGGTGTGGGTTGGAAATCAGAGGGACATTATGACTGAGTGTTTTTAAACCGATGGTAAAGAGTTTCAGTTTGTGGAGGACAACCCATCAGGCTTTCTGAGATGAAATGGAAAAGAGAGTTTGTGGAAGCAGGCGAATGGACTAGATAACTTCTGGTTTCACAGTGATCATCTTTCTATTTCCCCTCTCTCTAGTCTGTCAATCCCTTAATAGATTTTGCTACTTACCTCTGCCAGACAGAACCCTAAAGACTGATGAGATCCAAACGGAAGGAAAATTCCAGAGATGTTTCCAGATCTTCAGAAACCCCAGGCTCCTGCAATTCTGCTGTCCAATAAGGATCAACCTTTAGACTTAGAAAATGAAGAGGAAATGGCATAAAACCCAATTGTGATAGACACTGGGAGACCTTCTCAGATATGGTGTCATTTCTGTCTAGAGCGAAAGGTGACTCCTGTCAACCTCCTCCATGAAAAGCCAGCAGTGAACTCCCGAGGGAGTCCTGGAGCCTTCGGTCAGGTTCTTGGGAGGAGAATTCTCCTGCAAGGAGTTATTATATCTGCTGCCTCTTCCTCCTCCTCCTTTTCAAGGCAGCTGAGGACACATAGCTAACTGAAGCTTCCCAAAGCTCATTCCATCTCTATGGTCCCTCTGACTAGCCAGACTATGATGACATTCATTCATTCAATCATATTTATTGCGCGCTTACTGTGTGCAGAGCACTGGACTACGCGTTTCAACGTGCAGTACTATGCATGATATACCCTGCAGGATAATAGGTGAGGGGAACTGAGAGACAGACCAGCCCTGGGCTTCAACTAATGCAAGAGCCCCTTCAGCACAGTGCTTGATGTACAGGAAAAGCTTAATAAAGATCAATAAATCCTATTCAAGTGTCTTTACTGCCGCACTGACATGCTGAGAAATTGTCGGGGTCAGGCTCAAACCACAATAAATTTGAGAATATGAGAGACTGGAGGAGCCTTTCTTTCCCTTCACACCTGGGAAGAAGCATAACTTAGCTCTTTGGCCTAAAGCTCAATGTGGGTGGGAATTGTCTCTTTTTGTTGCTAAGTTGTACTTCCCAAGCGCTTAGTACAGTGCTCTGCACAGAGTTAGCACTCAAATACGAATGAATGAATGAAGAAATAGCAATACCTGTTTCCACTCCTACTTAGGCTGAAAGCCCCAAGTAGGACGGGAACTGGGACAGATCTGATTATCTTGTATCTACCCTAGTGCTTGGCACCTAGTAAGTGCTTAACAAATACAATTATTATTTTTAATAATAATAATAGTAGGTCAGTCGTCTTTATTCAGTCCTTACTGTGGGCAGAGAATTGCACTAAGCACTTGGGAGAGTACAGTATAACAATATAACAGACAAATTCCCTGCCCACAGTGAAAGTCTAATAATAATGTCGGTATTTGTTAAGTGCTTACTATGTGCAGAGCACTGTTCTAAGTGCTGAGGTAGATACAGGGGCATCAGGTCGTCCCACGTGAGGCTCAGAGTTAATCCCCACTTGACAGATGAAGTAACTGAAGCACAGAGAAGTTAAGTGACTTGCCCACAGTCACACAGCTGACAAGTGGCAGAGCCAGGATTAAAACTCATGACCTCTGACTCCCAAGCCCGTGCTCTTTCCACTGAGCCATGCTGGAGACAGACATTAATACAAAAAATTACAGATATATTGTATATTAGTATGATGATAATGATTAGTCCCGGGCAACTCTCCATTTTATAGATTAACCCGATAGGTGGACAGGCATCCCCTCTCCCTTTCTTTCTCTCACATTTTGGCCCAAGAGAGCTCAACGCTCCTCCCCTGAATGCTGGCATTCTATTTTTTTTATGGTATTTATTAAGCACTTACTCTGTGCCAGGCACTGTTCTAAGCACTGGAGTGGATAAAAGGTATTCAGGCTGGACCCAATCCATGTCCCACATGGAGCTGCCAGTCTTATTCCCCATTTTACAGATGAGGTAACTGAGGTCCAGAGAAGCGACTTGCCCCAAGTCGCACAACAGACAAGGGGCAGAGCGGGAATAGCGGGAATTAGAACTCAGATCCTTCGGACTCCCAGCCCCGTGCTCGATCCACTGGGCCATGCTGCTTCCCCAGTGAAGTTCTCGTTATGCTCCGTATTCAAGCGGCCCCTCCCTGCTACATTTTATCCAAGCCCCTCTCTCCCCTCCATTAGCACAGGTCATTCAGAATCACCTGTAGTTTTAAGTAATACTTAAAGAAGCCATCCATATTCAGGCCTCCTGTTCAATCCGGCTGTCACTTTTGATAATGTAATAAAGTTCCACATGACCCCCTGGCCTTTCTGTTTGAGGAGCTATCATTTCTAACACATTATCCGAGTGACAGCTGGCAAGAACAGGAGGCCAAGAGCCAGACCGGTTCAGTACGTTATATTGAGAAATATTGTTTTTCTCAAAAGAAAGATAGACTGATTAAGCAGGGAATGTGTCCTTAAAAAAAAGCCCTCAGATGAATCATAGGCAAGCTTAAATAGGAAAGGACAGAAACATGTACTTTCTTCATTTTCTCCAGGCAGCCATATGGGTAGTTTTTTGGTTGCATCATTATGTTTCAAAATAAGTAGAAATAACAAGTGATTTGATGCATTACTAATTTCTCACCAAATGACTATTTTCCCAGAATATTTGTCCTTCGGCTGCTGGAGGACATAGGGTTGAGAATAATCGCATGCTGATAGGAGTTAATGGCCATGTTTCTCAATATGAGAAGAGGGAAAGGTAAGAGCTTACTGTGCTCTAAACATTGTGCTGAGCACTGTAGAAGATCCAGGATAACTGTATAATCATCCCCTGTTCCTTTCGGAAATCATCTAAGTCCATTTTATAGTTGAGAAATCAGAAGCCCAGAGCGGTTGTGACTCACCCGAGGCCACACAGCAGGCCATTGGCAGAGCTGGGACTGGAAACCAGGAATCCTGACTCCCAGTCCTACGTTTTTTCCACGGCTCTGTTGCCTCCTTGTTGAGAAATGTGAGGACCCGTTCTTCGTTTCTTAAATATTTAGGGGAATAATGTCTTTATCTACCTGCTCTCAAGTCATAGTCAGTTGTATTTATTGAGCACTTACTGAGCACAGAGCACTGTACTAAATGCTTAGGAGAGCACAATATAGCATATTCCCCGCCCACAACAAGCTTACAGTCTAGAAGGGGAGACAGAAACTGGTATGGATCAAATTACAAATATGCATAAGTACTTTGAGTAAGTGGAAGAACTAATTCTCAAACTTATTTATTCTGTTTGCCTTTTTTTCTGGTCACCTCTCCAGTATTATCTCTTCCTACACTCCTACACTTCCTACAATTACTCTGCCCTGCTTCAAAGCCTTATTGAAGGCACGTGTCCTCCAGGAG
This sequence comes from Ornithorhynchus anatinus, assembly GCF_004115215.2. NCBI lineage: Eukaryota > Metazoa > Chordata > Mammalia > Monotremata > Ornithorhynchidae > Ornithorhynchus > Ornithorhynchus anatinus. The sequence continues at coordinate 24,693,688 of NC_041745.1, forward strand.
GCCTTCCCTGAGGAAGCCCCCCTTTCCTCTTCTCCCACTCCCTTCTGTGTCACCCTGACCTGCTCCCTTTGTTCTTTCCCCCTCCGAGCCCCAGAAAATATATGTAAATACCTGTAATTTATTTATAATAATGTCTGTCTTCCCACTCCGAGACTGTAAGCTCACTGTGGGCAGGGAATGTGTCTGTTGTTGTATGTACTCTCCCAAGCACATAGTACAGTGCTCTGCACACAGTAAGCACTCAATACAATTGAATAAACGAATGAATGAACCTGCTAATTGGTGCTGCTTGTTCCAATCCAAGATCTCTGTTGGAATTTGCTGGATAGGCACACGTGGAGAAATCAATAAATCAATAAATGAAATATGAAAACCCAAAATTTATAGTCAGAGAGAGAGAAGGTTACATGTATTACAATTGCTTACCTCCTTGAGTGGGGAAAATAAAAAAGAAATCTGCACCTTACTCTCAAGGCTGACAAACCTAGGGCAAGTGAATTACTCAGTGTCAGCCTCCCTGACCTTGTTTAATGAATCAATAACATTTATAGAATACTTACTGCACTAATCTCCTGGGGGAGTATAATGGAGTTAGAATCAATCAATCAATGGTATTTGTTGAGCACTTACTGTGCGCAGAGTCCTGCGCTAAGGACGTAGGCGAGTTCAATGCAACAGAGTTGGTAGATCTGATTTCTGCCCACAAGGAGCATACAGATTAGACGGGGAGACTGACATTAAAATAAATTTTGGATATGTACCTAAGTGCTGCGGGCCTGAGGGTGGGGTGAATATCAAGTGCTTAAAGGATTTAGATCCTTTCATCTTCATCTCATTTTCATCTCAGCCTAATCCACCACCATCCTTCCTATCCCAGAAGCCCACAAACTCAATGGCATCCTCAACGTTTGCCCTCTAGACTGTATGCTTGTTGTGGGCAAGAAGCACGTTTTTCCCATTACTGTAAACAATAGCATTATTCAAAGGGGGGAAAGACTTAGTAAAAATAAGTAAATTGCACACATATTAATAATCACTATGGTATTTGTTAAGCATTTACTATGTGCCAAGCACTGTTCTAAGTGCTGGGGTAGATACGAAGTAGGTTGTCCCACGTGGGGCTTACAGTCTTCATCCTCATTTTACAGACGAGGTAACTGAGGCCCAGAGAAGTGAATGACTTGCCCAAGGTTCACACAGCAGACAAGCGGCAGAGCCGGGATTATAACCCATGACCTTCGGATTCACAAGCCCGTGCTTTAACCACTATGCCATGCTGCTTCCCATGTACGTAAGTGCTGTGAGCCTGGTGGTAGAGTGAACAAAAGGTGCAAATCCAAGCGCAAATGAGGACCTAGTTGGGGAAGCATTCCATTCCTAGCTTGGGCAGTGGTTAGCGAGTGGAAGGCAATATGCTACAAGTCAAAACTCACCTGTGCTGGGCAGTAGCGGCGTGGGAGAGAGTAGAGGGTAGAGACTCAGGTTTACTGAGAAGGGGGCCGGGGTAAGCCATTTCCGTAGTTTTACCAAGAAAACTCTATGGATACGCTACCAGGGCGACTGCAGGCGGAAGTGGGGCGTTCCAGGAGAGATGTGTTCATGGCGCTGGAAGATTAATCAGGCACTCTCTGTTGGAGGAGGTGGGATTTTAGGAGGAATTTGAATATGGAGAGAGCTGTGGTCTGTCCGAAGTGGGAGGGAGGGAGTTTCAAGCTGGGGGAACAGTGGAGAGTGAAGAGTGAGATACAGCTAGAGGGTTGTCTCGGGAGGAACAAAGAGTGCGGGTTGGGAGGTGAAGAGAGCAGATAGGTAAGATGGAGCCAGATAGTGGAGATCCTTGAAGCCAATTTGAGGATTTTTTTGAAGTGGAGAGGCACAGGACTCTAGGGAGGCAGTTTGAGGAGAGGAGATACGTCAGCTGAGACACCCTTCTGGAAGATCATCATGCAGCAGTGGGCAATATAGATTGGAGCGGAGAGAGGCTAGAGGCTGGGAGACTACAAGGGGGGTGATGCAATAGTCTAACCGTGGTCAGGCGAGTGAAGGTTGTAGTTTGGGTGGAGAGGAATAAGGATGATGGTATTTGTTAAGCGCTTACTATGGGCCAAGTACTGTTCTAAGCGCTGGAAGTGATGGATTTGGGAGATGCAATAACAGGCATGATTGGGCAGTAGACTGAACGTGAGAGTTGAATGAGAGCAAAACGTTAAGCTTCTGGGTTAGGGAGGATGGTGGTGGATTCGGCTGACCCGAAAAGGTTATATTGTGAAGTTTGAAGCTTTCTACTATCTATTTTTATGAATTTTTCTTGAAGCAACCGAAATTTCCAGTTTGACTTTGGCTGCCATATATGCCACGCTAAGGGGACTACAGGGCTGATGGGCCTCATATAGTTTCCTGAGCAGGCCTGAGGGTTTCCAGTTAGTTCTGAAAAGACCCAAAATGCTGGCTTTCTGACTTATAAGCTACCTTTTTGAAGCCTGCCTCCACATATCATCTTCCCCTCCTAAAATCCCTGCCCTCTTTTCACCCTAGTGCTCAAAATGGAAAGCTGTTGCCTCAGTTGGAGACTCAAGAGTCTCAGGGTGACGTGAAAAGCAGTATAAGCAGACCCCTTGGCTGTGATGGTTACTGGGAAAAGACGGTAATGCTAATATTTTCTCTTTTTCCCCTGATTAAAGCATTTGTATTGTTAATTCATTGACTTGCATTTAGACTTTGATTCGGTAAATTCACTTAGAATTGACATTTTGATTAATTACGAAGCCAAACCCAAGGACAGCCCGGGTTTCTCAGATTGTTTTGTTTCAAAAGATGGATTAATAAGTATATGTGTATTGAGGGGGAAAAAAACAAACTTCTGCATTGTCTAAAATGCTCTGTTTAGAGTTGAGGCAGTTAGGAGGCCCAGTGGCTTGTTAGATGAAGAGCAGCTATTTTTGTTCAGAATTAGACATCATATAAAGAAGCTTCTGTTAAAACCACTGATAGTCTCAGTTTTCTTGTTGCAGAGTAAACTGGCTCCATTCTTTAGAAGAAGAAACTAGAGTAGTGTTACAATGTCTTCAAGCTGGCTCCTTGTCCATGGTCATCAAAATAAAATCCAGCTGGTTCAAAGGATAAGAGGGTGAGGGAGAGGCTGGTGTTTGAAGTTCTATGCTGACGACAGCAACAGCAGCAAGGATTTCCAAAGTACCCCAAGTGCGCGTAGTATTGTAATTGATGCCGGAGCTATCCTTAGGAGAATGGACTCGGTTCCTAAATATCCGGGGCACTATGAATCGATCAGTGGTATTTATTGAGCACCTACTGTGTGCAGAACATTTGATTATGATATTTGTTAAGTGCTTACTATGGGTCAAACTGTTTTAAGCGCTGGGTAGGTACGAGTTAATTAGGTCAGACACAGACCCAGCTCTTGAGGTTCATAGAGTAAGCAGGAGGGAGAACAGGTATTTTATCCCCCTTTTAACAGTTGAGGAACTGAGGCCCGGAGAAGCTAACGGTCACATAGCAAGCAATCGGCTAAGCCGGGATTAGAACCCAGGTCCTTCTGACTCCCAGGCCCGTGCTCTATCCACTAAGCCATGCTGCTTCCCTCTTGCCCCAGTATGGAATTGCACACTCCTATGTACTAATTACTTAGGATAGAGTTGGTGAACACATTCCCTGCCCACAAGGAGTTCACAGTCTAGAGTCGAAGACAGACATTAATGTAAATAATTATATTATAGATACGTACTTAAGCACTGTGGGGCTGATGGTGGAGTGAACATCAAGTGCCTAAAGGGTACAGATCCAGGTGCAAAGGAGGGAGAAGGAATAGGGAGAAAGAGGGCTTAACCGGGGAAGGCATCTTGGAGGAGAGGTGATTTGAAGATGGGGAAAGGGGTGGGCTGTCATATATGATCGGGGAGGGAATTCCAGGCTCTCAGGGAGTAGGTGGGTAAAAGATCATTGGTGAGAAAGAATAGATATTAATAATCATGGTATTTGTTAAGCACTTTCTCTGTACCAAGCACTGTACTAAGCCCTGGGAAAGACATAAGGTAATCGGGACAAATACAGTCCTCACCCAAAATGGAAAGAGAACATGTCTTTAATCCCTATTTTGTGGAAGGCAAGACTAAGTCACAGAGCAGTATGCTCATGGTCACACAACGGTAAAGTTTCATTTCACAGATCTTAAATGGAGGGTTTAGAGGGTAAATGAAGGGTAATAAAGTCAGCCCCAGTGAGTGCAGATCCCACTCGAAAGAGGTCTAATGGAGGAGGGTGTTACTCCTTGGCACATAGCACTTAACAAATACCATCATTATTATTATTTTATTATTATTACCAGCACGACTGATGTGGCTCTTGAAGCCCATTGGAGTTTCCCCATTGGTTGTGGTGCCTTTCCGGGAGAAGTGGCCAAAGAAAAATGGGTCAACCTCTTTTATTTTTTATGTTCTTCGTTAAGCGCTTACTATGCACCAGGTATTGTTCTAAACCCTGGGGTAGATACAAGCTAAACAATTTGGACATAGTCCATGTATGGGGCTCACAGTCTCTGTTTACAGATGAGGTAACTGAGACATAGAGAAGGAGACACAACAGACAAGTAGTAGAGCCAGGATTAGAACCCAGGTCCTTCTGATTCCCAGCCCTATGCTCTATGCACTAAACCACCCTGCTTCCCTCTTGCTACAATATGGAATCGCTCACTACTATATTATTGTTACATTTAACTAAGTGGCACATGGCACCATGCCTTAAGTAGCTTCTAAAATAGATAATAAGTTCATGGTTGAGTTTTTTCAATAAGCAGCTATCCTCTAGAAAGCTACTCTTTAGAAGAATATGAAATAGACTTGTATTTCTTTCACCCTCTCTAATTAAATTAGTCCTACCAAAAAAAAAAAAAAGATCTGTCTGAATAAGGATGTGATTGATGAAAATGTTCTGAGCACTGGAGCCATTCAATGTTGATCAGAAAACCAGACTGATACATGCTATTAACAGATTGTGAAATCTGGCACAGAGTTTTGACCCTCTTAATAATAAACAAAAGTTCCACTATAACAAATTGGTTACATTTTGATAGGTATGAAGTTGAAAAAGTATTTCAGTTTTACATATATAATACCAAGTCTTTATCCTTTCTCACTTAAGTGACTTATATTGTAGTGAAATTCTTTCCACAGGAAATTAAACAAAAAAAGCTAAACCTCCGCAGACTCTGACGCTTCTGATTTTTCTCCATGAACGTTAAGGTTATTGTATCATATTATACACAGGGCAATAGATCCCTAAGTGTCTAAAACAGCGTTAAAATTTAAATACTTCAAAATATTCAATAGTTTGAGGGAGGATAAGATGAACCAAGAGAGGACAGTGCCAGTGAAGCCAAAGTTGAATAAAAAGAGGGCTGTTTCCATGGAATGAAGGGAGGGGAATCCAGATTGGAGGGGATTGAGGAGAGACCTGGACGAGAGGGAGTCGAGACACAGCTCTTTCAAGAAGTTTGGAGAGGAGCGGTAGGAGGGGGGGAGGTGGGATGATAATTAGAGGGAGCAGTAGGGTCAAGGGAGAGTTTTATTTAGGATCGGGAATATGTAAGTTTGAAAGAAGTGGGAAAGAAGCTTTTGGAAAGTGAAGAGTTAAAGATGGCAATCCAGGAAGGAAGAAGGAAAGAGTCAAGTGTTTTAAAAAAGTATGAAGAAATAGAGTCAAAAGCACAGGTGGAAGGGTTAGATTTAGGGAGGAGGCGAGCTGTCTCTTCTTGACTTCAGGGAATATAGGGAGAGTCAAAGAGGGCGGCGGAGGAGGGGTGGACTGGAGAGGAGCAGGGGTTATTTTAGAGAGGTCACACCTGATGGTTTCAAATTTATCAATGAGGCATGACACCTGATCATGAGGGGAAAGAGATGATGGGGGTCTGGGAACAGGAGGTTTGAGGAAGAAGTTAAATGTCTTGAATACCTGGCATGGGCAGTAAGTATGGGAGTGAATTAGGAAGGAACAATATCAGGCAGAGGAAAGGGCTGAACTGAAACAGGTAAGAATGAATTTAAGGTGGATTAGGTAAGAGAGATATCTGGATTTCCTACATTAACACGTTGCAGCTCGGGCACACAAGTGGAGGAAGTGGACTGTGGAGGTGACCCTAAGTTGTACGTTAGTGTTGAGAGTGGAGAGGGTGGGGTCGAAGGCATCGATTTCTGCATCAAAAGAAAGTAGTTTGGGCATGGAGACCAAATGGGGTAGGAAGGCAAATGCATAGACAATACAGAAGGGGGAGGGAGTTAAGGGGAAAAAGGGGCTCAATCGGGGAAGGTTTTCGGAGGAGATGTTTCTTGGAGGACTTGGATAAGGATTTGAAGGTGGGGAGAGTGGTGGTCTGGTGTAAATGGATGGGGAGAGAGTTCAAGGTCAGAAAGTGAATGTAAGACAGAGTTCAGCAATGAGATTGGGGCCGGTAAGCAAGCTGGTGCTAGAGTGAAGTGTGCAGGCTAGGCTGAAGTAGGAGATCAGTGAAGTAAGGCTGGAGCGGGTGAGCTGATTGCATGTTTTAAAGCAGATGGTAAAGGGTTTCTGTTTGATGTGGTGGTGGGTGGGCAACCACTGGAGGATTTTGAGGCGTATGGAGAGATGGACTGAACTTTTTTTTAGAAAAACAATCCAGGCAACAGAATGAAGTATGGACTGGAGTGGGGAGAGACAGTGGTCAAAGAGGTCGGCAAGGAAGCTGATGCAAGGAGACCGTCGAGCCACCAAAAAAAAAAAAAGAATGTGGAAAAAGAAGAAAAAAGCTTACAAAGTTGTATTACTTGGCATAAAAGCAACTGTCAACAGGAGGAAAGTTAAAGGAAGAGTTCAAAGTGATATAAAATGCATCCAGGACCCAAACAGTTTTTCACACCTGGGAATTAGTAGGGAAATTGAATCAATCAAGCAACAAATGTATTTATTGAGCACTTACTGTGTGCGGAGCACTGAACTAAGCGTTTCATCCATGCTGGAAAATGCTGCAAAACCCACCTATTGAAAGCTTAGCTTCCTTACCTGTCTTCTTGTCTCCAGCCTCTCCCCACTTTAGCCCATCCTCCTATCCTCAGCACAGATTATATTCCAGCAGCACCATTCGGCTCACTTACTCCAACACTCAAAAGCCTGCAGTGGTTACTCCTCCCCCAGCTTCTCTCTCTTTCCCCCAACTCCAACAGAAACTCCTCATCCTATCTTTCAAGCTGTCCCTGTATTCTATTTCTGCTCTCCTCACTCACTATTTTCCCGTCTGTAATTTAAATGTCTGTCCCCACGCCTAGACCGTACGCTCCTCATGGCAAGGGACAACAACTACCAACTCGCCCGAGCATTTGAATTGTACGCTCCCAAACATTTAGTACGGTGCTCTGCATAGAGTCGGGATTCAGTTAATCTTATCCTGGCTCTGCCACTTGTCCGCTGTGAGACCTTCGGTAGGTCATTTAACATGTCTGGGCCCCGGATACCTCATCTCTAAAAAGGGATAAACACTGTGAGCCCCATGTGGGACATGGACTGTGCCCAACCTGGCTATCTTGTATCTACCTTAGCACTTAGTACAGTGTCTGGCCCATAGTAAGCACTTAACAGGGGAAGCAACGTGGCCTAGTCGATAGAGCACGGGCCTGAGAGTCAGAAGAACCCGGGTTCTAATCCCAGCTCCACCACTTGTCTACCGTGTGACCTTGGGCAAGTCATTTAACTTTCTGTGCCTCAGTGGCCTCATCTGTAAAATGGGAATTCAGACTATGATCCTCATGTGGGATAGGGACCCACTTCACTTTTTTTAGCTCCAGTGCTTAGAACAGAGGCTGGCATATACTAGGCGCTAAACAAATATCACTATCGTTATTATTATTTTTATTATTATTACATGAATAGGGAAGCATGTATTTGGTGCTTTGTCTGCCCAATGTTGTCAGCTTACTTTTGTTCCTCAGGAATTGGTTCTTCTATTTGTTGGACTCGATTTTGGTTTCATTTATAGTCATTTAGAATCTTGTTCTGGTAAATTATTAACCTGAACCCCAGTTTCTGGTTTAATAAAGCCATGAATCTGTGGAAAAGAACCAAGCTCTCTCGAGTCTTAATCTGTAAGATGGAGAAAGAAATACCTTATAATAATAATAGCAAAGACTATTTAAAAATTAATGCCACTGACTGATCGGTTGATTCATCACTACTATTCTGCTCGTTCTTTCCACTCCTCCCAATCCTACCTTCTCTCTTTACTGGTCTCTTGCTTCTCCAGGCTTCTACTCCTTGCTCACTTTCCTTCCCCGGCAGGAACCCTAGTCTTGTCTAATCAGAAAAACTACACAGGTCTCCCAATCTTGAAAGCCCTTCCAGGGTTCTACCTCTTCCAAGAAGCCTTCTCTGATTAGTTTGTAATATCCCAGACGCCCTCAGCACTCAAGCGCCTTGGCATAATTTTACTTATGTATTTTCATCCATTTATTCAGTTATTTGTTCCGCTGTTTTGTCGTATTGTGTTTGTACTATTTCTTTAGGCTTTTTCTTCCTTTTTCTTTCGCTATCTGTATATAACTCTGGTTTGTCTTTCCCATCAAACTGGAAGATGTTTCAGGGAAGGGTCTGGCTACTGTTGTACTCTTTCTAGCTCTTAATACTTTTCATTGCAGTCAGGCACACAATGAATTAGGCACATGTGAAGCAGCATGGCCTAGCGGATAGAGCATGGACCTGGGAGTCCGAGGACCCGGGTTCTAATCCTACCTCTTCCTCATGTCCACTGAGCCACTTTGAGCAAATCACTTCACTTCTCGGTGCCTTAGTTACCACACCTGTAAAGTGGGGATCAAGACGTGAGTCCCAAATGGAATACGTTCTGGGTCCGACCTGATTATATTGTATCTACCCCGTCCTTATTACGGTACCTGGCACGTAGTAAGAGCTTATCAAATACTATTAAAAGAATCGAGAAATGCCATTAATTGAATAAAGGGGTATGTTGAAATATAGATGAATTTAGAGCAGGAATATTTTGTAAATATTTCCACATCACGAGGAGCTAACAATAATGATAATGATAGCAGTAATCCCTACTATGCACCAAGAACTCTGCTTAACTCTACTAAGCACTGGGGTAGATAAAAGACAATCAGATCAGATACAATCTCTGTTCCACATGGGATTCAAAGTCTAATAGGGAGGGAGAAAAGGTATTTGTTTCCCCATCTTACAGATGAAGACTCCAGAGCGCTTGGTTCTTTTCCACGGATTCATGGTTTTATTAAGCCAGAAACTGAAGTTCAGGTTAATAATTTACCAGAACGAGATTACAAATGACTATATATGAAACCAAAAATCGAGTCCCACAACCGGAAGAACCAAGTCCTTAGGAACAAAAACAAGCTGACAACATTGGGCAGTCAAAGTATTAAATAAGTGCTTCCCTATTCACTGTAGAATTAAAGGAAGTGACTCCAGTTTGTGATTTGACACTTTATGAGAAACTAAACCTGGTCTGGTGAGCATGAACTCTGAAATAACACACTGACCTGGAATATGGTTTATTCATAGCAGAATATCGAGGAGTATAGTGTTTGCCATGGGACCATATGATCCAACTAAATAATGACCTCCCTCCTGTGATAAATGCACGCTTCTTTGCGTTCTTTGCAGGTCAAGATAAACTTAAGGCAGATTGTACAAGTTCGGATTGCACGGATGACATATATTTTAGACCAGGACCTGAAATAATTCCAAAGAAAAATTGCTAGGTTTGACAAACCTATGACAAAGAAAGAGAAGCATTTCTTCAGGATCTTCAATTGAATTGAGGAATTTGAGAGAAGATTATATTTTAAAAAAATCAACCATTGGTATATGCTTAGCATTTATTACATGCAAAGCACGATGTTAAGCTTTTGGGAGGAGGACAATACAACAGAGGTGATTAGATTCATTCCCTGCCCACATGGATCTTACAGTCTAGAGAGCTACATCCCCCAGGAACAATCCTTGTTGTTCCGCTTTTTCTACCGATGGACATTGAATTTATAAATTACCGTGCCATCCAAGTAGCTACTTTACAATGAGGGAAGAGGAATAAAGTAAACATATAGGCATTCTTTTCCAAGGGTGTGGGCGGATAGAATGGAAAATGGGAAATGGTTTCCATTTAGAAGAAGCCGCTCAGCTCTCCCCATAAGAAAGAACAACCTAAGTGACATTCTCTAGAATAAAGCTGTAGTTCTTTCTCATTAAGAGTTTTTAAGTAGAAAATTCTTCTGGTAGTTATTAAACGTTTACTAGTTGCCAAAATCTAGGAACAGAAGCACATTTAGGATTCTATCCCCAAATCAGTCAAGCTTCTCACTGTGCCTCAATCTCTCCTATCTCACGGCCGACCCCAGCTTGTATCCGCCCCAGCACTTAGTACAGTACCTGGCAAATAGTAATTACTTAACAAATACCATCATTATTATAATTTTTATTAAGAACCAAGTGCATAGGTGATGCAGAAGGGAGGGTGAATAGGGAATATGACACCCTCCTGCTTAGATTGTGATCTCCAAGTGAGACAGGGACTATATCCATTCTGTTTAGCTTTTATCTACCCCAGTGCTCACTACGGTATCTGGCATATGATAAGCACTTAACAAGTACAATTAAAAGAAAATACGTCAAAAAGCACGGTCTGCCCCGGCGCTCAGATGAAGAAACAGGATCTTCATGATGACCTTGAAAATCCTTAAACTTAATCTAACCTGCAGATGATTTCCAGATAAAAAGCAGGTTTTGTACAGCATCTAATTTGGTGGCTCCGGTATAGTTTTCATTGCAAATGTTCATTCCCACGAGAATTGTTTTCAAATCGACACATTGATTTTAAGTATCGCTGCAAAATAGTGAACTTATTTCTCCTGACGGCCCAACAGAAGACTGCTCGGAGAACTGGAGGAGAAAGCGAGCTCCTCAATTTATCCTTGATTCATCGACTTTCCCCTCATTCAGGTGGAAAAATCACTTCCCTCTAGACTGTAAGCTCCTTGTGGTCAGGGAACGTGTTTACCAACTCTGTTGTATCGTGCTTTTCCAAGTGCTCAAAACAGTGTTCTGCATACAGTAAAGGCTCAGTAAATAGCATTGATTGATTCCAGTACTGGCTGAGATGCCAGAGGGAGACTAGAACCCGTGGAGGCTCCACTGCCCAAATAGTCAAAAACAGAGATTCTTTTTGGGTCCTGCCCCACCTTTAACACTGGGTGTGATCTTGTGAAAGTTACTTCACTTCTCTGTGACTCATTTACCACATCTATACAGTGTGGATCGAGACTGTGAGCCCCAGGTGGGACGGGGACTGCATCCAACCCAGTTAGCTTGTATCCACCCCAGAGCTTAGTACAGTGCCTGGCACATGGTAAGAGCTTAACAAATACCACAATTATTATTATTATTATTATTTAACCTGAAGCGCCCCCTGGCACATTACCAAGTCATTTCCTCTGCTGTCCCTGGGAAGTATAGCATTTTCTCCCCTGCCTCCAGAATACTTGAGACCAAGTACATATGAGAAGCAGCGTGGCTCAGTGGAAAGAGCCCGGGCTTGGGAGTCAGAGGTCATGGTTTCAAAACCCGGCTCTGCCCCTTGTCAGCTGTGTGACTGTGGGCAAGTCACTTAACTTCTCTGTGCCTCAGTTACCTCATCTGTAAAATGGGGATTAAGACTGTGAGCCTTAAGTGGGACAGCCTGATTACCCTATATCTACCCCAGTGCTTAGAACAGTGCTCTGCCCATAGTAAGCGCTTAACAAGTACCAACTTCATTATCATCATCATCATCATTATTATTATTACTATGACTTTAGCTAACCTGCAAGGGGGAGGAATTAGGCCGAGTGCCGTTAGAGCAGTTAAGATGAACAAACGTTTCACCGTCTCAACTGCCACGTTCGACATCGTTCTTCCCCCGTTCTGCCCCAAGCCAATCTTTCAGCTGCCGCCGGCTTCCATGACTGCCTGAGAGAAACATTTACAAATCATCCTTTCAGAGTCAGGGCGGTCCAAGGGTTTTCAAAATATTTTCTCTGCAGTTCAGATGCTTTTGTTTGAGAACATTTGCTCTCTCCGTGAGGCTTCCTTGACTATTATAAGTAGAGTCTTTACTAATGTTTGCCTTCGTATCATGCCAGAGGTAAATTAAATGGGATAATATTTGCTCAGAGGTGGGCTGTTGTATGCTTGTGTTACTGTACTTCTGCAGTGGAATCTTTCACTGCCCTTTTCAAGGGAATGTTAAATTAAAGAAACTCTTCTTGTCAGTAATAGCCCTCCTTGGTCCCATTTTTCTTTCCTTTGTCTCACAATGTGCAAAATTCAACTCTAAATTTAAACCCAGACATCTCCTCCCCTTCCCAGAGGGGAGGGGAAGGCAAAGGCACGGTTCCTGTGAATGAACATTCAAAGAGGGTCATTAAATGGCCTTGTTAACTATAGGAGTTTTTTCTATTTCATACTTGTGGCTTACAGTTTGGGGCTGTGGGAAGACCTCATTAGTCATTTCAGGAATCCCACACCGGTGTCATTTCACCATCTTTGGCCCAGTTCAGGGAAGCCTCCTATGTCTTCTGACTGAACCATGCCGACGTGGGCATTTTTGATACTAAAGGATGCACCTTTTGCATTGGGTCAAAACCAGAGTCACCGGTGAGCTTGAGGTGAGTTCCACATGATTCTTCTTTCCTGTCTTCCTCCATCCTCCCACCTTCTTTCACTTTAGGAATCCTCCAAGAAATCATTCATATCGAGCTTTTTTCCAGATCCGTCTTCATCATCATCCCTGTTGGTCTTCTGTTCAGCTACTCACTGCGCACACCACCCCCGATTCAGTCGAAGTAGGAGCTTGGGAAAGTCACTGGAGAACTAGTGGTCAGAACTGTAGTCTGAAAACCAGGGCACCTGAGTTTTAGACGTCATTCTCTCTGCCTTTTCCCTGTCTCATCCACTTCTGAAGTCACAGTCTGATGAACGGCAGCCAGGAGGGTCATTACCACATTAAGTAGAAAGGGTAGCCACCCTGGTTTCATCCCTTTCTGATGTGGGAGAAAGAAGAAATCCCCAATTCCCCTCTCATTTCTGCTGCTGCTGCTTCTAGGCAGTATTGGAAATAATAATGATGATGGGATTTGTTAACCGTTTACTATATGTCAAGCACTGTTCTAAGCACTGGTATAGTTACAAGCTAATCAGGTTGGATACAGTCCCTGTCCCACATGGGGCTCATACTCTTAATCCCCATTTTACAGATGAGGTAACTGAGGCATAGAGAAGTGAAGTGATTTGCCCAAGGCCGCAGAGCAGAAAATCGGCAGAGTCAGGATTGGAACCCAGATCATTCTGACGTGTTCTACTACGTGCTTTCTGAGAAACCTTTGATCTGGAGATGAGAGGACACTGGACTTCCTCTGACCTGGCCCAACCAGACCCTTAATCTGACCCTGCTCCAGACAGAAGTTTATGATTAGAATTGTTAGTTCCAGGCATGTTTTCCCCTTGTTTTTTGGGTTTGGAGTTTTGGTTTTTTTTCGGTGACCCAACCCCATCAACCCATCTGGCCAGAACTTTCCATTCTGCCCATAAATCAAATTCCAGAACAGTCACCTGGGCCCCGATTCCCAGCTTTAGTTGGCCCGGGGCCTGAATGGTAGGGTTGGGTAGGACACTTGAATTCACTTGGATTCCATAGATGTAACTACTTTACATTGCCTCCATCCCACCTCTCTGGGACCGTGATGGGAGTAATCGGTTGCCTGTGAACGACTTTACAGTTCTCCAGGAGAGGAAGTGAATCAATAATCAAGTTTCTTGTTAACAGGAATAGCAGATGACACTCTTTCAAATCAGTGTGATCACCTCCCTCTACCCTCTGGGTTGGTGCAGGAAAAATTTTCCCTCGTCATCTCAGGAAGGTAGTTAAGGGAAAGGCTCAGGGAAAATTGAAGACCAATTCATCAGAGAGCCTATCTTTAGCCATTAGCAACTTGGGCCCTTTCCAACTCTACCAGGCCCTTCTTTATCCTCTCCAACTGGACTATATTTTGAACAATTACTATTGTTGCATATTTTTTCCTGATAGTGTTAATATTTATATAGACAGGATGGCCCTTTGAAATACAGAGTGATTAGTTTGTGAGCCTGCCCTTCACTATTATATACCTAGTTTTTCTCCAAGTTTTCAAATGGAGGTGAAACTGCCAGCCACTGTGCAGGTTTAACGAACCAATTAAATACTATCTTCTTTACATGGAAGTGGGGGGGAAGGGGAGAGGTGCATTCTCTCCTTAACTGCACGAACAATGGAAAACCAGCCAATGCTTTTTGATGAATAGGTCCTTTAATGTTAATTTATAAACAGTGAAATATGCTTTCTTCAGATTCATTAGGCATTCATTGGTTATTCAGTATTAAATCATGTGGAACTCTGTTCTTAATATACTCTGTTGTTTTCAACTTTAGGTGTTTCCCTCCCTAGCTACTTAACAGGTGCTCTCTTGAGACAGTTCAGAAGGGAGTTTTTTTTTGTTTTTTAAAAATGGTCCTTGTTAAGTCCTTATTATGTGCCAGGTACGGTATGTACTAAGTGCCGGGTTAGATACGAGCAAATCAGGTTGGACACCGCCCAAGTCCCACAAGGGCCCCCAGTCTTAATCCCCATTTTACAGATGACATAAATGAGGCACCAAAAGGTTAAGTGACTTGCCCAAGGTCACACACCTGACAAGTGGAAGAGCTAGGATTGGAACCCAGGTCTTTTGACTCCCACGCCCGTGCTTTTTCCATTAGGCCATGCCTTTCTTTTGAATAATGAAGGAGTGCCTCATCATGAATTCATTTATTCATTCATTCATTCATTCATCCAATCGTATTTATTTAGTAAAGGATGAGATTTGGACCTGAAACTTCCGGAAAGTGAAGTGGGGCAGAAGTATTGATTCTAGTGCCTGTGACTTAATAATAATAATAATGTCGGTATTTGTTAAGCGCTTACTATGTGCCGAGCACTGTTCTAAGCGATGGGGTAGACGTAGGGGAATCGGGTTGTCCCACGTGGGGCTCACAGTCTTAATCCCCATTTTACAGATGAGGGAACTGAGGCACAGAGAAGTTAAGTGACTTACCCACAGTCACACAGCTGACAAGTGGCAGAGCTGGGATTCGAACTCATGAGCCCTGACTCCAAAGCCCGTGCTCTTTCCACTGAGCCACGCTGCTTCTCTGCACTGCACTTCCACTGCAGTGGACTGCACTGCACTGCACTTCTGCAGTGACTTCTGCAGTGACTTCCACTGCACCACTTGTGCTGCCTTGTTTTGACAGTCAGAATCCCGCTGAGGCACAGAATACAACAAGCAAGTAGGCGTGTGTACAAGGTGCGGCACTTGCGGAGTGCATATGCCATCTCTGGCCCACACAAACCAGCTATATGTACAACTGAATCTTAAAACTGAGCCTCCTATTTTCCCAGAACAGAGTTTTATGTTTAGATCGTAAGTCCCCTGATGGCCAGGGACAATGTCTAATCCCTGCCCAGATTTTCTTCTGCAACATTTAGTAATCTTTGCACACAATAAGTGCTTGAAGAATACTATTACTACGTCTAGTCTTCTTTCCACTGCACCAAGGGTAGGGCTTATCAGTGCTTAATATGTGAAAGGGCACTTTAAAAGAATACACAGGTGGGCATTAGACATGGACCTTGGCCCTCAAGGGCTTACAAGACTATAAATTGGGGAGAGCCAACTGGAGACAGGCAGGTAAGGAGAGATGAAACAAAACACAAAGGCAACATAAAGATATGGACCAGTAACAGAAAATGAAAGCAAAGATCTGTAAGATGCTCCCGGCTCAGAGTCCTCTGGGACGACAGCCACAGCGATCGCTGCAGCAGAAGCCATCGCAACCTTCCCAGGATTTTGTCGAACCGGTGCCTGGCCATGGCTGCTTTTCTTTAGAGAAGCAGCGTGGCCCAGTGGATCAATCTTGGGCCTGGAAGTCCGAAGGACCTGGGTTCTAATCCCAGTTCCTCCACATGTCTGCTGTGTGATCTTGGATAAGTCACCTAACTTCTTTGAGGCTCAGTTACCGCATCTGTAAAATGGAGATAAAGAGTTTGAATCCCATCTGAGACAGGCACTATGACCAACCTGATTAATTTGTACCTACCCCAGTGTTTAGAACAGTGCTTGACACATAGTAAGTGCTTAACAAGTACCATAGTTATTATTATCATTCTCTGTCTCTTCGGGACTGGGCAGGGAAGGCTGGGCTAGAGTTTCCTCGGTGACATGGAAGAGAGCCCGTATCAGGTCCTGGGCCGGCAGCATGGGGGTCAGGTAGAGGAGGATGCAGAGAGCCTTGAATATCAAGGTGTGAGTTGGAAGTATTTCTGGTGGATTTTCTCCACCATGGTGGAGAGAGAGAGAGAAAGAGGCCTGAGAGGCAAACTGAATCTTCTTAAATGCCCATGGTCCAGGGAATGATGGGAGCAGAAACGGTTATTTGTTTCAGTATCATGACAGTGTCTTTCCAACTGGCAAGGAGAGAAGGAAACCTTTCTCCGTCCCCTTCCATGGTGGTCAAGGGAAGTGTATCTTTCTCAAATGCTGAGAAACGTGACGCTTTCTCTCAGTGTCTGTTCTATTTGCAAAAGCACTGGAGGGCTCTCTGAAAGTTATAAGACTCAATTGTGCCTTTGTAAAAAGCACTGAATTCTCTAGAGATTTTACAAATTGGAAAAACTAATATTCTAACCTTAGTTATGCTTACCCAGGCACAGTGAGCTGGCTGTATGAGACACTTTTCCAGGTAATTCAGGTTAAGGGAGGAGAAAAAAAGCTTTTAAGAGAAGAAGGCATATTCTGCCTAAAGTTTCCAGTTTGACTATCTGCACTGATAATTAATCAAATTCACAAGACAATTACTCAACTCTCCACTTCATTTTCCCTCCAGTGACAAAGCCTAAATCTGTTTTCTAACTTAAAAACTTGAGAGAAGACTTTTTTCCTCAGCTCTCCCCCTTCAAACCCAGAATGGCGCTTCTTTTCCCGCAAACTGCAAAGCAGAATATTTAAAAAGCAAACAGAAATAGCTATTTTCATTGCTGCGTTAGGGAACTGAAAGATTTTATATGATTTCTCCAACCTTTTTATCCAGGAGGCAACGAGCAATCATTTTTCACTATCGATCGGTCTATTCTGCCTCTTGCAATCCCACTAGAACTTTTTGTCATTCGGACAGAGCATTAGCTTTGAACCTCCTTAAAAGCAAGCGTTTATTTGTTGCAAATAGAGTAGGAGTCAGTTCACGGCAAAACTAGGGACAAGAAGCACGGGATTGTGTACACTGTATCACTGCAGGCGGTTTCAGAGTTACGCAGAGGATTTCTCGTATCCTGTTTTCCTTCCTTTCTATGATGGATAACATCACTGGAATTAAAAGCTATGTCTTTGTGTATTTGGACCTTTGCATGCCAAAGAGCCCTAGTGCGAGACTGTTCATAATCAAAATAACTTATTCGGGGACCAAGGGGCACAGAGGAAGGGGGTGGCTCCCAGGGGATCTTTTCCAGTCCTTGAGTTAAGTGGGACTCTCGGTCACGGCTTTGTTCCTCTAATCCTAACCTTCTCACTCTATCTCGATCTTGTCTATCACATCACCGCCGATAATCCCCGTCCTGCCTCTGGCCTGGTAAGCCCTCCCTCTTCATATCCAACAATTACTCTCCCACTCTTCAAAGCCTTATTGAAGGCACATCTCCTCCAAGAGGCCTTCCCTGACTGAACCCTCCTTTCCTCTTCTCCCATTCATTCCGCATCACCCTGACCTGCCCCCTTTAACTCTCCCAGCCCCTCACCCCTTATGTACATATGTTTAATTTATTTATATGAACGTCTGTGTCCCCCTCTAAGCGCTCTGTGGGCAGGGAATGTGTCTGTTTATTGTTGTAATGTACTCTCTCAAGTGCTTAGCACACAGTGAGTGCTCAATAGTTGCAATTGAAGGAACAAATGAATGAGTCAATGGATGATGTCTTTGGGCCCAGAGTTAGCCCTCCTCTGGTCCAGGAGAAGGTAGACAGCCCCTGGTACTGAGCAGGGCGAGAAAGTAGCAGCAATAAGTACCTGTTCAGTGCCATCCCTGTCCCCGTAGAACACGGTGGTCTCCGGTCTGGACACGGCATCATCATCCGTGGTGTTTTTTGAGCACTTACTGTGTGCAGAGCACTGTACTGAGTGCTTGGGAGAGTCCAACAGCCTTGGCTGCTGCTGCTACTGGAGGGGTCATCAAGGGATGACTCTTTCACAAATATGGCCCTAGGGCTGTTGCTCTATTGTATCTGTGACACCATGACCCTGCCGATCACAACCTCCTTAAGTCAGGACATCATGATGCCAGTTGATCACCTGACCCCTCTCCAACTCCCAGCTGGTTCTGGGGCAGTTAGTTCAACCCGATAGCTGCCATGGCACCTTGACGCATAGGGCTCTTCAGAGTAGCCCAAATTCTCAAATCAGACGTTACAGTGGTAATTCTGCACTCGCGTTCCCGCTGACAACCACAGAGCTGAACCTCATGCACGCAGAGTTCAATATGTTTACCGTTACAACTTATGCGATATTTCACAGAATCTTAAAGTAATTTGCGGGATCTCACCGAACACGGATGAATAGAAGAGAGAATTATGGGGATTAAGTTTCCCCTTTGTGTCCTGGCGGGGGCTAGGAGAGAACAGAATGCATTAATATTCTTTTCATTAATCTACACTGTCCCCATCTGTCTTATGGAGTTGTCAGCTCTCCAGATGTGACAGTGGTCACGCAGACAGAATAATGCCATTGTTGGAAGACTATATAGCCCAAAGAAGAAAAAAATATTAAAATTCAGAATCTATGCAGATCAGTTTGCAAAGAAAAAGGCCATGTTCCCCTCAAGGAAGCCATGAGAGGCCTATTATTACTGCTGTTCATTAAGCACTGACAGCATGTACCAGACAGAAGGCAGACAAAGTCCCCCGCCTGGGGGACCAGCTATCTAAGTTAGACAAACAGCTCAGGTGTGAAATATACCCACTGAGGCGATCACATTTCAGAGGTGTGAAATTTCTTGACATTTTTCTTTGTCCACTCTCTCGTCTTCCTCCCCACCTCCCTCTATTTCTCCTTGCTTAGAAGGAGCTCCAGTAGAGGAACTGTTCCTGGAAGTTGCAAGGATTTAGGAGCGATTATGAATTGGTGAGAAAAGGAACAAAGCAACTGAGAAAAGGGAATCTCTCCTAGGTTTTGAGGGTGGATATTTGAGAGCAGCTCAAAAAAACTATGGAGCCCGGAGAGGGTGCGTAAGAGGCTATGATTAGCCCCCGGGCCTCCTTTAATTTTAAAGTCCGTACCTGAGTCAAGACTTTCAGGCCATCCGCTGCTACCTGAATAATAATAAGGGTAAAACAATGTTTGTAAGTTTCTAAAAGTCATGAACTGTATTTGCTTTACTTGCTCTGAATAGCAAGAAGCGGCATGACCTAGTGGAAAGAGCAAAGGCCTGCGAATCAGAGGACCTGGGTCCTACAGTGCACACAGTAACCATTCTCAGTGGAAAGAACCTGGGCTTCGGAGTCAGAGATCAAGGGTTCGATTCCAGGCTCTGCCACTTGTCTGCTGTGTGATCTTGGGCAAATCACTTAACTTCTCTGTCACTCAGTTACCACATAGGTAAAATGAGAATTTTTGACTGTGAACCCAAGGTGGGACAGGGAATGTTCCTGATAACCTTGCATTGACCCAAGTGCTTAGTACCGTGTTTGATAATAATAATAATGTTGGTATTTGTTAAGCGCTTACTATGTGCAGAACGCTGTTCTAAGCCCTGGGGGAGATACAGGGTCATCAGGTTGTCCCACCTGAGGCTCACAATCTCAATCCCCACTTTACAGATGAGGTAACTGAGGCACAGAGAAGTTAAGTGACTTGCCCACAGTCACACAGCTGACAAGTGGCAGAGTGGGGATACGAACCCATGACCTCTGACTCCCAAGCCTGTGCTCTTTCCACTGAGCCAGGTACATAGGATGCACTTTAGAAATACCATTTAAAAAAGAATAACAGTTGAGGGCCGCGAGATGTCTCAGGAGGAAGAATCACTCAATCAGTGGTAATAATAATAATAATGTTGGTATTTGTTAAGCGCTTACTATGTGCAGAGCGCTGTTCTAAGCGCTGGGGTAGATACAGGGCAATCAGGTTGTCCCACATGAGGCTCACAGTTAATCCCCATTTTACAGATGAGGTAACTGAGGCCCAAAAAAGTGAAGTGACTTGCCCACAGTCACACAGCTGACAAGCGGCAGAGCCGGGAATCGAACCCATGATCTCTGACTCCGAAGCCCAGGTTCTTTCCACTGAGAATGGTTACTGTGTGCACTGTAGTGTTCTATACAAAAGAATCCCTTGAGGGATTGTATCGGAGAGACGGACATTAAAATAAATTACAGGTAGGGAACGCAAAGGGGAAAAAGGGTATGCGCGTAAGTGCTGTGCTGGTGAAGATGAGTGAGTTTCAAAATGCTTAAGGGAGGCAGACCTAAGCGCAGAGACGTCATAGGAAGGAGGAAGAACTGGATGGGAGATGACAGTTTAGTCATGGAAGACTTCCTCGAGGAGATATGATTTTTTGTAGGACTTTGAAGCTGGCCAAGGGGTCAGATATGAAGGAGAGGGAATTCTAGGCAGAAGGGAGTGAGAAAGTGAGTAAGGGGTTGACTATAAGAGAGATAATAATAATAATGATGGTATTTGTTAAACACTTACTGTGTGCCAAGCACCGTTCTAAGCTCTGGGTGAGAGTGAGACACAGCTAATATGTTTGTGTTTGAAGAGCAAAAAGTGCGGGCTGGGTTACAGGGGGAGAGGAGCGCGGAAAAGCAGGCGTGAGAGAGCTGACTGAGTGGCTTAAAGCCAAAGCCATCTATCGATCCATCTATTGATCAAAAAGACACCCAGTTCGGTCAAATGGTATGTTTCCACTCTACCTTTTGGTTGGAACATTTTTAGGCAATTAAGAAACACTGATCCGACCCACTGAACCTGTTTGGATATGTGATGAAACTGCCCCTGTGCTTGTTTGCCCGCGTGCCCGTACGTAGCCTCGGACACCGCCAGTCGGGGTTGCCAACTGTCGTGAATGCATTCACGAGCCGTAGTCATTCGGTTAAAAACCATCCCTGTCCCTAAATCCTGAGAAATATTTGGAAGTCCATAAGTACAGCGTCGTTGGGGTCCGGTGGGCCGTCGGTTTGGGTGATAGCAGCGTGGCTCAGTGGAAAGAGCCCGAGCTTGGGAGTCAGAGGTCATGGGTTCGAATCCCAGCTCCGCCACTTGTCAGCTGTGTGACTGTGGGCGAGTCACTTCACTTCTCTGGGCCTAAATTCCCTCATCTGTAAAATGGGGATTAACTGTGAGCCTCCCGTGGGACAACATGATTGCCCTGTATCCACCTCAACGCTTAGAACCCTGCTCTGCCCATAGTAAGCGCTTAACGAATACCAGCGTTATTATTAGCAGCAGCAGCTTCTAGCCCTTTGGGCAGTCAGAGCACCGGCACCTGATGCGGATCTTCCAGTTCTTTCGTAGAAGTGACGGGGAGGGTGGTAGGCTACAGGGACTCCAGTGGGGAGCGTCTGTTTGGGAGGAAGAGAAGGGTTTGTGCAACTCACCCAAGTTGCCCCTTCCCACCCCCATCAGAGTGATTCTGGGGCACGAGGTGGAGGGATAGGATGGATCCACTTTGATATCTAAGGGCCTGTCTTCAGGGACCAGATTCTGGCTCTGGAATGATGGCTTATGTGGCATCCCACCATACTCCAGCTCATACACTTCATGGGTTCGAATCCCGCCTCTGCCACTTGTCGGCTGTGTGACTGCGGGCAAGTCACTTCACTTCTCTGGGCCTCAGTGACCTCATCTGGAAAATGGGGATTAACTGCGAGCCTCACGTGGGACAACCTGATTCCCCTGTGTCTACCCCAGCGCTTAGAACGGTGCTCTGCACATAGTAAGCGCTTAACAAATCCCAACATTACTCACTCTGTGTGCCTCGTTTTCGAATCCCTGCCGACATCTTGCTCACACTCTCTCCTGCCTGGAACTCCCTCCCCTTTCACATCTGGTAGACAACTGTTCTCCCTATCTTCGAGGTCCTTCGGAAACCGTGTCTCCTCCAGGAGGCCTTCCGTGGTTATTAGTGCATCTACTCACCTCACTACCACTTCAGGGCTTCCTTGTCACGGAAGTACCCGGGATAGTCACATCCCTGAAACGTCCTCCCCATTAGCACTTAGGTACCTAGCTTTAAATTGTGTTGCTTCCCTCCACCTGTAACGTATTTTAGTGTCTGTTTCCCTGATGATATTGAAAATCATCTAGTGTTCTGCCCAGAGAAAACACTCCATAAATGCTACCGATAGATTGAAAGAGAGGGTTGATGATCTATTTTGGGCTTTCCTGGTCTAAATCATGTTTGTGGCCTTTAATTTCCATTTGAATTTCCCTTCTGCATTCTTTGCAGTTATATGTCTGATGAAAACCTGTGAACAAAGGTAACCAGAGTTTTATCATTCTTCAAAGGATCCAAACGGAAATTCCCTTTTAGATTCTGGCTGGATTTCACACCTCCTCTGTTCCTTTCAAATGCCAGGATTAGTGATTGGATTGTTCTTCTCATCCTAGGTACTTTAACTAGAGGGCCCCTGTCTCACAGAATAAGCGAGCTTCATGGAGGGCTGATTTGAGAAACACTGTGGAAAAAGAACCGGCAGGATTTAACAACAGGTTGACTATGACGTTTAAATAATAGTAAGGAATTCTTAATTCAGTGCTTGGCACATAGTAAGTGTTTAACAGATACCACAGTTATTATTATTACCATTGTTGTTATTTCTATTGGTAATAATTGTGGCATAATCAAAATAAAATAATAATGATAAAAACAGTGGTACTTGTTAAGCATTTAATTTGTGCCAAGCACCATATTAAGGACTCCTCACTGGTAGTTCAACCTCATTGGTAATAATTGTGGGATTATAATTTACTATCATAAAATAATAATAATAATAACAGTAACCAGTTGCAGTCTTCTGATACAGGAAGGATGGTTGTGTTGCCACTAGAGATGAGGAAGTTAGGAAGAGTGGGTCTTGAGGGGATGATGATGAGTTCATTTTTAGGTGTTATCAGTTTAAGGTGTTGGTGACCTTGAGGTTGCATAACATGCCAAACATGATTAGCATGGCAGAGTCTTGTCCTGGTCCCTGCCCTAGTAAGAAAGAAATTCAAAGTGGAGAAACTTATGTATGTATATACATATTTATAATTCTATTTATTTATATTATTGATGTGTGTATATCAATAATTCTGTTCATTCCTATTGATGTTATTGATGTCTATTTACTTGTTTTGATGCCTGTCACCCCCTTCTAGACTATGAGCCCATTGAAGTGAGGGATTGTCTGTCTCCGTTGCTGCGCTGTACGTTCCAAACACTTATCACAGTGCTCTGCACACGATAAGTGCTCAGTAAATACGATGGAATGAATAAGGACGAAACCCAAAACACCAAAATGGGTGAGAGAAGCCTAGACTATAAAACAATACGGGAAGCCCAACGAATAGAAACACATACACCTGGAGATTATGGAGTGTTGTGTTAATTTAAGGGGTAACCGAAGGTTCTAGTGAGAAGGGAATGGATTTAACCTGAGAAAACTTTCAGGAGCTTTAAGAACCTTCTTTAAGGAGGTAAGAAACAGTTTTGTCGAAGAGGGAGAGAGGAGCCACCCTCAGTTAAATGAGGGGGTATTTTTAGTGCTGCTGATGATGATGGAGATTAGGATAACGTGTATTTTGAGGCCTTCGTGGTCCAGAACTACTAGCTGCTTAGAAAAAATTCACTGCATAATTCTTCAGCTCTCTATTTTACTTTTCTCATAGAGGCCCTGTCTTAGCAAGGATCAATAGGAATCAAATTTCTGGGTAAAAATGTGCCCAATCCATGCAGTGACATGTAGGAGGTTTCGGGCTCCTGAAAAAAAAGCAGCTCGTGCTGGCTCATTTTAGAGTATTTTTAGGCGTTGGCAAGCCATCAGAAAGTTAATGCGCAGTCATATATTTTACTGTAGCCTTATACGTGGGGGATTTTTTCAGTCAAAAATGCTAGAAACTGCTATTAAAATTCTTCATAAGCTTAACATTCCACCGACAATGTTAAAATGTCAATCTAATCCCATTTCATGATTTTGTTTTTTAGGATTAGCAGGCCTTTAAAATGTTAAAAATGCTGAAATTACTTGATATCAGATAAGTCGATTTAATACAAGTTCACAAAAAGTGGAAGATTGTATTAAGAAAATATATGTAGTTTGTCACTGGGCCAAAATTAGCTTCTTAATGAACAGGATAAGGATGAATTAAAGCTCATGAGTACGGCATTTTCCTTGCGCCTAGTGTTTGGAGATGCAAAAACATACACAGACATGAAAAAAAATCAGACAGATTTTGAATTCAGTTGTAATAATAATGATGCCATTTGTTTAAGTGCTTAGTATGTGCCAAGCACCGTTCTAAGCGCTGGGGTAGATACAAGGTAATCAGGCCGTCCCACGCGGGGCTCACAGTCTTAATCCCCATTTTACAGATGAGGTAACTGAGGCACAGAGAAGTTAAGTGGCTTGCCCAAAGTCACAAAGTAGACAAGTGGTGGAGTCGGGATTAGAACCCACTGTTCTAGATGAAGTGGCATTCAGTTTTTGTCAAGATTGCAACGGTTTCCTTCCATTTTCCCTCTGGGACCACTAGATCATTTTATTTAATCGTTGATTGTTTGCCACATGAGACCTGCTAGGTTCAGGATCCCCGCTCAAAGGGAACTGAAAAACATTAGCCCAGAGAGGCTAAATAGTTGCTTGAAGGTCACCCAGCGGGCTGTGGCAGTTAACATTTCAGGTCATTAACTGGAGGATATTGCTCTTAGGAGTTGTGAATGTAGCCTCTCAAGAAAATTCATGAGATAATGGAAACTGCAAAGAGTAGAAGAGAGTAGCCTGGCCTAGTGGCTAAAGCACCGTCTGCGAGTCAGAAAGACCTGGGTTCTAATACCGGCTCCTCCACTTATCAGCTGTATGACCTTGGGCAAGTCACTTCACTTCTCTGCACCTCAATTTCCTCAACTGTAAAATGGGGATTAAGACTGTGAACACCATGGAGATGTGAATTATGTCCAACCTGATTAGCTGGTACGGTGCCTGGCACATAGTAAATGTGTAACAAAAAACATAAAAAAAAAAAAAGTAGTAGGAGGTGAAGAAGAAATTGAAAGATTTCCCTCTCTTGGCCTCTAAATACCACTCAATATCTGGCTAATTCGTTAGGCCCTAGAATTATAGAATCGTAGAAGCGGAATGTTAAATAATGCCTCCACTTCCTAGGACAGAGTGATCCTACCTTTATAGATTATCAGCGTGGCTCAGTGGAAAGAGCCCGAGCTTGGGAGTCAGAGGTCATGGGTTCGAATCCCAGCTCCGCCACTTGTCAGCTGTGTGACTGTGGGCGAGTCACTTCACTTCTCTGGGCCCAAGTTCCCTCATCTGTAAAAATGGGGATTAACTGTGAGCCTCACGTGGGACAACTTGATTACCCTGTATCTACCTCACCGCTTAGAACGGTGCTCTGCACATAGTAAACACTTAACAAATACCAGTAATAATATTATTATTATCATCAAGATGCCACCATCTTCCTCAGTTGCCTGTCAAAGTATTTTCATCACCCCCCCAACCAACAGGTTTTCTACGTCTCACTGGAATCTTTCTACTGCTTCAGGTTAAACCCATTTCCTCTCCTTTGGCCCTCTGGGAATTGGGAGAACACAACTGGTTAACATCCTCCGCATTGAAAAAACTCTCCTCATGTGTGAAGATAGTTACTAAATCACCTCTTAGCCTTTTCTTCTCTGGGCTAAACAGCCCCAACTCCTTTCATTTTTCCTCATAAAAAACTATTTCCCATTTCTTCAGTCATGTTCTGTTTCTGGACCCTATCCAGGTCTTCTATAACCTTTTCAAATGGACTGCCCAAATGGAATTGCCTAGTAAAGAGTTATGTTGAAATGGTGCATTTTTTATATTTTTAAAGCTATTAAAATGACACGTATGATAGATTTCACTCTGCACATTTTCAGAAAATGTAGAGATATGAAGTTTGTAAAATGGGTCACTGGAAGCTTTAGCAACTGGCTGTGAAAGTAAATTGTAAATATAAACTGTTCCAGAAGGAAGAAAAATCACACTCCTTACTCACTTGACCCGAGATGTCAATAGTAATACTATTTGTTAAATGCTTACTATTTGGGCAGGGAAAGTTTCTGCTAATTCTGTTGCAATGTACTGTCCCAAGTATCTAGTACAGTGCTTTGCACATAGTAAGCCCTCAATAAATACGATTGATTACCCGCATCAAGCACCGTTCTAAACGTGGAGGTAGATACAAGGTAATCAGGTTGGGCACAATCTCTGTCCCACACGGAGTTCACGGTATAAATCCCCCATTTTACTGAGAAGTTAAGTGACTTGCCCAGGGTCACACAGCAGACAAGTGGCAGGGCCGGCATTAGAATCCAAATCCTTCTTACTCCCAGGCCCGTGCTCTATCCATTAGGCCATGCTGCTTCACATTATGGGGATCAGGTTCGAGCCACTACAGGCCAGACCGGGCTCTGGAAAGTTGACGGGAACAGTGAGCATGGACAGGGGCTTGGCTCACAAGGTGCTCACACTTTGATCACAGTGTTGGTGAAGTCGATGACTGGGCTTCAAACCCATGGGAACCTCACGGTTCTCACATGTAGCTTAGAGAAGGAACAGGGATAGTTGATTGCTCTCCTAAGGTTTCCGAAGGTGCACTGCTGTTTCGTTATTTCTAAGTTCTAAAGAATGACTATGCACAATCACTCTCACAGAGGGAATGATCGGAAGGAACTGAAGAAGGAAATATTGGGAGAATTCAACAGATTAAGGGTCTCCAAAATCCTGTGGGAGAGCAGCAGTATGCTACGGGACTACTGGGTCTTGCCTCATTCATTCATTCCATAGTATTTATTGAGCGCTTACTCT
Source organism: Ornithorhynchus anatinus (assembly GCF_004115215.2). Taxonomy (NCBI): domain Eukaryota; kingdom Metazoa; phylum Chordata; class Mammalia; order Monotremata; family Ornithorhynchidae; genus Ornithorhynchus; species Ornithorhynchus anatinus. Next base: position 24,720,896 of record NC_041745.1, read on the forward strand.
GTGCATATGCCGTCGAGTAGTTTCCGACCCACAGCGACACCGTGGACACGTCTCTCCCGGAACGCACCGCTTTCCATCTGCAATTGTTTTGGTAGTGTAGCCATAGAGTTTTCTTGGTAAAAATCCGGAAGCGGTTTACCATTGCCTCCTTCCGCGCGATAAACTCGAGTCTCTGCCCTCGACTCTCTCCCCTGCCGCTGCTGCCCGGCACGGGTGAGTTTTGACTTGTGGCAGACTGCCTTCCACTAGCTAGAGAAGCAGCGTGGCTCAGTGGAAAGAGCGCGGGCTTGGGAGTCCGAGGTCATGAGTTCGAATCACAGCTCTGCCACTTGTCAGCTGTGTGACTGTGGGCAAGTCACTTAACTCCTCTGTGCTTCAGTTACCTCAACCGTAAAATGGGGATTAACTGTGAGCTTCACGTGGGACAACCTGATTACGCTGTATCTACCCCAGCGCTTATGGCGCAGTGGAAAGAGCACGGGCTTTGGAGTCAGGGCTCATGAGTTCGAATCCCAGCTCTGCCACTTATCAGCTGTGTGACTGTGGGCAAGTCACTTAACTTCTCTGGGCCTCAGTTCCCTCATCTGTAAAATGGGGATTAAGACTGTGAGCCCCACGTGGGACAACCTGATTCCCCTGTGTTTACCCCAGCGCTTAGAACAGTGCTCGGCACATAGTAAGCGCTTAACAAATACCAACATTATTATTAGAAAAGTGCTCGGCACATAGTAAGCGCTTAACAAATGCCAACATTATTATGATTAGACACCGGTCAAGTTAGGAATGGAACGGGTAGGCCTCCCCTTGACTCTCCCTCCCATAACGGAGACTGGTAGAGGACTGGAAACTCTCCAGGTGCGACCTTGAAAGAGGAGGACTAACGGGAACTGAGCGAAATGTCAACTAGAGAGACCAACCCTTGCTTAGCCTGGTTTTTAAAAGGAAGGTTCTTCCTAGTCTGGGGGAGAATGATGCTGCTATAGGCTCCGTCAGCACACCCCCTTCTTTCTCCCTTCCTCATCTATCCCTCCCTACTGGCCTGTAATATGTCGCTGGGATGCATCCATCTCTGCTATAAAGATAACGAGGAGAACATGATTCCAGAGCTGTGGCTCCCTTTCCCAAATCCCCTGTTGCTACTACCTTTCCTGTTCCACAACATCCATGGGGAAGGCGGAGGTGGTTTGGGCAAAGAAATCAGCAACCGGACACTAAATAATTGTCCGTTTCTTCTAGGGAATTAGGCAGCCCTGAGCAAGACTCTGAAAACCTAAACAAGGCCAACGTTCAAGGTGGTAGGACAAACATCTCCCCAGTCCACCGTGTCTTTGAAGGATAGAAGTGTGGCCTAGTGGAAAGAGTATGGACCCGGAAGTTAGGAGACCTGGGGTTAAATCCCAGCTCCACTACTTGCCTGCCGTTTCTCGGTTCCCTGTGCCTCAGTTCTGTTATCTGTAAAATGAGGGATTAATACCTGTTCTCACTTCCCTTTAGACTGAGAGCCCCAGTCTCTGTTCAGCTAGATTATCTTGAAGCTATCCCAGAGTTCAGTATATTACTTGGTACGGAGTGAGTGGTTAACAGATGCCGCAATTATTATGAAGACGGATGGATTTGAGATTCACTGCAGCCTTTGGAGTGGAAACTAGAGAAATGGAAAGCAGTCTGGTGGTTGGGATGAGAAGGATGTGTAGAAAACGAATCAAAACTCAAAAGCTAAAGAATTTCAGCTTCTGTTCGGCTCTTCCCAGTGCTTCAGGGCTTAAGGGGTGCCCAATAAATACCACTGATCGCTTAAATGATCGATCTGACTAATGGTCTAGGTTTAGTCAAGTCTCTTGTTCATTCCATCGTATTTATTGAGCGCTTACTGTGTGCGGAGCACCGTACTAAGCGCCTGGAAAGTACAATTCGGCAACAGATAGAGACAATCCCTGCCCAACAACAGGCCCTAGCCCAAGTGCAGCTGAGGACATCTCGACCTCAGTCGCAGAAGAGCCGGGAGAGAGTACACAGAGGCGAGAAAACGTAAGCCTTGGGGCGGGTGTCGGGGTGGGGGGAAGGACCGAGGAGGAATTTGGTGGTGAAGTCACAAAGCCCGTGCAGTGTCTTCTTATGGTCTCGTTGGCTTTCGTAGCAGTAGACACCCCGGCTGCAGGAGGATTTCGAAGCTGCTGGAGGAGTGCTGAAAGTCTGTTGTTCCTCCGTCAGGGATTTTAAGTGGAGTCTTAGGCTCCTGCAATGACTCACGCTTTTCAGCAGCGATTCATGCCACTCCAGGAGTACCTCTCAGGCGGCGAGGATATATATGTATTGGCCATCCTACAGGACGCAAACGCACAGACACGCACACACATCTAGTGTCTAGTTCCTCCTCAGGCTTCAGAAGGAATTATCACTACCCTGAAGCGAATCTTCTGTCCAGACACGAATTTTGTTTTGGAAAGAGAGAAACCAGCCCACTCTGCCTTGTAATCTCCTCCCGGGGCCTCGCTCTGGCCGGATGGCTCACCATCCTGCTCATTAAATGCCCGTTTTGAAAGCCCCGATCGATTGGTCTGATTAGCCCCGATTAGCTCATTCTCCTAACATTGATCTTGGACTAAAAATAGGCTCAGTACAGGGCCACCGACTGTTTACTTTCTATTGTCCTGGATCTGCACATCCCTTCTCTTGCCCCCCTTCACTTAACCGGGCTCCAAAGCTTGAAAAGACTGATATCTTCCTGTGCTGGATTCCTGTTTTTCTAAAAGGTTACAGTCCTGTGTTGAGCTGAAGCAGAGTTAAACCGGACTGAGCTGCCTGCAGAGGGGCAGGGAAGTGAACATGTCCTCAGAAAACCAGCCTTCCTGAAAAACAATGTTTGGAGCAGGGTGCGGCCTATTCCAGCCACTAGGATCTCTTTCCAGAGAAGCCTCCGTGAAAGGGAAACTAAACCCAGTGCCTGGAACACCAGGATATGCGGGGCCAAGCAGGGCAGCTGTGGACGACTTGCACCGGAGAAACTTGCTTCTTTATTTTTTATGACATTTGTTAAACGCTTACCATATGCCGGCTGATGTCGAGTTGGTCACAAGCCCTCTCCCACATGGGGCCTCACAGTCTTAATCCCCATTTTACAGATGAGGTAAATGAGGCCCAGAGAAGTTAAGTGACTTACCCACGGCCATACGGCAGACAAGTGGCCGAGTAGGGATCAGGACCCAGGTCCTGTGCCTCAGATGCCTCATCTGCGAAATGGGGATTCAATATCTGTTCTCCTTACTTAGACTGCGAAATAGGTGCAGCACCTATTTCGCAGTGCTGTGACAGATGTAATTATCCTGTATCTACCTCCCTTGCTTAGTACTCTCCCCCCCCCCCCTTAAAGCCTTACCGAAGGCACACCTCCTCCAAGATGCCTTCCCTGACTATAAGCCCTCCTTTCCCTCCTCTCACGCTGCTGAGAAGCAGCGTGGCTCAGTGGAAGGAGCCTGGGCTGGGGAGTCAGGGGTCTTGGGTTCTAATCCCGGCTCTGCCACTTGCCAGCTGTGTGAACTTGGGCAAGTCACTTCACTTCTCCGGGCTTCAGTTACCTCATCTGTAAAGTGGGGATTGAGACGGTGAGCCCCACATGGGACAAGGACTGGGTCCAATTTGATTTGCTTGTAGCCACCCCCAGCGTTTAGTACAGCGCCTGGCACATAGTGAGCACTTAACGAATACCATTATTATGTGTCTCATTCTTGGATTGGTAATTTACCGGGCAATGGGGAGAGTTCTTTCCCTTTTTTCAGGAACCCAGGACATTTATTGCTGTTGTTCTTGTCTGTCCATCTCCCCCGATTAGACCGTAAGTCCGTCAGAGGGCAGGGACTGTCTCTATCTGTTACCGATCTGTACATTCCAAGCGCTTAGTACAGTGCTCTGCACATAGTAAGCGCTCAATAAATACTACCGAATGAATGAATGGGGCTTTTTTGTGGTATTTCTTAAGCACTTACCATATGCCAGCACAGTACTAAGCACTGTGAGGCAAGCTAATTGTGTTGGATGCAGTCTCTGTCCCACGTGGGGCTCACAGTCTTAATCCCCATTTTCTGGATTAAGTAACTGAAGCCCAGAGAAGTGAAGTGATTGCCCAAGGTTACACGGCAGACATGGTGGAGCCAGGGTTAGAACCCAGGTCCTTCTGATTCCCAGGCCCGTGCTCTGTCCACTAAGCCATGCTGCTTCTATCGATCTCACAAGCAAATTTAGAAGATAAATGAAATGCTGAGTAGAGTGTCTTGACCCCCGTGAAATTTGGGGGTCACGTTTCCACCCACTTTTGATGTTTAATGTTGGTATTTGTTAAGCGCTTACTACGTGCAGAGCACTGTTCTAAGCGCTGGGGTAGACACAGGGGAATCAGGTTGTCCCACGTGGGGCTCGCAGTCTTAATCCCCATTTTACAGATGAGGGAACTGAGGCGCAGAGAAGTTAAGTGACTTGCCCGCAGTCACACAGCTGACAAGTGGCCGAGCTGGGATTCGAACCCAGGACCTCTGACTCCAAAGCCCGTGCTCTTTCCACCGAGCCACGCTGTCTCTCCGTGTTTCTGATCATTTTGAGGGCCATACGTACATGAATAGCAATGACTAGTTATGCAGATGATTTAAAGACTCTCTTGAGGAGGCCACCAGGGCACCCAACGTGGCTTAGTGGGAGGAGCAAAGGCTTGGGAGTCAGAGGTTGTGGGTTCTAATCCTGCCTCTGCCACTTGTCAACTGTGTGACTTTGTGTAACTCCTCTGTGCCTCGGTTACTTCATCGGTAAAATGGGGATTAAGACCGTGAGCCCCACGTGGGACAACCCGATTACCTAATCTACCCTAGTGCTTAGAACAGTGCTTGGCACAGAGTAAGTGCTTAAATGCCATGGTTGTCAGCGCTTAGAATAGTGCTTGGTACATAATAAGCGCTTAACAAATACCGTCATTATTATTGCCCCTTGCCGTCACCATCCTCTGACTCTGGGATTTGGCTACCCCATAGGTTAACGGAAACATCCAATTAGCTGGTCGCACGTCCCCGGAGCTGGCTGCTGAGGTTGGACAGAATTCCCAAAGCCTACACCCTTCAGAGAAAGTGAGTGTCCAAATTAATAGATTACAAACACAGATTACATAGACACTCTGGGTTGCAAATAGATGACTGGTGTTTACTCAGTTACAGTTCCCACAGAAATTGCAGTTATACAACAGAACCTTAATTTAGATCCTGGAAAAACTGCTTTTCCCTGATCAGGAACTTGCTTCTAACTTAAACCCGAAGGCAACCACCTCTGCCCTTGCTTCTATCTCCCCTTTTCCCTGCCCCTAACCTGTTAGCACCCACCAAATCTTTCCCTGGTAGAGTGCATCCTGTTTTACTGATATAAAGCAGTTCCACACGCTCATTTTCTGTTAAAAGCCTGAAATGGAAGCCTCTTCCTTTCTTATGGATTTTCCTCCCAACCACCTATTTTTTTAAATTGGTATTCATTTAGTGCTTACCATGTGCTAGGCACTGAACTAGGTGTTGGGGTAGATACAAGCTAATCAGGTTGGATATAGTCCATGTCCCACACGGGGCTCATGGTCTTAATTCCCGTTTACCAGATGAGGTAAATAAGGCACAGAAAAGTGACTTGCCCAAAGTCAGTCGGCCGACAAAGGGCGGAGGAGGAATTAGAACCCAGGTCCTTCTGCCTCCGAGGCCCATGTTCTAGCCTCTAAGCCACTCTGCTTCTAACTTAAAATGAGGTCTCCCTCTTTTGGCTTATGGAGTTTCCTTCGCCCGTCCAGTCCCTTCGTCTCTGCCCAAATTCTCCGTCAGAATTAGATTTGCTCCAGCAGATATCACCAGAACTATGATTGACAACCTATATCAATAATCTATTTCTTGGGGAGGCGTCTAAAGTGTGGAGCAGTTTCTCTACTCTAGATACCTCAGACCCTTTCCCCCCTTGTCTCTGCGGTGGGCTAACCGAACCTGGACTATCGTAACCTAAATAAAGCAAAGTACTAAAACTGTCATGCTATAAAAGTGTTCCCATTTCCTGCTGCAGCAGTAATTCAGTGTGGCCTGACAGGGAATTTAAAGTAGAACTCAACTCTCCCTCTCAGTCTGGAATTTTGGATTGACATTAAGCTCCCCTTCATTTATATCTGTTTTTCCTTTTCTTTTTAAGGTTCTGTGTGTTTATGTGGGAAGGTCCAGAGGGCAGGGAGAGGCATATTTTATTGAAACGGGCCCTTTGCAGGAATTCTCTGGGCACTGTTACAATATAAAAACTCCACATTTGTACAGAGTAAAGAGACCAGCCCAGTCTTTCTACCTGGTTTGACGAGAAAGAAGTAAAACAGCAGACTGTAGAGTGTGATTCTAAGCTGAAGGTCATCATGCCACAATGGAAGGCCTGAAACCAGAGAAAGTAAAGCCTGAACTTCATTGAACTTGAAAGGCAGCAGGAGTTGGGCCAAGCCTGGGTGTGTTTTGAAGAGGAAGAATGATTCAGGCCATGCGCATGACCAAGTTGCAGATTTTACAGAAACGCGGTTCAGTAGAGGACTTCCTGATTTGACCTGGTCTCAGACAATCAATCAATCAATCAATCGTATTTACTGAGCTCTTACTGTATGTACTAGGGACAGAGTACAACAAAAATATAACAGACATATTCCCTGCCCACAATGAGTTTACAGTCTAGAGGGGGCCATTGATATGAATAAATAAAATTACATATAGATACATATGTGCTTTGGGATTGGGAAGGGGGATGAATAAAGGGAGCAAGCCAAGATGACACGGAAGGGACTGGGAAAAGAGGAAATGAGGGCATAGGGAAGGCCTCTTGGAGGAGATGTGCCTTCAGTAAGGCTTTGAAGGGGGAGAGAGTAATTGTTGGATTTTAGGAGAGAGCCCATTCCAGGCCACAGGCAGGACGTGAGCGAGAGGTCGGTGGCGAGATGGACGAGATTGAGGTAGAGTGAGTGAGTTGGCATCAGTGCACCAAAGTGTGGGGGCTGGGTTGTTTTAGGAGAGTAGTGAGGTGAGGTAGGAGGGGGCAAGTTGAGAAGCAGTGTGGCTTAGTGATCAGAGGTTGTGGGTTCTGATCCTGGCTCCGTCACTTATCAGCTGTGTGACTTTGGGCAAGTCACTTAGCTTCTCTGTGCCTGAGTTACTTCATCTGTAAAATGGGGATTAAGACAGTGAGCCCCATGTGGGACAAACTGGCAACCTTATATCTACCCTAGCACTTAGAACAGTGCTTGGCACATAGTAAGCGCTTAACAAATACCATTCTTCTTCTTCTTCTTCTTCTTCTTCTTCTTCTTCTTCTAGAGTGCTTTAAAGCCGATGGTCAGGGGTTTCTGTTGATGAGGAGGTAGGATGAGCAATACAGTGGAGATTCTTGAGGAGTGGAGAAACAAGGATGGTAGAAAAAAGGATCCGGGCAGCAGAGGAAAGTATGGACTGGAGTGGGGAGAGACAGGAAGCAGAGAGGTCAGTAAGGTGCCATTGCCTCTAAATCCACAAAACACTGGTGTCATTGAATGAATTAAATGAAGACCCTTTTATTCCCCTTTTGATTTACTTTTTGTCTTGCATTGGTATTTTTTGACTTGTGTTGTTCACTTTTAATTTGGGTTCATTTTTGAGCATGATTATATTCGGAGATATTTACTTCAAATATCCACAGGAGCTGCACTCTGGTATCAACCTCTCTTCTTGGAGGAAGTGATAGGCATTCAAGTGATACTCAGCCAACTATCAACGTAAAATCCTAAGAAGCTTAGAAGAGCAAGCCCTTAGGTTAGGAAGACATTATTCGAGGGACAAAGCTGTTCAATGCCTATCACCTCTGCCACTATTCAGAGAAGTTAAGTGACTTGCCTTAAAGTCACACAACAGACAAGTGATGGAGCTGGGATTTGAATCCGGGTCCTTCTGATTCTCAGACCTGTGCTCTGTCCTCTAGGCTATGCTGCATCCATCCATCTCACAAGTATAGTTAGAGGGTGAACAAAAATTTTGAGTAGAGTTCTTTAACCTTTTTGACTTTTGGGGGTCACAGTTCCACCCACCTGTGATGTTTCTGGTCATTTTGAAGGTCCTACGCACAGGGATAGCCATGGGTATTTACGCAAATCATCCCCATCACTGCTTCTGTCATTACATGATCACTGTCATTCATTCATTCAGTCCTATTTATTAAATGCTTACTATGTGCAGAGCACTGTACCAAGTTCTTGGAAAGTCCAATTCAGCAACAAAGAGAGCCAATCCCACCATAATCAGCATCAGCATCATCATTCTCATCATCTTAATAGTATTTATGATTGTGTTCCCTCTGTTTTGTTTTAATAGTATTTATTAAGTGCTTATTATTCACTCATTCAATCGTATTTAAGTGCTTACTTTGTTCAGATCATTCATTCAATAGTATTTACTGAGCGCTTACTATGTGCAGAGCACTGTACTAAGCGCTTGGAATGTACAAATCGGTAACAGATAGAGACGGTCCCTGCCCTTTGACGGGCTTACGGTCTAATCACTATGCTAAGTGCTTGGGAGAGTACAAGTCCACAATAAACAGTGATATTCCCCATCCAGAATAAGCTCAAAGTCCAGAAGAAGGGAGGCAGACATCAATACGAGTAAATAAAATGTCAGATATATATGCATAAGTGCTATGGGCCTAGGGGTGGAGGAAAGAGCAAAGGGAGTAAGTCAGGGTGACGCAGAAGGGAGAGGGAGATGAGGAAAAGTGCAGCGTGGCTCGGTGGAAAGAGCACGGGCCTTGGAGTCAGAGGTCATGGGTTCGAATCCCCGCTCTGCCACTTGTCAGCTGTGTGACTGTGGGCAAGTCACTTCACTTCTCTGTGCCTCAGTTCCCTCATCTGTAAAATGGGGATTAAGACTGTGAGCCCCACGTGGGACAACCTGATTCCCCTGTGTCTACCCCAGCGCTTAGAACAGTGCTCTGCACATAGTAAGCGCTTAACAAATACCAACATCATCGAAAGTGGAGCTTAGTCTGGGAAGACTGCTTGGAAGAGATGTGTCTTCAGTGAGTCTTGGACGGGGTCGGCGGGGAGAGTCATTGTCGGTTGGATTTGAGGAGGGGAGGGCATTCTAGACCAGAGGCAGGACGTAGGCCAGATATTATATGCCAGACACTGTACTAAGCACTGGAGTAGATACAGGATAATCAGATTGGACACAGTCCATGTCCCATGAGGGGTTCCCAGTCTTAATCTCCTTTTTACAGATGAGGTAACTGAAGCACAGAGAAGTTAAGTGACTTGTAAGGTCACCCAGCAGATGTGGCAGAGCCAGCATTACAATCCAGGTCTTCTGATTCCCAGGTCCGTGCGCTATCCACTAGGCCGGGCTACTTCTATTCTTTCCATGATAAGGTTCCTATTTGCCTGTTTTCCCCATTAATTTGTAGACTCCTAAATGTCAAAAACCAAATCCTCTACATTTACCATGTGCTCCCCAGCATTTAATATAGTACTCTGCATACGACAGGATCCCCTCTCAGGGTCGCACCTGGTGAGTTTCCAGTCCTCTACCAGTCTCGGCTAAGGGAGGGAGAGTCGAGCAGAGGCCTACCGATTCCACTCCTAGCTTGGGCAGTGGCTAGTGAGTGGAAGGCAATCTGCTAAAAGTCAAAACTCACCCGTGCTGGGCAGCAGAGGCGTAGGAGTCGAGGGCGGAGACTCAGGTTTACTGCGTGGAAGGCGGCGATGGTAAACCACTTCCATTTTTTGTCCAAGAAAACTCTATGGATACACTATCAGAATGATTGCAGATAGAGAGCGAGGCGATCTGGGAGAGATGTGTACGTGGTGTCGCTCTGGGTCGGAAACGACTCCACGGCATAAGACAACTCGACGGCATAAGGCAAGACAGTACAGTAGGAGCTCAGTAAATATTAATGATGATGAGAATGGTGACACTGGTGACGTCACTGTACTGAGGCCCAAGGGGAGCTACAACAGAAGTATAAATTAAGGCTCTTGAGGAATTTATGGTCCAGTGATAATAATTAGAGCACTAATTAAGCATGATGGAATATAAGGAAACAGGAATCTCACTCCAGTTTCTGTTACCATCTTTATTGAAAGGCTTTACCTTCCTACAGTATCACACCTAGATTCATACCAGAAGTTAACATTTCTACAATCTCTGTATAGAAAAAAAGGTCTACAAACGCATATTGTCATACATAGATACACACCTATAAAAATAACTCAAAATTCAGTGTAGTTTGACCTGGCACCATTTTTAATTCTAACTGCTCCTTTATTCTTGGGTCATTTTCAAATCTTCCGATTGAATTCAGAAAAAATTCAGAGGTAAAATATAGCATCAATCATCGGTTGTTTACAGTTAAATGCGGTAGCTCATGACACAGAAGCCTAAAAAGATTCTGAAGGGAGGTTGAAAAATGAGTAATCACTTCTTCTCCACTAATTTGGCTTAACTCTGAATTAAATCCTTGTCCTGCAGAAAGAAGCTGTCACGGAGACTAGCATTACTTCATCTCCTTTTCTCAGTTAATGTCATTATGGAGATCTCACTACTTCAGAAGCCGGAGAGACTGCCCAGCCCAAACAGTATATGGTAACAATGATGACTTTATGGTCCCTTGGAAGAATGATCAGAATGCCTATAAAATGAATTAAAAATAAATTAGGGTGATCTCTGATAGCCCGTGGAAACCAACAAAGAGACATTACAGTTAGAACATGTTTGGAGCTTGCAATTAAAATGGGTTGAAAATGTTAAATGTCAGTCTCAATTTTTGCAGAAACTTCCCAGATTCTGTGGGGGTGAGGGAGAGGATTTCACTGCACTGGATCATAGAAAATAATCATGATGCTGTCAGAGGACACGAGGAGCTCGGCACAGGAGAGCTAGGAACAGAGGAGAGTTTTCCCCATATTTCTCCACTAACCCTCTCATCCTGTTTATCTCCAATTCCCATCCTGAAAAAGACCTGAAGATGTCAGGCAGAGCGGTCTTGAAGGCTTTATGGTTGGAGATAGCCCCAAAATGGAACGATCAGCTTATGGACAAGTCTTCGCACTGGAAAAAGATGCTCACGGACAAGTGAGCGCTTGTCCCTGGTAGCAGCATAGGTGCCATGGAAGGAACAACCTCTTTAATTCCCCTTCTACCTCACCTCACTGATCTACTACAGCCCAGCCCATATTTTGCTCCTTTAGCTTGCTCACCGTGCACTGATCTCGTCTATCTCACCGCCACGTCCTCCTTGTAACCTGGAACTCCCTCCCCCTCCGTATTAGCCAGACCACCACTCTTCCCACCTTCCAAGTCTTATTAAGGTCACATCTCCTCCAAGAAATCTTCCCCACTTAAGCCCACCTTTCCCTGGCTCCCACTCCCTTGGATCTGTGACCTTTGAGCATTTGATAGACACCCCACCCTCAACTCTCAACTCTCAGCCCCACAGCACTTATATATATATATCTCTTTAAATTGTACATCATAAATTATTTACATTAATGTCTGTCTCCTTCTCTAAACTGTGGACAGGGAACATGTCTACCAACTCTGTTGAACTCCCCTAGTCCTTAAAACAGTGCTCAGTGCTCAGTAAATGCTATTGATGATGATGACGATGATGATGATGCAGCTCTCTCATGTTGGTCACTTCCAAGTTCGTAGTATCGTCAGCAGGAGATTTTCGCCAAAGCGCTACACTTATAGTTGTAGGAGATCCAAGAGGATGAAGAAGACAGGGTCCCTGGCCTGAGGAATGGTGCAGTCTAATCAGGCTCACAGACATGCAATTCGGGCAGAAAAATGCTGCTACTAAAGACATGAACTCTAGGAGTTGTAGATAGAACCGATCCTACTCTTAGTCATGATTTCCTTCTAGCCTATAAGACTTACATTTGAGGTGGGGAGACAGGAACCGGTGATGAGAAGGGATTGGGAAGGGCGACAAGTGGGTAAAGCTTGATGCAGGAGGAGAGGAGGAGAGGGAGAGCAACATGGTATGAGCATTCAGGGGTTGGGGAGTGGTCATGTGAGAAAGGCTAGGCAACACTGCGTGGGCAAAAATCAGGGGAATAGTAGAGGCCAGCTAACTTTGGGGGAGAACTTCAAACACCACAGTTATCAAACATTCCAGTTTGATGGAGGAAAGAGGTAGGGAGGAATTGTTGGGACTTGTTGGTGAATGGGCGTGTGGGGGACGGGGAAGATAGTGTTTTCAGTAATGGGAAAGTGCAGGGGAGGTGAGGGTTTATAGGAAGGAAGATGAGTCGTTCAGTTTTTGATATAAGAAACCGGAGATGGTAGCCGTGTGACACCCACGGGGATAAGTCAGGAAGCCTGGCGAGCATGTGAGGGCCGGCCCGAGAGGGGTAAATTCGAGAGTCATAGGTGGGGTTATCCCTAGGGTAAGTTGGGGTGGTTGCCCCGAGCCCTGTGACTTGGGGGAGCCCACGTGAGCCCGCTGTTGGGCAGGGGACGTCCCTATCGGTTGCCGAATCGCACATTCCAAACGCTTGGTACAGTGCTCTGCACACAGCAAGCGCTCGATAAATACGACTGAATGAATCTCTCCCTACAGGTGATGCCACTAAAACCGGGCAACATGGTAGGGTTATGCGGCCGTTCGGCCCACGCAGGGGCAAGAGGACAACCAGTACCTTGGGAGCGATATCGCTGTCACTGGAGAAGGGCCCCGCCCCCAGTGTAGAGGGCAAGAACATTGGAAGAGAGCTGGGAGTGGAAGAGCGATGGAAATGCCATTACCTCCTTGAATCAGCTGCTGCTTCTTCACAGTGTCAATCAGTCGATGGTGTTTACCGACCACTAACTATGTGCACAGCACTGTACTAAATGCTTGGGAGAGTACAGTACGACAGACTCAGTGGACACATTCCCCCCACCCCGAACGTTCACCCACTGGACCCGTGACAGCTCAACAGCCTCCTCACTGGAAAGTCAAAGCTGCATGGATTTTCTTCTCAAGAGAGTGACTCTAAAGGGAGAATCATTCAGTTAATGGTATTTCTTGAGAGTCGACTATGTGCAAACCATTGCACTAAGCTCTTGGGTGAGTTCAGTACAGCGGAATGTAATTTATTTATTATAGCCGTAATGTATTCATTCGTTTATATGAATGTCTGTTTCCCACTCTAGACGGTGAGCTCACCGTGGTTAGGGCATGCATCTGTCTCTTATTATATTGTACTCTCCCAAGTGCTTAATACAGTGCTTTACACACAGTGCTTTGCCCACAGTAAGCGCTCAATGAATATGTTTGAATTTACTCATTCATTCAGTCATACTTATTGAGCACTTACTGTGTGCAAAGCACTGTACTAGACTCTTGGGAGAGGACAACGTAACAACCAGCTGACCCATTCCTGCCCACAGTGAGCTCACAGTCTAGAGGGAAACTGTTTCTTGTTTTTTTCTTTTTTGAATGGTATTTGTTAAGCTCTTACTATGTGCCAGGCACTGTACTAAGCACTGGGGTAGGTACAACCAGCGTGGCTCAGTGGAAAGAACATGGACTTTGGAGTCAGAGGTCATGGGTTTGAATTCTGGCTCAGCCACTTGTCAGCTGGGTGACTTTGGGCAAGTCACTTAACTTCTCAGTGCCTCAGTTACCTCATCCGTAAAATGGGGATTAAGACTGTGAGCCCCACGTGGGACAACCTGATTCCCCTGTGTCTACCCCAGTGCTTAGAACAGTGCCCGGCACATAGTAAGCGCTTAACAAATACCAACATTATTATTATTATTACAAGCTAATCAGCTTGGACACAGCCCATGTCCTACGTGGGCCTCACGATCTTAATCCCCATTTTATAGATGACGTAACTGAAGCAGACAGAAGTCAAGTGACTTGCCCAAGGCCACGTAGCGGACAAGTGGCAGAGCCGGGATGAGACCCAAGGTCCTTCTGATTTCCAGGCTTCTGCTCTATCCATTAGGCCATGCTGTTTCTACCAGAGGAATGGAATGGCATGGAGCCTAGAGGGATGCCCAGAGATAATGAATCAGCGAAGGAGAGAGACGGTGAAACTCTAATCACGGGGTCCCCGGAAACCAGAGGAGCGGGAGTTCTGAGGAAGAATCAGCAGTCAAGTGGGTCAAAAGCTGTAGCGAGATTAAGGAGGCTTGAAACAGAGAAGAGGCTCTAGACTGTGGCGAGAAGGAGATCATCGGAGATTCCACTGAGTAGTTTCAGTCATAGTATGAGCGTTGGCCTTCAGTGAAGAGCCAGAATCATATTGTAGGGGTCAAGGAGAGAGTTGACGGACAGGATTGGACACAGCCTAGTAAAATCAGAGGTGGCAAAATTCCACAGTTCTTATGTCACATTGAAGGGAAACCAAAGTCATATTTGTGTACTATTTCACACCAGGGAGAATGAGATCAGGCCGCTCCCCTTCCTCTGAGCAGAACTACATTTACCCTGACACAGACAAATAAAAATCTATTCTCCCATGGTAATAGGTTCCACTGATTCACAATCCTTATATTTGGAGTGAGTTTTGTACACGTTTCTATCACTTCGTGTTTATCTGCATGGACACTAAAAGTGGATAGCCTATTGTTCTTAAGAAGGAAATACTGAGTAGTCAGCGGATGTTCTAACTGTTCTAACTGAAAGTTCTTTCCGTAAATCCCTCCTGCTTCAATTTAGGCCCATTTCCCCCCATCCTCCTCATTATCTTCATTTTTTTAAAAAATGGTATTAGTTAAGTGTTTATTATGTGCCAGGAGCTGTACTGAGCACTGGGATAGACACTCGCTGATCAGGATGGACGCAGTCCCTGTCCCACGTGAGCCTCACAATCTTCATCTCCATTTCACAGATGAGGAAACTGAGGCACAGAGAAGTTAAGTCCCTTGCCCAAGGTCACCCAGTAGACAAGTGGCGGAGCTGGGATTAGAAGCCAGGTCCTACTGGGTCCCAGGCCTGTGTTCTATCCACTAGGCCATGCGGTTTCTCAAACGACTGAAATTCAACAGGTGCCCTGACAGTGTAGTAGGAGGTTGGGATGGCTGTTTTACACTAATGGAGAGTCCCCAGTCTCTAAGAGTGAGACAAGTTGAAGGAGCAAAAGACCCAGAGAATGGATTCACACAACTGCGAGAAGCACATGAACACTTTCACAGGAAATAAATGCCCTGGTCAACTTGCGGCTAACTGGGAGTTGATGCCATCTACGGCCTTTAGAAGGGAGATTTCTTGGAGCAAGAGAGAGAGAGAATGTGAGTGTGTACATGATGGTGAGGCTGGAAGGCCAGGAGAGAAGTGATTTCCCAGTAGAGAGAGGAAGGTTGCTTTATGTGTGGGTTGGTGTGTGGGTGTGTTGGGGCATTGAGGGAAATGGGAAGAATATAATCATGGAGTAGGGATTCTTTAGCAGAATAATAATGATAATACCGGTGCTTGTTAAGCACTTACTCCGTGTCAAGCATTGTTCTAAGCACTGCGGGAGATACAGGTCAGTCAGGTTAGACACAGTCCCTGTCTCACATGAGCTCATACTCTTAAATCCCCATTTTACAGAAGATATAAATGAGGCCCAGAGAAGTTAAATGATTGGCCCAAGGTCTCACGGCAGACATAGGGCAGAGCTGGGATTAGAACCCAGCCTTCTGACTTCCAGGCCTGGGCTCTAGCCACTAAGCCATGCTGCTCCACCTAGAAAAGGAAGGGGGGCGGCCAGTTCTTCCTCTAAAGCATCTCATCTTGAAAGTAAGAGAGGGTTAATGTTCTGGCCAATGTTTCCATTCATATCCCCGAAGTTATGTTGGCTCTGACCATTGAGGGGATGAGGGTATCTTGGTAATAGCTGACACCGGCTTCCAAAGGCCTGAACAGAGACTAGGTTACATGAATCTATTTTTATCCCATTTCAGATTAATCCTTTTCCACTCACAGGCAGGTCCTGATGACTGGATACTAATTCAATCGCAAAGGAGCCAATGAATTCCACGGAGACCCTAGTTAAAAAACTTACCCTCTTTTGTTTTTCCCACAGAATATAAACGGCAAGAGTGGTGGGATTTAAAAAGAGCTTCCTGAACACAGTGAAGTGAACACGGTGCTAAGCATTTGGGAAAGTACAGCAGGAGCAAAAGACAGGTTCCCTGCCAACAAGGAGCTCACACTCTAACGGGTAAGGCAAAGTAAAAGTGGAATAAAAATAATTAAACCGAACGCTCGGTAGAATTTTCAGAGATGTACAAGTGCTGAGGGTGGGTATGAATAAACGCATAAATGCTTTTGGTGTTAGTCAAGGTACCAGTCTCGGTCAGCTGAGTATTCCGTTCTCTGCCAGTGCAACAGGATGCTCAACGGTTACCCTCTTTGGCTAAGTCCTAATGTTTAGGGATGTCATTCATTCGGAGAGGCAAGATGATACTCTTGCTATTCTTAGTTGTAACCTTATTCTTAGTTGTATTCTTGCACCTGCTCCCACTATTTGTAAATATTTTTGTGATGATGATGATGATGGTAACGATAATAATAATAATAATTGTGGAATTTGTCCGCTTGTAGTCTCTGTGAAGCCAGGGAACAGATCTCCTATTTTTGCTCCACTCTCCCAAGGGATTATGTGTGGTTCTCTGCTTCAGTGATATTTATTGAGCAGCAGTGATTAAAGGAATACAGTTTGGAGGTAGTAGATGACTATTTCCTGGTAATAGATGAACCTTGGGTGACTAACCCTAACAACGATAAAACAATCAACTCAATAGTTTTTACTGAGTTCTTATTTTGTGCAATTACTGTGCAGCTGAGAGAGTAAAATACATCACATAGAATCAGTTTGACCTAGTGGAAAGGTCATGGCCCTGAGAGTCAGAGGACCTGGGTTCTAATCCTGCTTCTGCCACTCACCTGCTGTGTGACCTTGGGCTAGTCATTTAACTTCGCTGTACCTCAGTTCACTCATCTGCAAAATGGGGAGTCAGTGCCTGTTCTCGCTCCTATTTGGACTGCGAGCTTCACGTAGGGCCTGATTATCTTGTATCCACCCCAGCGCTTAGTACAACGTCTGTCACCTAGTAAGCTCTTAACAAGTACCACAGTAGAGTAGATAGACGCAATCTCAATCCCTCAAGGAGTTTACACTCCACCGACCCAGACTTAAAAAGATTAAATTACAGGAAGAGGGAAGCAAGTGAGATATGAACACAAAGGCTGTGGGATCAGTGCTTAAGGGGTAAGGACTCAACTGCATAGCTGACACAGCTGAGAAGATTAGCCAAGGAAGGCCTCCTGCAGGAGAGGTGATTTTAGTTGGGTCATGAAGAGGGGATAGAGCTGTGAAGATGAAGGAGATGTGAAGGTGAAGGGAGCGCCACGCAGGAAAGATGGAGGGCACGGACAAGAAGTCGACGGCAGGAGAGATGAGAGTAAGGCACAGTGAGAAGTTTGGCAAGAGAGGAATCATCTCGTAGGCTGGGTTGTAATTGGAGATGAGTAAGAATAAGACCGTGGGAGGAAGAGAGCTGATTGAGTACCTTAAAGCGGGTGGACACTAATAATAATAATAATGTTGGTATTTGTTAAGCGCTTGCTATGTGCAGAGCACTGTTCTGAGCCCTGGGGTAGATACAGGGTGATCAGGTTGTCCCACATGGGGCTCACAGTTTTAATCCCCATTTTACAGATGAGGTAACTGAGGCCCAGAGAAGTTAAGTGACTTGCCCGCAGTCACACAGCAGACACGTGGCAGAGTCGGGATTCGAACCCATGACCTCTGACTCCCAAGCCCGTGCTCTTTCCACTGAGCCATTCTGCTTGATGTAGAGAAGGATGGAAAACCACTGGAGGTTTTGGAGGAGTGGGGAGATATGTGCCAAGTGATATCTGTCAGACCCTCTTTTACCTTCTGGCTTCAAAAATCCCGACTCTGCCCCTTGTCAGCAGTGTGACTGTGGGCGAGTCACTTCACTTCTCTGTGCCTCAGTTCCCTCATCTGTAAAATAGGGATGAAGATTGTGAGCCTCACGTGGGACAACCTGATGACCCTGTATCTACCCCAGCGCTTAGAACAGTGCTCTGCACTTAGTAAGCGCTTAACAAACACCAACATTATTAACATTATTAAAATGGGAACAGTCTCCACAAAGCCACGTTCGTTTCTTAGAATTCTATTTCCCAGGGAAATCCGAAGCCCGCTGAGGTAGGAGAGAAGTGAATCATTCTCTCAGACTGCATTATCACAAGGCACTTGACTCCTGTGTGGGTCTGTTTGGGCCAGGTCTTGGATTCCTCTTGTCCATTGCGTGGCCTTCTCAGTACAGTGTGACTGATTGCTCTCCCACTCCAACACTTATTTTATGAGATAACCCAATCTGTGGATTCACTCTGCTAGGGCAGAGATAAAGGGCTGACCACATCAGCAAAATGTCAGCAGCCCCCCCCCCCCGAACAAGGTAGAGCTGGCATATGGGACCTCATCAAGGAGCCTTTTGAATTACCCTGATGGGTTTTCTATGGGTGTGAGAGAATTTTCCATTCATAGATCCCTTCCGTAAATTTCAGCCAGCTGGTGGTCACGTTTACAGACACTCTTTCTAACTTAAAAAAAAACAACAAAGCGAAACAAAAAACAAATAAACAAAAAACCAAGCCCATAAAGATTGATTAAGGATGGAGGGGAGAGACAGTGCCTCAGCTTTTAATAGAATTATGGATTTACATCCTGTACTCCAGTTCTATTCCAGTTAATTCATCTTTCAGCACGCAGCTCTAATTCCGTTTTCTACATGGGATGAGATGCTTTGTGTCCATATGGCTAATAAGTGTTATTCCACATTCGGTCTAAGGGAAAGAGAGAAAGTATTTTAACGGTGCAGCTGATCTAACAAAAAAAACACATCTGAGAAGGATTAGCATTTCAAAGGCAGTATTTGCTCAAGTGAGCAGCCTTCATTATGAACTCCCCCTCCAAAAAGAAAAAAAAAACCTAGAGGAACATTTGTATTATAGTAGCTTAGATACTGAAAGTTAAATAGAATGTATTAAATAGAAAATTCCTTGTTTTTGCTTTCAGAGTTAATAAAAACGAATTCACTACATGGAGATGATAACACATGCTAAACTGGAAGAGAAGCGATACGTAGAAGCACAGATTCTTTTGGCGAACAGAAACTCTTAGCTCTTGAACCACCCATCGCATCTGAGAAAATGATTTATCGTAGAGATTAAATAGCAAGCTCAGCTACCACGCGAGACATATGGCCGTCCCCACTTTGAAGAAAATGTGCGGTTCCTACAAGAGTCAATTGTCTTGCTGGAGGAAATCACAACTGAACTTTCTTTCTTTTTTTTTTTTTTCATTTAGATGGAAAAGTATGGTAAGTTTTTTGGGTGCCAGACAAGCTGGCTATTATTATCTTTGATACATTTCAGTTTCCCCCTCCTTTTTAACCTTGCTCTGCTTACAGCTGTTCTGCGACAGTCTCCATCTGACAGGGAGGGGAAAAGGACCACCTGCTTACACAATCAAAGCCCATGTGGCCCTTCCACCAGCTGGCGGGGTTGGGGGAGGAGGATGGGGAGGGTGGTGAGGGGAGGGCGAGTGCGATATCTTCTCCTTCCTTTCCAGAGATCAAATGCATCCCCTGCCCAGTGAGAGCAGGACTCTGCCGGCCCAGGAACTAGACCCTGGCCCTTAGCCGTCCTGCAGCTGTGGAATCTGGCCCTGGCCTGGTTTCTCTGTGGAGGAATTCAGTGGGATTTGGGTGGGGGGGAAAGTGTTTGAAACAAGAGGAGTCCTCCAGGTCTGAGGATTCATGGTTACCAAGCTGGGGAATGAGTCCTATCGACACGGAGCAGGCCAGGCCTCTGGGGAAGTCTGGAGTTCAGTGTTAGAACCAAGAGACGGGAAGACTGAGGAGGAAGTGTCCTCTGATGTCTGATGTCCTGTGGCACAAAAGCTGTCTCTTTGAAAGGAAAGTGGGCCACATCATTTTGATCAAAATTCTGAAAGATGTGAGTAAAATCATTCATAACTGCACAGTTCAGCTAGTTAAAAATGCCATAGCCTCAATATCTCAATATATATCCATTTATATGTAGAATAGTCAAATATATTCTTTCCCTAAGACTTATATTTGTGACTGAAATGTCAAAGAAATACTTTTATCGTTCCACAGCGGGTATCGCAGGCAATCGTAGTCCAGTCAAGAAAAGAACTCTTGAGTTATAATTGTACCTTTGCTATGGACTTGTCTGTGATCTCTGAAAAGCCTTCGGACCTCTCCGTTCACCCCTGAAAGAAAGGTGCTACCAAAATGTAAATCTTCCCTCATTCGGAAATTAGGACTCTCTTGACTATTCTATGGATTTCTCAGGCATTCAAGAATCAGGTCATTTTAGAAAATCACAAAATACCATTCAAAAATGAAAATACGAGACAAGGTACAATAAAACAATATAATTGCAATTCTGGGCCCAACCCAACCCCAGATTTCTAGATGATCTGAATTGTCTTTAATTCAACAAATACTTGATTTAGCGGTCCTCTCCGAGGATATAAAGTAGGCTCCAAACCTCTTTAAATCTCAAAAGCTATTAATGGGATATTGTACTGGCTGAAAGTGACACGGTTCTCTCCAGGAATTGGTCTAGATTACTTTCCTTAGTGTGGTTCAGTGGCTGATGAATCTGTCTTTTTCTTTGTAAGCATAATAATAATAATGTTGGTATTTGTTAAGCGCTTACTAGGTGCAGAGCACTGTTCCAAGCGCTGGGGTAGATACAGGGTAATCAGGTTGTCCCACGCGAGGCTCACAGTTAATCCCCATTTTCCAGATGAAGTAACTGAGGCAGAGAGAAGTTAAGTGACTTGCCCACAGTCATACAGCTGACAAGTGGCAGAGCTGGGATTCGAACTCATCACCTCAGACTCCCAAGCCCGGGCTCTTTCCACTGAGCCATGCTGCTTCTCTAAGCATGCAATACCTTCTGTTTGTTCTGAAGAGCTATCAGTGGTGTGGAGCCGATCCCTCTGAGAACTTTTCTCTTTCCTTATTTAAATTTATTGATCCCAACTCTCTGGGTTTCCATTTATCAGGAATATTCCTGATCCTGAATGATCTGGTTAAATAGGATGATACTAAAAATGGAATGATCCATTGAGTACTTCAGAAGCCCTGGTCATCCGAAGAACAGAACCATCTTAAAAAACATTTTGATTAAATTCAGTCCCTTCCTGAGGCCGAGGATTAGGCAAGATTAAATCTGAACATCTCTCCAAATTGCAGGATTCTTTGAAAATCTCCAGGCCCCAGACATATGACTTTAATATTCACTCTTTGCCATCAATAGAGTTCTAATTCTACCAGCAGTACTTACCAAGGTTCCACTGTAAGCCCGGCACTTTGCAGATTAAAAAGGAGGAACAAGATATAGCCGCTGCCCTCAAATAATTCCATGTTCAGTGTAGTTCTTCCATAACACAGGTTTTCACTAATAATAATAATGATACCAACTGTGGTAATTGTTAAATGCTTACTGTGTGCCAGGCACAGCACTAAACACCGGAGTTGATACGAGATAATCGGGTTGGACACAGGCCCTGTCCCACGCGGGGCTCCCAGTCTTCATCCCCATTTTGCAGATGAGGAAACAGAGGCCCAGAGAAGTGAAGTGACTTCCCGAAGGTCACCCAGCAGTCGAGTGGCAGTGCTGGGATTAGAACCCACGTGCTCTGACTCTGACAGTGCCAACTGTGAGACTCCTTATCATAAACGTTGAAGCACTTAATCACCTTGCACCCTCCTACTCCTACCTTACATCCTTATTTCCTACTACATTCCAGCCTGCTCACTTGGCTCCTCTCATGCCAACCTACTCACTGTATCTCAGTCTCATCTATCTCACCACTGACCTCTCTCCCACATCCCTTCTCTGGCCTAAAACACCCCCCCCCCCACTTCGTATCCGACAGACGATCACTCTCTCCACCTTCAGAGCCTTATTGAAGGCACATCTCTTCCAAGAGGCCTTCCCTGACTAGGCCTTTATTTCCTCTTCTCCCACTTCCTTCTGCATCACACTTTCATCCTCAGTCAGCCCCAAAGCACTAATGTGCACATCTGTAATTTATTTATATTGATGTCTCTCTCCCACTCTAGACTGGGTGCAATGGGGGCAGGGAATGTGTCTACCAACTCTGTTATATCGTACTCTCCCAAGGACTCAGTGCAGTGCTCAGCACACAGTAAGCACTCCATGAATATGATTGATTGATTAATTAATTGGTTAGAAGGTTATTCAAGAATTAAAAGATGTTCTTTTCACAACTCAAGTCTGGAAAAACCCCTTCACAGGGTTGGGAAAAGGAGCTCCAGCACTGAAATGACTGAGGTCTTTAATCAATCGTATTTTTTGAGCGCTTACTCTGTGCAGAACACTATATTAAGTGTTTGGGAGAATGCAGTCTAATAATATTACAGGGATGGTAGACATGCTCCCTGCCCAGAAGGAGCTCGCAGCCTGGAAGGGGAGATAGAGATTAATAGAACTAACTAAATTAAGGATATGTACTTACGTGTTGTGGGGCTGAGGGAGGGCTAAATGAAGTGAACAGAGGAAATGAGGGCTTAGTTGGGGGAAGGTCTCTTGGAGGAGATGTGCTTTCTATAAGGCTTTGAAGGTAGGGAGAGTAATTGTCCGTCAGATATGAAGAGGGAGGGCATTCCAGGCCAGAGGCAGGATGAAGGCGAGAGGTCAGCGGAGACATAGACGAGATTGAAGTACAGTGAAAAGGTTGGCATTAGAAGAGCACAGTGTTTTGGGCTGAATCGTATCAGGAGAGCAGCTAGGTAACGTAGGAGGGGAAAGATGATCGAATACTTTAAAGCGGATGGTAAGGAGTTTCTGTTCGATGGGGAGGTAGAATGCAATGCTCCAGGAGATCTCAGCACATTTTCAAAAGTAGAAACAGGAAAAGCAAAAGAGGAAACCGAACTTGTAGAGCAACATGTTGGAAGGAAGAGGAGAAAGAAGAGCTGGGAGAAACTAAATGAAATTTCTTGTAACAGACATTCTTTCCTAGCCAGTGGAAGCTTCAGCAGTTATCTTTCTCTTTTCGCCCCCCTTTTTTTTTTTTTGCTGTTGCTCAACCAGGCTGTGGGCTGCCCCCTCATTCCTCCTTACCTTCACAAGTTTTCACGGAGGAGGGAAAAAGGGCAAACGAAGGGAGATGTCTCCTCTCTGGGCTAATCTCCAAGACCAGAAGCCTGAGGTCACTCTGCCCTTGTCCTGCGGCGGTCCTCTCTGGTTTCTCTCGAGCCCTGAAAGGCGTACGTATTGATAGCCTCACACCCACCAGGTCTGGACAGGTTCCCGTTAGGCCAATTCACATGACTCTGTGGGAAAGACATTCCTTTCATGTTTCGGTTTACCTCCTGGGATACAGAGGGCTCCGAACTGGGGGAAATTATTTGTCAGCTCAGCAAGAAAAGTCAAAGAAGACTAATAGATTTAAACTTATGAAAAGTTTCCCCATGAGCCGTTCTCCTTCTCAGTCGTTTTAATCAGGTGCAATAGGTTTTTTAGCTAAGTGAGATAAATACCACTGCCCTTCTTCATTCTACGAGCTCCCCCTGGTGGTTCCCCCCCATCCCCCTGTCTTCCTGTGGATATTAGGAATGAGGTCGATCTATGCTTCTTGAGCCCCCACGGTGACCAGAGCACCTTATTAAGGGCTTGGGCCAATATGATGGAACTGGTAGACATTTAAGCTGCGGCTGACTGTCCTCGATGCTCCCCCCCTCCACTTCCACTGCAGCAGAACGAAGCCACAAGTAATTGCCCCCTCCCCTCCTCACCATCGCGGGCCTCTGTTTCCAACATGCCCTGGAAACACTGGACTGTGGGAATATTAACTGCAGCTGATCACCGTCGGCATTCTCCCCATCGGGCAGCTACGCTTCCCTGGGAATCAGCCCTTGCTCTCCTCTGTGCCACTCTTTGCTGCTCCCCCTCACTCTTGGGGTCCCCCCATTGGGCAACCAGCCCCTCCATCTCCCTGAGAACTGACCCCAGCTTATCTCTGTGCTATCGAGGAGATTCCCTTCCGAAACCCTGGAGTGAAATAGAACAGCCGCCACAGCACGAGGCCTCCACAAAACCTTGGGATGACCGGAGGCTGCAATTAATCAAGCAATCATGTTTATGGAGTGCTTACAGTCTGCGGAGCACTGTACTAAGCGCTTTGGAGAGTACAACATAGCAATATACCAGCCCAGTTCCCCGCCCACAGCGAGCTTACGGTCTAGAGGAGGAAACTGCAGAGAAAGTCCATCTGGCTATGGGTGTGCCTTGGACTCTGAGCCATTGAGAGTCTGAAATTCTTCCCTTCTAGCCGCAACATACCCCTTCGGGGTCACAGCTGGAGAGTTTCCATTGCTCTACCAGTCTCGGCTATGGGAGGGAGAGTCAAGCAGAGGCCTGTCGATTCCATTCCTAGCTTGGGGAGTGGCTAGCGAGGGGAAGGCAGTCTGCTACAAGTCAAAACTCACCCGTGCTGGGCAGCAGCGTCATGGGAGAGAGTCGAGGGTGGAGACTTGAGTTTACTACGCGGAAGGCGGCAGTGGTAAACCACTTCCGTATTTTTACCAAGAAAACTCTGTGGATCCACTACCCGAACGATTGCAGGTGGAGAGTGGGGCATTCTGGGAGAGATGCGTCCACGGTGTCGCTATGGGTCGGAAACAGCTCAGTGGCGTAAGACAAGATAAAGCCACAACACCCTACTGTTTTTGCTTTTATTTTGTTCATTTTGTATACTTGTCAAGTGGCATGGAGTAGTAGCTACAGCCCGGGCCTGGGAACCAGAGGGTCTTGGGTTCTAATCCCAGCTCCAACACTTACCAGCTGTGTGTCCTTGGGGCAAGTCACTTCACTTCTCTGGGCCTCAGTTCCCTCATCTGTAAAATGGAGAATGAGACTGTGAGCCCCACGTGGATCAAGGGGCTGTATCCGACCCGATTTGCTTGTATCCCTCCTAGCGCTTAGTACTGTGTCTTAACAAAGCGCTTAACAAAAGCCACAATTATAATTACTATTATTATCTGTGTGTCTACAGTTCCCTCTCTCCAATTTGTATTCTCAGGTCGCGAGCCCCTTGAGGGCCAGAGAAGTTGTCTAATTTCCACCTGGGTATCTTTCCAAGAGCTTAGTACAGTGTTCTGCATTTAGTAAGGATTTCGTAAATATTATTATCATTACCAGAGGTTGGAGGCCAAGAGATCAATGAGAAGACTGAAGCAGTAATCACTGAGCTATGACAAGCATCGGTTTCAGCGTTGTAACTGTTTTAATGGAAGCAAAGGGAAGGATCCTGGAAATATTGGAAGGAAGGAAGAACCGTTGGAAATTGTCGACAAGTATACTATGGGGTGAGAAGAGAGGGAGGAATCAAGGATAATGACTAAGTAACAGGTTTAGAAAGATAGGGTGTGGGAGAGGGTGTTGTTGTCAACTGGGATGGGAAGGTTTGGTGGAGAGCATTTTGGAAGAAAGAGGAGGAGTTCAATTTTGTCAAATATGTTGGCTTTGAGCTGCCGATGCACCATCCAGGTAGTTATGTCCTGGAGACTAGAGGAAATGCGAAGCCGTAGAGTATAGAGGTGGAGATTAGTGAAGTTGTCAGCCGCAGAGAGTTATCCTCATACGGCTGGTGGTTGGAGTTGTTGAAGTGAAAGAGGTCCCCAAGGGAGTGAGTGTAAATTGAGAAGAGATGGAAGCCCCGAACTGAGGTTTGTGGAACAAGCACAAGTTAGGTATGAAAGGGAGAGAAAGAGACTGAGAGGTAAGAGGAGAACCAGGAGAAGGCTGTTTCAGAGAAACCAGGAGACCAGGTGTTTCCAGGAGAAGGGGGGGGGGGGCATCCATAAGATCAAAAGCCGCTGAGAGGTCTGGGAGGATTAAGACAGAGTAGAGTCCATTCAATCTGGCAAGACGGAGGTCATGAGCGACCTTGGGGACAGAAGTTTCTGTGGAGCGAAGGAGGCAGAAACCAGATTGTAGAGGGTCAAGAAGAGAGCTGGAGTCGAGGAAACAGAGGCAACCACCATATAGAGGCTCTCTCTCCTTTGTCTTCAATTCTCCGATCCTTCCAAACTTCAAGAATTCCAAGCCTTCTTGATTTTTTCCACTCAATAAGAAGACCATCCTACCAACACCTTAACTGGCTGATTAAATTTGCATACACCCCACCCCATAATGCACCCATTTGCATTCACACAACTGAACTCATCTCACCTGACTTCAGACAGTCAATTACTCTAGCAATCTCTTTTCATATATTAGTCTGTGTTTCTGTCGCTCTTGTTTTTGTCTGTCTTTATACGGAGAATGCTTTCAAATTCAATGATTATTTGTGAAGCGGTGACTATGTGCCAACCACTGCGCTAAATACACGATCGGGCAAGGCCCCGGTCCTATAGAAAGATCAAAATCTAAATGGTAGGACGAGGTGGATATCTCATCCCTATCTGAGAGAAGAGGAAAATGAGGCACAGAGAGGTTAAGTAACTTGCTCAAGGTCACACAGCAGGGCAGTAACAGAACTGGGGCTAGGATGCAGATGTCCTGTCAGTCCAATATTCTTTCCACTAGGCCCAACAGCTACCCTTATATCATCTGCATTTCTCTCTTGTGTGTCCGATGAATAATTAGTTGAGAATACACTTGACCTTCCTCTGAACTGTCCCCAAGACCTAGGAGAGGGAATGTCTAAATGTCACTCAATAATTCTAACTGATTCCATGCTACCTTTCTCCCAACTTCCATGTTTGAAAGTCAAGAATTCTAAGATAGGATCTTTGACTACATCATCACTTACCACCAGAAAATGGGTTTTGCTTTGAGGGCATATTTTATCTTCCTGATCTGACTTTGTCCAGGAAGAAATATTTTGTACGCATTGTAGAAAATTCCACAGTATCATTGCAACAGGCTAACAGGTAAAACTCACTTCAAGCAGTGTCCTGGATTGGGTTACCATAATACACGTGTCCGCGAAGGAAGCCAAAGGCAACTTTGAGCGGAGATCAGGGGAGAAGTGAAATTCAGCCAAATGAGAAACTGAGAGAGAAAAATCAAGCTAATCGCCAACAATTTCCTATCTTTCTAATTTTAAATTTCAAGTTCACAAGCTTCATGTCCCCTATCATGTCTCTTCTGGGCCTAACTTGCTGAGGAAAGGAATGAGGAGTCTCAAACACAAAAACTCTTTGAGGATTTTACATGCAAAGTGCTGTACTCACCATATGCTTGCCTTCTCAGAACTCTGCTGTGGTTCCCAGTTTTCAGTGGAAGGAGTCTTCCCTCCCTCAACCTCCCATCCCAGGCCCTCTGCTCCAGCCAAATACATCTGTTTATCTCCCCTCCGTAACCTCCTCTTGCCTTAGTGTTATCACTTCATTCTTCCAGGACTGGGGTGATTTTCTCTCTCGCTCTCCTCTGCCAGAACTCATCTCCTCCCTCTTTCAGAAGCTGCAATCCAAATTTGCTTCCTCCATGAAGCCTTCCAAGACCAATCTCACCTGGTGCTAGTGAATCCATTCACATTCTTATCCCTCTTTGCATTGATGGTTACCTCAGAGTGGCTATAATTCGAGATACGTACCATACAATCAGTTTTCCAGCACCAGAGCGTTGCTTATCACATATATGTGGAGGGATTGGATGGCAAAGCAACTGTTTTATGGGCAGCTTAAACCAGGCCAAGATGTCAGGATCTATGTTTTCAGGGCACTGTGAAGAAAACTCCTATCGATGCAGTGAAGTGGGGAGATGACCATGGAGCAGAGGCAATGGGAAGATCAGGATTCCAAGTCGCAGAATGGAAAACAGCCACAGGTATTGTAAATAGCAAATTGTCAGTAGGACAAAGGAAGACTTAAAGATTCATAAAACGGGGAATGGATAGCTTCTTGATCAGCAGCCTCTCCAAACACATCAGCAGTGTCATTTTCAACAATTTGTATGCAGAAATCCTAAATATTTGTTCTATCATTCAAGTATTTCTGAGTTGCCTTAGATTGCATAGTCCTTGTAAATTAGACCATGGCGACATCTCCCTGCACAACTCTTTTCTGTGCTAAATGCTTGCTGAAATCCAGTTTATGGTCAATCTATCAGTCAGTGGTATTTACTGAGTATGTAGTGAGTGCTAGGAAGTGTACAAAGTGCTCGGGGGAGTGCAACAAAAATAATACTCTTGTTTCCCTGCCCTCAATTGGTTGCTGATTTAATGGGGAAGGTAGACAAGATTTAATTCCAAAAGTTTCATTTATCCTGGTAGCCCATAGTGAGCTTATGGTTTAGAGGGGGAGACTGACATCAATATAAAGAAATGATTTATAATTTGTAATTTAAAGATAAGTACATAAGTGCTGTGGGGCTGAGAGTGAGGCAAATACTAAATATCCAAAGGTCACTGATCCAAGTGCACAGGTGATGCAGAAGGGAGAAGGAATCAGGGTAAAGAGGACTTACTCAGGGAAAGCTTCTTGGAGGAGTCGTGACTTTAATAAGGCTTTGAAAGTTGGAAGGGGTGATCATCTGTGTATATGGATTGGAAGGGAATTCCAGGCCAAAGGGAGGGGTTGGGAAAGGGTTTTGGTGGCAAGAAAGATGAGATCGAGGTGCAGTGAGCAAGCTGGCTCTAGAGGATTGATGTATATGGTCTGGGCCTTATATAGACAGAGGTGAGAGAGGTCAAGTAGGAGTAGGGTGAGCTGACTATTTAAAAAAATAACAGGTAAAGAGTTTCTGTTTGATGTGGAGGTGGATGGGCAAACACTGGAAGCTCTTCAGGAATGGGGAGATGTGGAATGAAATGATCAGGGCAGCAGAGTGAAGTATGGAGTTGGGGAGAGGAAGAAGGCAGGAAGGTCAGTGAGAAGACAGATGTAGTAGTCAAAATGGAATAGGATAAGTGATCGGATCAGCATAATAAAGGTGTGGATGGAGAGGAAAATGGGGAATTTTAGTGATGTTGTGAAGGTAGAAACATTAGGATTTGGTGGCAGAGTGAATATATGGGTTTAGTTAAAGAGAGTCAAAGATAAGGACCAGGTTCTGGTCTTACGAGATAGGGAAGATAATGTTATTGTTTATAGTGATGTGAAAGACAATGGGACACCAGGGCTTGGGTGGGAAGATGAAGAGTTCTGTTTTGAACATATTAAATTTGAGATGTCAACTGGACATCCAGGTAGAGGTGTCCTGAAGGAAGGAGGAAATGCAAGATTTTGGAGAACGAGAGAGGTCAGGGGTGGAGATTTAGATTTGTGAATCCACTGCACAGTAGTCGAAGCCATAGGAATGAGTAAGTTCTCCAAGGCCGGGGGTGTAGGTGGAGCAATAGAAGAGGCTCTACAACTGAGCCCTGAAGGTCCACCACTGTCAAAGGATGGGAAGCACTGGAGAAGGCTGCAAAAGAAACTGAGAAAAGCGGTCAGAAGGAAAGGAGGAGAACAAGTGGAGGACAGTGTCAGTGAAGCCAAAGTTGACTAAAGTTTCAAGGAGAAGGAGTTGGTCCAGTGTCAAAAGCCGCTGAGAGGTCTAGGAGGATTAGGACAGAACTGAGCTTGTCTGATTTGGTGAGAAGAAGGCCATTCGTTACCTTATAGAGAGCTTTTTCTATGGAGCCAAGGGGGTAGAAACCAGATAGGAGGGGATCAAAGAGAGAATTGGAGGAGAAGAAGTGGAGACAGCAGTGTAAATGTCTCTCTCAAGGAGCTTATAGAGGAATGGTAGGAGGGAGATAAGGTGATAACTGGAGGGAGCCTTAGGTCAAAAGAGAGTGTTCTTTTTTGAGGGTAGGGGATATAGAAGCATGTTTGAAAGCACTGGAGACAAAGCTGTTGGAAAGTGAACAGTTGAAGATGCCAGTCAAGGAGGGAAGAAGGTAGGAGAAAGTATTTCAATAAGGTATAGAGGAATTGGGTCAGAAGAGCAGGTGGAGTGGGTAGATTTTTGAAAGGAGGTGAGAAATCACTTCTCGAGATACTGCTGTGACTATTGAGAGAGTTGAAGAGGTTGGAGGAGGATGGAGGGACTGGAAAGGATCAGGAGAAATTTTAGGTAGCTCACAACTGATGGTTTCAGTGATTTCCTCTCTGTTTAAACCCTCCTTTCCCCCATTTGCACTCCCTTCTGTGTTGTCTTTACACTTGGATCTGGGGCCTTGGAGCATTTGATATTCACCCCACCGAACTTATTATTTATTTATATTGTCTGTCTCCCCCTCTAGACTGAAAGCTCACTCTGGGCAGGGAACATGTCTACCAACTCGAGTGCTTAGTACAGTGTTCTGCCCTCAATAAATACCATTGATTGATTGATTAATTGACAGTAATGCAGAGAGACAATGAGCGGTGCAAAAATGTTGAGTGTGTACTGAAGTGGGGAGAGGCTGAAGAGGAAACTGAGACAGCGTTTCCCGGGTCTTAATAAAGTGCTCTGCACACAATTAGCACTTAATAAAATATTACTACTACTATGCTATTTCTACTACAACTACTACTAATATAATGTAATTTTGATAGAACTAGGATAGTGGCCGTTTAAGAAGGGATAATTGTCTACCGGTTCTATTGTACAGTTCTAGTCCAAGCACTTAGTCCAGTTCTTGGCACATAGCAAGCACTCAAAAAATAATAATAATAATAATGTTGGTATTTGTTAAGCGCTTACTATGTGCAGAGCACTGTTCTAAGCACTGGGGTAGATCCAGGGTCATCAGGTTGTCCCGCGTGAGGCTCACGGTCTTAATCCCCATTTTACAGATGAGGTAAGTGGGGCACAGAGAAGTGACTTGCCCACCGTCCTATTGATCGATTGACTGATTGAGGAAGGGCAAAGCCTGAAACTGTTATGCAAGATCTGCCAGGATTTAGCAATGGACAGGATGTGAGAGCTGAAGGACAGAAGGCAAGGCTAATGCCAAGATGGTGCATTCCTGGAAAATTGATGATGTTACAGACAGAGATAGGAGGATTAGCAGCACTGGTTTGAGAGGGGAAGATGAAAAGCTGAGTGTGGGGGACATCGAATTTGAGATGTTGGCAGGAGGCAGAAGGACTGTGGGTGTAAAAAATGAAAGGCAGATTTGGGATTCATTTGCTTAGAGATGACAGTTATAACCGAGCATAATGTCTGCATTAATTAAGCACCGACTATTTGACAAGCACTGTGGTAAGTACTGGAGTAAATATGAGATAATCAAGTCAACACGGTCCTTGTCCGCACTGGACTCACTGTCTAAGATAGAAGAAGAATAGGTATTTAGTCACCATTTTGCAGATGAGAAAACTGAGGCACCCAGAGGTCCAACAGGCATGTGGAGAAGCCAGGTCTCTTAGATCCCAGTCCCATGCTCTGCGAAGTCACAGACCTGGAAGTCAGCTCTGCCGCGCATCTGCCGTGTGACCTCGGGCAAGTCACTTAATTTCTCTGTGCCTCAGCCACTTCATCTGCAAAATGGGGATTCGATACCTGTTCTCCCTCTACTTAGTCATTTAATCATATTTATAGAGCACTTATTGTGTGCAGAGCACTGTACTAGGCGCTTGGGAGAGCATAATTCAACAATAAATTCCTGCCCACAACGAGTTTACAGTCTAGAGGGGGAGACAGACATTAATAGAAACCTGTCCCTTGTGGGACGTGGACGGTGTCCAACCTGATTAGCTTGTATCTACCCCGGCGCTTAGTGCAGTATCTGGCACATAGTAAGAGCTTAACAAAGAGCATTTGTAAAAAACAAATTCAAAAAGAATCGGAAAACCTTCCATGTCTTCCTTTGGCATGGATTGGAAAGATGGCTTCTCCGTTCTCCTCCAAAATTGGTCCGTTGCCCCATCGCAAGCTCGGGTAAAGGAAACCAACATCGTTTGCTCTCAGGCGCTGATCCCCTGGCAGCTCCGTGATGACAGGATTTTCTTAACCTATGAGATTGGGGTTCGGAATGGTGGGCTCGGGATTCTCAGACGTTCTCTGCCGCGGAAGACTATCAGTGTCCCCTCTCCGAATCTACCATGACGGTGTAATAGTGTGCTCGGAAAATTTGCTTATTTTTATTCCTCTCTCTGGCTGCCCTTCCTTGATATAGAGTTATGTCCAAGTTGAGTTAAGATGCAAAATGTTCAACATCCATACTTTAAAGCCTCTGAGGAACCCGAGGTTTCCCTGAGGGTTGCTGTTGGTGGGGCTGTGGCTAAATGAAAGCGAGCAATGAGTTCATCTGTAGAAAGAGGTGCAGCCATAAGTCAAAGGCATTAGCATTTTACTGGAAATATTACACCCCGTTAGAAATTTTTATTTGCCCCTAGAACATTGCTCTATGTGCCTCGCTTAGACTTGAATGTTTATAAAAGCCGAAGTCTGCCTGTCCTGAACTGAAGTGATGATTGATTTCTGGAGGAAGACTATGTAGGCTAAATGAAGAGACTAACAATGTCATCTGTCCCTGAGCATGGGAGAAGGAGGGTAGTGGAAGGGAGAAGAGGAAAGCGTTGGATAGGAAAGGGGAGATGAAAGGAGTTGACTGCCAACCCCACACAGCCTAAAACGAATGGGTAAAGCAGCGTGGTACAGTGGAAAGAGGCCGGGCTTGGGAGTCAGAGGTCATGGTTTCGAATCCCGGCTCCGTCGCTTGCCAGCTGTGTGACTTGGGGCAAGTCACTTCACTTCTCTGTGCCTCAGTAACCTCATCTGTAAAATGGGGATTAAAACCGTGAGCCCCACGTGGGACAAGCTGATCACCTTGTATCCCCCAGCGCTTAGAACAGTGCTTTGCACATAGTAAGCGCTTAACAAACACCACCATTTATTTTAGTTTAAAACCCCCTCTCTTGGGCAAGCAGTGTTGCCTAGTGGAAAGGGCAAGGGGAGTCAGACAGCCCAAGCCAGACTTACCATATGACACTGGACAAGCCACTTCACCTCTCCGAGTCTCAGTTGCCTCTCATAAATTAGATATTTATATTATTATATAAATGATTAAGATTTATTAATTATATAAGATTATTAGAATAAGATACAGCGCGAACCTCTCGTGGGATAGGAATTGGGTCTGTTCTGTTAACCGGAGCCCTTGGACTTGAGGATTTAATAAAAAGTTTAATTAATATTGTACCTTGATGAGATTTAGGAAAAGGGAAGAATATTCAGTACTACTTTTTGGCTGTGTTTAGGTTTTACCAGTTTGGGAATTAGCCATGGAAAATGTAGCCTAGGCAGTATTTCTTAACGGTTAAAGGGAGCCCAAGAAAATAATTTCTGAAAAGATGCAGGGACAGAGAAGAAAGGTATTTAATTGACTTTAGAAAATGAATCCAAAATTTTAAAAGGTCTCCGGGAGACTGTACAAAACTCTCACTCTTATGAAAAAAGAAATACTTGGGCTGATGACGATGGAATG